>NC_135093.1:7130000-8330000 GCF_051107435.1 Chaetodon auriga
GCAGAGGACTGACAACCCGACCCCTGAGGGTGGGTAATGTCACAGAAGACCTGCTTATAAAATGCACTTACCAGTACCAAATATCACTCCAAACTAAATTGAAAAATTGGCAGCACGCGAGAAATATACAGCATTGCAAAATCAATTCTGCCCACAACAACACTGCACAAAAATCACTATTCATCATCATAAATCAACAGCATGATAACACTGCAATGCATGTTCCAAACAACAACCAAAACAAGTCCAGCCATTGAAAGTAGGCTAAATAATTCATAGATAATAGCCTATGAAAATACATCACAGAAATTTGGCAGCAACATAAAAGCACGAATTAGCAGCTCAGAGACAACAAACAGCAAGCAAGAGGATGCGAAGGACAACAACACAACAGCCCACAGTGTTAGCATCCTCACCTACTAATATGGCTAACTAAGCACAAAAGCACAAACAATTTACAAACAATTTACTTTAGCATTAGCATAAACTTACCCTTTTGAAGTGAAGAAGTGACCTCTGGTGTTGTGTCGGACATCTCAGCAACAATAAATCCATTAGGAACAAGGTTAGCATGATCCCAGGACATAAAAAACCTCCAAATGTAAGCAATGTTTGGTGCGGAGAGCTAGCTTAACGGCTGATTAGCATCAACTGGCAAGGTAACCCTGAATGGTAGCAGGGGCCACAAATCATTATTTCCCCTCTAAAACCCGTCCTGGAGAGACAAACACTGCAGTTGGACGGTTAGGGGGCTAGCTTGCTCACTTATAAAATGTTATCTGAGTGTAGCTGTAAATTAGCAAAGTTAGCAAAACGAACTGTACAACCGACGACCAAGCGAGGCGAGGCCACTCTAAGTTTAAATACTGCGCCTCGCGGTTGACGTCGACAGGTGCGCGAGATAGTGTGTTACCGGAAGTGGAGCTTCTTATATTTGAGTGTAGCTCTAGTTTTCTGTCCAAAGAAACTGCTGAGCTTCCGTTTATTTTATTTTTTATTATTATTATTATTTTTTATTTTAAAATCAATCTCAGTAAGATTACTGAGTAAACTCAGCAAATACTGTCTGAATTTATTCAGATAATATTTTACACAATGTAGGGATTTCATGTTTTTCTTTCTTTTTCTTTTTCTTTTTTCTTTTTTTTTGGGGGGGGGTTAAAAAAAACTAACGTCAACACCAAAGCGTTCCCAAATAGTGATTCAGGTCATGAAGAGGCTCAAAGGTGTCACGAAAATTTAGTACAGAGATGCTCATATAATCAGATGTTCTCACTTCAACAACAAAGACATTATGAGGTGCTGCTGGGTAAAACTCTCACTAAACGTGGGTTATTGATCTAACGGCATCAGTGATATGAACATTAGAAAAGCTGCTGTAAGCTACTGTCGCGTCCTTTCTGAACCGTCCTTGTTGCTGTGTGGATCCTGCTTGCTTGAAAGAAGATGCCGGCAGCATGTCGATGGAGTCCCCGAACCTGCAACATGGAGGCAGGGTGCTTCAGGTTATACTTACTGGATTCACAACAGGATGTTGGACGTGGCAGGGAGAAACTTTGTCCCCAGGTCTATTTCTCCTCTGTCAGTTTGGATAAGCTTTGAAGCAGGCCTTTAGCAGGGAGGCCTCTCTCTCCCAACACTTTTCACTCCTCATCAAGTCTCTCTTAACTCCTCTGTTTTTCCTTCTTATTGTGCTTTAGCCCTTTTTAGTGAATTTCCACTGAGGTGTGGAACTTCTTAATGTGAAGGATGTTTGTTACTGGTCTGTTAAGTTTTGTTTCCAAGTTAAAGACCTTTGACCATCACAGTCAGGAGAGAAAATGCAGTCAGGACCACCAACTAAGTGCTGATCACTCCTGCTCATAACTCTCCAATGATCCTTTCAAACCAGCTGAGTGAAAATGAAAAATCCTCTTTTGAATCACAGCTCCATGTCTCACTGTTGTCAATGATTAATGGAACGTTTGTTGAGATAACAAGAAAGAAAGAGCCAGATAAACAAGTTTATGCAACAAACATTTGCAATCCATCATGCTGATTGAGTGCTCTGATAGCCTGCCAGTTATATTTGAAGAGGCTGTGTGAGGCCCAGTCATTGCCCACTGGTGATGAGTGAGCGAGGAATGCGGGAAGCAAACAGATCTTCATGAAAACTGTAATCTCCATTGGGTGAGACTTGTTAGAGAAAATGAGAAATATAGTGAATATTCTGTTTTATATCACACACAGTAATCCAAAAGTAAGCCGAGGATATTAAACGGAAGAGGCTTGCAAGTCCTGTTCAGATCTCTCTCCTAACATTTGTGGGATATTAAGGGTTCAGCTCAAAACATCTGTTTGTGATATACAGTGCTATGCAGTTTTATCTCTTTTGGACACATTGTAGAAATAGAAATGGTCCCTGGCAAGGCTAGAGATTACTGATTGCCCTGCTTATTTCTTCACACAGTCTGCGACTCTGCTAAGCTGAGACACTGTTGTGATTTTCCATGCTCTTGTAAAGACTGCTGCCCAGGCTCTTTGAATACTTTTTTTGCAGGCCGTACCTGCAAAACAAGGGAAATCAACATCTTTAAGGATGTTTTAAATCTCAAGAACTCCTTTTCATGAGTGTTTGTACCCTAATTATTTGTCTTAATGGTTCTGGTTAGCATTGGCAAGTCTCCATGTGACCCAATTTAGCAATTCAGCTATTTTTATAAGACACCACACTTAAGAATGGAGGATTTACTAAACCAGATGTTTCATCTTTGTTTTTTGTTTTTTTTTTCTGTCATCCCAGGCCACTTGTGTCCTTGCAGTTGTGTCATTGTTCAACAAGGTTCATTGGATCCGGGGTCGTTGCTCTGATCTCAGACTCCAGCCAAGCATTTTTCCAGTAGGGACAGTACAGAATCCTGATGTGCTTACATCTGGACCTGGGTGGATCATTGCCTCGCAGCCGTTAAACTGCCAGATGTCCCTCAGCGTGCCTGTAGAACTTGCACCCCTGATTTACTGTCAATATCCTGAACACAGCTGCATTATCAAATCCTTGATGGTGCGTTGAAGAATTCCTTGGTGTTTTAGAGATAGACAGTCTTTTCATTTTGTCATCAGTGTGTCAGCAAAGTCCTTGATAATGATTTCTAGTTGCTTGAGACAAAGCAAGGGAGGTGAAAGTTTGTACAGCAGAAAAAAAACAAAAAACAACAACTCGTCAGCCAACAGCTAAATGTTTCATCCACTTTTATTACATTTTCTTCCAACAGGATTCTTTTGCCATTCAAATCAAAAAAACTGCCACTGTTATTAGATGCAAACATCTGGCCTGTTTCGGTCACATCCAGCTGGAAACTGTCCCAGCCGCTGCGAATGTGGACAAAGAATTAGAAACACAGGTGTTCAGGAAGGGAGCGTTTTCAGCGAGGAAGCTGAGGGCGGCTGTGCTGAAACGCATCAGGATCGAGGCCACCGAGTAGTAAAACTGACATTGTTACCGAGCAGCCTGAGATCTAAGTGTGTGATGAATATATAAAGAACATTTTCATCACTTGCAGGTCTCCAAAGGGGAGACATTCTCAGCGACCTCTCCAAACCACAAACAATAATAAATTGTCCACAATTATCGAACTATGACAAATGTAATAGTTTCTGCAGGGATCATGAAATACTGAAAGTAGAAAACCAGGAATAGAAGTTAGAGACAGATGTCCAAAGTACTTTCTGTCTCATCTGGCCTGAATAAACAGCTTATTGTGCACTTTGACAAGTCATTATTCACATACCAGTGAAAACTTTTGCTTTGAAAATTTAGTAGAAGGAACTTTAACAGACCATCAGACATTCAACACAAAGTATTTAATTTCTGCCGCTGGGATCTCTCAGTCAAAACAATGGAACCAAAAGATGTAGATTGATGTCATGAAGTAGCGTGGGATCATGGGAGTTGTTGTCTTCATCGCTAAACAAACCATTATTACAGATGAAAATCTATCTGACGTGGCTCAGAGATGCGCGCAGAACAGGTGATGTGTGTACGTTTTATTCACGTTACACTTAATCACTTTCACAGCTTCCTTCCTCACTTTCTAGAGTACAGTTTGATATTTCCTGCGTCGCCACTGACAGGTGACCAAATGAAATTCACCGTTAACTTGAATAAAATTCAATAGTGTTTCTTAGGGTTTGAACATTGTTGGAAACATTTTGGATAATGTAAGTACTCAACTCAACAAATATACAACGTAGCTCATGTCATTTTTAGATATTCTAATGCAGAGATGTTACATTTGTGCAAGTTAGTGATCTTGAGACTTAAATCCTACATTACTGATTTATTGGCCACTGGGGGGCAGCAGAAACAGGCTATGAATGCAACACTGTCATACAGCAATATCACCTTTTTAAGTTGACTGTCAAACTTTTTAAGCATTACAGATATGAAGCAACATTAGCATTCACTTGGATTCCTGTTTCTGGCCTCCAACAATCACTCTGCCTTTTGATCTGTTGTTTACTACTCCAGGCTCCACTATGTTCACCAGCTAGCTGTTAGCCTTGTCTGCCGTTTGGTGCATGGTAACAGTGAGTTTTTAGATCTTTTTCACTGAAAACAGCTGCTACTGATGAGAGCTGCCAGAGCATGAGTGTGTGAGAGTAACAATAAAGTTGTGGTCTGTTACACCAAAGCAATGAATACATTGAAACACAACATACAGCTGAGAGGAAATGCAGTACTGGGTGATAATTGTCTGCCGGTTCGCCCCTCGGAGTGAACCCTTTTGCATAGTTATAGTCATATAATCCATTGTTGATACAGAAATATTGTTTTGTTCTCCTTTCTGAGTGGAGAGCAGTTGCATAAACCATTACCAGAATCTGTTTATTTGGAGCCTCTCCTTCCACCAGGTATCCAAACAAAAATTTGGACTGCATTGACAGGCTCTACTGGGGCTTCCAGGATTATTCTGCTCCATTGAAAGAGTCAGACAAGGCCTGTAATTGTCTTGTGCTTATACGATATTTTACTAATTCTTCGTGCGGCTTGTCTTACCTGTTTGTCATTGATTTACTTGTCTTGTGTTTTTATGTTGGAAAACTTTTATTACAATAAAATAAGAGAAAAAATCCACTTCCATGAGATTAACTTGCTTCCATACTTTTTTACACTATAATGCAACATTTTTCACAAACCATCATGTGAAAATGGTCACACAGGCTGGTGGGATCTTTGAATATCCATGCATTCACAAGATCCACTTCATGTAACTCAAACATCTCTCAGACTCTCTTGGTATCATGCAGTATTTAATCACTGGCTGTACTTTTGAGGTTTATCTCTCTTTAGCAGAAAATGGTTCCTGAGCTGTAATTTCACAAAATATCAAGTTTGACACTGCTTTGATTCCATATTACAAAACCGAAAGGAAGAAAAACATCTCACTGTGCTTTCCTAATCGGGATCAGGTATAAAACGCCTACAAAAACAAAGTCTAATGAAAGTGGATCAACTGAACCTGCTTCAAATCAAATGCAAGAGACAGCAGTTTAATATCTGATCTTGACCTTTATTTGAAAAACATGTGAAGTCTGCTTGAGCATTAGACACCATGAAAGAAATATCCCCACCTGACTATTATGTGGTGCGATCCTGCTGCTTCAATCAAGTTACAGTAATGGATATATTGACCACCAATAAAAAAAGTCAAATTTCATTTGACTGGCAAAACAGGTTGGGACTGCAGAGTTCCAAGAAGCGTACCAGGAAAACATAAGCTGACACAGACCTCAAGACTCAAAGCATACTGCTCTGCATGTGTGCCGCTCTAGCAAATTGACCGTCGCCACGTTTCACACAGTTTCCATGGACACAGGAGAAATATTGCTAAGATCCCACAACAGCCTTTTGCCATCTTCTCTGATCATACAAACACATTCACAGCTTCAACAGAGCCAAGTTTGGAAGTGGAACCAGGACTATGCATAAATGGATGCATTTTCGAATGTGTTTAAAAATCCATACTGTTGCAAATAATGGGATGTGACATGCTTTTCAAGCCTCCAGATAAAAGGAACAGCAAAACTGCCTCTAATGTATACTTATTCACTGTCTATGTCATTTAAATTTACATCATGCCAACATCGGAGTCAGACACTGACAGCACCAATGTCACGGGTGCATGCTTGTCTTTCAGTTTAAGGTGAACCAAAATCGAGCTGCAGATTTAGTTTCCATGCCTGTTGGGGAAGATGAGATTCATCCATAATGAAATGCACACGCTTTAAAGTAGTAAATCCAAGGTTGTAACATGCCACGTTTCAGCTCCATAAATATGTCACATTACAGTGACAGACATGGACAGATAAATAAATAAATAAGACAAGGCGGGTTTGTTCCTGTCAACCAGGGGCGTACCTGCTTGTCCGCAATGAACTGTTAACATCAGAATTCATTAGAAATATTGGCCACGAGCCAGTTTGACACTCTGAAGGTTGTATTTGATGGATGATCACAAAATGTGTGCACATGCATACATTTTTGTCTGTGTGTTTGCAGGACGTGTGATATTACACACATTAATCAGATTCTTCCCCCATGCAAGGAACAAAGCGCTCCACGTTTTCAAGCCACTCTGGATCCATTACTGACTTAATTCATGTTATGTTTATAAAGCAAAGCTGAGTCAGTGTGTGATATTTGCTTTTGTATGTCTCACTTTGTGTCACGACATGACAGGTTGTTTGTCAGGGAAAACAGCCTTGCCACATCCTGCTGTACAGTACAACACCATTTTACATTATTCTTCCACCCTAAGATTCGCTTTCTCACACCAGTCCTCTTTTTCATGAATTTAAAGGTGCCAAAGCTGCAGCGGGGAGGTATTTGCCACTGAGCCTCTAACCTGTCAATCTGGCCACTGATGTCCAATTAATGAGAAGTCAGCCGGGGATCCCCACCACCACCCCCAAGAGATTATGGCGAGAGGCAGGAGGGCCATCACTCTCCCACCTTGGGTGTTCTTCACTGAGAAGGACAGCTATTGTCACAACATCCCCGCCTCAAGCTGCTCCACTCCACAGCATGAAAAGCAACTGTTTGATCTGCCTGTTTAGGACCATAGTAGGTACTTTAATGTGGATGTTCTGGCTGTTTTAGACAGCAAGTTTCAGAAAGCATTTCATGCTTTGATAAATGTTGACTGTGTCTAAGGAACCTTTAAACTACATTATGCACATTCTGTGAACACAGTATGTGTGGTGACATAGATCATGATCATAGCCAGTGGAAGATAAATATGATCCATAAATTGGAGCATAGAAGATTTACACTTGCACAACGTTAATAATGCAGGAGGTGACTGTGGCCTTGACCTTTGACCACCAAAATCTAACAGTTCATTACTGAGTCCAAGTAAACGCTGGTGCCAAATTTGAAGGAGGTCCCTGCATTTGTTTCTGAGATATCACGTTCATGGGAATGGGGACAGACTGACGGACAACCTGAAAACATAACACTTCCAGCCACAGCTGTTGCCAGCACAGATGCATGATGAAACAAAAAATAAGTAGATTTGAAGGAGGACACATGGCACTTTGTTCCAAACTATCAGAGCTCTGAGGTGCCATCGCCTTTTGTCCTCAGCAGCGTTTGTTGGTTCAAATGCTTTGACAGACCTATGTTTATTTTTTCCTGACAAACAACTTCTTCTAGTCACGAAATAACAACTGTCCTCCCTCAGAAAAAAAAGTTGTCAAGCTATAAAGGGTGGGTGGATGGTTGGTGGGTGTTTCATTTGTCTTTGGTCTTCTACAAACAGTCAACATGTTGGTTTCTTCTTAAAACGTGGCCATAAACTTTCAACCCTATCCTGAGATGAAAACAACCAAAAAGACTTGCAGAGAAACAGAAGGGCAGAAGGAAAAGTTTTAAATATCCGCTCTCGAATGCACTCGTATTCACTGTAATGCTAATAGGGTTCTGGCTGCTGCTGCATTTGAAACTGAAGGCAGGGAAGAAATTTATGAGGGCAGAATTACAGTAGTCTGAACAGGAAGTAGCCTAGTTACTGCTTGGATGACTTTTTTGTGATCTATAAAAGAAACTAATGGCTAGATTTTGTAAGCAGTGAAAACATAATTAGACAACAGAACTTGTTTGAGAGTTAAGAGCCGGGTCCAACAACACTTTCTAGAAATGAGCTGCATCACAGGACCCCTTCAGTCTTCGTCCTGAAGCCACAACACAACTGCAAACACAGCCAGATCTGTCACATTACCATCTTTAAAAGGCAGTGAACTGACAGAAATGTTCAGGTGCTGTTTTAGGAACCCTTCACCATGCCATAAAGTAATCGCGCCTGTAATGTAGACCTGTCTCCAGAGGCAACGCAGCTACAGTGTAGTCATGCATTCAGAGAGACCTGACACTCTGAGAGGAGCGCTTGTTTTGAGGTGTGCGGGGAGGGAGGATATTTCGTGTCTCAAAGCCTTTGAGGTAAAACGCGACAGCTCTCTTGGCTGCCTCCTGCGTCTCATCCCTCCTTCCGTTTCCTCCCTCCTTCCTCCCAGACACATTAGGATGGGTGTAGTCTAGATGAGAAGTGGGCGAACAGCGAATGTCTGCCTAGCTGGCGAAGTGCTGTGCCAGCCGAGCATGGAGTCTTCCAGCCTCGAGCTGTCCACCCACTCCAGATCCTGTTCTTCTGTGATTAGCCTGCAGCCTCAGCCTCCTTTAGCTACCATCCAGAAGCTCACTCAGTCTCAGGTGTAAAGTCTGACTTCCATGCAAACCTTTTGGACTTTTCTGTATGCAATGTCTATCGACATCAGTTATGTGTAATGAACCGGTGCATTCAAATTGGGCAGCGTCCAGGCGGGGCACCGGGCATGTTGAGGGATTATTATGTTTGCCTTAGTTTGTCTTGCCTCAGGTTGATGAAATGTCAAAAGCTGTACTTATTACTTGTACGAATGGCTCCATGAAATCCCACTTCTCCATACGGCTAAATCTTTAAAGCCCAAGGCAAGAGCTTCTTTGCTTAACAATAACTCAAAACGTTCCTTGAATGAGAGAGATGAGATGTTGGGATCTTTTACCGTTTAACTTGAAAATATGTCTTTGTAGCTGACAAAATATGGTTTTAATCAGGAGTGTGTCAGTTTGACGGCTGGCTTCGGAATTTGTTACAGTCTTCTTGTGAAAGTGAGGCTCCATTGGCTGCTGAGGTCATGTTTGTGTGTGTGTGATAGAGAGAAAAAGAAGAGAAGGAGCTTCATGAGGAACAGACAGCGCTGATGTGATGAGGTGTGACACACAGGGCATCGCTCCATCCCTGCGTTGGAACATGCCTGGATGCTCCATCGAGAGTTTGTTCTGTTAAATTTCAGCTGTTTGTTAACGTGTAAATTACTGCAAAGTCCAAACTGGTCTCGGCTAAAACTAGAGCAGCCTCAGCAAGTGAGACAGCTTGGAGAGGAGCAACAAGTTAATTATCTTTGCCGGTAAAGGGATATCATGTGGTGTTAGCTGACACTGAACGCAGTAAGTGTAAGTAACTTTTCCTAAACAGCTGCACACCCAGCTTAATTTACTGTTTAAACTGCTACTGCCTGTTTGTGAATGCATATTTTGAACCAGTCTGGACTTCAAACACACCCCTACATGTATCTCCTTAGGACACACAGAATTCAAGAGCTGTTTGAGTACTCGAGTTGCAGGAAAGGAGAAACTTTCCTCTGGCTAAAGCTGCTCCTGTCCCAGACAGAGTGCATGGTGATGACAATGAAAGCAGATCCTGAATGTGTCGATGTGTTTCCCAGAAAGACTTCTGTCCCTTTTCACTTCACACCAATAAAATAACTCTGCATCTACAGGAGCAAGAGAAAAGTCGTTTCTCTTTGCGTCAGCATGTAAAGGAGAGAACTGTGCTGTCTGTCTCCCTGCCTCTTCTCTCCTCTCCTTCATCTCCTGCTCTCTGTGCTTCTCCCTCCCTCACTGCATTTTTCCCAGGCTGAGGCGTCCATGGACCCTCTGGCTCCGCTGCTTTCGTCAGTGACTTGGAGCGCTCTGAGAACTTTGTGAACTCTCTGTGTTGGAGTGGGAAGGGAGAGGAAGGGGAGCAGTTGATGGGACGCAGCCCGGCAGCAGCAGCAGGCTCCTCTGGAGACGGCATCGGGACTCTCAGCTGGAGATAATCCCCCGTGTCATGACAAGACAGCGCCTCAGCCTCCTAACCCCCCTGGCTCTGCTGGGACTCCTCGTGGGGCTTGCAGACCTCAGCCATGGCTCTGCCGGCGAGGATGAGGATTACTATATGCAGGAGCTGCTGACAAGGGACCAGTACAATCAGGTCCAAATGCTGGAGAAGCCTCTGGCCTCGATACCTGACAGGCATGAGCATCCCAGCCAAAACCCTGGCAAGAAAGTGGCCAAGGGAAAAGCAGAGAGCAGCAGGCAGACGGATAAAACCACAGCTGATGCTAAATCAGGTAAAACCAGTGCCATCTCATAGAAGGACAATGCTTGGCTGTTTTTGCTTTTCTTACAGTTTCAATCTCAAGCTGTCACGTGGATGCAGTAGTGAAGGTTTTTTCTTGCTCTAGAAATCCTTCACAAAATCATGAAATGGGCAAACAATCATTTTTTAAAAGGTGATGGTAGAGGTTTGTGTGGCTGCAGCATCTAAACTGAAAAACTGAAGTTCTGCTGAAACTTTTGAGTAACCTCATGAGTCAGTGTAACCACTAGATGACAGTGTGTGGCTTTAAGGCAAGTTTTGACAGTTTTTTCAATAGAATGAACATGACAGCATTGTACGTATAGAATAAGAAAGGATATGCTTTGTAAATGAACAGTAAAACAAACAAACAAAAAAAAATCATGATCAATAACACTTGGTTCTTTTGCTTTTTGTATCACCTGACACAAGTGAACAAAGGGAGATTTGCAGTGCAGCATAGAGCTAAAAGTTGGAAGTTGCAGGTTAGTATTTAGAAAGTAACTGCTGAATTACCTTAACATTCAGCCACACGCTGCACACACTCACATGATGACGAGTTCAAGCAGAAAATTGGAGACACTTAAGAGGAGCACCTGAATTCAATTCACATGGTGATATATGTGCAGAGAAATAACAATGACCTCCGCAGGTAGTCCTCCCCCTCTTTCCCCCATACGCATAGATCAGAGTCATGTTTCTGTGTGGCTTCTGCACAAGAGCAAGATTAACAGCCTCACGCAAGACAGAGGTCAGGACTGCATTATACGCTGGATCCAGAACACGTGAAATCCACGTTTTCCCGAAGGCAGTGCTGTGCTCTTCATATAGAAATGCACAGCTCAACAGTGGCTGTATGGGACCTGCAGCACATGCAGTAGCAGGTTTGTAGGTATGTCTGAGATCCCGCCAGGGGATTGGAGGACAGTAACAGGCGTGAGCGCTTCAGTTGGTTGGTGGCAGATAATTTAGAGCAGCTGTGTCGACAGTGACCTCATGTTTCAGGCATCTGGCTGCACGTGTCTCTACAGGGATACCTGCTGCAGGTGGGACTACAAGAAGAATAATAGTGTTAACACTGAAACATGCAAAAGTCATATGGAGCTGCTTGATTTATCTCCACCACACTGCATTGTGAGACAGTTAAGTTGGTTGATGGTTGAACAAAAACTGGAAACTTGTCATCAAAGGCCGGAAATGATTGAATAGATTAATTGAAGTATTGCACTTAAAGCTGCACTGGTCAATAATTTCATATTAACAATGGATAAAATGACTGTGTGTAATGTGAAATGGGTCGATCACAGTGACAAACCCACAGAGAATGAACTAATCGGCAGTTCTCCTCAGCTTTAGAGAACATTTTAGCACCTTTAAGATCATTGTTTTGGTTTTGCTGCCAATAGCAACAATAAAACTGTTTACAGCAAAAATCTCTAATAACCATCGGTGAAATGTTTTTCAGTGTTGTAGGTTTTCATCCATTCCAACATGAGCATGTAGAGTGAAATGTGGGTGAAAATGTTGCATCTAAGATTTAGCATCTTTATACCCCAGGTACACATTGAACCACCCATAATTTAAAGCCTTTCGATATTTGAGTGCATTTGACACCATAAAGGTCTTATTTTTAATATGGGACATTTACATTATGTATTTATTGTGTTATTACTACTTTGATCCACCTGAAATGGCCATGAGTAGGACATTGCCTGCAGCTCGCAGGATCTAAATGATCAGAACCTTCTATATCCGTTACCCTGAACCACATATGCTGCTCGGAGCATTGCTGAGGATTTAGCCTGTCCCCAGAATGAGACGAGGATAAAGACTTTCAGATGTGAGAAGGATTGTTATCACGTGGGACCTATTCTGACCTGACACTCAGTCAAATAAAAAGCACACGCTTCTCTTCCATCTCCAGTTGCTGCAATGTGACTCCCTGCCCCCATCCTTCCTCTCATACATGACCGCTTTGAACCTGAAGGCAGTTATCTTATACATGATATCACAGTATTAACGAAATGAGAGTGCGAATTGAAAATGCGGCGTTGGCTGAGCTAATGTGATTCAGGGACATACTGCAATCACATGCAAGGAGCACAGAGTTAAAAGTTTTCAAATCCTGTGCCCAGAGATTGTCTGGTGGTTCAGCCTCCAGTCTTGAATCTATCCATGTGTGTAGGACTGAATCCAGCCAAAGCTTTGTTTTCTCTGTCAACAATATTGCTTTTCCCTCTCTACATTGACAACAATGAAAGAATGAGCAAATTTAGAGGTGATTCAACCTGTCAAAGCCTCTTTCAAACATTAAAAAGTTTCGCTTTTGTTCCTGTATAAATGTCACTCCCTTCCTCAGTGAAAACGGCCAACAAAAAGGCTGAGAAGAACAAGAAGAGCGCCCTGAAAACCCCAAACAGCATCTCAGAAGGAGAGGGCCGGTACACCTTGCTGAAAGAAGGTGAGTGAAAAATCGATGTCACTCTCACTTGTTATGGGAAATTCATGATCTCATAAAAATGCATCTTGCCTCCAGTGCACAGGGATCATTTCTCCGCTTTCACGGGAGCCGTTAGGATGGGAAAAAAGAAACAAACTCTCTCACAGATGACAAATATTTTGGAAAGGCAAAGAGTTTTCGGAAAGCGTATTTTCCCTGGGAGGGAAAAGTCTGGCAATATAAAAATGATGCTCTCAGAAGTGGAGTCAAGCCACAGAGGCACTGATGTCCTCTTGAAGCATTGTGTTTGGTTTCCATGGATCACAGTGTATTTGCTAAACTGAAGCCAGGATGCCCAGTAGCCTTCCTGTCATGACGATGACAGATTAAACTCGCTCGACTGAAAGCATGATTCGGGGCAAAGCACGTGTGCTTTGATCTCAGACTTTCCACAGCTCTGAACATGCTGATATTGCCCTTATTAGACTTATTTACAGAGTGTCTAACATTTCTAGTGTAACTGGAAGCTGTGTTTAATAATGCTGGGATATTAAGAGTGCTGTAGAGGCCAACTGTGAATTTATGTGTTTATATTGAAGTTATTGTAAGGACCCTACTGAGACAGACAGAAAGGCTGCCATTTTTAATTTGGCACTCGGGAGCAGAAAGTTGGATATTCTTGTATGTTGGAAAATGGGAACTCAGTGCCGCCACGCCTGGCACAATGACGCCCACACAGTCAAAATCTGGAAGGCTCATACTCCCAAAATCATGTTGTCACGGCTGAAATGGTGACTCAACACCAATCTGTTTTCCAAATTTCTCTCCTGGTAGCGGCTGATTCGCCCGGGTCACGCTCCGACTGCTTCGACAATGTAAAAATCATACACCTTCTACATTTCAAGAGCATTACTAAGCTCTAAAATGTTTTAACATCCAAATTTTTAATTAGTCAGTCATTGCTGGAGATGTAGCCGAACCTCAGTGCCTGCCACATCAACACATACCAAAGCAATAGGGAATTCATTAACTGGGGTCTCTAAGACCAGCGATCAAAGTGGATGTTTCATCAGCTCACTCATGGTTCCAGAGGTGATGTGCAGAAACATGTTGAAACAAGATGTTTCTGTTCAGATATCACAGTTTGTAATGTGCACAAATACAGAAGCTGAGTTTGATAAAATGCTGCTGAGTTCAGTAAAACTTACCTGGTCTTGCTTTAATATTTTGCAGGACACTAGTTCTGCTGCTAGAGCGCTTCTCAAAACGGGATCCTCAAAAATTCACTGTGTCAATTAAAAAATCTAAACCCGACCAAGCTGACTGAACTGTGATCCCAGTATTGGTTTTGGGCCTCAGCCCTAACATGACAGCATGTCTCCACTGTCTGTCTGTTTGGTCATTACACTTTGTTGTTGAAGCTAGATTGTGCAGTTTCTCTTGCGAAAGATTGCATGCAGATGGTGATAATGATTTAGGGCTTTGCAACATGGCGGGCACCCATCTATTTTTTCGCCCCGCTGACCTTGATCCTTTGGGCTGCTTCGAGGGCCGAGTTGTCCCTAATGTGTTGTGATCACTCCATTCAGAAAGCCTGCAGACTTACTGTATGTGTCTGACTCCAAGAGGATTTTAAATCTAGGCATACAGTACAGGGTCACAAGTGGATGAACACGTGTTTTATTGCTGTGTAGAGTTACTGTGAACACTACTGTAACTGCTTTTACCAGTGGCTAAGTGAAGTGAAGTTTTACAGCAGAAATTAATTTGGTCTTGAGATGTGTTTGTTTTGTGCACCAAACGTAAATTGTGTCATGCATGTGTGGATTTTGGATGCTGATCTTCTTTGCGTCCCTGAAAATTTTGTGGCGTGTGATTGACGGTGTTCAGTGTCTCACACATATCATGCTGCAGGAACAGTAATACAATGCAAAGCCTGCTTCCTTTCTGGATTAAATATACTTCACTACAGAACTCTACATCCAAATGCACATGTTGTAAAAGCAAAAGCCCGGATCTACAGTAAATTCCTTTGTGAATATTACACTCCTTGGTGTTCATTTTTTGTGAAGGTGGTCTGGCTGTGTGACAGCGACATGTGCAGCATATACTGCATGTACAAACAGACCGATGCCCAATTGGAAATTCTTGGTCTGAAATTCCATTGCTGTGATCCAGGGAAGTCTGCAAAGAGCTTGATCTGGCCCAAAGAGCCGTTGGGCACAGGGGATTTTACGCATCAACCCTGATTTGCCCATTTGGCCCTGGTGATATTCATTGTAGTGTAAAAGATGAGCCAATCTCACACAAAGACCTCTTTCTAGTAAACACCATCTCGCTTTCTGCAATTACTTAAAGACAGGCATTTGTTCAGATGAACTGCAAACTCCCACCAGCGGCAAATGAGAGCCTTTTTAATTGATGTGCTGCTTTCTCTTTTAAAGACTGTGTTTTTCTGAAGTAAATTCAGGGTGCCATGAACAGGCTGCCTGCCTGCCAAACCATTGCTGTGGCAGCAGTGGGTGTTAATGGATAAGTGGCATGCTCAAGGAGTTAATTAAAAGACGATTATTCATATTGATGACTGTTAGTTTCCATCATGCCATCACTACAGCCAGGAAAGATAGGAACTATGAGACTCAATGCATCATGGATTACTCTAGTTCTTTGATTTGGGCAGGAAAGATACTTACACAGTATAGTATGATCATCTACAGTAATGAACACTTAATATAAATGTAGTAAATGCAACTTTTTGAAAACAGTTTTATTTATTTCAGGATTCAAGACAGCGAGTTAAATTCACCCTGATTCACTTGAAAAAATATACAAAAAACATCTGGATACATGGATCACTGGCGCTGGGAAAGAATCCGATACGGACTCATAAAAACATCATTTTTTAAGTTGAGTGTTATTGACATTGCAGCATTTCAGCATGACTAAACTTGGAGCCATACTGTACAACATGCCTCCAACAAGCATCAGGGTCACACACTGTACAGCTTTGTGCTCCACAGCTGTGTATCCACTAATTCTACACATCACCATCAGTGTGCGAGTCATGCATGGAGAGTACAGTTCAGCCACTGGAAGCAAGTCTGAGAGTGATGTCAGCTGGCATATTTCAGCCTGGGCTTGGAGACAGAACAGAAAAACAGAAACAAATATGTGGGCATCACAAGGTTGCGTTTTGGGAAATGTAAGATTTTTACATAAATCATGTTATATCAATCACACTGATGTTAGTTTATTCATTTTAAGAATGGCTTTTCACTTTTTTTGCAAATGAACTCTTCAACTGTCGGCGATCAGCAGTATGACAATGTTAATAAACCAACCGTGGTAATTTCTACATGGAAAGATCTTCCTTTGATCATAATAAATATGCCTGACAGGTTTGCAGTTTGCAATTTCCCTTTCTCACTTCCATTATAGTGCTATAGTCATTTCAACAATTTAATCATGTATTCAGGGTGCGGTTAGATGGCTGTGATAGGTGTGCATTGCAAAATTACATAAAGGAAGCGTTCATAGTAAACCGTCATTAATCAACCATGAATATTGATGCTTTGAAATTCACAGCAGTTCAGACATCAAACCCTCTGTCACGCTGCTGAACTCCATTTTGTTCACGGAGGCTCACCTTTTGTATTTTGATTTTCCAGGTTTGGAGAAAATGAGCTGTTTACACACACACACACACACACACACACGATGCACATGAACTTATTTGGCTCCATTCAAGCTCAGAGTGTGATGTGGGTACTGTGGGTGAACAAATTTGCTGCAAGGGAGACTTGCTTGATGGAAGAGTTTCCATCTTGATTTATTATTTTTTTTAGTTGGGGGGCAGAATGAAGAAATATCAACACTGACAATGGCATGTAATAACAATCAGAGTCTGCTTCATTTTGGGCATTTCACATTATTAGAATGATACTGTATCGTACTCTTTGTGTTGACTACATTAGGCTCTCTGTATAGAGCGCCTATTATTAGATCTTTTCAGTAACAAACACAGAGTGCAGCTGCTGCCTTGTTTGCTTCACACATTCAAGCTCACTGTGCAGAGTCTAAATTGCTCATTATTGTTGAGTCTAGTTATTAACAAATGCATGGACCCTGACTCAGGAGCTACGCTGTGCAGAAAGCAATGCTCCTGGGGCAATGCAACACATGATACATAACATTACCATCACAAGCCAATTTGTCATTCTTGTTACCTAGAATGCCCTCCCATGGGACTGGAGAATTTGAAGATTGATGATTTCCAGCTTCACGCTTCAACTACGAAACGCTACGGCCTTGGCGCACACAGGGGTCGTCTTAACATCCAGGTAAGGCAGGAATGTAAAGTGTTGGCGTAGCTTGGACACGCTTGCCAAAAATGTTTGGGTAGCATCATACCCTGGGCAATTTCACCTTTCCTTGGAAACTTTCATAATTTGTGCAGTCATTTTTTTTTCCTCAAAGGAGCAATATAAAAAAAATATATGATCCAGAGATAGCATCTTTTAATTTCAGGATCAGTTTGAGTTCATATTTAAGCTCCATGGAAAGACGTCGGCTGGGATGACTGGCTTTTGCTTCAGTTAAATGTGGATGACATTATCGCTCTGTTTCAGCTCGCAGCATATTTTAATACTCCAAAGCTAACTCAACAGAGAAAGCAATAGTGTTGCCATCAAACCAGGGGCACATCCCCAAACCTAATAAAGAGGATTGGCATCTGGGAGAAGAGGTATTTCCTGTTAGTGCAAGCTGTGCTACGAGGGTATTAGCCTGCACACAGTCTGCAGCGAGCCTCATCTTCTGCTCCGAATACAACTGCACAATTAATGAAACACACACACACACACACACACACACACACACACACACACACACACACACACACACACATGCTCTTAATTCGCTCAAGACGACCAGGCATTGTGTTTCAGGAAATCAACAAAACAAAGGACTTGTTGTTTGGATTTCTCTGTTCACCTCTGTGTCTCTCTGTGTTCACCGCCTGTCAGGGATCATAGAGGGACAGAGATAATGTCCATTCTCGAGGAAAAATTATCTGTAAATCAGGAGAAACACATAGAAAGCAGATGTTCCCTGTTGAACCGGGCCTGTGGCCAGTGGACTTGGTTTGCTTTACTTACTTAGTTTGTTTAGATTCCAGACACCAACAGCTCTGTGATGAATTTAACTTTCTTTCAATATCAGGAAGATGCATACTTGCAGGAAAACGTGAACAAATGAAATTCTAGAGGACACTGAAATGGCTCATTCTTTTTAGATTTGCAATAACTATAATAGAAACGTTTAAAAGGGTTTAAAAACTGTGCCCCTACCCTGCAAAAAAATGTATACAGTCAATTATGGGGTACATGTGCCAGGTTTTTTTCATTCAGGTAAGTAGTTCATGAAAGGTCTGCACCTGGATCTGGACTGGCACCAGAAAGTAATCGCTTGTTCCGTGGCCAAAGCTTTGCCATATTTCACTGAAATCTGTTAACAAGTTTTTTTTTTTAGATATTCTGCTAACTGACAGACAAAGAGGACATAAAACAGACCCTCCTTGGCAGAATTATTTGCAGATCTCACAAATCATTCAACAGTAAAATAGAGATGCATTTTTGCTTCAGGAATTCAGTTTGAGGAAGCTGAACACCTCCTTCTTACAGCTAGAACATGCTCATCTTAGCTGCGAGGAAATGAAAATATGGGCGTCGTTTGGAGACGTTTTCTTTCATGTTCTACATGTTTTCTTTCCAATGCAAGCAAACATATTTTTCTTTCCGCTTCTAACTTGCATCCTGACAGGAAGTTGGATCAACCACTCGGCTTGTTTCAAGCACAGTGCCACACGACATGTTCAGATCTGGGAGATGTGCATTGGCTCCTCCACAGCCTTCCCCGCATAGACCCTGCATAGACCCACAGAGACTGACGTTTACATGTACACTTGCAGAACTATGATTGTGGAAATACAGTTTTTCACTGAGGACTCCTCATATGCACAAGACTAATTCAAGTCCATCAACTATTTCATGATAGTAAAGACTTCTACTAGATATAGCAAATAGGTCGCATTCAGTGGAGACATCTGAAGGCCCACTCAACGCCAAACACATTTAAATGGTCTGACTATAACCAGTGATGTTGAACACTGACTTGATATAGTTAACAAAACCTATATATAGTCCCAAATCCATAATTTCATAATGTAAATGTATATCACATCCAATTTGTCTGTGTTCAGATCTGTAAATAATTAGACTTGGCAGTTCTGATCAAGATGTACTGACATTACGCACACAGGATGCACAGTGCAGCATGTCATCATAATGTTTACGTTTGGATGGAGAAGATGAACAATGTTGCCTGTCAGCATGTGAGTGTGACTCCTCACACATCTCCCCCTGAGCCAGTAGTGTCATCTGGTCCGGGCTTTATGGAGAGAGCAGCATTTTACGCATTATAATTAGTTTAACATTTTCAGCTGTTGGACCAAGTGCATGTTACGTCAGTAGCATGTACACTGAAACTATTGCAGGAAAATGGGAAAAAAAATAAGGTTAGATGGTGTCTATAACAGTCAGCTCTGTCTGACAGATGTGTCCTGCTTTCATTCCCGTAACTTCACTGGCTTTGTTTTGCTGTAACATCCATTTAAGTATGATCCAGTCCAGCCTTAGTAGTGTAGCTTATACTCTACCTGTCTGTATTATTTAGCTAACTAAACATCTCTGTCTTCTGACTTCTCCACACTTAAACCCTCTCCACCGTCAGCACTTAAGCAGTGACCTTTGATAAATTCATAACAAAAGCAAGCAAATCAGACGTTTTACCAGCCAGTGTTTGCATCATATGTGGACTGTGCGTGTTTGTGGTTCCACATGGACATCTGGAATAAAATTGTGTTTCTGGCCTGCAGGCTGGCCTTTATGAAGATGACCTCTATGACGGGGCCTGGTGTGCTGGGAGAGATGACCCGCTGCAGTGGTTCGAGGTGGATGCCAGGAGGCTGACAAAGTTCACGGGGGTCATCACACAAGGCAGGAGCTCCCTCTGGTCGTGAGTAGAAACCCTGCAGACATGCAGGGAGTGTTGCAGATGATCGTCGATGAGCATTTTCTCGTCCAAGCTAACTTGAAAGGATCATTGTGGGGGGTGGATGACTCCTGGTGATATCTGCTGATGTCTGTTTGGAGGTGGATTTAAATCATCAGTGGAAATTCATCAGACTGTTGTTTGTTCTTTGTTTCAGGCATATAGTCCTAATAAAAAAAGAAAGGCAAAATATGAGGAAAAGATGAGAAATAAACATTATATCAAGCTCTGCATTCTGTCAATTACATGAAACCTGCAAAGAAAAATGCAAGTCTCAACCTGGATAGTCCTAGAAAAGCTTTTTGCTTTAATAACCTTCATTACTACATCCCCATTTATTAGTGACATAGGTTGGCATCATGAACTTTGTATGAAAACAAGACAGTCTGCAAACGTGCTAGCAGCTCTGTGATGCTGCACTTCTTGTAGTCACACTTGTGCTTTGTGCTGGATGCTAACGTCAGCAGGCTAAAATGCTCACAATGACAATGCTAACATGCTGATCTTCAGCATGCATTTTTGCTATGCTTACCATCTTAGTATGACATGCTAGAATGCTAAGATTTGCTAATTAGCACTAAACACAAAGTACAGTACGGTCCAGGAATACATCCAATAGTTCTTGAGATGCTTCACTCAAGACCACAAATGTCAAACTCATGATGGCACGAGAGGAAACATGGGGGATCATGAGAGTCGGTAGGAGTCATCCTCTGGGGACCATGAATGCTCAAAATTTCATGGCAATCCATCCAACATTTGTTGAGATGAAGTCTATTTGGACCAAAGTGGTGGACTGAGCGGCAGACCACTAATTGCATCCACAGAGCCATGTCGCTAGCATGGCTAATAAAAACCCAATTACTTGGCCAAAAATCTAATTAAATATGCCATGAGTTTCAGAAGTAGACAGGCAGCGATAATCGCTCTCGAACTCTGAACGCCTCTAACCCCAACTGGAAAATTGGACTTCACGAATCTAAACAAAACAAGCTTTTCAATCTCGTCCACATGGTGCTGAACCTTCACTGGTGTTTGCCCTTTTCTAAGTCTTCTCTGATCCCCTCACTGTGGGATTAAGGATTTATGAGTTTGATTGATTGGAGTGCAGCCTCATTCTTTCATCTCTCTTAAAAGGTCACTACATTATAAAAATAACACTGGGGTGAAAAGATTTCACTGTGCTGTGAGCTTGTTCACCACACTGAGATGACGAGGAAAAAGAGGGATTTAACCAGCGGACAGTATTCTTTAAACTGTATCAATTGTAATTCCTTATATTTACAGTTAGAGTTTAGTGACTATAGTATGGGGTGAGTCATCCAGCTGCTAACAGCGTCTGTAAAGTGTGTTAAGATATAAGCTACAGTGGCATCAGATCTCCATAGTGTTTTATGTACTTAACTTCCAAATACAAAGGGAATGGTATGCAACCTTCCACTGCTTCAGCTCATCAGTACATGAGTCCGCCAAACAATTTTTTAACAACCACGTAGCCCAAATTTCTCAAAGATCACTTAAACTCTTCTGTAAAGCATCGAAAAAGGATTTCTTTTAGTCCTTAATTCAACCAAGAAAACCAACAACTGCCTCTGTTCCCATTTTCCCTAACTTCAACCTGCTCAGACTTCGCCCCTTAATGATATTTGGCAACTTCTGGCCTTTGTAACTCTTAATTGGGGAGGGTGGCGCAGACTTCTGGAAACTGCTGCGTAGTTAGAGAGCATGGGGAGATTCTTTAGAGGCTGAGTTTGTAATTTTCCTTCAAGGGCGCAGAAGACACCGATGCCTAAGACAGGATATCTCCGCAATTAGCTCTGTAGGGCATGTAACTGTCTGCGGTGGCAGCTCGGGGGGCTTCTGTCTATAACAGTGCTTTAATTAGCAGAACTGGGAATTCTTACCAGGCTGGACCAGCTCAGCACTGATGTCTTTATCCAAAAGCATGGCAGTCACTGCCAGCCTACGTACTGCACACGCTGGGCAGAGCTCTGTGTGGCACGACGGGACATTAAGTCATCAGTCTTTTTCCGACAGACATAAAAAATTATTTTGATGTTTCAACTCTCCCTGATCTGACTAAGCTATTCCAAGGGCCAATACCAGGGTGTTTGCAGGTTTTAGCTCCTCAGCTACAACTCCTTTTCCTACTTTTTTGAAAGGGTTTTGGTCAGAATTTTAGTCTCCCTGGTCTCTAATACTTTTAGGCTATCCAGATTTTTGTCATGGTAGGTGTTAATTGTGGAAGGCAGCTGCATGCCTCAAGTTTCTAGATCAAAGTAATTATGCAAGAAATACAGCATGCATCCACCCATTAAACCATTTGCATTGAATTTAGCCTGAGTGGATATTTCTCTTCTTCCTCTGTTTTTCTTGAAGGAGTGATTGGGTGACCTCGTACAGGGTCATGGTGAGCAACGACAGTCACACCTGGATAACACTGAAGAACGGCTCAAAAGACTTGGTGAGTAACAATTGCGACATTTAAAGCTGCTATCTAGTGACATATAACTATAAAGCAGGCAGCTTCTATCACACTGAAAGGCTTTTGAGCTCAAGCATTGTTCGTTCTCCGTGTAAACCAGCTTGATATAGCGTCTTGTTTTCTGTGCCCTTGATTGACTGGAACCAGAAGGAGATATGAATTCTTGCTTCAGAGCAATTACGGAGGAAGATTTAGATCTCTGCCTATTTCCAAGCTTAATGAGCTGAGAGGCAATAGTAAATACTGATGATCCTCAAGCAGATGGAAACCTCATCCTGGCTCATTGTTCATCTCTTCTCTACTTGGGCATTTCCTGTAATTGAATAGACAGAAACTAAATACAGGAATGCCTCGACAGCAAAGTAAAGCAGCAACTGATGCATTCGGCTGCAGAATAATAACAACATTAATAATCCTATTATCAGTGAACATGCTGATCAGATTAAGATGATATTTCTGAGGGAAATCATATCCTTGTTGCTCCCCACTGTGGTTCACGTCCCAGCTAATGAAGTTTTGGTTGTAACTGTACACTCCCCTGGCTGGTGGAGTCATCCATGTGGGAGATAATGCCCCTTCAGTAATTTAGTCTCTGCTACAAGCTTCCCGCTCACCCACTCACCCACCTTTTGTGCCAAATGCCAAACTGCACTGTTGGTCTTTCAAAATGCCAAAAGGTGCAGAGAAGAACTACCGCCGTGGGTGTTAAAATTTACAATAAACTCCCAGTGGTATCAGGGTTTAATGACATTCTGCAGGTACTCGATGTGTGTTTGTTTAAGGGTTTTGTGGACTAAAGCATGGAAACAAATCCCACCATCTTTTTTTCATTCTCCTGTGCATGTTCTAACTGAATGCATTTATATCGAAAGGCTTCTTTAATATTTACTGCACGCTCTGTCCTTCACACAAGGTGATTTTGTAATTTTATTAGATTTTTAGGGGGCCTTTAAACATCTAGACAGGGACAATCGATGACTATTAGCATTCTAGGCTACATTTGACTCATTTACAGCTGAAGGCACTGTCCATGAGAGGCACACTAAATAAATGAATGCATGAGCTACAATCAACTGACATTCACTCTGCAGAGAAATCCTGTTCTTTATTCACCATCTGGTTGATCCCTTTTGCCTCAGTAGATCTTCAGTGGTAACAGGGAAAAGGAGATCCCGGTCAGGAACATCTTCCCCGCGCCTGTGGTCGCCCGATACATTCGAGTCAACCCTCGCTCTTGGTTCAACAGCGGCAATATCTGCATGAGAGTGGAGATCCTTGGCTGTCCTATGCCAGGTGACGGGTTTGTATGGACAGAGCCGACACATGAATGATTCCTGCCACTGGAGGGTAGAAATATTAGAGTGATACGCGTCCTTGTTCAGACTGACATTAGCCTTGCGTGAAGAAATGCATCACCTATTTGTCCGAATGAGGCCATCACACTGACACAGTGGATCAACATTTTTAGAAGTGCAGTTTATTCTGCAACACAAAAAGGCCTTTGTGACAGTTATCTCATGATTCTTGTGACAAAAATTAAAAATATTAGGGTTAGAGGATTGTTGTGTCCACCATGAGCCTTTGTTGCTCCATAACAGCATCAAAGTATTTCCTCATTTGATCCAGATGGGCAAGACTTTACTGAGCCTCAAAACTCACAGATCTGTGATTCAAACTGCAATGTCAGGATTTCAATGTCTCACCTTTTTGACACAACAGGGTTGTTTTCAGTCTCAACACCCACTGAGTCGTGTGACCAATTTAAAAATCATATATTTTTATATTGACTTGATCTCAATGTGCAGAGTGTTGATTATAGGAAAAGTCCACTAAGTCCAAACCTGGCCTACTTACCTCAGCTGGTATCCAGCCATGCAGATTGTGGTTTTATGTGCTGAGGATCATTTCCTACACAAAAAAATGTCCCAATGGAAACTTTGCACAGCGATATTATCCACAGTAACTGGATCATTGTTTCTGGAAAAACAGGTTGCTGTTGAGTAATTAATGTGTAACTGCTGAGTGCCGGGAGCACAACAAATTGAATTAAATTTCTCTTCCTTCGTTTTGGGGTGGCAGAAACCTCAGAGGCAGATATCTTAAAATCTTGGCACCAAATACCCAAACTTGCTGCATGGTGTGATACCAGAGAAAGTCTTTGTAACTTGGCTGAACTTCACCCAAACTGGAGGAAAGAGGGCAGGTGCTCTGCATTTTTTTGTCTTGAAACACACGGCAGGACTGATCATTCCTTTCCTTTGGTATCATTGTGAATAAAAGTAGCTAAACCACCTCCTTCTCTGAATGTCAATGACTATATGCTTTTTCAATTCCCAACAGATCCAAATAATTATTATCACAGGCGGAATGAGGTCATAACAACAGACAAGCTGGACTTCAGACACCACAGCTACAAAGAAATGAGGCAGGTGAGTCACAGCGAAAGCAACACATATCAGTCGATTTACAGGGCCGCAGCTCTAATTTCTTATTCAGCAAAGACACCAGAGTATGGAGCAATAAAACATCTTGTGTGACTGTGAGCCAATACAGGACAAGTTGTGTCCTTCGCAAGAACAAAGTGTGCAACAGTAACAAATGAAGCGAGTGCTGCCAGCCACATGAAAATGCATAAAGCATCTCCTGGGCTGTGTCATTACTTATTCATATAGTTGTCATGAACAGTAGCCTGTTTGTACTGAGAAGGACGACAGCTGTATTTGTCACCGCTTACATGCTGACAGAGTGGTTGTGAAGGTACAAGTGCCGTGAATCGTAATCGTCCCTAATGTAGCAGCTCCCCTGTGCCAAACAGGCGACTCCAGGTGTCCTAAACTGCTGTTATGACCCACAATGACATGAAGTACAATTAATGCTCTGAACGTATGGCTCATTGCAAAACAGCAGCTTTTTTCTGGCGGGACAGCCTGAAATGCTACTCCAACAACATCAAAATGAATTAAATGGACTGTTTTCTCCTCTCTCTTTCTTTACCTTTGAGGCTAATGTGTGTCACGCAGGGTGTCCAGCCTCAATACGCCTTCACAAAGGAAGGAAAGACTATTTTTGAAACTCAGCGTCTAAAGCCTTTTCACTCTTGACATTTCTTTTCTCTGTGCAGGTACCTGGTACCGTATCTCCTTATCCGTATCACAGCGGTTTAAATAGTGTAGTGCCAGAACCTCAAAGAGGAAATAGCCCATTGGGGCTTCTGAAATAACGTACATGCCCCATGAGAGTGAAAAAGATATCTGTAGCATTGCTGAAGGACTTTCCTTCTCTTAGATCACAACTGATTGTAACGTAGCAGCTCAGGGAATACTGACTTTATGAAAGGGTGGCCAACTGAAAGACATAGCTGAATTTGAATTTTCTGAATTTGATGCCATTTCAAACAAGTTGGGATAGGAGCAACTAAAGACTGGGAAAGATGTGGAACACTCCAAAAACACCTGTTTGGAACATTCCACAGGTAAATGGGTTCATTGGTAACAGGTGATAATATCATGATTGGGTATGAAAGGGGCATCCTGGAAAGGTTCAGTGGGCCATAAACGAGGATGGAGCGAGGTTCACCACTTTGTGAGACACATGATATGACATCATAGGTGGAAAGAACATTTTACACATCCTTCAAAGAGGGAGACGACACATTACCTTGACATTACATGCCGGCCAAGAAACTTGCCTTTAATGATATCATTAACCTAAGAGGACAGTTACTGAAAGTAGATCAAAACACAGTCTGTCCTGTTCAGTTTTATTATGTTTCTATGAGAAGAAATAAACACACCTGAGTGGCAGTGTATTAAAAGACTGGATTTATGACAGCACGGTCCACACTGATCAGGTGTATTTATCGAGGGAATGCTGTGCTTTATTACACTGCGAGGAGGATTTTGACTTGTAATCATTTGTTTTAGGAACAAAAGCAGATTTTTGTTTAATGACTTATTGGTTGAAAAAGTCAAGATGCAACCCAGACTTAATTAAAACCCCATCACTCCTGACTGGTTAATGACCTCTGCAGCAGCTGGTACAGCACAGATTTCTGACATTACTGCTTTACTTCACAGCTTGTTAGTCCTTTTCTGGCTGCGCTTCCTCTTTGTGTCTCCACTTATGTCCATATGGGTAAATGATAATTGTTTCTATTTTAATCAGCTCCTCTACAAGCCTGTCTTCATAATTACTGTGACTGGTTTTCACACAGAAACCCTCCTCGCTCACTGACTCGAGTGTTATTAAATAAAAGTCTCCACCACAGAACTGGTTATATTGTTTTTGAAATTTCCAATAACTTGGAGATTATTTTGTACTCTTTTGAGGTATTTATCTCTAAAATCTAATATTCCTGACTTATGAGCCACAATCAAACTTAAAAAAAAAAACATCTTTGTGTTTAAAGCCAAAAACATTTTCCCAAGAGGCTCATTGAGACAATACGTTTTCATGTCCTTTGAGTAAAAGACATTCATAATTGTACATGAGGGAAAGTGCCTGTTTGAATGCACTGGCAGCAAAATGTTCTCAAATCTGTCAAAGCATTTCTCTGTAACATTAAATATTTCTCACTAAATGTATAACAGTTAAAGTTAAAGTGCAAATAATTGTAATTCTTGTGAACATGATTTAGCCTCTGGGCGCCTTCTTAGGATTTGAGTAAATCTATATTTTGTTCTTCTCTACTTCTCTACTAACCATGTGAATGCTGCAGTAGGTTGATTTCAGACATTTTTTGAGTCGTGCTTTATTATTTACCTTCCACAGCTTATGAAGGTGGTGAATGAAATGTGTCCCAACGTCACCCGGATCTATAACATAGGAAAGAGCCACAATGGCCTCAAGCTGTATGCCATAGAGATTTCTGACAACCCAGGAGAGCATGAGGTCGGTGAGTATATTCAAGGCAACAGTGTGCTCTAATGCGCCAGGACGTGATTGCTCAGTTTAATGCACAATAATAACAACATCAGCGACGTCACGCTGTGTTCTTCGCAGTGTTTTTCTCGGTGTGGCTGTACATGTAGTAGCAGCGACTGCATATTTAATCACCGTCGATCTTTCGGCCCCATCTCTCCCTTCATGTGAACCTGTTGACCAGGTGAGCCGGAGTTTCGTTACACAGCGGGTTCCCATGGTAATGAGGTGCTGGGACGGGAGCTGCTCCTCCTGCTGATGCAGTTCATGTGTCAGGAGTATCTGTCCGGCAACCAGCGGATACGTCACCTGGTGGAAGAGACCAGGATCCATCTAGTGCCATCTGTCAACCCCGATGGGTACGAGAAAGCCTTTGAAGTGGTAGGTCTGCACGACGGCCATTAGTGACCTCATATCACTCGCTGGCCTCTGGTGAAAACAGCACCATATCTGCAGGTACATGCCGGAAAATTGGTTAGAAAGATCCGGAGGAATATATATAAAATGAACAATGTATGTGCAGTATGAGTGAAAATGAGTGGACATGAGCTCCCTGTTCAGCTGTGAAATAACAGTGAAACACATGTTGTTGGGCATGCTCTGAAATCAGCTGCAGCTCTGCTAGATTAAAGGCACAATATTAATGAAACACAAACCGACGAAAACAAGTAAGGGAGGTCAAAAGGAAGTCTGAAAGCGTTTGGCTGCGGTACATCAATGACATCATGTCATTTGGTGGCCTGATGTGTGAGTGCAGTGAACATACTGCAACACTCTGTTTCTCATAAGCTAATAATGTGCCTAACAACTAATTTCCTGAACTGAAATTTGCATGTGCATGCACAGTGAAAAGTGATGAACCTATTCAACCCATCGAGTCCTGTAAGAGAGCAGCAGACAGGCCAGTTTTATCATGGCTGAAGCTTCATCAATCTATAATGTAAAAGGGTCAGTAGTAATGCTGCACCCAGATCTGCATCTCTACATACTTTAGCAGCTTTTAGCCTGTCTTGGATCATTGTTTTGCTTTTCTGGCTGCACATGGACTTTAAGGTTATGCCAGTAAAACCATGGCCAGTTATTTCCAGCAAACGATCTCAAAGAAGAGTAGGTGCTACCTGTGTGTTTGTTTTGGAGTTTTTCTCCCCCTACTGATCCAAAAGTACTTAATGCAGCTTAAAGTGCTTTTTGGTTGCCAGTGTTGACCTTCCTTCACTCTACAGCATGTTCATGGTTGACCAGCTGTGTGGACGGCTGAGCTTTGTGATCATTGGGAGGTCAGCAGTGTTAGGATTTGTTCAGATGTTGCTGTTGTGAGTTGTGATGACAGGAGGCCAAAGTTGCTGATGGAGCTGCTGTACCCTTGGCACCTGTCTTTGACCTGATACCACTGTTATCCTCTTTAAGGATGAAGACAACTCCACACTTCCCGCCACGTCATCTGAACCATGTTACAGCTCCATCTGCGACCGTAAAACCAGTGATAACTCCCATTGTCTCTGAATTTCCCTCATATTGCACCTGTTTCTTTTTCTTTTACCCAGGGTTCAGAGCTCAGCGGCTGGTCTCTGGGTCGATGGAGCAATGATGGAATAGACATTCACCACAACTTCCCTGATCTCAACTCCATACTGTGGGAAGCTGAAGTCAAGAAGTGGATCCCTCGCAAAATGTTCAACCACCATGTGCCCATCCCAGAGTGGTACCAGTCTAGAAACGCCTCAGTGAGTCTGACTGACTCTGTTAGATAGACTGTATCATACTCTAAACTCATTTAATGTGTCAGTTTCAGCATCCCTACATGAATGCATGCGATTTTCAAATTAGGGGTTTCCAGGCTGCAGTTTGTGAGAGATTTTTGTTTTAGAATTTTAGAAAAGGTGACAGCTTTTATTGTTTATAATCTGAAGAAAAAAAAAAGCCAGCATCACAGTTAATTTTCCATTGACTTCACCTACAGGTGACAAATTCTGACCGTTTGCACGTGTCCTGCGCCTCCTCCTGTTTAACAAAAACATCCCACAGTGAAAACAATCCTTCGCTTGGAAAGGGTAAAACAGCCACGTGGGCATGTCAGCGCCGTCTATTCTGGGAGAAGCGGATGCGTTTGCTATTTGTGACGAAGAGGCTGTGAGCTAAAATATACCCAGCGATCTATTTAAAGCTCATCCTCACGAGTGTTTTGACGTTACTGAGAACCACGAGTGAGTCACACAGCGCCTCCAGAATAGCTGCTGCAGCTGCAGAGCTGGGATCCCCATCTGTGCTCAGGAAGCTGTGAAAACTGTCCCCGCTCGCCTCACTGACCGGCCCAACCGGTGCTTAGAGATAGCGGGGCTGGTTTAATTAGATGAGCCCAAACAGCAGGGGCAATTTTATCAATATCCTGATTGGAACATGCAAATACAAGCCACTGGGTGCTAGACGCCCTGCTGCCTCTTGATGAGAATTTGTTCACTTTTCAGAATAAATATTAGTGGAAGTAGTTTACAGCATGGGAGTGTGTGAAGAGCCGTTTCCATAGTGTCATCACTCCCTCTTGAGAGCACATTGCAGTGAAATTGTTTTCAGCATGAGGGAGTTAATTTAGCAAACACAGTACTGAGATGATTGCACAAATTACATTATCCTCGCCTCTCCTGTGTCCCCGCTGTAGGTTGCTGTGGAGACACGAGCTCTGATAGCGTGGATGGAGAAGATGCCCTTTGTGCTGGGCGGTAACCTCCAGGGAGGGGAGCTGGTGGTGACCTTCCCCTATGACAAAACCCGCTCCCAAGGGGTGACCAGGGAGCAGACGCCTACCCCGGATGACCACGTCTTCCGCTGGCTGGCCTTCTCCTACGCGTCCACCCACCGCCTGATGACTGACGCCAACCAAAGGGTCTGCCACACGGAGGCTTTTGCCAAGGAGGACGGCACCATCAACGGAGCGTCCTGGCACACCGCGGCAGGCAGTTAGTGTCCATTGCTGTTTTCTCACTGATCCTGACACTGTGTTATGCAGGATTTCTCTGCTCGGCTCTGAGCCTTTGAGCTGTAGCTTTGTTTAGCACCATGTGCACATCTGCATATTCAGCACCGAAGCCCTTTGGCTGTTTCAAAGCTTCTCGAAGCTTAAGCTTGTTTAAGCTTGAAGCATCGTGTAACAATTCAAAGGCAGACAAACAAAGAAAGAGTGAGACTGATTCAGATCCATTTCACTCTTAATTATTGCCACGAACTCTGGCCAATAACGGGACAACATGCCGACCTAAGTTGATGCTGGCCTTCAGATATGTTTCTCTTTTCTTGGCAGGTATGAATGATTTCAGCTATTTGCACACCAACTGCTTTGAGTTGTCGATGTACGTGGGTTGTGACAAATTCCCACATGAGAGCGAACTGCCTGAAGAGTGGGAGAACAATCGCGAGTCTCTTCTTGTCTTCATGGAGCAGGTGCAGAGGCAAAGCAGCCTCCTCAACTCACACATACACAAAAGAAAACCAGAGTGCATGCAAAGGAGCCACATAAACACATGCTTTTTAGTATTTTGGAGTTATTTTAGGAATATGGTAGTCTGTATTTCACTACTGATTTATTTCTGTTCCTCTCACTTTAGCACTCATTCAACAGGGCTGTATCAATACCTCATGAGCTGATCACATACAGTACTGAGTACTGAGCTGGAAACTGATGCCCTTTCTGAAATCTAATCACTGTTCTCGTTACCAGGTCGTCAAATAACGATTTTTGTCTTGCCCTTTGGTGTCCCTTTAGCATTTGCATGACACATAACAGACTTTCCAACTCCAACGTAGACCCATTTGTGGCAATGTTAGACACTCAGAGCGAGGTGACGTAGTATAAAGAGCAAAAAAAGTCTGGGGGCTTGCTGGCGAAGGAGGGAGAATCGGTTGTGATCCTCTGAAGAACACAGCACACAAACATCAGTCTGTCCCAAAACCTAAAGGCCAGGCTGAACCTGAGCCTCATCCCGTACCTGAGACCTGAGCTAATGCTGCATTCAGGTACTTGTTTTCTTATAAACTCAAATATTTATCATCATAGTACACACAATTTGTGAATATCAGTGGTAAACTCGCAAGTTCCATGATACATAAGTTGTGATGTTAAATTTAACACACAATAGAAACTTGGCATAAAATGTACCAGTAACAGTAAATATTGATAAAAGTTTTCTGTAATCTGCGATAAACAACAAATCCTGGCCAATAAGATAAAGAAACATGGAATCATTCATCTAATTATTGTTGTTTTTGCTGGCCCACGTCAGTATGTGTGAGTGTATTTGTCTATAATTGTTGACGATGTGAAAGCAAAAAGAAATTCCAGGTTTTATTAGTGGACAAGTTTTACCTGAATGCACACAGTGAATTAAAGGATGTAGAGGGCTCCAAAGCTATTGTGCTCCAAATTCAGAAGAAATAAAGCTGCATTATCAGCTGCACTTTGATAAGACTTTGAAATATGACAAGCCTGTTATGTTATATTCTCTCTGGTGATGTGGACTTCAGAGGATCCGGCCCCATGTTGGGACACAGCTTGTATTTAAATATTGAAGCTGGATGAGGAAAGATGTGTAAACACGCTCAACTATTGAACTGAGGACGATAAATTATACATCATATCATCACATCATGCAATACACATTGTGCTAAATGATGAAGTAGATGTCGATGTGGTAAATTTAAAGCAGGGTTCACACACGCTTGCATGGGTCATGCTTTTCGTATGCAGGTGCATCGCGGGATCAAAGGCGTGGTGAGGGATGTGCAAGGTCGTGGAATAGCTAATGCAATCATCTCTGTGGAGGGGATCAGCCATGATATCCGCACAGGTAAAATAACGCATCTAACCTGATCCTTATGGATAATTTCACCTCTTAATGGTTCATGTGAGCAGTCAGCACAAAGCAAACATGCTCACTCCAAACATTTGTTCTTTGTTGTCTCTAGTCATTGTCTATTTTGCAGCATGTGGATTTTTTTTTTTGCTTTGTCTCTGAAATTGTATGTGAGTAAGCTTAGATTTTGCAATCAAAGCAGCAGAGACTAGCTGCTCACTGACTCAGGATTGAGTCACTCTTACAGTAAGTTAGCATTCGAGTGTATGATGGAGTAAACGTCATAAACGAAAGCAGGTGATGTATTTTAGCAGTGCTGCAGGTTGGACTCTGACTCAGTGTCGCTGAGGCCCTCTGCTCTGAATCTGACTATTGATTGTGTGCCCTCAAGTCAATCTCTGCTGATGCCTGAAAAATGCAGCCTGCAGAGCCAAAGTAGTTTTGTACTAAGAGCGTGAAATCAAATGTCCAAAAGGACATTAGCCGTTATTATTCCTGGAAGTAAAAGCCACCGCTTCCTCTCTGAATCCTTTGCTATTCTCAGTTGCAGTCAAGAAGGATTTTAGGGTATTTATTTTGAAAGCTGCACCTTTTCAGCTGCTTTGAATTTGCTTTGGAGCCGTCTTCAAAAACAGACATTCGCGCAGCGGTCGTTGTTCCATCAGGATGAATCAGCTGTGGGCGCTGAGAAGGCAGGGCAGACAGCCTAGACTGAGAATTCATTAGCTCATTAGCATTTTATATTGAAGCACATCAGGAAACAATTAGATCCCCTTCTGCCATCTGAGTGTGAGTCATGTGAGCACAGACGTCCATGTGCAACTGCTCGGATCGACCGCAGACCCGCAGCAGAGGCAGACCTGCCATCATATTTCATTTGTCTCTGTGGTCGTTCAGACGTGTCAGGTGTGCGGATGAGCGGAAGGAAGCAACGCTGTCCTTTCTGTAAGTGAGTGGAGGGCTTAAAGTGCACATGTGCACCCGTGTTCCCAGGTCACATGAAGGCAGCCTTCTGCAGGGAGAGACCCAGAAGATCCAACTCGACAAAGCAGAGCTATTTTTAAAAAACTCTAAATAGGGATATAGAACACCTCCCTTCTCAAAAGTAGAGCACAAAGAACTCTCCAACTTTTATTTCAGGCTTTTAGATGAAGGCTTTTGTGAGGCTTGCTTTTTGCCACTGCTTAGTGGGCTGTTTAAATTCAGCTTTCTAGGACAAGATTTGCATATTGCTGCAGTTGCACAAATAATATGTGACTGCTCACACTTGTTGTGGTCTTACTTACATGTAATGTTTACATGATCCCGTACAGGTAAAACCCTCAAGGATCTCCAGGAAAATGTTACACCTGAGAGAAAAGTGGGGTTTTCCAGAAGGAGTTAGATCCACGTCTCTACGAATTAGACTTAAAGGGTGACTCCACCTACGCGGCACATGAGGGTCTGCTTACTATTCACAGGGAGAGTCTCAGTTTGGGATTGGACACTTAAAATTAGTATTATATAAGAGGAGTTAGAATTTATTATGCGTTGGGGTCATTATTTTTTTTGTTTCTTTATAATATTATAATATGAATTTATCGCTGCACCAATTTGAATCAGGCTAACTTTATTACAACTGTCATGCTTAGTTATCATTGATTTTGGTAGTTAAATAGACAACTTTAGAAGTGAAATACCATAAATTAGCTGATATGAAGCTACATTTCGTTATTCTTTAGATTATGCCAGACCATAAATTAGTGATCTGACTCGTTCTTGATTGATATCGGTGGTGAACTGAAACTTTATTGATCTGACATAATGCAGTGTTTAGCTGTGACGGCTTTGATGCTTTTCTCAGGAGCTTATTTTTATGGCTGGTGAGCCTCCTTTTTACAGTTTGTCCCTCCTCTGTTTATCGATAACCTTATGTGCTGCTGAAGAGGAATGATAGGCTGAGGCCAGCAGACCTGCAACTGACATCTGCTCTAAACACAAATTTCAGAGAACTCTTTAGTGCTTTTGGAGGTCAGTGCGGCAACTGGAGAGGTTAGATTGAGCCTGCACACCCCAACCCAACACTCAATGAAACTACTGTAAATAAGCACAGAGAAAATGTTTGTGTGTGTGTGTTTTCAGCTGCTGATGGCGATTACTGGCGCTTGCTGAACCCTGGAGAGTACAAAGTAACAGCCAGGGCTGAGGGCTACAGCCTCACCAGTAAGAAGTGCGAGGTGGGCTACGAGATGGGCGCCACCAGGTGCGACTTCGTCATCGGCCGCACCAACCTGTCGCGAATCAAAGAAATAATGGAAAAGTTCAACAAGCAGCCCATCAGGCTGCCCATCAGGCAGCTCCAAGCTCGCAGGTCCAGAGAGAGACGTCTGGGAACATAATGATTGTACGAGGAAGAGGGGGGGAAGAATTAAAAACAAACATCTGCTCTGATCAGACATGGGAGGAACTCCAAGCCACGGTTTGGACCTCTGTCAGATTCCTCCAGAGTGCTGTCAGAGGAATTAGTGTTTGAAGATTGAAAATATGGAATAATTTAAACGGGATGCTTTATTTGGTTTTCTTTCTGTTCGGTTGTGTTTCATCCCCAGGCATCAGATCTCTCTGTGCTCACTGTTGTCATCTGATCTTTTCTTAATTTCCAGCTTAAACCTTTAAGTATTTCATTGTGTCAGAGGCCATCTTTATGTTTATAACCCCCTTTTTTCAGTTTATAATCTACCATCATTCCTTGTGACATCAGCCATGCAGTAAATACTGATATTGCAGATAACAGAATATAATCACATTAGAACTTATTTTTTTAAATAAAAGAAAATGAATATATGGGTCATTATGTACATACTTATTAACTTATGTAACACAGTTATGTAAAACATTACAAAAGCTTTATTACCTGCACTTGTTCAATTTTCTGTCCTTAAGAAAGTGTGGACCCAGTGACCTTTTGTGTGTCATTGATTAGTTTTTTATACGCAAGTTATCAAATAAAGCCTATGTTTGCACAAATTGAAATTGTTTAATTGCTTTTGAGGAAACTTCAATAAAGCTTAATTTGTATAGCACCTTCATACAGGTTAACACATGATTTCATGATAGTGCTTTGTTTCATGGTTCTGTAATTTGTTAATTTCTTAAGTACTTTGGCACTAATTATAGAGAAAGCAATATACAGTTTGCACACTTTGCATTAATTAATTCCACTTAATTGGAGAACCTAGAAAACCTTTTAAACAGTGCAAAGCTGAACATGCAAAAATGTGAAATGCATAAATATTAGAAATAATGTTTGTCTACAGGAAAAGACACAGAAATATGTAATCAAGTTTTCAATGATGAATGAAAAAGTATTATTACTAACATTGTAATTATTGAGTTATTCAGAAATTCTGAAATTACACACATGTGAAATAAAAAGTTAAAAATATGACCTGTAAAATAATAATTTTAAAAAAAGCATGAAATTATCCAGAAATTACTGGATCACTGGAAAATTTAGCAGAACCAAAGTATCTCAAAGGCCAAACTAATGACACACTAATGATACAGTAGATATATATATTTCATATATATATATATATATCAAATGGATTGGGAATTGAAACAAGGCCGTGCAGAGATGAATGACAGTAAAGCATTTGCAGTACAGAGTGACGCTCTGAGCTGTTAATGGTTATTTGTATTAAAATGAACTCTGATTTTACATTCACCCCCGCTTGACTGAACGCCCCTAATGGGAAATCAACCCCATTTCATTCCTATAACTTAGTTGTAACCACTGTGGTTAATTTTAAGCGTCGTCTCATTTGATTTCTGCAGTAGTGAGATCGTATCTCGGGGAGTGCAGAGGAGGAAAGGCTCTAATTATCAGAGCGCTGCTGGGGCTTTTACAGATCACTGGCTTCTTCTGACAACAACACCAGCCTTCCTCCTCTCTGGCCAACATGCAATTAGAGGAAGACCTCAACCTCTTATCTCTTCCTCCAAAGGTTATTGAGCAGAGGCTCCACACCTGTCACCGTCTCAGAGCACTGGAGAGTATAAGACATATCAGAGCTTGTTAATATTACTGTGCTTTCTGTAGCTGCATAGTCAGTGACTTTGAATGTGAAACAGAGGGAATGTAAGTCATACAGACTGCGGGGTGTTAGATATTAAAGGATGTTGCAGGATTTTTGTAAATATGTATAACAGAGTATCTAAAGAAACCATGAAAGCCACTGGCTTTAAATCACCAGGGTTACTACAATTCATCCTGTGAGGAACATGATGGTACAAGATTTCGTGCCAGTCTGAGCCATATTTGCAGGACTTAGTGCTATCTGTTCCCAACATCCATCTTGAAACGGGTAAAAGGGCTTTAAGGAATGAGCTCCTGCAGCTCGGAATTTGTTGCCGAATGATTTGGTTGTTTTGGCACTTAAGACGTTTTCAAATCTCGATTGAAGAAGATGGAGGGAGGCAGGAAGGAAGTTGACGCTGAGCTCTTTGCCCCTGTGTGATCCAGCACATCTTATCTTATTGTCTGTAACTGTCATATGTTGTATGTCTGAAGCTCTCTTGGCCGGGACACTCCTGGAAAAGATATTTCTAATCTTGATGACGCTTTTTTCTTGGTTAAATACATTTTAAGTAAAAATAAATAAATAAACAAAAACAGCTGCGAAGCATTTCATGCAAAACCTCAAACAGTGACGCTGGTGAGGGAAAGTAATGGGATCACCAACGTCATTACGATTCACGTCTGGGCACCATGAATGTCTGGACAAAATGTCATGGCAATCCATCCTGAGAGCTGCTGCTAGCGTGGCAAAAAACATTAGCTTATATTGTTAGCACATAGCAATATAGGTTTCTTATCCAACAGATCTGATCTGCAGCTTACTTTTAAATGCAGCACTACTGTCGAGTTGAGTTTGGGGTGGCTGGGAGAATGGAGCACTCAAAACCTGCTTAGAAAGCCGTAGGGGTAAAAGAGCTCACTCTCAGACTTTGGGCACTTTCCACAGAAGCCATTTTAATATTCCTGGTGACATCTATCATTTTCATAGTGTCGAGAGGAGATGTCCACAGTTATGACCCCAACAGATGTTTGATGCTTCAAACTGTAATAGTGGTGATGCTTGTTAATTATAAGAACTTATAAGGCTAAATGAGGTCCAAACTTCTCCCATATTGACATGCAGACAATCCCCCTGAGTGAAGGTGGGTGGGTGTGGATCGTGGTGTGGTGGGGGGAGGGGGTTGTACGCTGTGCAGTGTAGCTGCTGTGGCCTGCAGCGGTGATACAGTACAGATGTGTGGGAAGACACAGGCACCAGTTGACCTTGCCAGCAGTTGAAAGGCCAGTGCTTCTTCAGAAGTCGGTCCAGGCTTTGAAGTGTCGGAGTGCCGGCCTGGATATCACAGGAGCGGGTCGCCATGCAGCACTGGTAAACCAGCTCTTAACCTCTGCTGCTCCGAAGCCTCGGAGACAGATTAGACTCTCTGCTGGCTCCGTGGACATTAAAGGCGACAAACAGATCAGCAGGGATGGAGGTGGAAAAGTCTTTTTGAAAAAGAATTCTGGAAACTTCTGCAAAGTTTAGACACATTATACAGTGTTCAGTTTTGCTCTTTTAAGAGCAAGAGGCAGAAATATAGTTAAACTCCAGCAAATTCCAGATCCTTGCCTACTTCCCCAATAACCATAATAACATTATAGTTATTTTAGGCTGGTGACACAGGCTGTACTTCTTCAATTTGTGAACCAAGTTAAGCAGACGATCATTCCAAGCAGAACATGTTTCTTTCAAACAATGTGATTACATTGTTAACAGGTGACGACCACATTTCCAAATCGAAGTCAATCAAGACACAAGTGCTTAACGTCTTAAAATCAATATTTGCTTGCTCTGTCAATCTGACTCTGGAAACAAATCCTCATTCATGATGAAAAACCTAATTATCCCCTGTTACTGCCTGCCTCAAACAACAAAATGAGAGACCACACACACAATGAGACTGAAAGTAATTTAAAAATCGCCAAACCCAAACTGTAAGGCGCGTGAATCGTGCACAGATCGGTAGCTCATGAACAGCGCAAGTGAGTAAAACTTGTTGTATGGGAAGCTGCCAGGACGTCAAAATGTGACTGCTTTCAGAGCCAGTCCTTTTAAACTGCAGCAGCCCCAGCACAGATGTTATAGGTTTAAGTAATGAGCGAACCAACCCCACCCACCAGCAGCCTGCAAAGGAGAAGCAGGGCAGAGCACAGGACACACACTGAGGGTGGAGTCACCACACGCAGCTGCTCCGTGCAGGAGCTCTGGGTTGTGTAACATGTGAAGGAGCTGCTGCAAGGGAGGTTTTGTAGATAATAATTAGACTTATCTACAAATGCAATGAGAAAGCATGCACTAAACCCTAACTCCAACCCACAGAGTACATCCTTTAATTTGTTATTTTCATAAATGTTTGATATGCATGTGAAACATCCAGGAGTATAAATGGTTTGTTCAACATTTTAGGTGAAGTGTACTCACAGCTGGTATTTGCACGAACCATCTATATTTTGAGGCAGCCAAATATTGAAAACCATAAAGGACAAAGAGAGTGAGATGCCACTAAAGTACAGTCTGTGCAATCGGTAGTTATTACAAATAAACGATGTTTGAGTATGATTGTGGTGAGGCAGCATAAACACTTGGGAAAGCTTGTGGTTACCTCTCTACATAAAGGTCGCACTCCTACCTGCACTGTCACAGAATGACAGCATCCGATGTGAGGTGCAGAAGTGTCCGCTATGGTCTTAATTCCAACAGATATGGGCTGCCTGGGAAGAGGCCTAATCAGGCAGCTAAATGAAGACATCTGGGGGGTTGTACCTGAGTGTGCAGGGCTGAAGAAGGTGAAATTAAAAGCGGTAAAAGGGCACGGTGGTCGGTACTGATCATGTTGAAGCAAAGTTGTCCAGAAGAAAATTAATTTTACTTCGACACCTCATGTTTGAGGAGTTTAGGAACCTTAATATTAAGTGATTAAAGGCCTTATGCACCAACACACAGGTGTTTTAATTCACTATCTTTAATTAGGCTTCTGTGAGTTCTGTTACCAAAGTTTCACAGACCCTTTTTTTACTGCATGGCTTGTTGAAATGAAAAGTAATGCACACCAAGGGTTGTAGAGAGGTGCTTGAGTGAGGACTTGAGAGTAGCAAAAATGTCTCGCACACTCTGCACGCTCCATATGCATTTCTCTTTAATTAGGATGACATTTTGGCCCTAAGGCCGTCTTCTGGATGATTATTGATCTTGAAGAAGGCCTGAGGGCCAAAACGTCATCCTAATAAAACAGAAATGCACATGGAGCCAGAGTGTGAGACAACTTTCTGCTACTCTCTTATCAAAAAAGCAAACAAAGAACAGTAATAACATGAATGATTAATTAAGTTTGAGTACCAGTACGACACATCACTGAGCCAGTATGCACAGTACTGTATCAGCACCCTGGTAGGGTTGGAATTTGGGATGCAACCAGTGACTGACTGCTGGCTAATGCTTGCAAAAATGCTAAGCTAATGTCAACCAAGCCAGTGAAAAAAGCAGAGTTAGAGTCACCGACAACTTACCTAACAAGCAAATTAATCACCTGAAGATGTCGATGAAGTTGCTGATCCCTCACTTAAAGTTTCATCGTCCATTTTCTATTTCTTCTGCGCTGGCGGCAGGTTTGCCTTTAGATATATTTTGTTTTTCGCCAGGTGTTTTTGTTGATGGAATAGTAACACCACAGGTGAGAGGAAACTTGATTTTGGGGTGAACTGTCCCTTTAATGGACACATAATGACACTGCTGGACCCTGATCTGCACCGAAAACTAACCTGTACAACTTTGCCCTAAGTTTCATTAAAATACGTTGTTTATTTAGATTTCCGAGCATAAAACAAACAAAAGCAAACACATGAATGTCCTCGGCGGAAGTGCAGTAACGATGCTTTGGAGCAGCGGCCTCGCATGTGTCACCGCTGCACAGCACCAATGTGAGTCACATGTTTTCTCGTACACACAGTCAAACAGACAAACAAGTGGAATAATAAGCACCGCATGCTTTTTGTTTGTTGATGTACGGAGCAGATGCTGGATTCACCTACACTTCATTCAGATGTGGAGGCAGAAGCCGAGGTGAAGTTTGTTGAGGTTTCTGGAGTTTGCAGCCTTCACTCGAGTCTTTTGTGCATTTTGATGTTTTCGTGGTTAGCATTTTTTTCCTTGCTATCACTGGCCCTTTCATACCTTCTGTGTTTTGTTTTTTGAGGTTTTCCAAGTACCTGTCAAAAGAGATGTTATTCTACCTTTTTCTTTTTTTTTAAACCAATGACAGGATGAATGTGTCATTTCACATTCACACATGAGAAAAATCTTCCCTGCGCTGAATCACTTTGCACAGATTTAAGATATGTTGCTCCAGCGACTGAGACAATATCACAGGCTTTAAAGTTAACCTTTTTTGCGTCCTGGTCAAAGGGTTATGAAGAGGAAAAACAACAAGCATCCCTTTGTTTTCCAGAGCGAGGTGTCCACTTTTCACTTTGAGTTGATTTCCCACTCAGGGGGTCAGTTGACCGAGTGGGCTGAGGCCAACCATGATTAAGCGGTGTGTTACGATCAGCGCGGCCCACCTGAAGATAATCACCGGCTCCTGGGGTGTGAATCAGCGTGCAGAATGCCAGTCATTAACGGCCGAGGCCATCTCAGTCAGCCGCTGATGTTGTTTCATTACCACCTGCGCTGTGGTGTGAACAGAGAAATCGCTTCCCTCTGGCTCAGACTGATTGCAGGTGGAAACAGTCGGAATTGCTGCGGATACAAAAGTCATTTCGCTCGTGTCAAAGCCTCCTGTTTTTCTCTCCTGCTGCCCCACACTGATTCATTCCTCAGGGTGGATTAATGATGTGATTACAGCTCTGATTTATTGTTTGACATTTTCTGAATGGTAAATGGTTAAACTAGCTTTGAAATCACTTTTCTATCATCACCAAATCTCCCGAACAGAACAAACAGTGACACTAAGAGTTGGAATCTAGCCTACCTTACCGCTCTGTGCCATAGAGCTCCACACATCAATGCATTTGGGTGATGTATTACTTCATTAAAATGAACATAATCTGTGTATTTTGAGAAAAACACTGCTTTGTTAGTTTGAGGAACAGCATTCAGCAACAAGTTTTTTAACCAAAGGCAAACTGCTAAAGCCTCATGGCAGATGAAATGATCATTTTATCTTAAGTTAACAGGTAGCAGGTACCAATTTTATATTTAGTTTTAATACAAATGAATGGACCATAGAGCTGTTTTGATTCATATATTTTTCTGTGTCTATGACAGGTGACAGAATGTGCATGATATAGTAATTTAACCAGCTCATAAACACTACATGCTAACCTGCAGGCATTCCCAGACTTAAACGCTAAGAGATAAAGTCTTTCTTTTATAATTGCGACGTCTTAACAATCACAGAGAAAGTTTGAGGTGACAGAAGTCTTTCTCAACTTCACTGCCACACAGCCTTGACCTTCAGTGGGCGATGTTTGTCATCGTTTTCCAAAAGTAGACTGAAACACAGAGCTGGCATTTTAAGATTTACATCCTCTGAAGTCACCTTTTTGAGGAGGAGGAAATAATATTTCAGTCTCTTTTAGGCCCTGCTTAGTGTGGACAAACTATTAATTTAGGAAAAAAAAAAACAGAGTGAGAGGGACCAGATCCAAAAGCGACCCCAGAAGAGACCCCTGTTTCAATACAACAGTCCCTGCACAGCTGCATAGCGAGCCACCTGACCCGACTCAGGTCCCAGATCACGTCTCGTGTACTAGGAAGCAAGACTCAGTTGCTTGGACCTGAGACGACCTCTAACCCATTTATCTTCCAGAAGGACAGAACACTTCTGGAACAAGACTGAGCTTTTGTTTAATAGATGAGAGCAGAGGCTAGGTTTGAGAGCATGCAAGTGTTTCTGTGAGGTTGTTCTGCAGTTTCCTATCCTATAAAAAAAAAAAAAGCTTAACGCAGCTTTAAAGACTGAGAGTCTAAGAGCAGTTTTCATGGAGGATTTGAACAACCCTTTTCTTGTCACAACAGTACCAGACCATTTCAATAAACTCTACAATTTACTTTAATCATCATGGTCAAAATCTGAAACAGTCACCATCTAAACCTCATATTCTCGTCTTCTTAGCAACAGATGGAAACAACAGTCATCACCATCACCTGTCATCACATCACCGCCGTCATCAACTGTCTGTCATCTTCACCGTCCTTAGCAGCAGCGGCGGCAGCATCGAGCCAATGGTTTAATAAATTAGGAGGTACATAACAAAACACTTCAGGCAGTCAAGTCAGTCACCATAACAAAATGAGGTATATTACACTCAATTCACTGTCAGCTATCAACAACAGTTCAGCCTTCATTTGCATTTGAAGCAGCACATTCTGTAACACTCAAACGGACACAGTGTCGTCATAAATTACACATACGCATATCAAAAAGACACAAAAATACTCTTAACGTTTCTCATTTGTCTAAATCTGCCGACATATATGGTTTCATGTTTAGCTTTTCACCAATAACCATAGTCATCATTTATGAGAAAAATAACTACATCAGTGCAAAACATCAGCAAGGATTTAACCAGGGAAAGCAGAGTTACAGGGTACGGAAATACAGAGGCAGATTCTAGATGATTATGTGTTAATTAACGGAAATGAATAAGGCAATGATCGATTCTATCTATGCTGTTCAAGATATCATATGCCATTGAATGGAAAAGCTCACCATATATTACAGAATTTAAGGCATCGGTTGTCTTGGAGTGTCATACAGTACTGCGTCATGTATAATATATCCAAGACAACCATTTCTCCTCTGTATAACCATTAACCCTCAAACTCGAGGACAGAAAAAGCAAATATGTACTTATTCATAATCAGAAATGTTTTCTCTGCAGCTGCTAATATTTGGCTCACTGGGCATCATGGATAGTTTTGGCACTAACTGTAGATACATACAGTATCTCATCTTGTCTACGTGGATCAAAAATCCCAATCGAGCGGTGCAAACTGAAAATCCATAATTAAGCTTTCGCGATACGTGTCGTTCTGCGTCCTCCTGTTTTCTGACATAAGGCGCTGAAGCACCTCTACATCTACAGGGAGCCAACTCTATAACAAGTGCAGCCCAGTCGAAAGCCCTCTGATACACAGCTGCCTGGCTTCTGATGCAGAAAAATTATATAATAGGTACAGCATGTAGTGGGTTGGACAGCACTTTGTCAGGCAAGAGGGCTCATGAGCTTAAGCCTGTCTTTAAGAAATGCCTGGACACTACTGCGGTGCACAAGCAGAGAGCCGAAATGAAAATGCAGATTATATATGTGTTCAGTGTGAGAGTTCATACGCAGCATCCTTGTGTAGCAACATTTCGTTAAGAAAACATACACTGGTTGCCAAGAATGTGTCTTAAAAGCACGGTCAATGTCATTTTGATTTCCACGGTTATATTTCGCTATGCAGATGGAGATTCAGTTACAGTAATGTTAATCCCCAAATTCAGTGGTTCCAGCTCCTCAAATGTCAAAATTTTGCAGTTTTCTTAGTTGTCTATGATAATAAACAGAGTTTTTTGGGGGTGTTTTAACCTATTAATCAGGAGGGAACTATAAATTATTGTAGCAAGAGAAAAAATAGCTAATTTCAGTAGTGAAGAGAGGTTATTTCATAGTAAATGTAGGTTTATTTCACACAAGCTGCACCCTCCAGCTGGACAGCACAAAATGACGGCTGTAGTCCGTAACCATTATTCCACCTCTAACACAATCACATGCTCAGTATGTACCCTGTGTTTTGGAATTGCTTATATAGCTATGATCATCACAGGATGATTTTCAACATGATCTATTGCTTTGTTTAGTTTGAGACTTGACCAATGGTGTTTATGGAAAATCATGAGTCACCTCTGGAGGTGTAAGCTATGGGAGAAGGTTAATATTAGGAAATCTAGTGTTTGCAGTAGGAACTTAAATATTGCAATCCAGCCATACTAAAATCTGCTTTAGCTAGTTAGCTTAGCTGACACTCGTATAGCCGTATGCTCATATAGGCGTGTCGTCCTGTTCTTGGGGCCCAAAACTAGAAGCATGGTGACTGCCACCGTTGAGTCTGACATTATAGACTAGCATGTTAGATAAATTGTGATGAGTGGTGCTTTCAAGGTACTGTCTGAAACTGTCCTTCAAAGAGTGTTAGCTGCTTAGAAACGGAAAGCAGAGACTATTTAGCTTTCCCACTGACTTAAGCAAAAATGAAATTTCTGCTTCCGGAGCTGCTTTGTTCTAAGAATTGTTTGCATCTTTGCATGGATGGCTGTCATTGCTTCAATATAGACATCAAAGTAAAGGCATCATATACATTTTCTTTTCTTGTCCATCTTGCTCAAATGTGTGAGAAAGCATGAAGCAGTCTCCGCGGGTTACTCCTCTATGTGAGTACAAATCTGGGTAAGTACAGTCAATCAGGCTGCACTCGACTAAACAACCCGAGGGGCGCGTCAGTCATGGGAGCAAAGGCAGCCGGTTTGAAGGCCCATTTTTCCCATTAAAGCTCTGCTTGGCCGGGTCAGTGAGTCCTTCAAAGTAGCTGCTGAGAGCACAAACAACAGCAACGTCTTTACACACATGAAACAAAATGGCAGCCCTCTGGCTTTGCTTCTCTCTCGCAGGTTTGTCTAATTGGTAGGCGAAGCCGTTTACTTCGGCTGACTGGGACCACCTGGACCCCTTGTTTGGTTCCTTTATCATTTCACAATTACACCCATAATTAGTTTAAGTGCATGCCATTGCCCCACGAGCCAGGCGTGATAAATTGGGGGCTCGTCCAAAGAAGTAAATGTGATTTGATTAAAATGCTTTAGTTCTTTGTTTTGGTTTTGTAATGCGCCCTGTCGGTGTTATTTGTTAGTAGGGTTTATCTGAAGTGAGGTCAAGGGAATTATCTTTGATTTAATTAGGGCATTTTTTTTTTCTTCATTTGTTCATTGATTCCCTCTGCAGTCCTCAAGCAGCCCTGACAATGAACCACCTGAGGACTGAGGTGAATGTCTAATCACTCCTCTTCATGCTCTTTTAAGTCGTACCTTGGGTCTTGTGTAAGGGTTGCAGATTTGAGAGGACGGACCTACGAGGACCGTCCAATGACATTACAGCGTGTACTGACAGGAAAGGCTCAGGAAGCCGCTGTTTGAAGTATTCAAAAGTCAAAGCTGCCATCCTAAAAAGATGCGAAATGGACACAGAAGTATATCAGCGATGCTTTACAAATGACAAAAAGATGACGCAGACGTGTCAGTTTGAGCTTGTGAGGGCGAAGCTGTTTTTCCTTCACTGGCCCGTGCACTTCAAGGCAATGTACTACAAAAATAAAAGTACCCTAAAATGACTTTAACTGGGAATCATCAAGCCTGAAAAAAACCTGAGCCGGACTGTGTACCGTCTGCTGAGTGTCTTCATCTGTAATACAATTAGGGGACTTCTTATCTTGTCTATCAAGTTTTGGTTAGGCTAGTTTTCAGTGCTACATACAGTATGAACTTGTCACGTTTCACAGACTAAAACAGAGACACAGCCACTCCCTATCCTTCTCTTAAACGATAATATGAATACTACTACAGCCATGTCAAAACCAAACAGACATTCTGCAAAATGGATATATCTTATAACAGACGGAAAGCTACCTTTGTTAAAATCATGAGGCTATGAATCGGCCGTTCTTCTTGGGCGAGCACGTCTGTCTCTCCAGGTGGATGTGAAATCTGTCGTTGCTTATTGTCCTCACAACAAATTCACTTCACTGATCTGCTGTTCTGGCCACTCAGTATGCAAGCACAGTGGTATTACTGTGCAGGGATTTGCCCTTGTCTGTGGTGACTTTCTTTTCTTTTCTTTTTTTTTGGGGACATGTCAGACCAAATTCAAGCCGACGTGGACAGGAACAACCAGCATTTGTCCTCTTCTTCGCTGACGATAAATAAGCTTCATATTTCCCTGACAATTGCCAGGTCAACCCTCAGACCGTATCCCATCAGTCGGCTCCCTGTCACTCCGCCGTGGGTATGCTGTTGCCGTGGTTCTCTTGCCTGGGCCCGGACGCGTTCAAGGAGCTACGCTTCAGCAGCCTGTTGATGATGTCAGTGCACGTCTTCTTGTACTGGTGTCGGAGCAGGGAGTACACGAAGGGGTCGCAGGCTGCCTTGCTGTAAGTTAAGCACTTGGAGACAATTCCCCAGTGGGGGTTGATAGGCACCGCTGGAAATAACTCCACGATCCTGCAGGCAAGCATAAAGAGATGGTGGTGAGAGAGAGCGGTGGAAACGCGAGTCAACATGCTGGAAAAGACATGCATGCCCTAAGCTTATTATGCACAAATAGAAATACATTTGCGAGAATATTGTTGCACATAACATCTTAGTTTGTGATCATTGGAAGCAGGGTGCTTCTTCACTGCTGTAATTATGTAAAGAACCAGGGGTTATCTCTATATATAGCCATCTCGGTAAGTATTCTGTCTAAAGTTATTATTTGCAATCAGGCACAAGATAAAATGGAGGCAGCTGTCAACTGAAACTATGTGAAGAATTCCCTTTTTTTTCCTCTTGTATGTGGATTAACAGCGCGGGGCGCCTTCTCATCTCATTTCTCATTTGCAGGCAGCAATATTTCACGTCCGAGAAGGCAGAGCCACCAGAAGCATAAAACAGACCTGTCTAAGCAGTAACGAGTGTCTGGAAACAAGCCAATTAACGTTGATTGTTATTTGATACAGTATAACACTGAGGGCTAAGCAGAGAATCTTAAAGGACAGAGGACAGCGAGTCCTTCCAGCAGCCTGTGGGCAAGAAATACTCGTCTGTCTGTGAATACTGTATATTTGATTTAAAGGGTCACCTAATGAGCTTTACAGTCGCCCCTGTTGTCTGCATCCCAGAGTAGCTGATCTCAGTCAAGCTCATAAAGACAGAAAATCGGTGCTTTCACGCTAATTTTTGTCAAGTGTAAAAATATTTCACTGTACAGGGTGTCATAAAAGGCATAAAAAAAAAATAAAAAAAAACGCTGATCCTCTGCTCTTGCACTCTATGTGATTACTCTGTCCACAATCAAGCTCTGTCAGCACATTAACACTGGCCTAACATGGGCCAGTAGCCATCACTGGCGTTTGCCCACACACTCCACAGCACCGGAGCGAACAGGAGGTTAAGTCAGCTGCCACACGGCACGGCAGGGCTTTCACGCCACACGTGATTACCCTGACAACAAATGAGCATCAGAGGAGGCCGCGGAGGAGCTTTTAGTGTAATATATTCAGATTGTAATTAGTAAACTGCCATTTGTAGAATGAGAGCCACTGCGGTCCTTCATTACTGACAGTTTACTGATAACACAACAAATTGTCTGAGTGCATGAAAAAGCTCAGTATCAAAGGCAAACTTCAACCAGTTTAATATTTTAATTAAACATGTTAATGGGAATATTTGCTGTAAAATTAATTTCATATCCCACCAGACACTCCTCCATTCTTCATCTTCATCACCCCAACATCTTATGAGCCAAGGCCAACTTTAAATAAGATACCGGGGAACTAATTTATGGAATCTTTTGGTTAAAAATTACACCTTCAAGGACCGCTTCACTCAAATTACAAAAACAAAACAAACACATGTTGGGTCCCAAATCTGCGTTTTTACCACACCAAATCAGACTGTCTGCAGACTAAACAGAGAGAGCAGTAGATGGACACTATTCTCACACAATTCAATGCATAAAGTAAACAGAGGAGCTGCTAACTGCAGGAAAATGATGAAAATATACTGCAGATGCTGATGAAACAGCTCCAGAAAGATGATGCAAAACAAGAAAAAGTAATTAATCTTAAGAAAGACATTTTCTTGTTTCATGGATGTCTGACATTGCACTATTGTATCGCCTCAATTTAGTATAAAGTAAATCAGGATGTTTTTTTTAAATACTAACTGCTGAAATGGTGGCAATTAGTGTGTAGTTCATACCATACAGTATGTGAAGTAATATGGATTTGGCTCCCTCTGACATGTAGTAGAGGTATAAAGCAGCATAAAATGGATATACTCAAGTAAAATACAAGTACCTCAAAACTGTACGTAAGTGCAGTACCTGAGTTACTTTCCACAACTGCACAGTTACTATTTTACTGTTAGTATAGACGATATTAATGTACTTTATCATATTATAGCAGCAGGAAATAACACAATAACTCTGAAATCACGTGTCAAGGCCACTGACAAACTTAAACTGAAGACAGATAAATGTTGTTTTTATTTATTTATTTTTTTTCCAGCTGTGAGCAGCTTCCACATTTCCTCTGTGGTGATAAACTGCAGAATAATAGCGTCCATCAACAGCACATATAAAAGCAAACTGGTTTCGACTGAGTGCCTCTTCAAGCAGTATGTAGCATGGCTTTGTTGCACAGATATATATTTCCTGACCTGTTCACTTGCTCTCTCATTGCCCAGCCATGAAAATAATTCTGCTTTTATGAGTCCAGGTTTGGAGAAAGGTCTGTCTCTGAGATTTATGCCTCCATCCAAATGCAATAGAGGTGAACACAATTTCTTTTGAGGTGCTCACAACATTGAAAAAAGGTCATTTAAAATGTTCAACAGCAACGTCTTCTTCCAGGAACAGGGTCCCTGTAATGCCCAGAACAAACAGGAACTATTTCTCAATGAAAACCGTGAAGGTGTAGAAAGGTAGAAGATAAAACACAATATTTTTATTGTGATTTGAGGTTAACGACCCTTGAAGTCTGATGTTTACCTGTAATTTTGTCATAAGCAACTCGGGTGTCTTTCCTCTCCCTGCAGACAATATTTCTTGATATTCTCATGTTTTGAACTTAACATACTTATTTGTCTCACTTCGGGCCTCATGTGACATCGTCTCTTTATCCAGTGATTGATGAGAGTGGATTCTACCTGACTAACTGATGCACCGAACGAACTCCAGCAGAAAAGTGCTAATGCAGCAGCGACAGCAGAGCAGAGGCATATTACTTATCACAAGGTCAGCCAATCTCATCTTCCAACTCCGGCCGGTGCAGAGAGGAGGCAGGGAGGAGGTGGTGGTGGGAGAGTTGACAGCAGAGGTGGGAGGTTTGGGGGATACCAGCAAAACAAAAAGGGCTGCGTACGCCGCAGTGTTCTGGTGTGCCCCCCCCCCCCCCCCGCATGGGTCTTTCTCCAACACTCACCTTGTGATCACATAGGGAGCAAAGCAGAGCATGAAGGTGCCGATGAAGGTGCTGATCTTCCTGGTTGCTCTCTGTCGTCGCCTCTTCTGCTCCTCCAGGCAACGCTGGCGAACACTGGAAACACAGACAGTTGAGCAGGTTTAGAAACAGTGGGACGCACTCAGGAAAGGCCACAAAGCACTGAAGGCTAAAGTAATAGACCTAACCCAAAGACTCTGCTGTAATACAAAGTGAGGATCCCCACTTCAGGAATCACAACTTCAACCTTTTCTCTGTGTGTGTGTGTGTGTGTGTGTGCGTGTGCGTGTGCACCACGGCTGTGATGTCATGATGATGCTTCAAGTAATATTTTATGAGATGGAGGTCATCTCCGGGAGTAAATCTAGGCAGGCGTCAGAAACACACACACACACGTAAACACACACACAGACTATTGGCTTTAGCTGTGCTGCATGGAGGCAGAGTAAAGCAATCACTCTGGATGACATTTCAATAGACTCAGATTTTGCATCCCCTCTGAATACCGAGGCCACAATTCAAATGTCAGTGATGGCAAAGATGGCAAAGCATCGTTAACTGTGCACAGATTCAGAGCAGTGTCCTTTCAGGCTTTAGCATCAACATGAATAGGAATGATGGCACCAACTACACTAACTGCTCCCAGTGAGGTTTTTTTTTTTTTTTTCTTCTCAACTTTGCTCAGAGGGTTGATTGGTACAGTCTGTTCTTTCTGACTGAACAGTCTTGAAATGCCCTCATTTACTTCCCAACTGTGAATCTACACTGCAGATTGCTGTGGAGCAGTAAGAGGTGTCTGATGTAGGAGTAACACAGGCAGGGGTGATCAATTAAAGGGGCTCACCTGGGGTGTATATCCACCAGAAGTACCAAAGTTTGCATTGTAATAACGTCGATCCTCTTACAGTGAAACCTTGCCACTTTAAGCACTTTGAGGTATGTGACACACAGCACTATAAAAGACAGGAGAAAGGTGAAGGAGTGGAAAAAGACGGTGAAGATAACAAACTGGGTCCGGCTGCTCGCCCTCGGGTTGGACAGGGTGCAGGACGCGTAAAGCCGGTGGTATCCCACCCAGGAGAGGCTGGTGGCCACCGTGGAGAAGGACATGGAGTGCGCCCACGTGTACCCGAGCACAAAAGCCGCGTCTTTATGGCGCATTTTGGAGTGGTACCTCAGGGGGAACACCACCGCGATCCACCTGTCGATGCTCAGAGCTGCCATGCTCAGCATCGAGTTGGTGGACAGGAAGGTCTCCAGGAAGCCCACGATCTGGCAGAAGCCGTCTCCTCCCGGCTGAGCCTTACTGACAAGTCCCACCAAAGTGAGCGGCATGTTGGACACGGTCAGCAACAAGTTGCAGAAGGTGAGGTTGAGGTTGAACAGACCTGGGACCTGCTTGCGGATCTCCGGGTTGTACAGAAAGCAGATCAGCACCAGGACGTTGGACAGCAACGACACTATGATAATCACAACCACCAGCACAGAGAGAATTACCTCCGCAGTGTCCATCCTGTGAACCCCGGAACTCACTTATCCTCACTTTTTGTGTGCATATCCAGTCTTGCTTTGCAGCTGCAAAATGGCACTAATCACCCATAACCGTGTCCATGCATCCCCGCATCTCTCCACCGGTGGAGATCCCCTCTTTCTCTCCACTACATTGTCTCTGACAGCGAGCCAGTAAAGATGATCAGGAGGATTCCGGCATGATAGGAAGTGTGTTTGTGGATTCGCGCGGACGGTCTCCCCCTTTTCCTATAAACTACAGGAAAGCAGCTGTCGTGCCAAAGCTGCTCTCTTCTGGCACTGCGTCTTGCAGTGGGTTTTTGTCGTCCTGTGATGCGCTCTCGAGGCATCACCCCTCCGCACACACTGCACAGTGTGTGGGCTACTTGATCTCTCCCCCGTCTCCTCTGAGAAACAGTAAACCATAAAGAGCACTGAGGAAAGTTAAGCGTTGATTCCTGCTCAAAAAAGAAAACTGCATTGTATTCCCAGGAGGGTTTACTTCCTGCCTTTCACATGAGCCAAACTTGTGCTTGCAGAAAAAAATGTCAAACAGATAAATAAAATAATTAATGACGCCCGTAATTTGTGTGAAATGCTACTGATTTTTTATTTTTCTTACTTGGAAAACTATTTTTTTTTTTTTTTTACAAGTCATTTAATACACTATTCATTCATTGATTCATTTTTTCCCTTTAAAGTCTCTTTTAGATTTGTCACAAAGAAGGTTGTCAGACATGGCATTTATAAGAAGTCCATCTTTGAATTTACAAAAACCACCAAAAAGCAAAAGCAGGGTGTTGCAAAAAGCATTATTTTATCCACTCTGGCACATTCAGTCAAATCTCATTTTGCAATTAAAACTGATTGTTAAAGACATGAATTCACATGAAGCTGGTCAAGTCTTGCTTTGAACATCATTGCACTCCTGCAGCATCTCATCCCCTCATGCTTTACTCAAATATCTTTACAAATCAAGTATGCTTCATCAGATTGATAAGGAGCAACATCTTCCGTTCCCCTGGAAGCCGGATGACGCCCCCACACTCTGCTGCCCCTCTGGACTTGACTGTGGAGAATTTTTCCTGTGAAGCGTGGGACTCATCGGAGTGTGCTGCTGCACGTGAGCCACTGAAGGCAGGCTGAGGTGGTGGCTGTGGTTGCAATAATGGGAAGGGGAGAGTCAGAGTGAGAGTGTGTGGGCGGAAACAATTATTGTTAGTGCAAAAAAAAAAAAAAAACATGCACATGGTATTTGATTGTGGAGATGTGATATAATGCAGGCCACCGTGTTCTCTTTGTTCTCTCCTTGGTGGCAAAAGCTGAACATGAAGAGGAGGAGGAGGAGGAGGAAGAGGAGATTCGCCTTCAAAATGCCTCCTTGTAATGCTGTCTGTGGAGTCTGAACATGCAAAGAGAATCCAGCTGCAGGGGGGAAGGACAGGCGACCCTGCCCGCTGCTGGGTGTTATTAAGCTGAAATGCAGCTCCATCTTGGCCTATAGTACTGTAGGGCTTTGGCTATGATGGATGCGTTTCCAGCATTATACTTTCACATGTGATGCAGCAATCAGCCTTTGGAGAAAGGCACTCTCCAGCGCTGTCATGCAAGTGCTTGTGCAGCTCTCTCCTGTCAGTTCGGAGGCCTTATCAGCGCCGAGCCCCCAGCTGATCTCAAGCGCAAGTGCAGCTCATTGTAGGCGCTGCTTTAATTATTCTTTTCATAATTAAATGCCAGCTCCTCAGACAATAATGTCTGTGGGAAAAGAAGCCATTCTAAAGATATAGCTTTGAGAGGACTGAGTGATATGGATGGAGGTTTAATGTGCCTGGGTGAGAGGGTTGTATATGTGATGGATTGTGTTGTTCTAGCTGGCAAATTTTCTTTAAAAAAGATTCGCGCTAAAGATGCATCAGATAGAACAAAGCTGCACAAACATCCCCATTAAGGGCCATGCCACATTGGAGAGAGATGCATGGAAATAGCTTTTGATGAATATGGATGCTGTTTGTCTTTCATTCCACCTGAAAGAGGCTTTATTTGAGGGGAGCATTATGTTAATGCAGACTCATGTAAATGAGGCCTGATTTGAGGTGGACACATGGGCTCTGACACCTCCTGGCCTCAGGTAGTATCACCTTGAATTAACACAGCACATCAGCTCCTTTATCTGATGTTGGGGAGTCCATCTCACCGATTAATCATGCCATATAGAGACACAATAATCACACAAAATATTAAGGATGCCTGCATAGTTTCATGAGGTAAACATTGAGTGGAGGTTAAAGCCATTATCCCTGACTGATTTCATCACCCATCCATCATAAAACACTATGAGTTACAGAGCGATTTCTAAGCTTTGAGACTATGCAGATCTTGCAAAAGAGTGGGAAGTTCATTATCTATGTCTATCTTTGTTTACTCTGTAAAACTTAGAAAGATAGTGAAAAATGACCATCACAATTTCCCATAATCAGACAAGATGTCTTCAAATTGTTTGTTTTGTTTGGCCAACATTCCCAAACCCAAAGATATTCAGTTAAGAAAGATATAAAGCAGGACAAAAACAGCAAATTGTTTCATTTGAGAAGCTGGAATCAATGAATTTCTTGCCTATTTGCTTAGTAAAGGACAATTAATTCATTGCCAAAACTACCGGCTGATGGACTTAATGTTTAAAGTATCCTAAAATTTTGTTGACCACTGGGCCCTCCCCTTCCAAACATGTAGGAGAATCTATGATAGATGCTAAAAAATGTCCAAAACGCAACATTTAGAGCCAGTGCTTGGTCCATTCTGGACTTCTGTAGAAATATGGTGGTGCAACATGGTGGACTCCATGGAAGAGGACCTGCTACCTGTGTAGATATAATGATCTCATTCTAAGGTAGCTAAAAACACAATTCTTCTTTTCCTAATTCTCGATATTATGTTCCATTTGTGCCAATAGATCCTCCTAAATCCTCCACACTGGACCTTCAAGCGCTGGCTGGTTTGCTTTTGGTTAATGATCTGTTTCTGAAGTTCCAGCAGTTTTGTTCTGTATTCAAAAAAAGTCACATTCCTTGTGTTCAGGATGTGTAGTGGTCACACCTCTGGCTGCATTTTAATCCAAGTGAAAGACGCTTTCCATTGTCAGTATTGATCATCTTCTTAACTGTGTACGTTTGTAAAGATGGATTGCGTCTCACAGAGAATCAGAGTTTTTGGTGGGAATCCTTCGTGTTTACTGCGTTTGAGACGAGTCAAGACATCTCAAGTCTGCAGATCTGCACTTTGAAGATAATTCCTCTTGTCAGAAGGTTTAACAAGTGCAGGACTTGACTGTGAGAGACGGTGGGATGAGAGAGAGAGCCTGCAGCACTCCTCCTTTTTGCTGTGACAGTGTGGATTTGAATTTGCTGCCAGCTCCAATTCCACACTTGACTTCTCTCGGATTGGCAGGCTGGCGTAAATTTTAAACCTAGATGTATGCTTTAGCTTCTGCGTTTTGCAGACTCACCTTTTGAATATAGACTTGTCACTTATATTTGGAACTTATATTTTCAGCTTGGGACGCAGGATTTCTTTGTGGAGTTGACAGGAACTCACTTTAGAAAAAAGTTTGGGAAATTTGGTGTAAATTTGGCAGTTGGAAAACTTGTAAAAATCCGAAAAGTATTGCGTAACTCGGGAGAGTGCATACATACTGTATGACTGGTAGTGCAGCAGTCTTATGGCTCATAAATGCCTCAGAGGTGAAGACAGGAGCGAGACTCTCTAGCTCTATACGAACAGAGTGAAATGCCAACCTGCCAGTGAACGCCAGGGAAAGTGTTGACACTGCTAATGATAATGCTGAGATGCCAGCTTCCTGTTACCCCTGGTTCAGTCATCACCACTGAAACCTATTTGATACTGATCAAAGTTTGGTCTGACGGCTTGCACATATGTTAAAAAACTATATAGAACAAGCACTTTTATTGGTATCTCATGGTTTGAATTCGGAGTTTATAGTTTGTACTCTTGCTGCATGTGTTTACATTAAAGGAAAAGTTCCGCATTTTGGGAAATATACCCATTTGCTGCCTTGTTGAAAGTTGCATGAAAAGTAAACTAAAACCACTGCCGGTTGGCTGGCTAACGTAGCTTAGCACAAAGACAGGAAACAGGGGGACTACTTCTCTACTTATGTACTGTACTCATGGCATTGTTCAAAATGTGCTTAGTCAACACTGATGGAAACACAGACTGAATAAAAGAAGTGGACGTAGCTACCATGATGTCGCCAACTCGTCTGTGGGCTACTGCTTTGAAACCTCAAGTGTAAGTGGGTATACACCGTATACCTGCGTATACCCAGCACTACACCACTGCCCTGCTGGGAGTAGAGTCGTCCCCTACAGAGTCATTTTTTGATGTCACTTTAAATTAAAATGTTACTACATTTACGTAACAGTCACTGGTTACATTCCAGATAAAGGCTTTGCATTCAATACATATCTCGCTGTATATATCATGATGCATTGTTGATGCACCAGAAGTACTTAAAATCAACTCGGCCTCGACCAGCTACAACATTAAAATGCTGCTTATGCAATGCATCAGACACAATAATCCAATAATGTAATAACATGACAGTCTGAGTGCTGTATATGAATGTTGGAAAAGCCTCTCTGATAAGAGGCTTTTTTCCACGTCCCCCATCTGTATGCCTGGCTGGGCAGCGCACCACCAAAACCCTCCTGAACAATCTGAGGCCTCTGTCTTTTCACATTAGCCGTGGTGATGTCGAGGAAACCCAGCACCGGGGCCGGAGCTCGCCATCAGCAATTTATAATCACGACGCTGTGAATACAGGCGCTGGACGATTGGGTACAAGCTTATTTTCATTAAGGATCACGGGAGGTTTTGGCATTGTGACAGCATGCTCAAATCTGCAAATAGGCAACTGTTACAGGTACAACACGAAAGGATCCTAGTATGACATGGTGTCACTGTCGGACAGTAGGTGCTGACAAATTGCTTTGAGCCTCCTTGTTTGTATTTAGACTGTAAAACATTGAGATGCAATTATTATCTGCAGCTGGACAGATTTTCTGCAAATATTTGCCGTTTGGCCTCCGGTGGATGGAATCAGATTTATAGTGTAATTATGTAAAACTGTTGAACCTTACAGGAGAGAGCTGAAACAAGCTGTATTTTGTGCTAATGTTGACAGAAGAGAAAGAGCCAATGAGGTTGATACCAGTGGGATTTCCGTCACATTACGAAATAAAAGACAGATGTTTCTGCACATTCACTCTTGATAGTGTCAGTCCAGGTTGTATGGCAGCTCAAATAGGAGACTATCTGTCTTTCATCTCTTTATTTCACAGATGAGTTCACAGTGTCATTATTGGCTGTTCTTTGAAGCCTGTGCTGCATCAGACAGTGAAAGCAAACAATTTGCAATGTATTGATCTTCTTATTAGCAATTCCACAGTAAAGTACCAAGTGTCAGACTTACTGTGAAGCTGCAGGCTTTGGATTCAGCAACATCCAGATAAACACACAGCAGAGGGTTTGTCTTGTTGTCTTGTGCTTCCAGTGCACAAGCTTTCAATGTATTGAAAGCACAAACTGCACCTTTTCAAATGTGGTCGCAGCTTGATTAGATTTCTCCTCTACGCTGTAGCGTGAATGAAAGTCTTTCTTCCTGACACCAGTTTAATCAGTTTTTCTTTTTATTCAAATGCATCATATTGCTGTAATTTAAAGGAGAAAGCAATCCTGTTTTCTAACAGACCTGTTGTGTCTGAGTGATTAGTGTCAGTCAATGCAAACCAAAGCCAGCGTAGAAGTAAAGCCAGGAGCAACAGACTGAAGATCTTTGAATTTTGACTTTTATTTGACCCCACTAAAAATGGACCCGCACATATATGCGCACCTATAAAATCTCAGTTTATATATATACAGCATATACATTTGTGTCCAACACAAAGTGAGTTGTTTAAGTGTAGATCAGCAGAAAATATGTAATAATTGGCGTTACCCCTGAAGGGAAAGTTATGTTTGTGACTCAGGAAATGTAATCAGTATTTGTCAATATTAACTGTTTGACCCCCTAAAGCTAGAAAGCAATAAACTCTTACCTGCTTCATAGACAGCAAATGCAGGCATCCAAAAAATCCATAAAATTCAGTATTGCTGTAAGAGGGGCAATGCCTTTCAGAAATACAGCAGCTTTACTTTGGGAGCGCCTCGGTGAGAGCGAACAGACCGCACAACAGGAGAAGATACTCAGTAATCACAAATGTATTAAACGTGTGTGTGCGCTCTGTGTGTGGACGGTGAACGCTACTTCATAATAATATACTGGCTGAACTAAAACAAAACAAAACAAAACCTGAAAATCTTGCAATGAACTCAATGAAATGTGTTCAGTCTTAGCAGAGTAACAATAGTTTTCACACCACAAACAGGAACGGTAACAACTTGGACGTCACTGCTCAGCCCTTCATGAGGAAGTTGTCAGCTGCAGTACATAAAATAACATTTTATGTTTCCTACTTGTGTATGGATGACACAGATGAGATACAGCATGATAATTAGTGACCTTTAGAGGTGCTGGAAAGACATATTTTTGAACTGTGAACAGAGCCAAGCTAGCTGTTCCCCCCTGCTTCCAGTCTTTATGCCATATCACCTCTTGGCTGTCATCCTGTACTAATAAAAGTGGTGCTGATCTTCTCATTTAAGCCTACAAGAGAGCAAATAAGTCCATTTTCCACTATGTCAAAATCTTCCTTTAGGATATGAACCATATCCATGTGCATATCAAGCTAAAATAGTGCAGTATCTTGCCTCCAAGCTTATTTACATCTTCATTATCTTCCTCTTCAAGTGGTAGCAGTTTTATGTTAAAAGGTAAGAACACTACTTTCCCAGACACTGAGGAAAATGTGACTGTTCTGGGATGCATCCTTTTGGGCATCACTACAAACACTAGATAGATTTTCAGAGTGCATCGTGGGAAAGCCTGGAAAATACAGTGTCGGGGGTGCAGCGGCATCGTGGTACAGCCCATCGCTGAGAGGATAAATCAGGGTGCAGGCACATTTAGGAATAAACAGCATGTGCACTGGGGAACCAAGGACACCTGTCGTGAATCTCTGAGATAAAAAGAAACAAATACGGTGAAATTGAGATTTGCTCATCTGGATTTTTTTATGGCTCCTCTGCTCCACCTACATGAAAATGTGGCCCATGCGGACAGCTTCGGTTAAATAAGAGCTTCTTCCATCCACTCTTGATAATCATCTGAGCTCAGCAGCCCGCAGTGGGTCTGTGTTTCATACCAGTCCCGCCTTCTCATCCCCTGCTTTGTGTTGAAAAGTCAATTTTCTCATTCACTGATCTAACTCACTGCAAGGATTAATTTGCTCCCCTAATTTGATTTCACAGTAATTTAATAAATCCTTAAAAAATTTCATCAGTGTTCCATTCACCTTTGAGAGAAACCTTAATTAGAAACGCTAATGCGTAATTATTCTTTTATTTCCGGCTTAACGTGGCCAGCATGAGTACAATGCAACAAGGGGATGACAGCAGATTTTGGGCTTTGGAAAATTAATTTCATATCAGTGTGATTACATGAATGTGAGGGTGTAATTTGTTTTTTTTTCCCCTGTTTGCATGGAGCCGTGCTATCTAGCTTGCAAGAGACTGCAATTAACCTCCAGTGTCCCTTTGCCAGCATGCAGCTCCCAAACAATGGTGTGCCCGTTAATGCGTCATTAAGGCAGCTGTTTCCTTCATATATGAGGCTCTGCAGATGAAGACTTGATCTCTTTAGAATAAGATCTGTTCAGGAATTTGATGGAGGTTGTAACGGTTACATGAACATTTGGGATTCACAAAAAGTGACTTGTAATCACCTTGTTATAGATCGTATTATATATCGAAATCTGCTTCACGGCTTAGCAGTCACCGTTGGCCAGATTGAAAAGCAAAGACTGTGACTGTTTGTTCAGGTGTTTGGCTTATTGAAGAGATTATCTTTGAAGCTCATTGTCATCATGACACGAGCTCGGTCATTAAATCACGCACTCCTGCCATCTAGTGAGACACTGCAGTACTACAAACAGACTCCAAGCTTCTGTTGCACTGATACTCCACGAGCCAGCGATGAACTATGACTGCAGCAACATTTAATCAGTGGTTCCTCCTTGTGGCTAAGCAAGGTCAGTGCTGTTTTTTTTTTTTTTTATCTACTTAGTCATTTTCCTGCTATTTATTGCCCAGGCCTTGTTGAGTGGCATTTGTAAATTGCATCCTCTGCATGTCACAGATATATGAATTATTTGACACCTTTGAAATTAAGCGAGACGTGACCTACAGGTTGGGCTTTTAGCCAAGACGCTGTTTAACAAGCTGAAATATTATTGCCAAGTTGTTGTTTTTTTAATTCTACAAGACATTACAAGGTGCTGTATCAGTTTCCGTCCATGAGCTTGCGGCTGCTCAAGCTGAAAAAGTGATTTAAAAGAATAGTATTCCTGATTTTATGGACAAAGTGCTGGAAGGTAAAGGTGAGCCCGCTGTTAGAAGCTACTTAAATGTCACAGGTCAGAGTAAAGGGCCCAAGACAAAAGTCAATTTAATCTCTGCAGTGTTTTGGGAGGCGTTGTCCTGCTTCTGCAGCTGGGATGAAGCCACTTCAGTCCTCGTTGAGATTAATAACAGGCACACACAGGGGCCATTAATGTTGAAAAGCCACTGCCCCACCTCTTCCCCAGTGCTACCCTGGGAGCCACAGCCTCCATAATGGCACTACTCTCTGAATTAATGGCGCTCGCCAGCCGTATGAAAAAACTGGATTTTAATTATAGGCCTTGGTGATACCAGAGAGGAAAAGTGAAAGAGGGCGGCAGGGAAACCTTTTGAGCCTTCAGAGGCAGCGCAGACGAGCTAATTCAAGCTTTCATTGGATCCCACTCCAGAAAACAAGAGTTTTGTTGGAAATTATTAAACACAGTTAATGTGTGGAAATTTGAGTTGCCTTGTTTTTATTATTATTATTTTATCATTTTATTAACCAAAAGTGAGATACGAATTGTCATCAAAATGTAAACTTGGCAGGAAATAATCAATTCTTTGTTTCTCCACATGAAGTTAAACCTTAGCTCCGGCAAAATCAGAGTTATTCCTCCATCATCGCTCTTTATGGGACAAAATCATTGATTAATGTTGCTGTTTCCTGCAGGCTGTGAAGCAGTGATGAGCAATTCATTGATCCAAGCTTTGTCCCTCTGTTGGCTCTTTCATCTCTTATGATTCACATGTTTTATTTCTTTCAAGCAGTAAAATAACAAAGCTACAAGTGTACCACTGAAAAAGGCCAGACTTTTCTGAACTTGGTTCTTCTAGCATTATTTTTACTCTACTTTTTAACACTTCCACTGCCTCGCAGCCATTTGTCAGACGGTAATGGCAGAGGACTGGTGCTGTAGGCCCCCTGCCAGGCTCAGGATGTCCCTCTGCCAGTTCTGTAACAGTACCGAAGTGGAGACGGACGGCAGAGTCAGCAACTACAGTAAATGTCCATAATCAACTGTCAGCAGCCAGCAGAGGGTTTCTTAGACGTCTAAGCAGCAGCCACAAGGTCCCAGCACAGCGATAAAAAGACCATCATTCAGGTAAAGCTTCAAAGGTTTTAGAAATGATTGGTAGCTGAATTCGTGTTTAACATGGTCGGAGTGACATGAGTTAACCTGAGGGCAACAAGAAGAAGAAAAAAAAACGAGGTTTGTAGTGATTAATTATTGTTTTTTGTCCAGATTCCCAGGATTTGAGCTGCTTCTTCTTCAGCATAAACAAGTTATATGCACATACTGCTGGTGCCTGCTGAGCCCTGCAGAGGGCAGGGGAGACAGCCGGTCCATTGAACATGCCTTTCACCTGAAACCCAAGAAGCACCTCTTAAAGAGAGTCACTTGCAATCAGAAAGCCTCCATTTAATTACAACACACAGGAAATTACCGAGTGAATGGGTCAGGCGCTGATAAGAGGCTGAGCCCCGGGGATGACAGCTCCTGAAACCCGAGGAGACCCAATCTCAAAGCCGACTTATCACAAAGGCCAAGCCTGGAAGCCTGACAATCTGATTGTACTGTCATCCAGATTCATAATTAATATATTTATCAAATTAATCGCTGAAAAGAGCCCTGGCCTCCTGAACAGTAGGCAGATTCATTTGCCGCTGGCTCGGCTTACGGCTAATAACGGTGTTGTCAGTGAAATAGGTCTGGAGTGGGCCGATGCCCCAGACCTCATGACAGACAAATTGCTCGTCTGTGTAGAGATGATATGGGGAATTTAGAGAGTGAAAGAAAGAAAAAATGTCATTGTTTGGTGACAACCACAATTGCACCCTTGTTTCAGATTGTGAGTACCAAGTTGGAGGAACATGAAAGGGGCATTTTCTGTTTGGGAAGAGCTGAAAATACCTGTTGTTATACCTCAGGTTTTACAAATCACTCATCAAAGGGGCTTTGTCTGTCGCTGCCACATGTTGTTCAAGCGAAGAAGTATGTTCATAGTATTTCATCACCTCACTGAAAATGAAGCACTGTTGTATAACTCTCAGCCCCAGAAGCAGTTGGTTAACTAGAAAGCACATTTATCTTTGCCATGGCTGCAAAAATCTACAAAACCAGCTTTTTAATAAGAAAGAAAATGTGTAGAAATGTGAATCTGTATGATAGATGGATGTGGGATACAAGTGGCCAGAGGTGGAGGAAGGCTTTAGAGTTTCTACTTAAATAAAAGTACCAGTAAAACCATATAGAAATACAACATTACAAGTAAAAGTCCTTTATCCAAAGTCCACATAAATAGAATAATCAACAAAAGTTCTTCAACCTCTGTACGTTTGTGTTTGACCTGAGTTCGCAGAAGTTTGGACTTGGCCTGACTGTTACTCTTTTATTTATTAGTATTCCTCACGCAGCTTCTTGATCTCCTCCCCTCGGTTGAAACGAAGAGAAAATTGTCTATGAGCAGCGTAAACAAACATATTTCTGGTTCTGTCCATATCTGTGCTGTTATTGCTGTTGGCCTTTAGTAGAAAACACCTTTTCTCTATGGAAGACATCATGTCACCTCATGTTCTATAGGAGCTAATTACAAATCAGACACATATGGTTCAATTTCGAGCGCTAATGAGAATCCTGAAAAGCTGCTGTGTGAGAGTGAAGGGGCCCCTTTTTGTCTCCTGGATTCCCATCTGGGCCCCTGAAAAGCATGAAATAGCCCATGATCAGCTGTAATTGCATGATAAATGTCTGCATTATATACCCCTCAAACTCCCACAAGATGAGGCTCGTGGACCAAGACACGCTTCTACTTCTTATCTACTCACTTCCCATTGAGTCTATTACATGTAACATATTGATTAAATGCAATTTAGTGTCCCACAGAATACCCAGAAGGCAAACAGTGTCTCGCTTTAGCAGCATTGTAATTTCTTTACCATTTGTGTTGCTTTATCACACTTGGTTCATCTACTGTGCTCAAGGGACCAGAGCGTAGGATTCATGGGGATCTAATGGCAGAAATGGAAAATAGCATTCATAAATATGTCTTCATTAGTGTGTAATTTAATGTTTTCATTACCTTAGAGTGAGTCTTTTATATCTGAGGGAGTGTGAATTTACAAATGCTGTGAAAGGACAACCCGCCGCACTCTGCCTCTAATTAGATTACCGTGATATTCTTACATAAGCCAATAATCATGTCTTTTGCCTAAACTTTACCAACCCAACCAACGAAGGCAACGGATACAGCAAAGTTGAGGACCGCCTGACAAAAGCTGAAGGTCATCACGTGAACTCAGATCTCCTTCTGTTACTCGGCACGAGCAAACAAAAGAGTCTTTACAGGCACTTCCTAACGATGAACGCTCAGTTTATCTTGTTTACTCTGTAATAATGTTGTCTTAACATGTTGTCCTCCTCAGTACTCACGTAGTTGGTGTTTATGCTGTCTGTCAGCAGCTAGTTGAGGTCCTTTTCCACAGTGAGAGCCCAGCTGGTTGAGCTCTGCGGGCTGAATGGAGCAACTCTTCACTGCCAACGACTGCACCAGGCAGGTAGTAAAGGCCTTTCAGCGGGGCCAGCCTGCATCAATCAACTTAGTTAGAGGGCTCTCTCTGTAATTGCCAACTATTAGAATATGTGGCACGAGGGGTTCAACACTATTTTCAAACCTGATGAAATGGCATCAAGGCCTCCTCTCACATCCAGTGATAATTGAACAATTAAACTTTAGCATACAAATTACCTCTTCATATGGCATAACTAATTACTGAGGCAGGCCAGTCACAAAGAGGCCTCTCCAGGGTCGATACCAGAACTGTTTTTCACACTTCCAGGCTTCGTTTTTTGAGCTCGGGTTTAACTGGGTTTATTATATCACTGGGATTGTTAGGTGTCTGTTTTGTTAGTCATATTGCATTCAACAATTTAGCAAGAAAATACCCTCTAAAAGGGTCATTTCACCTCATTTGTAAATCTTATTTTGGAACCTCTTTTCAGCGCCCAGGCCCTTTCAGCCGAAATGGTCCTAATTATACAGGTGATTGAGACCCCGGAACATTTTCAGACCATTTACTTCAGGTCATCCAGCTGCAACCCCTATTAAACATCTTGATTAGACAGGATTTAAATCACCTGGTTTGATTGGGGCAGTTAAGCTCTTTATACTCTTCACTGTAAAATGCTAATTCTCTCTGAAATGAATGGACAGGAATACTCAGAGAGCATATGGAGAATCTCTCATATTAATAATTCAAGGGAAATGAGCAAAAATTAGTGAGCAGATATTCATGCGGTCATTACTTCTGCAAATGAGATATTTGATTTGAAAGATTGAAAATGGAAATATCGAGAAAAATTTATCTTTTTTTGTACAGTACTAGAAACTGAGTATCATCTGCTTGTACATGGCAGTCCAGTTCTGACAAATACATGAAATCCATACCACTATCATTCTCCAGATTATGCTCATTTCTTTCTACTAAGGTCACATAGCCCTCTATACAATAATAGCTAAGCCCCCCGTAATGAACTCTGAGGCCTAACTGCACTTTAGAGGGGACCTGATAGCGCTCAGCAACTCCTCACACACACAGTAGAGCTCTTCAGGTGCATTAGGTGAAAATGACATTAACACTGACAAAGGTAGCAAGACTTCAGGAACCACTTGAGTCAGGCTGTGGACCTGAAGAGGGCCTGAATTTCACTCTGTGACAAAAGGCTGAAGACAACAACGCAGGTCTCAGCAGCAGCATGCATAATGACGGCAAAATAAGCAGTTAATTCCTCTGCAATACTTATTTTGAGTATTTGCTGAGCCTGATGCTTAAAAGGACATAAACTATAGTCGGGGTAAAGTTTGTGCACGACAAACGTGCGCTCGTGACAATGTTTGACACCACTAACTCCACCTCCTCGCTGGACAGTCGGAGATGAGACAGATTATGAATTTGATATTAACTCCGACCGAAAAGGCCAAACTAGGAGCATGAGGCGCATTTAATATATAAACGTGGCTGCTCACACACACGAGTCATTTGCAAGTTCCAATACAAGATGATTATATGTGTTGATACGTCAAGGCAAGAGATGGAAATGATTGGAAATGTATCATGAGGCGGTGATTGTAGACAATATTAAACTCCACAAAGAAGCTTTTGTTCTCGAATTCCTGCAGCAGTTCAGCCAGTATTGCCTCTGCTTTAATTTAATATCTATTTATTTTACTCCATTGTATGGGTTTTATTGAGGTTGCGCCTGCTTTATCGCCCCGATCTCAACCAGAAGTGAAGGTCAGGAGAGGCAGAGTGCCTCTGTTTATTGGCTTCCATTGAGCCCATATGAGCTGATTTGGCTATCTGTTCTTTATATTAAGTTCTTTCATAGTATTTGGTGCTATCCGGATATTGTTTATCACCACATTGAGATATTCACTGTGTATTTACTGCTGAATTAAATATTCTTCATCACTTTTGTAATATCCTCTCTGTAGGCTCATGCAGGATGTGAGAATCTTGCTGGATGTGCCAGCAAATTCTTCGTAGACTATCTACAATATATATTTCATCAGCGTCCTCCCATATGCTGTGAAATGTAAAATCTTGTTATTTTCAGCCAACTCTTGGATAAACCTCTCATATTATTGTAATAAGTCTGCTCTGTACTCTCAGGGGTCACCTGTAATTATGAATAATAATTTTATTCCTTAATTCACCTTCATCTTGTGCAAATATATATCATAAATGAATCATATATGATAGAATAAATTGGATTATACATACAGTATATCTATTACTCAATGCTAAACCAGCTAGTTCTGCATTTCTCTTCTAAGGCCAGACTGAAAAATATTATGCTATCACTTCTCCAATCCTAGGAGGAACATATTGACCAGATTTAGAAAGACTATAGTAGTCTAGCATTATACTGCCGTATTTTTAGGGGAGTCAAGATAATCAATCAAATAAATAACATAAAATGAGATGAGATATAATTATTTTCGAGTCCCATTCTCAAAAACACAAGAAAAATATGTGATTTTACCATAGCGAGGCATCAGGCTAACCATTGCACCATTGCAGCACACACTGGCTGCACAGCTTCACTGAATGGACTGGTTTGTAATTCCCCAATTTTTTGGATAATTTAAGTCTGAAACTGAACATCATGGCTATTTTTTGCTGATATTTGCTTGGATCACAGTGAATTCCTCTTGGTTGTTAGCACAGGTGATAACTAGCCGTCATTCTGCACAATTTTGTGACGTTGTTCTTTCAGTTTGTTGGGTATTATACATTAATATGGGAGAAATGAACATCAGAGAGTTCCATACGAATTTCCCGAAGACTGATGACAACTTTTTGCCAAAGTGCATCATGTAAACACTGCAGGACTGAGTGACGTATCCTGACGTCATGTCCCCATGGGCGAAATATGATGCTGCAGGTGGTGCACGTGGTCCGCTGTTTACTTCTTCCAGGAACGGTGGGAGCGCTGCTGGAAAGGAGGAGGAGGAGGGGGCGGCGAAATTGTGAAACAGCTTTCCTGGATAGAGTTACATTGCTCAGCGTTTGAAGAGACCCGTAGACCGACGTTATGTCGGTCGAAAATGTCGAGCTGAATTCCGTCATTTTTCCTCTTGAAAGGCTCTTTAAACGGCGCGAGACCTCATCAGTACGTACTGTTTTGTTTTCGAGCTCGTGCGCGTCGCGCGTGCAGCGCTGTCTTTGCTCTTTGTTCTCTCCGCAGGCTCCTGAAGTTCAGGTTCAAGTGGCGTCAACAACGCTGTAAAGCCTGAATGTAGCAGTTAGCTTTCAGGATGCTTTTACAGGACAGCAACAAGAGGAAAGGAGTGGAAAAAGTGTTTTCTGTTGGAGTTTGTTCGGCTACAACTTTGATTCAGATGAAGCTAAACTACCACACAGACATGTTGGATTTGGCTCGAGCAGCGTGTTTGATGTAGTCTGAACACCATGTTTGTGTCATTTTGACAGCAGTCCGTAAGCCAAACACAGTATTTAGACAAATGACTGCCTTCAGCTGCGGTGTATTTCCTGTATATTTGTCTCCTAAACAAACTGGCTGTGTGTTTCTGTGTTTTGTCACATAAAGACTAGAATGCCTCAGCTTGGAAGCCTGTTCACCCAGTTTCACTTCAGCTCCAGAGCTTCAGAAAGTGCCCAAGGCCAGAGCCCAGGGCAGACACCAGCACTGCCTGACTTCATACAGCATGTCAGGTAAGCGTTGTGAAAACTTAACGTCGCACCAACATTTTAGATTTTAGAATAAAACCACCCAACACGGCTGTTGTCCAGCTGCAGCAGGAATGTGTTTTCACTAAAAAAGCCCTAATAAACCTGCAGTGCACATCCTGCCCAGCAACAAACAGCAGACAGACAAGCTTAGCAACTATCTGGAGGACACAGTAGAGCATTCAGCAGCTCAGGAGCCAGATGTTTCCCTCAGGAGTTGGTGAAGACTAAAGCAGAGCGAGAATATTAGACAGAAGCTAAACTCCAATTAATTGCTGATGTTGCTTTGTGTCTGCTGGACTCGTACGTTGTTAACTGTTAGTCAACATGTTCACCATAACTTTATTAGAGAATAATCTGTCAAAGTTGTGTTTGCAGCTTATTCCGCTGCCCCCAAGTGGACAAAACAACATGAATTAATGCAGCTTTAACATTTATTTTTATGCATGAAGAGTCCTTTCATACAACATCTAAGCTAATATTTCCTATGCATTTTCACTGTAGGAAAGTCACCGGGCTGAGAAAGGAAGATCTTTACTGCAATCTGCGTGTCCCCGACCAGTTTCAGACCACCAAAGACGACATCAACATTGTTATCCTCACAGGTTGGTATCAAGGACAAAATGGCATGTCATGATAGAGCTGGGCAGTCAATCCATGTAATACTGACATCATGTTATTGGAGCCTCCACACTGGCCCTTTAAATGTTTGTTTTCAGGGTCTTTCAGGCTGTGTTACATGTAAAGTGAGCAGTGGCACATTCTAATAGGCCTGTAGTGTCTTGTCATAGTGGGAACAGGTGTTACCACTTAACAACATTTTATGCAGTGAGCCAGCAACCACAACACCAGGATGCTCCAAGTGAAGCAGCTAAATGGAATTCAGCCATCATCAATGTTGTTATTTTCACTTGTGGTTTTCCTACTGTGACGAAACGTTTTCATGTTCACATTGCTGATGTTTGAAAGTGATGCAAAAGCACATCAGATACTGTATTTCTTTGTGTGCTGAGGTACTGAAAATATCACTATATCTGAGCTGGTAAAGATTGTCCACTGCTAATTCCCATCCAGTTATTTGAGGCCTGGAGGCCCACAGGAAGTAGCTGCAGTATTTGTGGTATGACTTCAAACCTTAACTTTGAATCACGCTTTCTTTCTTTTTCCTAAGGCCAGGGGATCTTCTGCATAGATGTGAAACCCTGGAGAGGAACAGTGTCGGCTCGCAACCAAAACTGGCATGTGCAGGTGAAAGAAGAGGACCAAAACTTTACCAATACCTGCATCAAGCAGCTTGAAGATCCCCTCAAAGCTATCATGGTAAAAAAGAGACACATTTAGCTGAAATGTTGAAGTGCCATCATGGAAACCTAAATGTCAAACTGTCTGGCACACTTGTGTCCAAGGTCCAATCAATTGTCCAGCACATTGTTTTCATCCAAGCTCCAGTCGGGTTAAGAGATTCTGAGTCACCATAACAATTTAAATGGAAATTTCAAACACTACAGCCGGGCTTCCTAAACTTCCCAAGTGGTCGCTCTTCATTTGAAAGGCCATCATTGTGTTCACGGGTGGGGGGTGAAAGCAGGCAGGTGCCTAAACACAGCTGTCACCTTATGTGCCGGGGTCTGCAGGAGTCATTCATTTCCATCTCTATAGATGCTCAGCTTGGACCAGAGTCTGATGGCAAACACACACGGCATTGTTTAAATAGTTCTGCTTGAATCGGACATATTAACTTTATTAATCTACACAAAGCAGATAGAGCTCGACCGGCTGTGCCAATTTAGAATTGTATAATTTCTATAAATTGGTTCTTTTTAGAAACTGGATACTCAACCATCGTGTGTGAGTGTTTGTTACAAATCTATCCTTTTGTTTGATTGAACGAATGCTGAAATGATTTGTCAATTGATGAGTCTTCCAACAGAAAATGAATCAATTAATCATTTGCTGCTCCTCTTCTTTGTCATATTATTGTAAACTGAGTATCTGTTGGTTGGTTAGACAGAACAAGCTCATTTACACAACACTTTTTTTTTTGCTTTTAAAGAATACAGACATTTTTTTTTTCTACCAAACCGGTTTCAAATGAGCAAAAATCAAAACTTCTCAAATGTCACGCAGGCTAAAAAAATCGTTCGTCATCTGCAGAACAGTCAACAAATCTGACGAGACACTCAGCACTACTGTCTGCACTCATTTTGGTTAAGACTAAAAAAGCATAGTGAAGGCCGTTTTCATGTTTCCAGACATTTTACAGGCTTAACGATTAATCCAAAACTAATTGAGCGATGAATCAGTCATGAAAATAATCATTACTCGCGTCCCCACATTCTTCCCCTCTAGACCAAGACGGCTAACTTGTGTGGACACTTGAAGAGGAGTGGAGTGTCTGTGCGCCAAAGCCTCTTCTTCCCCAGGGTTATCTTCCTCTCTCCAGACTGCGAGCTGGATGAGGAGCTGAGGAAGAGGAGGGAGCTGGTCTCCCACAGCCAGATAAAGGACTTCCTCGGGTCTTTCAGGGAGGGCTACATGGCCTGGATATCAGATGCACTGACTCCCTCCTGGCTCTCTGGTGAGTGGGTCCTCAGAATATATGCATCAGTGCTGGAGGGATTCAGCTGATTCTCTGATATGGTGGAAAAATCTCCATGTTTGCATGTTTTTTTTTTGTCTATGAGTGACTCCTTAAACATGTGCTAGTGTCATGTGCTAATGTAGTTTCAGCTTGTCTCAAAAACAGACAGACTGCTGCACTAATAATATAGAGGAGTGACACTTGATTTGTGTAAATTCAGCCTGTTTCAGTGCTAATCCAGTTGTTTCCAAGTGTTGTGTTTCCTGATTCTAGCGCAGTGCAGTGTAGTTGTCTTGCGGATAACTTTTGGAAGCAAGACGGTGACCATGAACTGAAATGTCCTTGGTCTGAATTGTACAACAGACCTTTGTTGCACGTCATCCCTTCTCTGCCCCTCCTCATTTCCTGTCATCCCTGAGCATAAAATGCTCAAAGAAATCCTTAAAATAATCATAATCTCACTGTCCTTGAAGATTTTTTCACTTGTTTTAATGTAATAAGACTTTTTGGACTCGACAGCGTGGCCTTTTTCACTACACAACATTAATTTAAACAGGCTCGTGACAGGAATGCTACCAGTTAACTCGTTGTTTTGTCCTGCAGGTCATCTGTCGTACAGGCAGATGGAGTCAGTGCGGGAGGTCCTGAGGAGGGTGGGAACGTGGGATCTGGTGCGGCTGCACTGTGGCGAGCAGCTGAAAGGAGACTACCAGGGCTGCCAGTACATCGCTCTCGACCGACAGGAGACAGACACGCTGGAGTTCACCGGAGTCAAAACCCTGTCAGCTGATTCGCTGTGGGCCCTGCTGGGACACGTTCCTCAGGTCAGTCCGCTGCACCGGCTCTGAAGAGCCACCAGGACCGGAGGTGCTGTCAGGAAATGAGGGTGGAGTGAACCAGAAGACCAGCAGGTGGCAGTAGTGCGTCATGACTCAGTTTTCAATCAGTCTCCTCTTCTGGGAACTGGAAGAACACAGGTTTGATTTAGGCTGAAGAGTGCAGAGCATGACATGAATTTTAGAGTTATTTGAAAACAATTAGGGGCAATTTTAATTAAGAAACATCAGAATATTACTGTGTCCACATGAGATTAAGTGATTAGAATACCATTTTGGCGGTCATTTAGAGAAAATGTCAGGTTTTACACCACATCACAGAAAGATAATGTATAATTACCAAGCTAAGTCGAGCTAATTACAGGTTTTATTGATTTAGAAGTAAAGCAATTAGACTCATTTCCAAAAAAATCTCTATTTCCCAGTCGAGAAAAAAGCTGAACAAGGCTTTTTTTTTAAACCTGTTTGCCTTCCATCACTCCAATGAGCTCTCTAAGATCATTTCCATGAACACTCCTCGTGTTAATTACTGCCTTAACTCTTCAGTTTTTTATTGAGGTCAGGCATTCTGTCTGCCTGCAAGGCACTCATTAGCTCACTTTACTGAATCAAGGCACTGCACAGTCTGAAAAGCCTCATTTGAGCTTATTATTCTCACATCGGTCGATGTTTTGGATTATCATTGTTTATTTTATTCCAAGGTAATGAATGGATTCGGCTAATTGGTATCGTGTTGTCACTCCAGGTGGCATGAAAGGAAATCTTAACTGTCACTGTGGCAGTGAAAATAAAGGTTGCAGTAGTCAGAGTGATATTTACACAAAGTGATGTTTTCGGTGCTGTTTTTACCTTGAATTAAGTAAATGTTAGACAGACAAATATCAGAGCTCTCAAGGTCCAGCGAGTGCCACCCCTGGTCAGCATCCATTATGGATTTCACACCCGTACGCAGCACCCAAACACTGCTGGCTTTCCTTACAGACTCCACTCAGGCTTTAGTTCGCCCACCCCCCCAAACAACCAGACTGTATGTACTCTCCCCTCTTGCCTCCAGCTGCTGTGTATTTGATACATGACCCAACAATCATTAGACAGTCTCCAGTGGGCCCTTTTCTAGCCCAAGGGGACACACACGGCGACAACAAAATATATTATTTTCAAAGAAATATTTGTAAATGGAGGCCCATAATTCACAAAGAAAAGCGAAATGGAGACTGTGTGCTAAATACTCTGCTGAGGTTCAAAAACAATAGACGGGCTTATGTGTTTGTTTCCATTATCAGATTCCAGGTATTCAGCTGCACGAACCACCAGGAAAAAGATATTTTGCAATTGGATTTGTGGAGTAAACTTAAGTAAGATTTAGACTTGACTTGACTGTGTCACCCACTCTGTCTTTTTTTTTTTTTTTTTTTTCCCCCCAAAAAAAGATCTTTGCTCGCGTGCAGCAGCTGCGAGGGGAAGCTCGGGGGGCGGCAAAGAAACATGATAGCTCCCCCAGGCGTATTTTCAGAGCCCAGAAATAATGCATGCTTTTGATTTGTTACTTGTAAACACACAGGGTAGAAGATCTGCGATATGACCCGCAGTTTCACTCAGGCATCTGTTAGGTTTGTAAGAAGTGGCACCAGATGCATCCACAAAGCCACCGTGGAGGCACTAGGTGTGTTTTCTGTGGGCTCGGTCAATTACTCTGCGGAGAATGGGATGTCTGCATGTCCCCAAAGTGGAGAATGATTGAGTAGAGTGGCTGTAATTTATTAATTATGGTCTATATTCTTAGACCACGGTTCTGGCTTCATTCAATTTGTATGGATTGAGGGGTAATTACGGTGTGGGTGTGTGTGTGTGCATGCGCGTGTGTGTTAGGGAGACTGAGAAAGAGCTAAAGATCTATTCATGTCATTATTTCAAGTGCAGGTTACTTATGTTGTTCATCTTCATGTCATCTCCCGTTCTGAAACTTGACTGTTTCATGAGGTTTTCCTACCAGTTTATTTAATGAGGTTTATTCAGCAGGAGCAGAAATGGAGCCGCTGTGTTTAAAAAAACTCTCCTCACTCACGTTCAGCATATAGAGTGTCTACTAATTGCATAGCTGAGAAACAACAATCGAGTTCTTTCGACCGTAACTTGACTACAGCAGCCTGTCAGCTGATTAATAGAAGCAAAGCCACCGGGCGAACGCTGCAAATCCACTGACAACATCTTGGCTAACAAATAATCAGACCTCGGTTACCGGAGATACATCTTGTCTCTCTGACTGGCTGTAGATTCCACACAGATGCAGCTTGTTAATTTAACTCCACGCTGACATTCCTCTCTGTTTGGCCATCTCCCAGGCTGCACGCGTCACAGGCCTGTAATGGACAGGCTGGTGCGCCTGGTGCTCAGCACAGAAAAGACGGAGAGGGGAGACATCAACCGCTTTGTGGTGATAATGAATGGAGGCACACAAAAGGCCAGGAGCTGGCCATTTACAAAGCCTGCAAATTCTGCTGCCTAAATAGATGATATTGGCAGCCGCAGTGGCTTTTTGGTCTCTTTTTATGTAGAGAAAAACAGCATTCAGCCATGTAAAGAAAATATATGCAGCACTATGCATTAGAAATCATTTACAATGAATATGGAAGGATCTTATTTGTGCTGTATAAAATTCAGTTTTCTTAAAAATTTATATGAGCATGGCAGTAATTTTTCTGAAAGCCTGTGTACTTGAAAAGGTTGTCTGTCGACCACATAAACAAACACAGGCGTGTATTTTCGGTTATCGGACGTGAAGCGAGAGTTCACCGTTCATCAGGTTCATCAAGAACTCAACTAAACTTGTGGGTTGGTTCTGGAGAAAAGTTTCAAAGAGAAGTTTTCTGAGGAATTTCCCACAAAGAAAGATCTATTAGTTGCACAGCATTTTTCAACAAAAATGAAAATTGTGGGGAAATTACCAGGATGTTCAGATTTCTGTAATTGCAGCGGCGCTCTCGAAAGGAAACTGGAATTGGAAATAATTTGCACCAGAGTGTGTGTAGGAAGCTGCAGAGGAAAGCTAACCATGCAATTACACATGAGAAGAGTGCTGCAGAATCACAAGTGTCTGTAATGAACTAGTGAAGACACCAGCACTTACACGGTGGAAGGCAATGATAAAAGCCGCCTTGTAATAGCGTGTGATTAAACTTGGTAAAATCTATTTTTTCACTCGAGCACTAAGCCACTGTGAAGAGTCCCGTGGAGAGATTCTGCATCTGTCAATTTGAAGATGACTCAATGTGTTTCCTCCAAATTCATCACCCAGCATGCAATACCAGTCATTTTAAAGGGCTCTTCAAGCGCTCTTTTGTTAATTTAGTTAAACATCAACCGGTACAGTTCATGTTTTACACATTCCTACTTAACACAGATGGAGATTGAGTTTCAGTAAATTTGAATACATGTTTAAAATAAAGCTCCAAGCCATTAATATTCATTACAAAATAATTTCTTTGAATGTGGAATGAGCTGTGGTTTGTGCGAGATGCACAGTATATAATACTCTCTGTGATGGCCAGAAATATCGTATGTTTACACTCTTTGGCGTTTGGTAGCACTTTATATCCAGGTACACGTTTCCAGCATTAATTTGTTTCTTATTAGCATACATATTAGCCTCATATTGGCTCTTTATTAGTCATTATAAAGCACTTATTAATGCTTTCTTCTGCATGACCACATTCTACAACTGCTACACTTGGATATGCGTTAATTCATTAAGCGTTTTTACTCAATGACCTCCTAATTACTGCTTATAGATAGTAAGAAAGGTGTTATACATGAATTATGATGTTAATAACCGAACCATGATCTGTAATAACTCTAACCCCCAGAGTAAGGCATTAATAAGTGCTTTATAATGACTGACAAAGAGCCAGTATGCTTCTAATACGCATGCTAATAAGCAGCTAGTTAAGGTGAATATGTGTATATCAAGATATCACAGCTGAATTGTGGTCAGTTGTGATACTTTACATTAGATAAAACTGATCAAATGTGGAAAAAAACCCTTCCATTTTTGATTTTGTTAGGGTTTTTTTTTTTAGGTTTTGTGTGGTATAATTGATTTTGATAACAAATTTTTGTTAAACATTAACATCATATGTGGAGCTGAAACAATCCGGTGATTGCTTGATCGACAGAAAGTGAATCTGCAGCTATTTTCATATGTGATTTATCACCTTTTCCATCTTTTTAAAGCAAAAATGCCGACTGTCCTCATGTTCGGCTTGTCAAACATGAGGATTAGATGCTTTTCTTTGTGTGTAACCGCATTATTTATGAGTTTTCTACAGTTAGTTTCAATTTCACAACATCACTTTGGGCTCTGGGAAACAGTGATCAGCCCTTTTCACTGTTTTCTGACATTTTTATAGAGAAACTGATTAATAAAGAAAACAATGGGCAGATTAATCAGTAGTGAAAATAACTGTTAGTTGCAGCTGTAATGATATGATCATATAGCAGTACGGCTCCACTGAAACTCAATAAATGATCATTTTGAATTATTGCCCAGACTTTTGAAAGGACATTTTTAATAAGACCATAAAGGTTCACACAAGACTTTTCCTACCAATGATCCTCTGACGTCATCCAATTTGGCATCGAATGCTGGATTTAGTATCTACCAGTAACTTTTCTCCGGTCGCCGGCCGAGATGTTAATTTTATCTCATTGAGCTCAGCTATTTGTTGTTGGGCTTCAGGATATTACGGTGATCCCAGTATAGGTAGTGAGATATGATCAATAGGGATTCATGAATAATGAAGAGGCCGAGTGGAGCAGAGACACTTAATTACAGTTTCAAAAGCCATTCTCGTTAATTGAGGAGAATAAAGGTGCTGAAGTGGACTGAATGGCAACAGTAGAATTTTTTAAATGCGGCTTTCTTCTTTTTTTTTTCAGCGAAACCCTCAATGACTGCTGAAAAACACCAGCTGGTAATTGGCAAGTTCTCACTGTAATATCATAGTTTATTTTGTGTGCTCTCAGTCCATTTCCTCTGACCACCTGTGAGCAGACTATCGCTCTTTTAATGTGAGGGATAATATGCTGCATGTCCAGACAGTGTGCGGCCACTGTGTGCAGCAGATACAGTATATAATTGACAGCCCTGCCATCTGTTACAGTTATGTGAAATTATGGATAAACTAGTTAACAGACACTTTGGCCCATTGTCTGTTGTTTTGATAATCACCCTTAATAACGGACGGCATCAATATGGTCTTTAAACCTGATTTGGGAGTTAATGGAGTCAGATGGGGGCAGTCAGTGTATGCTCTGGGGGTAATGCTGTTAGAGATGTTTGTAAAGAGCAAATTAAATCAGTCATAGATTGTGCCCTCTCAAGTCAGCCAGACGACCAGACCCATTGAGGAGAAAAAGGAGGGGGATTCATATTTGAACCTCTCGCAGAAAATGCACTTATGTGGATGGAAATAAAGTCAGAGCTGGGTGAATGGATGTAAATGGTTATTGCCATGAGTCTAATGGCTTCCTGTTAGCTGAGGCAGGTTGGTTGGAAGCAGAGACGTAGCTATTCAGAATTTAACCAGCCATGTTTTGCGTTCAAGGCTGTAGATAAATGTAGTTATTGACGTAGACGGTAATGTCACCGATCCAGAGTTTAGGCATCTTAATGGATGTTCCACATCTGGAGCACACAACAGTTCAATTATGATGTTTTCTTATGATGCTGTTGGACTGATACCATTCAGGGGACTCTGCTCGTGTGCTGAAAATTATTCAACAATAATAAAAAAAATAATTTAAAAGTCTTTTATCCAGGAAAAGCAGCAAACATTCACCGGTGCCATTGTCAAACATGAGGACTTCCTCCTTTTTTTGGTCTAATTTCACTGTAAATTTGATTAATACCTATTAGTTCTGAACTCCTGGTTGGTCAAAACAAGCTTTTTGAACATGTCACCTTGTTTTACTCACTAAACAATCAGTAAATTAAAAAAGAATGTGCAGATTATTTATTTCAGCAGGTAGTTGTGCAAAGACTTGTTCTTTGCATTGATGCATTGATGCTAATGTCAATACTAGAACGACTACTGCTGCTACTTTGACAGCAGTCATTAAGGCTAAGATGAGCAAACATTTGAAACGACAACACAGTACCAGTACAACAAAGTACCCTCTGCGCTGTTGTACCTGGATTATTGTAACGACACTTTGTTCCACACTGTCCAAAAAGACTAGAATGTAATTCGTTGATGCATACTTTACATGTTCACAGTTATGTAACTTTTCATGGTATATGCAGGCTGTTTAAATACTGCATAGTGCTCGTGCCCACGCTTTGGCACAGTGGGTGGTAAAAGGCTGATTTAGCTTTATATTCTCTATAACAGATATTGAATTTTATGATCTGTTAAAAGGCAGCTTTTCAGTTTGACAACCCTGTTTTGAAATGTTTTCAGTGTTCGGTTTCATATCCTAATATTTAGTGGAAAAAAACTGATACCTGACTTTTTGCATCTTATTCTAGAATGTGAAAAGCATAATTCTGCTGACTATTATCTGTCTTGAATTGCATCCCCAGTCTGAAGAATTTAACTTCATCAAAGTGCTGATAATCCAGGGATCTACACCTCTGCTCAGCAGGTCGTTAATTTATTCACCCAGTGAGCCAAACCGCACATGTTTACCTAATTGCCTTGTTAAATCCAGCCGAAATGACAGCGGACCACTTTTGGTCCGATTCCATCGCATTTGGCTCCTCGACAAAGATGTTTGGTGCGTCGGAGGCGTGTTGCTCGCTGTTCCTCCCCTTCTGTGTCTGGTGAGACACGGCGTGGAACAAAGAGCCCGTCGTCTGAAGCTGGTGTGGCGTTACGCTCACTCAGAGTTCACCTGAAACACTGCACCCATGGCTCCAGGTAACAGCCCCCGCTGACTGATACCCCGCTGGGATTCTTTGACTTTATCAGGGGAAGAATCTGAACTTTGTGAATGGCAATACATGCAGGTGGTGACACGTCCCTACCCAATTACACAGATCCTCACATTATTCACCTGTCACAGCTTAAATCCCAAATCACATCTGTATTTAAAAAATAGACGATCTACAGTGTGTAGTCACAATGCAAATTGCATGATGCAGGTTCTTTAGTTTTTTAAGTAATTTTGGATTTCTGAATGATCGTTACAGCAGACTGGCTGAGAATCTGTGCCGTAAACATCCCTGCAGGTAGAGGATAAGGAAGCCCGTGCGATCGCTCTGGGCTGTTTGTAAGGAGATGATGAGCTGTCGTCTTGAGTTTAAGAGTGTAAAAGGTGAACGGTGAACCAGAGGCAGGATTTATGACTTTTAGCAGACGGTAAATAAGAAGACGGAGGTTGTCTCGTTGAAATGTGAGGAGTGATGTCATTCACACGACTGCCCCGGCACAGAAAGTGAGAGGCGGATCAGGGGGAGACACCGTTAGTTGAGCTCTCAGCCCTTTGTGTGACACCCAACCTTCGCCCCGAGGGTCCTGTCCTCGCTGTGAAGTGTTGCACACCCACATTCAGGCCTCTCTGTGCATGAAAAAGTAATGACTCTCGCACAGTTGTGGACAATACAAGCACAAGTGAGACTTTATTTATAGCAACTATTGATCTGGTCATCCTGTCACTTGTGCTGCACTTCATCTTAAGTGCATGATGCAGATTGCACTTTGAACGACATTGTTTTTTTTATGTCAGCACCTCCTTTACTCTTTGTTCTTCTGCTGTAATTTAGATGCAGCATCGTCTTTAGCTTCAGACACTTGCCTCAAGTGGCTGAGAGGGTAACATGTGGTGACAGTTCCTGTACCTGACACACCACCTGTGCTGAACAACCCCTGGCAGGCAGGTTGTCTAGACCTCACAGAGCTCCCCGCTTTGAGTTTGTGCCAAAGATGGCAGCGCACTTCCTTCCTGTGGGGCAAAACGTGGTCAGCGTAGCAGTTCATCAAGCTTGTTGTGGTGCTTTTGATCTGCTTGGTAAATGCTGCTTTTATTATGCCTCCATGCCTTTGATAGCTGTAGCCAGAGGCATTATGTTCTCAGGTATATCTCAGGAACGCCTTGAGGGAATTTCTTCAAAGTTCAAGCATGAACTGATTAGACTTGGACTTAGACTTAGACTTGACTTTATGGATCCCAATTTGGGAAATTCTTAGAGTTTGGTAATTATGACCAAATTTCACACAAATGTCTCAGAAGATAAAATGATGAAGTGTTGACCTTTTATGTCCAAAAGGTCAAAGGTCAGCTTCACTGTGACATCGTAATGTTCTGCAACAACACATTATTGAACACCATAACTCAGGAGCAGATGGGCCGATTGTGACCATATCTGAACTGGTGACACTTATCTTGGCTGTCCACCTTCAAACTGTGCTGATTGTTTAGATCATACATAGGCTTTGTGTGTGTGAGTGTGTGTGTGTGTGTGTGTGTGTGTGTGTGTGTGTGTGTAGCGTCTCGTGCTCCTCATGCTATATAAAATCAAGTTTTTCTTCTCCTGGCCACCAGTATTGTGTCTGCTCCTCACAAAGATTGAACTACTCAACTTTAGTTGCATTGAATTAGTTAATTGCTGATTACTGACTATTACATTTGTCTATGATTTGTTAGAATAATTCCTCTGTGATGTCTTTGTGTTGGTTTATATGCCTCTCTGCCACCAGCTGTCATGAAGCTACTTTTTCATGCATCCCAAATTAATAGACACTCACTCGTTCTGAAGTGTCTGATGCTATTGTAACACAAGCCATGTGGCATTCGGCCAAGGCTGCAATATAAGACACAATTGTTCCATTTTTTTCCTCTCTCTCTGCCTGTTTTAATGCACAGTAATAAGTAAGTAAATGGTGGAAAGATGTGTGTCTGAAAGCACGGCGGCCTTTGTTGCAGATAATTAGGTTAGCAGCAAGAGTGTGCAGGTGTTGAGGGTGTGCTGTGCGCCCGTGTTGCGTTATCGACTTGCTCATATTCGTAGGCTGTCAGGGGTGTCGCACTTCCCATCAGCCCCAAAGCTCACCAACCTCTTCACTATTAAAATGATCACTTTCAATAGCAGACAAAGGAAAGAGGGAACATATCTAGTGCAGGGTATTTTCCCCACCTCTAATGCTTATCTGCCTTTTGATGTCGGCGTAATAAAAGGCCTATTGGGCTTCCACAATGACCTGCAAAATGGACAAGGGCCGATATACTGGGCTCTGACTGTCGCTACCATTAACTAAAAGGCCCAGACATTATGGAGAGCCGGGGATGAAAGAACATGGAAAAAAAATAATAATTGAAAAATTGCCTAATGCTAAAGTGAAAGAAAATGGAACTGTGAAAAGGCACTGTAATATTCTGTTATCCCCTGTAAATGCAGCCAAACAAGAGATGCAGCGAGGCATTCTTTTTGAAATGGATGTGGTTCAATTACCTGCATGTCTAAATCTAGTTAAGGCTTCCATTGTCAGGCTCAAACATAACAGGCAGTTTTGATGTAGTGTTAAAGCGTATTATGCCCTACAACCTACATAAAATCAAGAGAGGTATGACTCCATTCAAGATGTGGAGGGGAATTAACAAAGCTCACCGTGAAAACAAGGTTAATTTAATATTTATTCTGTTTCAGGCTGCCGTTTGGATCACCGCTCCAAAACAGTTGCACAACATTTTTGCGGGGGTTAAGGAAAATTGTATTTATTTTTTAGCCTTTGAAGGCTATTTCAGTGGATGACTAATTGGCCCCTCAGGCGGACTAAATTTCAGTGTGAAGCACCAGCTGCAAATTTAAGTATAGTCATTTAAATGCTGTTAAACAAACCAAATTTAGCCGTTATTTACTCATCAAAACTACACTTCCTGGGTCAACCAGGACCCCAAGTTTGACAGTAAACTTTATATCACCCTTTATTAAACCCAGTTTCTCTTCCGACAGGGCAGAATCAATAGGTTCATGCTGCCTCTTCAGCCCACAGACTAAGCAGCAGCTTGTGCACATGGAGGTCAAAAGTGAAAGTCATGAGTGCGTGTTCTTGTCTTTGGTCGGAGGTCAGGAGGTCCCAGTCAGGGTCATGACCCCAGCAACATCCAAGAACAGCACCTTGGGTTTTTTTAGCCAATTGAAGACGCTCTCACTTCATAGCCATAATAATCTGTGTTCTGTTTGCTCTTCTCTGCAGCTCACCGTTAAAATGTACAAGCGTGGATCTCTGGGCTGGCTGGGTAAATCCCTCAACGCCACCACCACCATCCCCTCCAACACCTTTGTGATCTTCAGGATCAGCGGGGAGGAGGCGGATACCAAAATCCCAGCCAACACCATTCACAGCATCACACTCAGCATGTGATAGTGCGTGTGTATATCTCAATGAAGAGGATAGCCATCACAGCGTGGCGCCGCAGGGAGGGGAAGCCTTCTTAATTACAAGTGTGCAGATGCAAAAAATCCTCTTAGTTTAGCTAATCATATTTTTACTGAGTGTCTTTTTCTATGCAGTGTTTGTATTTCATATTGTACTAACAAAAGTATTGAATGTCTTTGAGTGAGCGTTAATTGTACGACCCTGATTCCAAAAAAGCTGAGATGCTGTTTAAACATCAACAAAGCACCCATGTAGAAATATCCTTCATCCAATCATGTGTTCACAAACCTCGCTCCATCCTCGCTTGTGAGCGACTGACCCTTCCCAGGATGCCCCTGTCATACCCAATCATGATGCTATCACCTGTTACCAATGAGCCTGTTTACCTGTGGATCGGAACAGGTGTTTTTGGAGCATTCCACTCTTGTCCCAACTTGTTTGAAACATGCATCAAATTCAGAATAAGCATATATTTACAAAAATCAATGATGTCGATGAGGTAAAACATCACATATATCGCCCCACCTTTTTTGGAATCTGTGTTGTAAAGAAAGAAAGAAAAAAATGGAAAGATCCATTCGCCATTGTTCCTGATTCTCTAATCCTCAGTGGTGATATTATGTAAATGAAGATGGTTTCAGACAATTAGCCTGATTAACTTTCTCTTGTTTTGAATTTCTAGGGCTGGCCCACACTTTACACTAGCCATTAATTAATCATTATGTTAGCTGATTGTGTCGCGTCAGTTCAGGAATGAAGTGTTTAATGTGTTAATTGTGGCGGTTAAAAACTGGTGGCCTCCAGCGCAACGAGGGCCACGCGTGTTACCGCCTGTAGGGGTTTAATGGGCGGTGATTTACGGTCTGTTTAGATGGTGTAACTGTAAGGTGCTTTATTAATATGCTCCACCGCACAGAGGAGATGATAACATATTCAAGAGAGCACAGGCGCAGCCACCAGCACCATTCATAACTGTGTCTGAGTCACTTTCCATCAGTTACCAGGCTTGCACAGCTGCGCTAACAGCTAGCAATTGTATTTACTGTGCCTGGTAGTGGCCAAAATGAAGTTATTTCCATTAAGATATCAGTGCCTTTAGCTAATGCAATAGAAGGAGCTCTCTGTGTTGATGGTATCTCTTTGCATGGCATCTCTCTACCTGAAACATCATTACACTGTACTCAAGCCCCTCACGTTTTTCAAATGTCTGTTTGACTGTTTCACCTGAGGGTCACATCATTGGTGCTTGGACAAACAGCACTGCGCTGTTTGCATTTGTAGATGCACATTTTTTAGACTCTGGTTGTTTTCAGATCTTGGTCAACGCTGCTTGAATTTCGAAGTGTTTTGATGAATTGATCGTCTTTGCATATTTAAACTGAAAGAGTGTCTTCAGGGACTGTTTTCTCCACAACACTTGACAAACTGACAGTATCAGATGATCTGGGATTAGAAGGACATTCAGGAAATGACTCTTATGTCTGATAAGTGGTGGGTGCATGCAGGTTTTACTGTGGCTTCGTTGTACCTTAATATGACTATTGGTCACTGTTTTGCTCATATTTTGTTTGTTCTTAAACACTTCAAGCACTTTCAGCATCAAGCCAACTTAAGAAGCGTGATTGTTAACCATACTGTTCAGTTGGTTGATTTAAGCATGGTTATTTTATTCATTGGTGTTTTTTTTTTTCTTTTCAGTCATAGTAAAACCCTCAAAAAAAACTTTGGACGCTGTGTGAAACATAAATAAAAGCAGAAAATCATTGGCAAACAAACTGTTTTTACAGACAACAGTCCATGTAGTAATATCCTTTATCCAGTCATTTGTTCACGAAGTGGTGAACCTCTCTTCATCCTTGCTTGCTTGTCATACCCAATCATGATACTCCCACCTGTTACCAATTAACCTGTTTACCTGTGGATCGCTCCAAACAGGTGTTTTTGGAGCGTTCCACAGCTTTCCCAGCTTGTTTTAAACATGCTGCGTCAAATTCAGAATAAGTATATATTTACAAAAATCAATGAAGTTGATGATTATTTATGTTTTACACAGCGTCCCAACTGATTTTGTGGAATTGTGGTTGTATCTTGAGTGTTTTAATGTTTACATGTATTTGTACTATCTGCTCTCTTAATAAAAGGATTTTATGATTTAATGCTTCTCATGGTGATTTATACACAAACAAGGTGGTTCTAAAGGAGTTGCTTTCACCTGATCGCCTCCTCTAGACCTGCATGTTGCAAATGATCTGTAGTTTTCAGTTATCTGCCAGTGTTAGGCCACCAAGTATCTCCAGACTTTGGTTTGAGAGATGGAGGGCATCCATCAACAGCTCACTCTGGCCTCTGAAAGCATGTAGCACGTCTCCAGCACGGTAAAAGACTGGATATTAGGAATGGATGACTGGCCACAGGGACAATGCAAGCTCTGTTGGGCAGCGTGGTGGCGAGAGGGAGGGGAAACTGAGCGGAAATGGACATGGAGATCAGACTAGAACATAGTGTGACAAGGTAACAAGGTAAACTGATGCCGGCTGCAATTCCTCTGGAAACTGAATCAATGAGGGTTCTGTTCATATGGAAATCCTCCCGGATATCGAGTTATGGTGAATCTATAGCACAATAGAATCAGCTGTAAATATGCTGTTTTTCCTTTGCAGTAAACTTAGACGTACATCATACAACATACAGATATTCTGAGTAAGTTCCATGTTTTGACCTATAAAAAGACTTGGTGAGCCAGTATGTCCAGGAGGTGAAGAACTAAAAGTCTTGACCCTGCAGTAAGACCATGTGTCCAACTTTGACCTCTTCCCATTCAGCACAGTCCCCAGGGTTGTCAGGTCAGGTGACTGGTTTGACCTTTCATGGAACTGGGAAATCCTGCACCACAGTGCTGTATTCATGGGTCAGTATCCAAGGACAGAACTGATTTGCCTTTCACCTGCCTGAATGCAGATGGAGTTTGACAGCCAAATTTCGGTGCTGAACAAACTCCGCAAACAGTTTGACCATATTTTGTGACCCCCCACATGTACTGTGATCGTGCTGCTTCAGCTTGACTGGCTCAAAGGTTCTGATGAGGTGGAGGTCAAAACACGCTTTTCAACTGTAATATTTTCTGAGATGCTGCCTGCTTCATCCGTAAAGGGCCCTAGAGATGAGATTGTGTTGTACTGAGAGTCTAACCCCAGGGGAAAAGCTGTGTTTACTGTAAGTGGGGAAACAGTAAGGACTGACTCTTGGCTCTGATTGTATCCCTACATAAACACACTGTGAACACCAAATGCACTGAAACTGCCAGCGCATTAAGCAGTTAGCAGCTCTGGACGTCATTTTGCGTCTAGCTGTAATCACGTATTTTTTTTAAAAAGCTAATTTTCTCACTGAATTCTGGTGTCTAGCCCTGCAGAGAGTTTTGCTTTTATTTGTCCTGGTTGTTGAGACATCCACCTCCGAGATTTTTGCCTTCACCTCAGCACAGTGGAGGTGAATAAAATGTTTTCACAGCACTGATAAAAGCAGTATATTTAAACAAGACTAAACCATGCTATAGCTTTGCTGTATTTCGGCACAGTGGTGCTTTAAGCTAAATGCTAATGTCAGCATGCTAACATGCTCACAATGGCAATGTCAACATGCTGATGTTTAGCAAGTGTTCTCTCGAACTTAGTGTAGAATATCAGCATGCTAGCAGTTGTGAATTAGCACTAAAACAACGAGGCTGCTGGGAATGTCTGTGGTGATTGGGAAGAGCTCTTGTTAAGTGTGCTGTGGAGTGGTGTGGGTGTTGTGTTTCCTTTTTGGCAGAGGCTGGGCGTGGTTCTCCAGGTAGCTGGGAGCTCAGCTCCTACTCAGCTGGGTCTCATCACAATCAGCACAGTATAAAGACTGTGGACTGCTGAAGACTTGACGCCAGTTTCTGCTACTCAGTGGTATTGTTGGCCAGTTACCAGTGTTACCAGAGTTTGTTATCATCATGCTGCCCAGCCTCTTCCCTCCACCTGCCTCAAGCCTCCAACCCTCTACCACCTTGCTTCACCTGTGCTGAATTCCCACTTGAAACATAACAATGTCATTAGTTTTGCAAGTATTTGGCCATAAACCAAAGTCATCAAAACTTTACAATTCATGAATGTAGCATAGCAATCTATCCATTAGCTGGATGCTAACAAACCACAAAAAACAATCTCATCGTGATGCTGAAGGAAAAGTCAGGGAATCACCAAATGCAATAAATTGTTTGTGCACCATCCATCCAAAAGTTAGTGAAATATTTCAGTCTGGACCAAAGTGGTGGACAGACCCACATTACCATCCATACAGCCAGCTAGCGTGGCTAAAAACTCAACAGCTAGCCAGTGTCACAGGTTACTCAGGATAGTCCAAACCCTGCTGTCAACAGTTTTCACTCAGACTACTTTATAAAGAAATATTCCCAAAAAGAACCGCTGCCATTCTCCTCAACTTTGAACACGAGTGGCTCCAAACTTTTCCACTTTTTTCCCCCTTTTTCTTGCAAACTCCTTTGTAGTTTAAACCATTCAGGCTTCTAACATGCTTCAGATTAAACAAACTGAGAAAGGAAAATAATCCCTTGATGCTCACAATTCATAGATATGCAGCCTGCAGCAAGGTGTCGCCAGCAGACATGGCTTCATATGAGGGGTACCAAGCAAAACAGGTTAGGAACTGCTGCCATACAACATAATAACAGTTACATAAACTGCTGTGAACATGTAAATACAGGCCCCATGACAGAAAAACATACACTAACTGAATTACACCTGAAAAAGCAAATTGCAGATATTTCCCCAAGACCTTTCCCAGCCGCAGTATTCATATAAAGCTGATGTACCAGAAGGTTAAGAGTGCTTATGAGGAAAAGAAATGCACTGATGTAAAGTGAAAAATCTTTTAATGCACTTTACAACAGGATAAAGTGTAATTGTGGTGAAAACATAACTACAAGCTGCATTTTGCAGGCTTTTATACGACTACTACAATGTGATGATGAAAGGAGACAGGCTGTCCCTCTAATGCCCACCAACCTCTATTCTGTGACCACTACTTTACTGAACAGCATCAAAGCTTTCAGAGTGTGAAAGCAGAAGGATTCATAAGAGATTAAATGTTTTTCCACCTCTTGCAGATGTTCAAAATTAAGTAGGGTACTCAAAAGTATCATCAAGACCCTATCAAAGGTTTAGTTATTAATACACTTCAGTGTGCGACGAAAAAAAGAAAGAATCATTCAATTGTGCGTTCACAAAAAATAAATAAATGGGCACATGGGTAACGACAGGCAGAGGGGGCTGCAGAAATTAGCCAGTTTTGAAACAACTCTCAAAAGCCCCACTCGTAAAAACCCACAGCACAACAAAAGACATACAGGAGTGAATGAAATGAAGCTTCCTTGCCAATTACTGCTGCGAACGTGGCCGCGGTGGGGCTTTTTGTGCTCCACACAAGCAGTCTTTTCTCCCCTTGTCCCCGGCTATTGAGAGGGATACATTAGCCAGGCGGGATGGATGGAGTGGAGAGGAGCGGAGCGGAGCGTTGGCAGTCATACAGCTCACTTCACGCCTGGTGTTACAGACCTCTCTTATGACTTCACTCACTGTGCTCACACAGAATGTGATTTTTACAATGTCATTTTCCACCGCCTTTCCAAGACTTTGACAAAAATCCAGACATGCAGAATAGCTGCTCAGTTTTATCTTTGGATAAATTGGGCAAGGTGGCGTTATGTGTGGTTCAATTTCTCATTGTGCTGACTTAAAATCTACTTTGTGGACTATTTACTGAGCTAAAATAAGGATAATTTCCACCCTCCCACTAAGCAATGGTTAAAAAGGCCTCTGGAATCTAAAACCTGGAATTTGACTGAAAGGTTTTTAGGAATTTACATAATTAACTGTTGTTTTGATTTCATTTCAGTGACTGTATTTCAACTTATGGTCTGCTTAACAATGAAACATGATCACTTAAATACCACTAAAACAATAATTACAGGCAACCTCGACATACTTTGACCTGCAGATGCTTGCTGGGCTGCAGCACTGTGAGATGCTTTATTGTATTTTTTCCCCTACATGCCTCTGGACCACCTCGGTGGATGCTCAGCTCTTTATGCAGGCTCTGCAGGGTCACAGTGTGGGTAAATGTGCTGCCTGTGACGACTATCAGCAAGGTTAATGCTGCGGATAACAACATCCATCATTCAGTTTCATTAGCGCTGTCCTCTGACCTGTTCCACATAATGTTGTCAAAAGTGTCAGGCGCCAGATTATTGGGAGGTATGATGATCAATAGAGAAATAAGAGAGGGAGCTGTGAGCGGCGCTGCTGGCACGGCTGCAGAATAAACCTCCATCCAGCATTCTGCCGCCTGTCACAAATCTGAAAAACAAATGGACTAGCCCAAGGCAAGAGCCATCAATAATAATATAATGTGTGGACGATGATGAGTTAGAGCCAGACTTCTCAATGCATTTGCCGTTGTGTACGCAGAGGCATGGCCACATGAATGCATTGATCTCTGTATTCACATTAGTTTGCTTAATCTGCATTTGAGTCAATGGCATGACATACTGTTTCACTTCACTGAATTCAGAAAAGTTAATTATGTCCAATAATCAAAAGCTGTTTATGAGAGCGCCTCTTTTTTTTTTTTTTTAATGTGCCATTGATTCGACTCCGTAATGCACTGCAGTCTCTGATCACTCAGACAGAATGCACTTAGGAAATGACAAATGTATTTTATATTCAATAGCATAGATTTTTTCCCTGCTCAGCCACAGGTTGGAATTTAAACACACAGGCAAAACATTATGATAAGTACAGACTCCTTTTAACATTGGACATTTCCTTTCAGTTTCCTCATTGAACAGTAGTTCTGGGAAATTGAACGACATTATATCACCTGGAAATTTGTGTGATTTCGCCTTGATGCTGACTGACTTGAGATCAGGAGAGCTAGCTTTTTCTACTTTAAAGAACGCATTATTCTAGTTTTGTGTTTTCTTAAGCTTTCGCCTCTTTTTCCCAGTGTGCTCTTGATGCATTCGTACTTTATTCAATATTTATTGTATTAATGCTGTATTTTGCTCAGGTACATGCATTTTCTTGTTTTTTGTCTTCTTGTAAAGCACTTTCTATATATGAGAAGTGTTTTATAAATAAAGTTATCCACTGAAGAGCTGTCCTCCTTTACTGTTGGACCCATAACTTCAAAAGATGCATTCACAGCACAGCCTACATATTCTCCTATAGTTCTCAAACAACACTATAGTCAACCTACATAAACGTCCGTGGACGTTCACATAAACTATGTAATATCACACAACGCAGAGAAAGCTAATAGCAGAAAACTGCTCCGAGCTGCCTCATTTCAGCGGCAGTGTCACTTAAGACCCATGAGATCCCCACGGCCCACGACTGCCACTACAATAGCCCTGGTGTAAGTGTTCCTGTGTGCTGAAAGCTGCCATGAGATCAGTCTTGACCTAAATGTCACAGGGCAAGCCAGACAAGAAAATAACAACAAAACAGAGACGGCATATTTTTGTTATGACGCAGAAATGTGAGAAACGAATATAGATTGACGATGGAACGGAAGTGGCCAACATTGATCTGTGATGTGGAGGCTTGGCTCTGCCAGTTCAGACCCTTGTGCTGGTCGTCTTATCGCTGTTTAAACCTGGAGCTGTACAGATACACAGTGTGCACAACTTTATCCATCTGATTTCAGCGTGACACAGACACTTAATCGGCTGATAATAATTGGCTTAAAAAGGTATTCTTCAGGGGATTTTGCCAACACCATCTACAAAAGCAGGCCGAAATGGATACAAGGAGTCCGTTAAATCTCGCCCGCAGTCACTCAGAGGCACACAGGGAACTTGAGCCTCAAAGATGTGGTGCATTAGTTCTGCTAAGCTAACCGTGAATGCTAATTGCAGGAAGGACAAACTGTAACCCTTGCCCTGTGGCCATGAACCCATTAAACAGCACAGAGGGCTTCATAGACATGGAGAGCGTACAAAGGGGCTGGCCTGAAAAGGCTTGCAATCTGATTTGGGTTTAAATAGGGATAACAAGTTTTCCAAAGTCCCCCCGGGGAACTGCCCTCGCTGTGTTTTCCGACAGTAAAAAGAAAACTGCCTGTCACTCCAAAGCTGACCGCAAATCATCGATACAATGCAACAGGTTCTATGTTTTCAAGTGGAATATGTTGTGAGATCCGAGGGACGGTTCTCACAGAGCCTGACAGGTGGCTCTCCATAGGCTGTGGATTAGTTTTTGTTCAAACACTTGTGGTTTCAGCCCTGGAGGAAATTAACAAACCAACCATGGTACAATATGACACCCTATACATGGGAAAGGTGTCCTTCATCAGCAGGAACCATCAAGCATTGTCTCTCTGTTTTGTGGGCAACACCCAAAACACTTAATCAGAACACAACCAGAATATATGTCAGTATAACAAAAAAATTTTTTTTTAAAAAGTTTAAGGCTGAGCTGTTTCCTTTTCTCAAGTCATAAACAAGTTTTCTGTGTATTTTCACCTTTAGTCTCTGGTGCCTCCTGGCCATGACCCCAATGCACTGACTGCCTCCACCTTCTTTATACATGCATTCATCAGTTTGACAGGTGGCATGAAAGCTGATTTGAAGGTCGCCCCTTTTTTTTTTTTTTTTTTTTTTGCACCGTTTACCTTTTGAAGTGAATGTTCATCTGAATTTCTTTTTGCCTTCATTTCAGGGAAGGAAAATATGGATCTAAGCTTGAAATAGCAGTAATAGAACTGTAGAAAGAGTAAGAGTCAACCTGCTGCTGGAGAGGTTGCGAGCTAGATGCTAATGTTAGCGTGTTTGAGCTCACAATGACAATGCTGATGCTTAGCGGGTGTGTTTACCATGTTAAAATTAGCATGTTAGCTCATGATGGTGCAAGATTGTAAATCAAGTCTCAAGTGTGGTCAAAACCTCTAATATAAATTCAGCAAAATCCTTCATTCATTTTCTCAAGTAACAGTGATAAATTCACTCTGGTTTCATTGTTTTTCAGGCCTGATCCGAGAACACCAGTGCTGCACATTTTTTAACCAAATGATTAATCTGCGGCACAAAGCCTACGAGCCAAAATGTAACCCCGAGCCCAAAATCCGTGACCCCCCTGTCACACCCAGAGATGTTTGATTTACTATAACACAGCTCCCAGGTGAGCGTCCCCTCCACTAGTCAGCCCCACGCTGCCTGCCTGGACAGCCTGTAAAGAGATGGATGGCTGCGAGTGTGAAACCTACCAGTGGGTTACATAGCCTTGAGCTTTACCGTCTAATTAGGCTCTAATGTAACTACAATGCTCTGGAGGAGATGTTGTCTTGCCCACCAAAGCTCCTTAAAAGCCTCCCCGGGGCAGGGGCAGCTCGGAGTGAGGTGTTGTGGCAGGCCGCAGCCAAGTCGAAAGCTCAGGTTTCATCCTTCAGCTGGGACGTACTGGCAACGAGACGCCAGGTCTGTGCGGGACGAGACCAGGATCTTCATTCTGGACCAGTCTGCCGGCTGTGTGCAAAGTGTAGGTGTGAAAATTAATAAATTACATCTTACAGAGCTGTTATCTAAGGTTTCCCTCAAGAAATGGTTTAGCAGGGGTGGTGGAGCAGCCACATCCTGGTCCTTATGCACAGTTAGATGGTAGATGACGCACACACTCATTGGGTGTTTGATACCTTCCTTTTTCTGTAAAGTAATGCTTTATTTCAGAAAAATGTGGAAAAAAAAACACATCTGTATGCCTGGTACAAAACACTTGTACCAGGCATACAGATGTTCACTGCAGTAAACCACAACCTGGCAACCCAAAACATATCCTTATTGATTTATTACTGACCAACACAGCATTCATGAAGGATATATTAACCATGTGCAAAGCATTTAGTTACACTTATTTCCATCCCACAAATCTTAAATCCTTCATGCATGTTCCTGCGGCTGGCAGTCAGACAGCGTAAGACAGCTTTCCAACCTCAAAACACACACACACACACACACACACACACACACACACACACTTACAAAGACAAGATCATTATCACAAAGAGCTGTTGAACTGCTGCCATCAATGTAAATCAGTTTTTCAATACTATCATAAAGGAAGCCTGTCCCAACATGGGTAAGAAGCAATGAACCAATTCATGTTTGCCATGTAAATACAAGTAGTGTTGTAAAATGAAATAATGCTCCTGTATGCTTATTAAAAAAAAAAATGTTGACTAGCTTCATCAGGATTATTGAAGCCATGAATTTCCTTTGTTAAAGGAAGAAACTGCATCACTGCATGGCGTCACCATGCCTTCACCTCTGGTCCGCAGCACGTGGCAACGAAACAGAAGACAAACCATAATCCAGAATGCTGTCAATATGTTCCTAATGCATCATGTGACTTCCCCATTTCCACACAGCTCATGAAGGATGGTATCATCAGCTTGATATAATATTAGAAACCGGTCCTGAGAGATAAGGTGTCTGGTTGAAGGTCATCCGTGCCCTCTTGAGTGAACATAAGAGCCTTTTGTGGTTGGGTTAAATGCACATGACAGGCTGTTGGAGCACAATCACCCATTTTAATTGTCATGTAACGGTTTCATGTAGAGCCAAAGTGTCTGCAACACTTCAGCGGCTGGAAACCAGAGCCCGGCCACACAACCACAGACGTGGTTAACTGGGCCTTTGCCGAAGGAACAAAAAAGAGAGACAGAGCTAGCTCTGAGGAGACAGGCTCAGAAGAAGATGCTGATAGATAATGCAGCAGATTTATCTGTGGCAATCTTCCAAACTACAGACCTTCATAAATCCTCTAAGGTACTGAATAAAACTGGATTAGATTTGTAACTCTATGCAAGAAAAAAAAATGGCTGCTTAATTACCTTTTCCTCTAAAACAGCTATCCAGCAGAGATGAGAAAACCTAAACAGTTTTAATGCACACTCAAAGAACTCAATTTTCCAATTTAGCGGAAACCAAACATGACAGGAAACAAGGTAATTCGCTGTAGCCCCACCAACAAACCCCCGGCCATTCCCCGTCTGCTTCGCGGGCAGCAATTATGTCCCAAAATGAACGCCATTTCATATTAAGTCGCATTCGTAATCCAACGTCAAAGATGGACTCATTATCGACAATCATGGGAATTAGTTACATCATTTAACCAATCCCAACTAATCATTTCCAGGATACCGCAGAAGCAGATAGAGCCATTAGAAAAAATTGGAGCTCTTAAATAGAATAATTGACATCTATATCTTCTCTGCTGCTTTGGCTGAAGGGCTTCAGAAATTACATTAGTTGCAATTGAAAATGTGAACTGAGGGAAAAAGACACCACTCAGACTTTTGCAGGGCACCGCTCTGTTCGCTGCTCCCATTCAGAGGATGCTGAACGCTGCGTTAAAAAGGTCTGCGCTGCATCTGACTCTGTCACCAGTGTAACAACTTGCAAAACAGCAGCAGATAAATTTGGCGATAATGGTGGAAAAAGTACTGGGCATCTCTGCTATCATCCTTTATCTCCCATATTGATAAAATTAGTTGAATGTATTGAACTTTCATGGTAACATTTTCTTGTTCTGTATATATTTCTGGCTGAGGGAGTTAAAAACAATCCCACCATGCAGTGCGAAAAATGGATGGGACATAAGAGAAATCTAGAAATGAGCCTTGCGATTACTTTATTTTAGTAAACTAAAATCCCTCCACCAGTCTGCCAGATGCAGCCGGGTCACCCAGTTTGGTGGTTTTCCACCAACAATAAAGGACCTGGTTTAGGCCGCGGACCTCTGATGTCTATCAGCACAGGTCACTGTCTGGGGGCAAGTGGAGCCTTTGGCAAGACGAGTGGATCATCGCTTTCCCTCAACACATAATCAAGAGAACAGCCTCTGACACATTCCAAGCATTTCCCTGGTTTTCTTTCGCAGGTACCTGTATTTTATGTAAATATGTTTAAATATACTCCAAGTGCCGAACTCACATCAGCTGCAATGTCATTTCAATGCAAGTACATCTTAAAGAGTGAAGAAAAATGATCCTAAAACCCCAAAAGGTGTATATAAACCACTTTTATTTAAGAAGAATAGTTAAACACATATATGAAACAGACACAGAGTAATGAATTTAAACAGTTTAACAAGGACCAGAAAAGAGAGCAAAGGTTTTCAAACGTGACTTACAAAAAGGAATCTGGAATAGAAAAAGAAATGACTGGAAATAATATATTTTTGTACACTGGATGCAGATAATCAAAACCTGATAAATGTATGGAGAGGGAAACCATTCCAAGGTGGCCTTAGGTTGATCTGTAAACCAAACAAAACAGTAGAAAATAGATTCAATCAACTCAGGAGCAATCACTGAACCAATGGAAGCAAGTCAGATCCCATTCATTGAAAACTGTTTGCAAAATTATTTCTAGGGTTCAACACAGTCTGAGTGAACCCACCCATCCTTAAGACAATCAAAAAGTGAGGTCAAACTGAGTGATGTGAGGCAAATCACTCTAAAACTATCCTTTAGAAGCTGAAGTAAAATTTAATGTATGAATGAAAGCCAAACGTGCAAAGGTGCAGATCGCTGTAATAACTGAACTGAAACCAAAGTTTTGCAGATTCCATAAAGAAAACAATAGGAAGTGGTTATTTACTCCAAAGTCTCTATTGTGAGACATAAGTGGGAATATTTTACACTGAAATTACTACAAAATTCATCCTTGGTCTTCACTGCAGTTGGGCATCGGGAACCAGTTCCAAAACTAACACTGTAGTTCCAATGTACAAATGCTCAGCGATGGCCTTGACTGCCTATTTAGCTCCTGATATGACTGACATGTCAACAAGGTTAAAACTTTATTTTCATTGGAGCGGGTCTTTAAGAACCACAACTGCTAAACAGAATCAGAATCAATACAATCCAAAAGACGACCAACCTGAGTCTCCACAGAGCATTCTTGGAAACTACAGTTCTTATGAACCAATGCTGGATTGACTGAACACAAGCAATCCCCTATCAAAGCCAGCCACAGTATAAATAACATTGTCTGAACTATTTGATAATCAATTCATCATTTCAGTCATTGTTAAGCAAAAAATCCAAACAATCCCTAAACAAGCAATCTGAAGATCTTGTTTCTGGCATTTCATAGACGACATAATTAACAGATTCACCAGTAATTAAAATATAAATAAATGCTTGTTCCATCGCACTGAGCCTAAACTACATGGCACATGCTTTACAGGGCTTTAGAGATTTTGTTGTGCCAAACCTGCAGTGACCAGAAAAGAACAAACATAGTTCAAAGCGAACCGAGTTGTCTTCTATTAAACACTGTGTTGTTAGTATTTTGCTCACCATCATGGACAAACATGGAGAACCTAAGTATTACAAACACATTCCAATATAAATCAATGCAGCCAACACAAACAGCCTCAGAAATGACCACCTGATTGCCTTAGAGTCAAAAACTGTATGCTTCTAGTTCTACTAAGGTAGTATTTATTACAGGGCTACAGTAGTGGATTGCATTACAATGTACAGCAGGTTTCTATTTGTCTGGTCACTGAGTGTATATTTACAAGAGCACAGACACACAAACAAGGAGGAGGATTTTCACATTTTTAATCGATCTATCTTTCAACTGTCGGATATTGAAAAGTGGACTAACAGAGATAGAGATCAGCATATGCTGCAGCTGGACGTGCTCCTTGTAAATGCAGCTGCTCACAGATTCAGTGAGTGGCAAACCGTCAAATACTGAGGACAATGAGGTGAGGTGAGACTCACTTGGGTTTGGTCTCAGCGTCTGTGACTTGGCGGATGAAAATGGCGTCCTCCGGGTGGCTGATGTCTCCCTTCTCGTACATGTAGGAGGAGGCGATTGCAAGTAGGGTGCCGTCGTTATTGAAGGCCAGTGAGGCGATGCTGGTGGGGTACCTGTGGAACTGACACAAGCGCTTCTTGTTGAACGGGTCCCAGATGTTCACGAAGCCGTCTGAGCCACCTGGCAGAAGGAGAGGCTCAAGGTCAACCATCAAATCATTTAGGCCGTGTTACTGCTGAGATATGGATCTATAATAAGTGTGTGCTCCTTATGCAACCTTGGCAGCTCAATGCTAAAGGTCACAGGAAAATCCATGAGGTTTATAAAAGCAAATTGCCCCATTAGAGAAACAAATTAAATGTAGGAAAAAACAAATGCTTCTGTCAAGTACTAACTAGTTAATCATACCTGTGGCAAAGGTGTTATGAACACTGTGAAATGAGATGGCATTGACAGGGTAAACATGCTCAATTCCATCCTCCTTCAGCCTGTGGCACTTGAAGGCGTACTTCTTCTTCTGAAACTCCTGGCTTGGGTCCAGGTACTCCACAGCGACACGTCCCTCGATTGAACTCAAGACGTAGCCCTGGAGCCAAGACAGAAAATATGAAGTTCATCCAACTTCTTCACATGAACACAGTCATCTGTATCTGTAACACAATGCTTTATAAGGAGTAAATTATCCATCAAGTTTGAACTGTAGTCTGCATCTTTCATCAGAACTGTGTGCACTGTGATAAAAAAAATTGCTTCCAATTTAAAGTATACCTGTTTGTTGGGGAAGGCTCGAATGCAGCGAGTCTGATATTTGAGACTGGACTCTCTTCTTTGCTGTACGTAGCCCATGTTCCTTAAATCCCACACCAGGACTCGTCTTCCAGCTGTGCCAACGATCAGCCGATCCCCAGCCACAGACAGGGTATACACCTTTCACAAAGACGACAAGTATGAGACAAGAGGGACACACAACAGTATCAATGCCAAAAGTTTTACTATGCAAACACGTGCAACAATGAATGAGTAACAATGAAGTACATTCTTCACCAATGTAATACAACGCTATTTGATAGTAAATGAACAAAATTACAAGAAATTAATTTTCTTATATATTTAGGCCAAAATAGTGCAATTAAAATGCCATAATATAAGCCAAAAAGTATTTTTCTCTGCCTAACATCCTGCTGATTTTTATTTACTAATGCTGTAAATGTACACATTTCCAGCATTAGAACACTCTTTACCTTTTCAGGCTGAGAAAAGGTGCCAGCATTGCAGGGCGTCCTCGGGTCCCATAACCGAACTGATCTGTCCCAGCTACCCGTTACCATGACATTAACCTCTGGGCAGTACTCTACACAACGAATGGGGGCATCATGTGTTCCAACGATTGTATCTGTTTGAGAATAATATCAATAATTATCAGAAATACAGACATACAGCAAATTAAGGTCATAGTTATGAAGATCTGCAACAGGTCTGGGTGATCCTGCCTTAAACCTTTAATTAGTACTTTGCAGGTTTGTGACATACCTTGGTCTGTGTTCAGATCATGAGTTTTTAATTGTGCATCTAAGCCTCCACTCCAAGAATGTGTTGGGTCCTGCAGGTAAAAGGGGGAAACTAACTGTTTGTACCAGACTTCTATGCTTTTACATGGCTATGAGGAATCTAATCAAATACAGAAAAATCTGTGACCTACATAAAAAGCACAGTCAAGAACTGGAGCTGAGTGTTGGTACTTCATCCGCATGGTGTTGCTTGCGACATCAAAGAGCCGGACAGTGCAGTCCCAGGAGGAGACCAGCAGGAACTGTGATGTGCTGGGGCTAAACTTGACAGCAGAGATGCCATCCTCTGGTCCCTGGTTCAGCTTGTACTCGTTTGAACCGGTCATCTGCAAAAAAAGGAACATCATTAAGTCTGAAACTGAGACTTAACTGCTGAATATAAAAGTTGACATTCAATTGTGATTATACAGGTTTGCTTTGAGCTAACTAAAACAAACTAAAAGCCAGTCATTTTCTATATTAATAACAGGAGGCTCCTAGTAGCTCTCAGTAATCATGTATTTCGAAAACCTTATTACATGCCTGTTTTATCATTTTGCCTGCCTGAGAAACATATCTCAAAACTAAGTTATCCAGATTCACACTGGGAGGAAGCTAACGTTGCGGGCATACCGGCGGATCAATCGCTGTCCTGCTTATTGCTAGCCTAACGTTAACTCAATGGCAGTGGTTGTGGGTGTAGCTAACTAGCCCCACAGAGTACTTATGTTATTCATATTAAAGCTAAACATGATTTTCTCTTGCGAAAGGCGGAACAATACATATGTTTTAAGAGCATTCGCTCGCTTTTGTCTCTTTGTCAAACTATAAACACAACATGTTCCGTTACATCCAGCAATTACACCAAGCCCACTAGTACTGCTCCGGTGTTTGCTAGCGCTAGCTTGAAACGGTAACGTTGGCTACAAGCCCTAGTGTTAGCCGTTTCACTCGACTTACCTTTTCGCTTTGGTGTCGTTCAGATGCAATTTGTTCTTTTCTTCAAATACAAAATTATGCCTTGGTTTACAATAAAATATAAAATATATAACGCGTGAGCTATTGTAAGGCAATGTGGCTGCGTTGAGCTAACTGCCTCGCAAGAGCTGCCGAAACTCCAGCGGATGGTGATTGGTCGAAACGAATGTTCAAATTCCCGCCTGCGATATGATTGGTCAATTTAATCTCAACGTGTATTTCCGTTGTTTGAATACAGATCACATGACACAGGACTGTTCTTTCTCTCTCTCCCTGCTCTCTCTCTGCTCTGCCTCACTCTCTCACTGTGTTTGAGTAATTGTCTGTCTTTCATTTTAAATAGATAGAATGCAAATGTCATAAAAACACTATAATGCACCATAATAAAAACAATAAAGACTAGTACTTGGCCTACTACAAACAAGTAAAAGCGTTGAAAGATTAAGATTAGTTTTCATCAGGTTGACTGGCTCTATCAGCAAGGCTATACGCAAGCCTATCCACGCTGGTTGAGGATGTTATATGATATACTGTATCATACAATACAAATCGTCTGTATATAACCTTCCATCATTTTTGTATTTTTATTTTTATTTTCCTTTTCTTTTATTCTTTTTTAGCAGAACTTTGCCCAAACAGGTCTAATATAGCAGAATAACAGTATTTTATTGGCCAACAATTCGTTGTTTCAGCCCTCTTCTCATGCGCCGAAAAGAAAGAGAAAAAGAACTCTTCCATCCAAACGCAATATCATCATATCGTTAAAATGTGTGAAAAATTAAAGACTAATTTGTAGACTATTTAATCTCTTGAATTTGCTTTGTAATTGTAGTCAATTGCCGTCTGCGAATGAGACAGCCTGCCATTTTCTGCACAGCCTGTTATCAGTAATTTAAGAAGCACAAATTAGCAAATAAATAGCTTTATAGCAAAGGTGTGATTCTAAAAATAGTCTATTGCAGAATAAATTGCAGAATATGGGTCTTCAAATGCTGTATAAAATTAGGCTAACGTGGCTCAAAATTTCCCAAATCATCAAGTAAAAAAAGATGACCATCATTAATTAACTGTTAAAATGATCCAATTTTAGTATTTTATTTTGGGAAGGGACCATCCTCTCTGCAGACCCCCTTGTGCCTTAATGGTTATTTATAGTTCTACATATTTTTAAACTGTTTTAATCTTCAGGACAAGATTGAATTGAATCACTGGTTTCCCAGTAAACCTACATCATGATTAAGAATAGATACATTTTTTTGGGAACAAAATCTTTACTGAGTGTAAGACCATATAATATACAGAATTTCAATAACAATATGAGAGGAAAAAAAAAACATACACAAAACCAGAGGCTATTTTTTTGGCTCTTTCATGGCTTTAAAATTACCGGTAACATTGCGTGATAGAAACAATCACCTTTCACCTGCAGCTCCTCGGGGATTTTTTTTTATTTATTTTTTTTAAGAATCACATGATTGTCCTCACTATTACAAAGAGATTTTTTTCTTTTCTGTAAAAGTGAACTGTAGGTGACGAAGGCTGGTAGCCTGATGTGAAGCCAACAGTATTGCACAATATTGGAAAATATCAAAATATTAAATTCCACATTTTCTGCTACAAACACTGACACGAATCTCTGCAAAATACATAGACTATGGACAGTCAACCCTGTTCAAAACAAGTTCTTTTTTCAAATTCAATACATTAAAATATATCCTACTCACTTTTGAGCATGTAACAATTTCACCAATAATAATAATAATAATAATAGTTTCAGATTGACCCTGCTGTAACACTAGGGACTCTGTCAAGAGCGCTTCAGCATAAAAGATGATTACATATAATAATAATAATAATAATAATAATAATAATAATAATAATAATAATAATAATAATAATCTAACATTGCGTCCGTTGAATCTACAAAATATACAAAATTTTACTTTCTTTTTTTTTTCATTGAAGGTCACTCTCATTTAAAAACATATGTACAGCACGTAATGACACAGTCAGCGTTAAACAGGCCTCAGCAGTGGGACCGGGTGGGAATAGTACATGTGGTGGGGAAAAGCCAGGAGTGACTGGCTTCCCGGTGAGTTTGCAGCGGGGGTCGCGGTCGTTTCTGGTGCCCCGTTCTCGTGGTAAAGTATGGGGACCCGCACAATCCTCTGCGCCGCCGCATGGCTCAGGTTGGCCGCCTCCAGCTCCGCGGCCAGCTGCCTTTTCCACTTATTCCTCCGGTTCTGAAACCAGATTTTCACCTGCGTCTCTGTCAGGTGCAGGGACGCGGCCAGGCCTGCTCTCTCCGAGCTGCTCAGGTAGCGCTTTATGTCGAAGGTGGACTCCAGCTGGAAGACCTGACTCCTGGAAAACACCGTGCGCGTCTTCTTCTTCCGACAGGGCTTCCTGTCGTTGTCCAGCTCGTCCGTTTTTCTCCTCCAATCGTCCTCTTGGTCTATTTCTTTCTTTGGCTCTTCCGAGTCACTTTCGTCCAGCGCGATATCGTCGTCGGCGCTTTCCTCTTTGGCATCTTGGTCACTTTTTTGGAGATCAGGGGAGCGTCTGTCAGGTGCCGGTGATGCTTCTCTCAGGTTGGCCTTCTCAGACCCTGTAGGAAAAACGAGAGTATTCAAATTTGATCCTATAAACTATGAAAAGCGTGATCTGCAATAGCCTGTAATTGAATTAGGCATTCAGTTTATTGGCAGAAAATTCTTTTTTTCCTTTTGTAATAAAAAAAAATGATAGGCGTATTTATTAGAGGATTCAATGACATAATTACGCACATACAGACATACAGGCTATAAATCCCGTATTACTCACATCTCTTCATTATATGAACTAAAAGGCCTTTTACTGTAAAATGTATCTAGATCCAGACTTTTCAGATCAGGACACTTCGTTTCCTTTATCTGAAGAGGTAAGGTTACTTATATTTACCTCCAGTCCTCAGATGAGTCCCGAGCGTGTATGGGTACCACCAGGTAGACGCTCTTTCCAAGTACTGCGCTGATAGTCCAATTCTCTGCGTGGGCAACTCTAATCGAGGGAAAGACAAGTCACCGAGCCGGGAGAAGAAGCTGCCTTCAAACACTCCTTTGGACGAGCCGAGGAAGCTTTTCGGCTTCGTGGGTTTGTCCTCAATGTTCAGCAGGTTCTTTATGGAGAACGGCGAGTCTTTTGCGGGTTGGCGAGTCTCTTGCGCATCAGAGTCTGCCATCACCGTTTACTGTCCGATGTGAATCACCATCAAAATGTATAAAGGGAAAGAAAACGCCTGAAAAAGACTGTCTTGTTTTATAGTCTACGAAATCACACGGGAGAGAGCAGAGGAGATAGAGGAGGAGAAAACAAAGTCGTCCGAAGCTGCGTCCAGCTCCAGAGGATGATCAGAGTGAGAGCGCGGAGATAACTACGTCAAACTTGCACTGGATTGAAATGATGAAATAAAAAATGCCATCCGAGTTAAAACGCGCTCGGTCTCTGCTATTGGGCAGGTACAATAGCAAATGGGATTTGAGATGAAACCGCGGGGGGCTGTGACGAGAATAGACTCCAAAGAAAAAGGCCGCGCAAGCGTTTTGCCACCGGGCTCAACAGTACGCACCCACTTATCATCCAATTAGATTAAAGAGGAAAATGTCTCAGGGTTTTTGGGGGCGTGCGCGAGCCGCAATCACCCGTCAGTAAATTGAATAAACGGTCCAGGGATTTTCACACCTCAACATGGAGCTGTACATATATCTTGGCCATGGCACACATATTACGCAGATTTTACGCACTAATATAAACATATTTATCAATATTAAAATTAGGAGACGTCGACTTAAAAAATATTACATTCATTTCTTGTAGCGCAAGAAAGACAGACTACTGTAGAAGATGACGCTTGATGAACACTGTGACCTGTTGAGGACCAACCTGTCATTCATCTGTCGTATCAAATATTCAGACGTCTTCTGTTCCACCTGTGCGCAACAGGAAAGCAATATGCACTGTGTATTTCTCCTGGACCGGAGCTCATTGACTTAATTTCATTAGTCAGGAAGTGCTACAGGCAGACATCAAATTGAATGCTTGCCACCGTGATAAAGGCTTTTCAAATCAGCTTTGTACAAAAGCCTGCAAACCCACAGGGGCAGCAGGTGATCTAATGCGAGAGGATGACACAGCTAGTCCTTTCTGTCACATATTACAATGACAGCAGTGCTCGGATGCTGTAAATTCGGTTTGTATATGTAATGAGACATCCATAGGCTCAAGCGTGATCAGATTAGATGATAAAGACACAAAATGATTGAAGGAGCTACCGATTTCTGTTTTGTTTTTTTTAAACCAAACAACTGGCTTCTGCAATTGCTTTGCCATAAGACGTAATGCATTTGTCACTTAGAAAATCCTAACACACACACACACACACACACACACACACACACACACACACACACACACACACACACACACACACACAAATTGGCCAGTGAGGAGAAAAAAAAAACCCTTAACACAGTGTTTGTACAAAGTTTTTTGATATAGATCCTTGTGTGTGTAACTGTGAGGTAATAGTAGGCTCACACTTATCAGTATATATGGCCATACATGAAAAAAAGTACAAAAAACACATCATGGGATGCATTTAAGAATCAACATTTAAGCCAGTCTTGAAGCAGATGCAGAGAACTAATCAAATCAATTGAATTTGCTCAACCTACAAACATGCAGCCTGTCCTTTTAGCTCATGGAGCGCTCTCCAGCTCTAAAGGACAACACTGTGTTTTGTGAAAAGCTACTTGAATCCCTGCATAATTAGAGGTCTCATAGCTGTGTTAAAGATGGGGGCGGAGAGAGAGGCTAGTTGAGCTGCGCTTGCCAATGCAAAGTGAAAAGCAGATAGCTGTGTTTTCATCAGATTATGTTCATTAAACAGGGGCTTGCACAAAAGACAGAACAAGTCAGAGTGGACCAGAGGGGAAAACAAAGTACACTCAATCAATGATGCAAATGCAGGCATGTGTTTCCCTCCTTTCACTTTTGTTGCTTTCGTGATTTTTGGGAACGTCTGGGCAAACATGGAGCTGATCTTATTGGTAACATTTTGTTTTCTGCCTATAAGCTTGGTTTTGAACCTGTCATGTGGTCTGGCTGAGGTTAATGAGATCCAGGGGAAGGTTTAAGTTATGGAGGTTTATATCTTAAACTTATAAACTCTACCCATGTCAGATTATTAAGTCCAGACTCAGTAGACCTGAGCCTAAACTATACTTTGTCTTTAAGAGATCTACGGTGAAGTATGAATATGAATATGTAGGCTTCTTTGACAGGATGAAAAGACTCTAATGTTGGTCAGTCTGTCTGACTGACTACTCAGACACAAATAACCCAACGTTTTCATGAGGACAGGACGTATTTCAGCTCGATGGAGAAGACGTTAAAATTCAAAGCAGCGCTGTGTCTGATCAACAGGTGACACTGAATATTTATCATAAGCTAATCAGCAAATAAAATCTTATCATCACATAAATCTTATCTTATTCTCTTTCTGTGACAGAAAACACAATTAAGTTACTCATTTAGGTTTTTGTGCCATATTCATTAAGTGGAATAATTATTAAAAATGAAAAATGGCACATTTTCAGCTACTTTTTGGCAATGCTTTGCCAGCTGAAATTGTCCTTCCTATGTATGTTTTTTCTTCTCCTCCTCAGCTCAATTTAGTTTTTTTTGTCTTTGTTAGACAGAGCTTTGTTATGTAGAAATAAAGTTTAATCAGTGTAATGAAATGTGACATAATCTTGCACCGTTAGAGCGTATGAAACCACTGTTATCCATTAACTTCATGGGAATCCGTATTTACAAATTTAGCATCAATACTGCCAATTTCTATCACTGCAGCAGTCATGAATCGGACTTTTTTCCATCCCTTTCGCTAAATATTGTTAAGTGCTGTCAGTGATTAATGGCTTTCAAGACACACCATTCATTTTTACAAGGGGTCATCATGTGTAAAACAATGGATCTCATTTCACACAGCACGTTGGCCGTGGAAATGTAATAAATCTCACCTGAAAAATGATCAGTGAGTCAATTACACAAGGCAGCCTCTTTGCATCTGAAGCACCAGCATAATTAAATTGGTATAAAATATCATTAGAGGTGATGGGTGGTTAAAGACGCGCTAATTGACTGCTCTCTCAGTGAGAAGCTGCCTCGGCTCAGAGTGCTGCTGTCACTCTGGAGAAGGCTGCCATCTAGTGACAGAACAGGGTCTGCAAACAGGCACCCACACCAGAAGAGAGGCCGCTGACTGCACAACAGCACACATTTATTAGTATCGCCAGAGTTATGGACAGATCGCTCTTTACAGATAATGTAAAATCACTTCCTCAAATTTCCTCACATGGAACTGTACAGTATTTATGGAGAATATAAGTGTTACAACCCACCTATTTTAGAGTGTCCTGCAAAGAAAACACGCTTTAAAGTGATTGATCTCAGTCATAGCGGACCTTCTGAAGGCACTGAAACATTGAATCCCACAACGAAAAATTCATCCTCATATTGCAACATATGGATTAGTTATGTAATTCAGACATGATTCGTCACCATATCTCAAGCAGAGGAAGACATATATGGATAAGCAGGAAGAGTTCTACATATAATACACTTATTCCTAGACCTTTGAAAAGAGCAACTTTAACCCTAAAGCTGGGGATATGCAACCACATCAGTAACATCAGTCCTGGGAACTACTTAAAAAGAGTAAAAGTTGTTTGAAACCCCATCAAAAAAACTCTACAAATATGAAAGCAGGTCTACAGCAATGACCAAAGTCATGTGAGGGAAGGAATACGGAGTGTAACACAACAGAGTGCAATCTATCAGGCTCGGGTCAGACGCTCTCAGTGGTCGTACTCCTTATCAATGAACTTGGCCATAGTGGATAACTGGACGTTTGTTGTGCCTTCATAAATGGTACCTGCACACAGAGACAAAACAAAGCATTAGAACGAATTCCTACCGCACAAAACGAGGTCAATTTTGTCAAATTCCCCTACATGAATGTGCAGCTTTCACTATCAGGAGACAAGGGGGCTTATTATGCAGTCTGCCGGTGCTCCAGCTGGAGAACCCCAGAGCCCAAATGGTGGTGATGAAAGGAAAAGTGACATTTTGCCCTGGCAGCTTCCTTGGCTGTGTCTTGGTATAATGGCACTCTGAAGGGGTCAGACGGGGGAATTCCTGCAGAGTCCGATTACAGCCGCCGCTATCAGCCCCTCTCCCCGCCCCCACTCTGGTCCAATCACAAACAGCTCCACCTGACCTTCCTGCAGCCCTCATGAGTTGTGTTCTTTCCACAGCAGTAGCTTCGGTCACAGTTACCTAAACCACCTCTAACCTAAACAACAACCTCAGAAACAGTGCGCAGACACAAGCCAGTGTGTCAGGTGGTGCATATTTGTGCAGTCATGCTCACCGATTTTACAGTCTCTGTAGTATTTCTCTATGGGATAGTCTTTGGTGAAGCCTACCCCTCCCATCCATTCGATGCATTTAGATGTGGTGAGGGTTGCAAGCTGAGGAAGATAAAACATAACAATATTAGAATGACTTTAATTCAACCAGGAAGATGGCTCTCTGAGACCAGGAGCTTCCTGGCTAAGACAACAGCACCACATGGAATCGATAACATCGATTTTACAAAACATTACAAAGACTTTTAAATGGGTGAATTATGAAGAGAGACATTAAGGTTCAACGCAGACAACATCAGAGGAATAATGTAGAACTGATCATTAGAGGGAGAAAACGCCTTAAAAATACATAAAATGGATTTATACAACCTAGAACAGATAATCCTGATAATTTAATATATCCTAGAAATACACCAAACCTTCAGCAGAAACTTGCCTTGAACTGTAATCAGTGAATGATGAAGCTCACCTCTGCAGTGAAGTATTTAGCCATGCAGGCCTCCTTAATGAAAGGTCTCCCAGCCTCCTTCAGGCGAGCGGCGTTGTATGTCAGCAGCCGAGCAGCTTCGATCTGTGTTGCTACGTGGGCTATTTGGTGCTGCATGCCCTGGAATACAAAGCATAACCATAACAACATCACTGAATACACCAGCCTCCAGAATAATGTGAATAACATAAACATCTGAAGGGATTGGAGCTTCACCTGGAAGTCAAAGATGCGTTTTCCAAACTGCACCCTCTGCCTGGTGTAAGGGATCGTGTGGTCAAAGCAACCCTGTGCCAGCCCAAGCATCTGAAACACACAGTCAGACAAACCAACATTTCCATTTGACACACTGTACACTTTAATAAAGCGCGTTTAGCTTGTTTTATATTATTCAAATAAAAATCTACCTGAGCCGCAATTCCAATCCTGCCCTCGTTCAACATCCCGATGGCGTACTTGTACCCCTGACCGATCTGTCCCAGAATGTTCTTCTCTGGTACCTACAGCAGAGAGACAACAGTCACAGTGTGCAGCTGTTTCTCACTGGTCCAGCGCAGTGCGAGGTGTTTGGCAGTACCTTGACATTATCAAAGTTGAGCGGGCAGGTGGAGGAGGCACGCAGGCCGAGCTTGTTCTCCTTCTTGCAGATCTCAAGCCCCTCCGTGTCCCGGTCCACGATGAAGCAGGTGATGCCTCTGTATCCCTGTCAATCAAAAGTCAGCTGGTCTTTATGCTCTAGAGGCACACAATTCTAGAAATGAAGTTAATCATTATTGCACACCATCTTTGTGATGTAAACTGAGATTATGTATTTTCACATGAAAGTGGCAATCTCGAAGATTTCAGTAGATGGTAAATTAACAGACATTTATTAAAATGAAAACCTTCCAGAGTAAAACTTCCTCGAGAAATACAATAAATATATGTGGATCCTTTTTTTAGCCGATAACAGGCAACAGGAACAGAAAGATGAGCAGTTACTCACAGCAGATGGGTCCACATTGGCCATCACCAGGAAAACGCCCGCATGCTCCGCGTTGCTGATCCACATCTTGGATCCATTGATGATGTAGTAGTCTTTATGTTTTTCAGCACGCGTCTTCAGAGCAAAGGCATCACTCCCCGACTCAGCTTCAGAGAGGCAGAAGCTTCCAATCTGTGAGACATCGACATTGAAGGAGGTTCAGGAGTACATTTCAGCGAATGCAGCGCAGATTACACACAGCCAATCAAGAGTCCTACAGTGTTCTGTTGTAGTTCTCTTCATCTTGAAACTACAATGAGGAAAACACTATTTGATCTATGCTACACTAACAAAGTTTTATGCCACGCATTGAGTGTCAGATCGCTCACCATGTCTGTTGAAAGTCGGCTGAGGTACTGCTCTTTCTGGGCCGGTGTGCCCAGTTTGGCGAACAGCGTGTTGATCAGCGTGTTCTGGATGTCACAGAGCACGGCCACGGAGGGGTCCACCTTCGCCAGCTCCTCAATGACCAGGATGGAGGTGAAGAATGAGGAGCCGGTGCCGCCGTACTCTGGATCAATCTCAATACCCATGAGCTGTTAAAAAAAAATGTATCAGACACTGGATAGAAAAGAAACACTGACTTTGATTGTACTGTAATGTCACATGTTGATGCACAAGTAAATGAATTACATACACCCTGTTCAAAGAGAGTTTTGATCACTTCCTCGTCCATGGCAGAATTCTCATCCATCTTCGACACAAACGGAGCAATGCGCTCTTGTGCATATTTTTTCACTGTCAAACAACAAGACAGGTGTTCAGTGTTTTGAGGAATTTCAGCAGAGTAGGACACCTGTTACCAGATTCACAGCTCACCTGCGTCCCTCATCATGCTCTCCTCCTCTGAATATGTCTGCAGGGGAGGAAAGGAGACCACCCCAGCTGCCGGGTCTGAGGCCACGTCTGGGACAGGTCTGCTGGACAGGCTCCTCCATCCAGCCTGGCATGCACCCCATGGTCGAGAGATCTGTCTGCAAGACTGAGAGCAGGACTGACAACAGTGAACATGTCTATCTGCGTCTTTGAATGAATGCAGAGAATTAGATTGTCATGTTGGCCATCACTCGCCGCTAAAGTTAAGTTAATTCAATGTTTCATTTAGTGATCAGCTACGTTATTGCCGAGTTTGTGCTCTCAAGCTAACGTTAGCCGTCTGTTAGCTAGTAACGTCACATCAGCGAGAGCCAGAATGGTTACGTAATTCAAGGATAAAGGATCGATACAGTGGAAAATTAAACTTAAAACTAGCACAAAAGCGTTGTAAATGTAAATAAATGTGACCTTAATATTCAGACTCACCTTTGAGAAAATCCTGACCAACGGGGAAGCCATGATTTGTTACAAAATGTTTACATGTGTTGCTGCCTTCAAGTGCCCCTTTTACGAGTCAGACACTCGACATCATGGGGGGTGTTAGCGTTAATGATAAAACTACTGAGAAAGCACAAAACGTTTTTTTAATTGTCCTTGTACCTAATTATAAACTGTGTCATATGGTGGTAAGATGAACTTGGGATGCTTGACAACTTGAATAACATACACAAATAACACACTTATTTGAGACGCGTTATTGATTTGAATGTGAGAATAGCTGTAGCCCTTTTCTCCGTCAGTTCCCGAAGGCAACAGTTGCATTTGAGGGGACGCGGAACACAAATGCATTAGCAAAAAACGGAAGCGTTTACCTGTTCGCAATTCTGTCCCGATAATTTATGTCCATAAGCACATTTTCACACTTCTCTCCCCGCAGCGATAATGTTACTTAGATGCTGAAAGGTAAGAGATGTACTGCGGTGAAAATGGCGTTGTATAGTCGGTGTTAATAGTAATGAAAATGCCTGTAATTGTCGAGCTAGCTAGGCAACGTTAGCATTGTTATCATATGAGCTGACTATTAAGATGTGTTACAGGCGGCTATATTAGCTATTGTAGTTTATCAGCAGCCACATGTGAAAACAGAGTTGTCACGCGTCTGACTATGGACTCATCTCCGTTGGACCTTTTCAGGTCCAATACCGAAGAGGGAAAATGGAGGAGATAAAGACCGAACCGGTTGATTTTGTGAGGGAATTTCAAGAATACCTGACGCAGCAAACCCAGCATGTCAACATGATCTCAGGCTCTGTTTGCGGAGAAAAAGAATCAGGGGAACCATTTCAAGCCGGTGGGAAGGGAGTACAATACATTATGCAGCAGTACATCTTTAATGAGTACGCAGCACGGTGTCTCAGTCATTGTGTGTCTGGTTTCAGTTGCCCCCAGGAGTGAGCAGAATGGCGTGGACCCTCCGTCCGTGGAGGTGAGCCTGTCACTGGAGGATGGCTCAGATGTGCAGATGGACGGCTTGGAGAGGACCTGCGATGGGAAGTACAAGTGCAGCTACTGCAGCTATGCCAACAAGGGCATGGCTCGTTTGATAGAGCACATCCGCATCCACACAGGTGAGTGTTCCCGCTGCGTTCATTCACTATGGCAACACCATGCCATGAAAAACAAAACAAAACATCTGTCTGAAACACTGCATGTAATCCACACACACACACCTGAGGAACTGATGCATGCCAGTGACACTCAGGCACGTTAGAAAGTTCAAGGTGATTCCCAGCAAAATTAAAATAAAAATAAAAATATACTCTTTTTCACTGGGAATGCTCCCAATCAGCTACTACATTAGAATTGTACTGTAAGTTGTAGACAGAGCTACACAATAATGTTTGTGGCTCATGTTGTCCACTTATCAGAAGGTCGATGGTTTGATCCCTGGTCTAGACAGTCTTCATGTCTAAGTATATATTGGGCAAGACACCGAACCCCAAATTGCCCCTGATGCGTGTGAGTGTGTGTGAAAGGATAAAAGCTCATAATGAGCCGCTGGTCTAACCATCGTGTGAATGTGTGTGTGAAAGGGTGAATGCAGACTTTCATGTGTGGTTAATTGATTCCCAAAAATTCAGCTGTACTGTCACTTAAGTGTCATCAAGTTCAACTGGTGTGTCACGGTTTCTTATTTGTCATATATCATTGTATTGTAGGATTTTATATTCAATGTTAACACACAATACTGTCTAAATGAACAATACTAAATTATTAGTAAGTCACATTTACATTAAAACGGCCTGAAACTTGTAATTTTAGTTTGATTTAGAGTCACAAGTTGGCCTACATTAACTAGACAATAAAATGAAATATTGAAAGATCTTCTTGATATCTCTTCTATCTCTCACAGCAACGCATGCTGGGTAATATCAATATTATAACTGCAGTTTTTTCCTCTCCTGATTGTTACCCAGGAGAAAAGCCTCACCGCTGCCAGCTCTGCCCGTTTGCTTCAGCGTACGAGCGCCACTTGGAAGCCCACATGCGCTCGCACACGGGAGAGAAGCCTTACAAGTGCGACCTGTGCGCCTTCCGCTGCAGTGACCGCAGCAACCTGTCGCACCACCGCCGGCGCCGCCACAAGCTCCTGCCCACGAGGGTCGTCCGCTCTCCTTTCTCCAGCAAGAGAATGTTGAGCTCCCTGCAGAAGAGGACGGGCTCGCTGGGCTACGGCAGGCGGCTGCTCATCAACTTCAACCCTCCCTCCATGGGACTGCCAAAGTCGGATTATCTGAACGACTTGTCGCATAAGATCCACCATCATTTGAACAGCACTGAGTATAAGAACCTTCCCAAGGTAGATGAGAACGACAGTCGCAGCAGAGGTGCAAATGGTTTGACTTTTAATAACCCGCTGGACCAGTTGTCTACACTTGCTGGACAGTTAGCTGATCTTCACCCTGAGTCTCAGACTCCTGCATCCCCAGACAGAGAGTCCTTAATAGACGAGAAGCCCATCCTCATCCAGCAGGTCTCTAGTGAACACGTTTCAATGTGTTCAAATGGAATGCAGACTTCACCGCCTAAAAGAGACTCTCCCACCTCGGGCCACGGGAGCTGCAGTCCCGTTCCCGGCCCCGGCATTGAGAGCAACACTCTCACTGCGAGCGTTAGCAACAGCCAGCCGAGCACACCCGCCCCTGCCCTGACTGCGCCGGACCAACAGCTCTTCCATAAATGCCAGCATTGTGATATTCAGTTTCTGGATAATATCCTCTACACCATCCACATGGGCTGCCATGGCTATGAGCATCCATTCCAGTGCAATATCTGTGGTCACAAGTGCGCAGACAGATACGACTTTGCATGCCATTTTGCCCGTGGACAACATAAAAAGTGATTCCCTGCAACATCGATGCATATGGAGCCTCACATCCTGGTGTTTTCAGTATATTTCTTGTACAGCATCTAAGCATGATGACACTAACTTACATTTTCTATTTTTGTTTTCTGATCCTTTTTTTATTTTATACTCACTAACTGAACTATATTGTTGCCTTACTGCAGTCCTACATGCCTCCCAGCTTTGACTTCTTCATATTAGTTTTGAACTGATGCATACAAAAGGTGGATTAAACAACTTCACACAATACTGCAGCTCGGCAGTAAAAATACAAATTGAAGCTCGCACAGCATCATCTCATCTTGTTTTCATCAGTATATATATCAGTAAATCACAATTGCGCAGGCAGCTATATAAGTAAAATACACATTAACAGTATTTAGCACCAAACATGAGCTCCACCAGCTCTGTATTCATTGTGGGGCTGTTTAAACTAACTTTGTCTGTGTTTGGCTTACTTAGTTATACACCAAAGTTTCCATCGCAGTTGAATCAGCTGGACACATTTCGCTGTGAGAAGCTGAAGAGGGGCGTTCAGAGCAGCCGAATTGGCTCATGATCTGTTCAAAACAAGTTTGTGTCCAGTCAGACTCATTATAATCCTGCTTCCTGTTTCTCATGTTTATTCTTACCTCACTCCACAGACTGCAGAAGGTGTCAACCCGAACCAAACTGATATTTTAGGCAGATTTCAATGTTGCTTTTGTCTTTTTTTTGTTACTAATTTATACACATGAAGCAGTTTTTTTACGAATATTTATACATTATCTTAAGTAGTTTTGTGGTACCAATTTTCAGTACGTATAATTTCACCGTAGCCACTTCTTATTTGTACAGGAGCAGATTTGTGTAAATCTTGGCAAAGACCTGTTTGCATGTCACCCTGTTATGGACAGAGAAAGCAAGAATACACCTTGTACATGACCACTAGTGCATCACTGTATCATGAGTTTTAATATGTTTTGAGGAATTTGGCATTTAAAAAAAGTATTTCTTTCAAGTTTTCAAATCACCAGAAGAAATGTTTGGATACGTAAATTTTCTCAGCAAGTGTCTGAACTGCAGCGATTAAATCTGGCTTTGTCAAAATTCAAGAAAAGATTCAAGTCATTTATTCTCATTCACGATTCTCCACAGGATTTCCTTTCTCTCACGATCAAAAACGTCCACCGCTCTTTTCACCACACGTTCCACGTCAATGTCCTCTCCTTGAGTGAAAGACGCTCCCTGAAGCAACTGTCCCCGCAGGTTGTGAAGGAATGTTGCCTTGGATTTGTTCAGCTGAGCGGCCAAAGACCTCATGTGCTCAGGGGGTACTTGATTTTCTAAAGGCGAGGAGACAAAATGATGATGCAAATGAAAAACTGAGAGAAACATCAACTGTGTGGTATTAATGAAGCGCACAACCGACCTCTGGCTGTCTTCATGGCTTCAGAGATGTGCCGTCGACAGGCCTGATCAGCCTGGTGAACCACACTGGTGGCACATTTCAGGCGGTCAGCCTCCTGCAACAGCGTGAGACCACAGCATAAGTCAATTCTCCACTTCTGCAGCTGCATATTTAAAATCCACTTTTAACAGATTTAATGGCAGTTGCACTGACACCGTTTGTTCAGAGTTGTCCTCAACCGGGCTCAGCGGGTGACTCAGTGCAGAGGAGATCAACTCCATCACCCTCTGGCTGAGGAGAAGCCAAACAGGAAGAGAAACACACAGAGCGGACAGGTGAACACTTGATGTATGCACACAAACTTCAGTAAAATGTGTTATTTACTGCTTCGTCTTACATGTCACATTTGGACAAACTGCTTGTGGTGTTGAGTGAAATGCTGTTTGTCTCCCACGAGTTCTTCTGTGGATTTGGAGCCTCCAAACGCTTCACCATCTCCAGGATCACCTCAGTGGGAATGGGTTCAGACCTGCTCTGGTTCCTGCTGATGCAGGAGTCCAAATCACAGTGGAGGTACACCTGGCAGAAACCCAGCGAATCTAAAAAAGGCAAGTCACAATTAAACCTGAGGGACACTATTAAAAAGGCATGCGAGCAGTTATGCCAGTTTTGAGTCTTGAAACTTGCTTGAAATCAGTAATTCATCATAGTTAACAGTTAATTGATGGCAGATTTGTCAGAACTGTGTTGCAAGACAAGTCAGTGGCCTACGCTGGAGACAGAAAACAGAGCGCTTACACTTTCTTGCGAGTTGGTACACTTCATATCTCATGCTCGGATAGTAGAAGTTGTCATCCAGTAGAAAGAGAAGTGGTGCCCGGTCAGCTTGAGAGCAGTTCAGCGCTTCAGGCTGCAGCAGAGCTCGAATGCACCGTTCCCATGCAGCCGTGCTGATCTGACAGCTGCTCGGCAGCTCGGACAGAACTTGCGGTTTCTCCAAGAACCGTTCAATGCACTGCAGAACTGCCTGTCTGTGTAACTTCCATTCAGTGTGCTAGAAAGAAAGAGAGAGAAAAAAATAGACATTTCCATGGCACAAAATTATAGTGAATAAATGATAGGGACACATGAAAACCAGGGCCTAAGCTGACAACATATTCAAAATGCGTGTTTTGTCTGATCAACAGTGCAAAACCAAAAGACATTCTGTTAAATATTATAAATTAACTCAGAGAAACAGCAGTCGCATGTGAGACGCAGCAACCAGTGAATTTTCTGTCATTTTTCTTTAAATAATAACTCATATAACTCTATAACTCAATTGATTATCACTTGAAGTTTTACAATAATCATAGCCTCTGATATTAATTCAAAACTGATCTTTTATTAATACAGCTATGGTAACACCCAATGACACTGACATTATATTGGTAGTTTAGTTGGTAGTAGAGTCCAGTTAAAATAATGTTCATTGTGCTGTCCTATTCGTTTTGGATCATCCGATGGCACTTTTTGCGCTTGCTTGCCCATTTGAATCCGAAACTCGCATTACAAATCTGCCAATTTAACTCAACTCTGTTACCATTTCTTGCTGTTTGACACCGTCTTCCACCACTCTGGTCTGAAAAACATGTTCGGGGATCAGGTCATCATACGGCACCACACTGACTCTCCAGCCGTGCTGTGCAGCGGTGCTGAGGACCTGGTGGGCCAGCGTGGACTTCCCGGCAGCAGGTAGCCCGCAGAGGACGCACAGACAGGCCGGAGGCCGGGCGAAGGCTCCCGCTTCCTCTGCTGCCATGCGCTACCAGAGAGCCGCTTTAAAACTCAGCTTTTTAACTTCATGTTGCATCCTCGGATGGTTGCAGCTGACAGCTTACTTCCGCATCATGTCGCGTCAAAACGTAAGGAAAGCACGTGACTTTCGGTTATTATCCTTTCAAAATAAAAGCCTACAGCGTGAAGCAAATTAAGGAAACGAGGGAGACGCATGGGGGAAGTGGGGAAAATGTCTTCTTTATTGGAGCTATTACTAAAAATCTACAGTGCCTCTCATACATTATCATTATAAGAGTGAAACAAACCCACTACCTGATAGATGTTTTTATTACAATTCCTGAAATCAAAATTTACAACATATTTTGAATAATGAAAATGAAAAAAAAAAGAAAAAAAGAAAAAAAAGAATGAAAAATATACACAATAGCATATAATACAAATGATTCTGTTACTTTTTTCCAATACTGTATGCACACCTATTTCCAATGAGTGATAAACAAGAATCCAATACAAACACACACATATTACAATAAATATTTAAATGTCCTGCAGCCTCGTCCACCACCATGTTACTATAGTTAACCTTAAAAAGGTGCTGGCAAAAAGTTACCAGGAGTTTATTATTGTCACAGTGTTTTAAAATAGTCTCTTTATACAGTATGGAGCTATGGACAACTCCAAATGTTCACAATCCAGTTGAAATCATTTTGTAAAAAAAAAAAAATCAGTTTGGTAGCTGCTTGGGTGGGATTGCTTTGGGCACTCCGGGGCCCTGCCTGGGAGCTGGTGGCCGTGCAGGGGCTGCGCTTGGTTCTGTATTCCAATAGTCCAGCTCTCCATACCTGAAGCTGACAAGTTAAGTTCAAATTCAGTTAAATCACTTATGCAGGTTTGCTGGTGTATTAAAAGCTTCAATTTGTGTGTGAGAGCAACATGTATTAACTGAAATAAAAAATTATACTGGTTCATACCCAGAAATTGGAGTCGAGGCAGCTGGTGGATATTCAGGCTGGAATTAGAGGAAAAATAACATAAAAATCCTCTTTTGATTGACTTATCTCTTTCCTCCTGTGTGACTGGATTTTTAGGAAATGAAAAGCTGCAAAATCAACACTGCACTGCCTCCCCTGCAGTGATGATTATTACAAAAATATTTACCTTATCAGGAGGAGCCTGCGCTGGAGGCTGAGTTGTTGCACTTGTCTGAACATTGCTGTTTGACTGGCTATTTACATTTCGAGCATTACTTGACCTGTGAAAGAAACAAAAAACACACATGAAAAGCAATAATCTCTTCAAAATATAAAGCATTTTAAAAGCAGCCTTTAAAACATCTATCAGTATATTCTCAACATGAGGCTATGTTTACTTGAGACGGCTGGCGAGGCCTCCTTTTAGGCACGGGTCCAGGGAATCTCTCCTGAAGACGTAGAGCAGTGTCAGAATGAGAAGGACCAGAAGAGGGACCACCAACAGGAAGAAGATGAGCAGGCCGTTCCTGAGGGAGTGGTCTGAGGCAGAAAAGATCACGTGTGAAAAAGCAGCACTGCAGTATTTAACTGCATACACCAGCGAACACATCCCAGCAGATCACCTACAATTACAACAGTGATTTCATGATCTTGCAGTGATTTTTGTTATGAAGTTTTTATTAATGAATAAACAAACTGGCACGAGGCATTTTTAACATTATTAAAATGATCTACGACCAAGGAACCAGCCATGCCAGTAGAGGACAGAGTGATCAATAGATGAGTAATATGAAGACCTGATAAAGGACTATTACAGGACATGCAACCTTGTATTAGATTACAACCTGGTGGTGCATTTAGACAACTTCATTGCTGATTTCCATATGGTGCCCCAAATAGAGTTTTTGAGTTTGGCATTAGGTGAACTTTAAATAGAAGAGCACCTTTGACTTTCTGTGAGATAGAATCAATTCAAACCCACCTATCTGTGCAGGACCACTGTCTATGCTGCCACCTCGCCCTGGCCTGTCACAGTAAGGTGGGGCCCACCCGTTTTCACAGTGGCAGTGCCCTTGGTTATTACATACCTGAAGGACATGTAACAGCATAGTCAAGTAAAGTCACTATTGGTTGGTAAAGGTAGGTAAAGAAAATTTCATCTTACCCCTTTGCCATTGCAGGTGGTCTGGGTGTCACAGCGCACGTCGGACAGCAGAACAGACGCGTTCACACACTGGAAGTCCAGGCAGGTCTGAGAGAGAAGACTTATGACTTATTGCTGCATTCAAAATGAGTCATCAGGCATCATTTTAACAATGCCAGTCCTGTCCTGGAACAAGTCAAACCATATTTGTCAGTAGAAGTTTCCAGTCTTCAAATTCTGCTTACCTTTCCTTTGTCACAAGGGCTGCCAGGGTTGACGTAGGCAGGATCTAGCACATCTGTGCCGAGGTTGAAGTCTGCATTGACACAAGTTGATTCCTGAATTATTTGAACGCTGACTTGGGCTCCAGAAGGGATGGTGCTGAGGTCCACGTTGGTACACTGCACCTTTCCACACTTGGCATTCCTGCATTACAGGTTCAGGTTCACATGCAAAAGCCAATTGTACTGAGAGGACGGATGATTTGATTTTTGATCAGCTGATCAAAGGATTAACTTTACCCCGAATATCTTAAATTTACAAACAATTTGATTAAGTAAGCTCAGTAAGGATTAAGTTTCTATCCTGCAGCAGTTTTTCCCAGAATTACAAACTTCTACAATTAAGTTCATATCATTAAATGGTTAAATACAGAGTACTTACGCTACAGAGCATTTGATAAACTCTCCTTTGCTGTTCCTTCCACAGTTTCCAAATAAGTTTCCTCTCGTATTTGCATGCTCAAAACAAATATCATCTGCTTTTGTTGCTGGATCTGCTCAAGAGAGACATAACATCCAACATAAGATATTAATGACGAGAGAAGTGAATTATTATCTTGCTAGGTGATCCCTGCCTCCTGGTTAACTTTGGGCTGATGCATTATTAACGGGATTATCCACCTTTAGGGTGTCACACAAACAGATAGAAATCAAAAGTTTCTGGTTTTATTAGCTGTAGTAATCTTTGTAACAAGCATCAATGAACGTACCTGGTGCAAAGAGATGTTTGCACTGGAAATCATACGTCTGACATCGGCCCTCATAGCAGTATGCGTCATGACAGGGCAAGCCGTCCGAGACATAGAAGTCATCTGGACACAACCCAGTCTTACCATCACAGTATTCAGGAAGATCACAGGCCTGGACAGACTCTCTGCATGGCGTTCCAGAGACTCTGATCTAAAACAAGGAAACAATCTCATACAACAATAGAAAAATAACTACTCTTTGATTTCCCCAAGTAAAATGTATGTCCTCGATCCAGTGCAGCTCCAACCCCAGCGCTAAGTCCAACATAGTGCTGACCTGACAGTTGTGGCAGCAGCCCCCTTGAGCACAGGTGGACCCGCGGGTAAATTTACAGGTGGCAGCATCACAGCACTTATTGTCACATTCCTGAATGAAACAGAAATGGTGAACATTATAATCACCACGCTAAAAAGACAGAAAAAGCACAAGAACTTAACACTGCTAGAATATTTTTATCGCAGGTTCAGTGAGGTTGTACCATGACGTATGTGCACTCTAGCCTCCAGCTCTTTAACTTCCTGCGTGTGTGTGCGTGAATTTATCTGACAGACAGGACTCTACCTCTGGTTTGCCACAGTCACACTGCTCTCCTTTGTCCAGACGGCCATTGCCACATTCAGCTGTGCCAACCACATCTGACGGGGAGGGCTGGTTATTCAGACACAAGCCTCCTCCACGGAGGATGAGTGTCTCAAAGTCATCGCCACTGCAGCGGCTGAAAGTGGTGGAACCACTACAGGATGACAGGATAAACCATTAGTGGAAATACCCATTTGGACAGGCCTCATATTACTAAACAATCTCTGAGCATAGACCAGTCAAATGTTGTTGTTTTCTGCTAGTTTTCATGTAACAGAGAATATTTTTAATTTCAGGGAGGAACAGCGGCCTGTGTCAGAAACTATGGCTCTTGTAAAAGGCACAGAATATACCATGCACATTATACATGGAAGATGTGTTACCTAGCACTGGCCGCCATGATGCAGCTTCCTCCATCACAATTGCAGCGTGAATTGTCGTGATTCATCCCCAGGTTATGGCCCATCTCGTGGGCCACCACAGTGGAGAAATAAGCCAGGTTGTTGTCACTGAACTGTGAAAACACACCCCGGTGCATTCAGTGCCAACATTATCATCTGATCAAAACAACTAAAAAGAAGCTTGCCTGTAGATGAGCCCTCCCTTAAACCAGAGCATTGTTAAGTCACAGTGAAAGAGAGTATCATACTTTTCATCATCACTTACGTGTTCTCAAACTAACATATGTTACATTTAAGTTTGCATTAAAAATAGTTGTTTTTTTTTTCCAGTGTGACAGTAAGGGTTATTAAAACACCAAAACTGATCACAGCCCAAAGGAATGCAAGGAATCCAATGAACCAAATAAAGGTGCCTTGTCATGGAGCTCAGTAAACTGTGTTCAAGTCAAACCTGTTAGACCGCTGGGGTATTCGGAGCCTGACAGAATGAGCTGCGCTTATAGGACCTCCCATGAATAATGCAGACAGTATCAGTTTCTGCATAAAAGCTCAAGCTGTCAAAGCACCACAGTGTCAGCTGGTGTTAGGAGTTAAAAGGGAGTTGAACTAACCACGCTGATTCCTCCAGAGGTTGCTACGGAGCACACCGTGCCTACATAGGCCATACCTAACACGCCGCCATCGTAGGCCTTGGGCTGACCACTGTGAAACAAGCGCAACAAGAGACAAGTCATGAAGTTGAGTACATTTCAGAGCAGCTCAGACCATGCGGCTTGCATGAAGCAATCTAATCTGATGGCATCAAATGACACACATTACTTACACGACGAGTTGACCGATGTCATGTCTGATTTTTGGCAACAGAGAAGTTTTCCTCCACTTAACAAAACTCCCCAGCACGTCTCCCGCAGAGCTGTCCACATTAAAGGGATTACTGTCCTTAAAAATCTCCAGGCCCACCAGCACCACGCGGATATTCAGTGCCTTGTAATACTGGAAAGGAACGGAAAATAAAAGCAGAAGTTCAGCACAGCATTAGCTCAAAAACATTAGACTTGAGCAGAATTAAGCATAATTTCTTTTAAAAACGATTTAAAATCTCACCCCATCCAGTAGATTAGCCATTTCCACCATTTCCTCTCGTACCGCTGTTTCATTTTTTTTCTTGAAATTATACTGTGAATACAATTAAGGCAATAATAAAAAACAATTTCCTAACAGGTAAGACAGACTGGTTAATACAGCACAGGGACAGCACTGCAACATTTGAAGTCAGACAGTACAGTGAAAGTGCTCATCTGCTAGCATCTAGCAGCGACTTCATGAACAGATCAACACTCACCCTGAGATTATCGACAACCAGCACCAACTCCACATAACTGGTTTGAGGTAAATTGCGCTTCCTCTGTTGAAACAACAAACAGTAAAGAAGAAAAATCAGCTCATCCACTCTGCATTTTAAAACCTGCCCATGCTACAAACATAAGTGTGGGTGAATGGACCGAGCATCCTAACCCGCCGCAGAGAGGTCAGCGATTGGCCAGGCTCCAAGTCTTCATGGCTGTGTGTTGATGATGCAGCCTCGTTGACGACCCCACATGTGACGGGGTCGGACTGGATGTCCTTCAGTAGGTACAGAAGGTGGTCGCTGGTGGCAGACTGTGGCACAGGCTCAAGCCCATAGGTTTCATTTTCCAGAATAATCACACCCCTACCGAGAAGTAGTGAATAGCAGATACACTGTTGGAGAAATATTTTGTCCCAAAACTGAGGTGTGGCAATACCACACCACCACACCTGCCATCATGTTTACTGAGAAACAGAACACACAGCTAAGTTTGGTAAAGTTTGCCAAATAAACCAGATACTCTTTCCATAATAAGCAGGAGAAAATAGGTCTGAGATGATGATCGTCCAAATTCAATGTGTGACTCTACTTGTGCCTTGATACTCTGGCTGAAATCGAGAGCTGCAACAATTAGCCGATTAATTGATTAGTTGATCAAAAGATTATTCATCACCAACTATTCTGACAAGGGATTATTGTTTCAGTCATTTTTAAAGCAAACATTTGGTGGTTCCAGCTTCTTAAATGTAAGGATGTAATGGATCAGTAATTGGGACTGCAAAATATTATTAAACGATCAGATAATTATCATACAGTTCCACTGGATGTCACTTAATGTTGAAGCCCAGATGTGGCTCCATTTAAAGTGAGATGTTCATACCTGAGGCCGGAGCATGTGCTGAGCGCCACCAGTGAATCCTCATATCCCTCCACCTCTCCGTGATAATAGCAGTGCACCTGTGGAAAGCAAAGTACAAACGGGTTCAAGGGTTGATCTGCACACAGGCCAAATTAAACGGAATAAGGAAGCGTGGACCTACATGTGGTTTTGGATACGATGACTTGTGGCCACCAGTGGCATCTTGAGAATACTGAACAAAGTTTGGGTGTAGAAAGTCTCTGACAGGAGGGGAATAACACACAAGGGGAATTTATAATCTGATTCATTAACAAAGACTTGCATTGATGTCAGTAATATTAACAAAGTGCAAGGTTGGTTCTACCTGTTCTTCTGTAGATGAAGGAAGTGCTTTCTGTTGTTTATGATGAGTGCGTATGATATTGTTTCGTCTCCATATTTCTGAAAAGCATAAAAACAAGAAAGTATCCTTAATGCTGTCATATTAAAATATCAATTAAAAAGATAATTTAATCAGGGTTGTTACCCACCTCCCCTGATTGTCTGCTGACGCTCCTTGTCCGCCTGTGAATCACCTGAGGGTTTACAACGGAGTACTTGGAGAGTTTTAATGGAAGCCCATTGAGAATGTCTGGAAGAAAGGCGAACATGCAGAGAAACTAAATATTGAGACTTTTTTTTCCAAACCTCCCAAAATATCCAGCCATCATTTCTAGCGTGTATAACAGAAACACAAGCTCTTTTTTTCTGCTCCATCGAAAGACCACACAAACCAAACCCTCACCTTCGTTTTCAATCCCAGAGACGGAACACAGCGAAAAAACAGCAAATAAAATGAACTTGCTGTCCATGATCCCGGTGAAGGTGTGTGGATTATGTCCCAATTTAGAATACGGTCCGTCGATTACTAACGAACTCACTGTCTGTGCCTCTGCTTTCTTCTGCCGGTCAGGTGCGTCACGAGGGGTGTGGCTAACTACAGGTGAGGAGCGTCTGAAGCGCGACAAAAACAAATAAAGTGCAATGAGGAAGTGACAACACAATAAATATTTGAAAAAGGACTTACCACACTCAGCAAAACGTTACTAAAGACTATGGCGTAAATTGAGATAAGTGTCAACTGACGCTTAGATATACAAGCTTTCGTCCTTGTTAACGCTCTAAAATGGATGACTTTCTGTCTTCCGTTATTCCGTTTAGACACAGTAAGTCTAAAATACAATAAAGCATTTTTTCAATGGTGCCTGAATTAGAATTTCTGCATAACTAACTATTATACAACATATAACACCTGCTGTCATAAACGTTGAGAGCGGCTTTGGAAATCTCGCGTTATTTTAGTAGTCGATACGTCACGCGCGCGGAAGTGTTTTGGCGTGGAGTAGCAGCGGTACTGTTGAACTGTAGCTGTGTTCAGTAACAGTGTGAAAATACCATTGTGCGTTTTAACGAGACCAAAAAGTATTCTCATAGAGTACTTTGGAGCTATTTCTGCCAGAGAGCTGTCACTCTACACAATAACTTAAGTGTTTGACGCTTTTCTTAAACCAGGCTGTTGTTTTGACAACCCGGTGTAGTCTAAAGCTAGTTAGCATGTCAGCTAGCTAACAAACTGGTTCACTGACAATTGTTTGTAGACTGTCTAGCCGTCTGTCGTCCGACAACTAACTACGACCTAAGGCAAAAGTCTGAATAGTATTAAAATAAAGCATTTTCCTGCCGTATAAGATACTTAGGTAACGCTTATTAGTCAGGAACATCAATTAAGTCAGTCAGCCATGCAGCAACACGGATAATTACGTCTTTTACCGACGTACCGGTATGTGCCTTGTTGAATAGACTGCGACATGCATGGCTGCATACCACATTTTAAGATTGTCTCATCTATTAAAGAAAAGACTGCCCAAGAAACAAGTCTGGACACAATCGGATAACCCCTATTTGGTGTTGTCAGCTCACGTTGTGTTGTGAGTATACATTCAGTATTTTTCAATGTTTAAACTGCAATAATAATAACAAAATAATATGGACAGGGTGTGTTGCTTTTTCCTTTTGTAGAATGACTGCGCTGACTGACTTTGAACCTTTGGCAAAGAGACTGAGGGGTGAAACCAGCGCCAGAACGCCCCCTTCATCTTCTCTCAAAGGTAATTTGGTCAGATACAATTTTTTTTCTGGCTGAGTGTATGTCAAACAAGTTATTGGCTGTATATTAGTCTACCCCGTTGTAAAACAACTATTTTTAATTCTTCAGTCCCATCTTTATGTATGCAGAGCACAGACAATGAAACGGTAGATCAAGAAAAGAAGCAAAACAACGCAGAGACGAAGATGGATATGCGGCCAAAGACTGGAGCAGATGGTTTGCGAGGTGTGAAGACGAAAGGTTACCATCAAAGAGTTGGCGCCAGACAGCAACAGAAGCTCAGAAATACTCTTGCACGATGGTTGGTTAAGCCCTCAATAAAACAAAGTACAGATGAAGTGTCCCAAACCCAAGAGGATGTAGACATGACCGATGATGGTGACTTTCAAAGCACCTCAGCTCAGTCTCTGGACTGCCAGGATGCTGAAAAACACGCTGTCTCTAGCTCAGATGAAGAAACCCAACTCTTGACACCACAAGACCTAGATGAGGACAGTCCTGTGTCACCAGCTTCCAAGGATTCTCCAGGCAGTGGTCTTACACAGACTCTTCACCGCAATGATGGTGGATTAGAAAAAGAAGAAATGGAGACATGCCCAACAAGCTCGGAGGGATCTGTCAAACAGAATACCAGAATCACAGATTTCTTTTCAAGGACCTCAACACCAGCTTTACCCGTGAGACGACGCAGGCCAGATAAGTCTAAGGAACAAGATGCGGACAAGCAAACCACCACTGCTGCTGCCGTCAAGCCTGATGTTAAATGGCTGGGGACCCCAATCACCGAGCTAAAGAGAATGCCTGAATGTGGTGGACCACTTCCACCTCTAAAGGATATTCCCGACCAGCACACCGTGATGATAAGGGTTAGAGCAATTCTTTCTTTTTTTATACTATTATTCACAGCTCTTCAGGTGGTTTAATTATTTAACAATAATGTCATTGGTCAACCTCTTGTCTTGTCTTTACAGGTTACTGCAACAATACTGTGCTGTGTTTGGAAATGTAGAAGTTATTATTCTAGCTTGTTTCATCACAATTTTTCAAGCATTGCTATTACACCAGAAGACTACAAACTGTAGCATCACTCTTCTCATACCCTGTTTATAGCTTGTACAGTTAAAACGTGTTTTTCATGGGGGCTTTCACAATGATTTGTAAGCAAGCAAAGGCAAAGTTTAGTCTTAGTCTGAGTTTCTCACAGACCTGTATTTTATTGTCAGTGGGACTGTTTGGTTTACACACAGATATATGCTCATGCCATTTGTTTTCACTCACTCCCTTTGACAGACAGACCTTCTTCAGAGTGGTAAACTTCCTGTTCCATATCCTGATAAGTTTAAGGACACCTGGGATGACGTCCACGTCAAGATGCCCTGTTCCAGTCAGAACCTGTTTCCTGTCGAAGATGAGGTAATGGTCCAAGTGTTTATAGACCCGTCAACAGATAAAACAGTTGTAGAGATGCATTATGTTATAAAGATATATAAATGACACATTAGAATATGTGCTAGACTGCTTTGCATTGTGCAGATTGTACACCAGTTGTTCAGTTATGGGTCATGTAAACAGTGCAATCACATTATATGCCTCACTGAAGGAATATTCAGTCTGTTATTGCTACCAACGAGGATGATAGCATGAGCACTTTGATGCTAAATTTTTAAAGCGTTGTTTGAAAGATATGAAATATCTCATCTGGTGAGACTGTCACGAGTTCCATCAAGTTATGGTGTGTATCCATCCAAGCAAAAGCAGCTATTTCAGTCACTTTTTATGTCTCAAATCTGCATGTGCGCGAATAAAACACAACGGGGGGCAAATGACGGTATGGAAAGCATAAGGCACAATACTTACTAAATTAATTCATGACATCACTGCGAGACACATGCACAACAATGCAGCACTGTTATTCTTTGCATATGAAAATTGAATTCACTCTGCAGAGACCTGACAGAATTTGTGCTTCCACAGGAAACAAGAGAGCGTCAGAATAAGAGTCGGTGGGAGCTGATCCAGGAAACTTTAAGCAAGAAATTTACAAATCAACATGAGCTGAAGGCAAGTTTTGCATCTGAGTCCTTTTATTGGCAAGACCTAATGTATTTCACTTCATAAAACGTGTGACAGGGTGCACTATAGGTGTTGTTACCAGACAGCGCCATAAGATGGCGTCATGAGCCCAGAAACTGAGAGGCGTACGGCCTCTCAGGATTGTGACTGAGTTGTTTTAATACACACACGTAGTATTTCTCACTACAAAATGACTTTCAAACTAGTATTGCTTCTCAATTTTATGTAATTATTGAATTTGTTTGTTACAGAACGCAATATTGAGATACAATGCCTCAAACGCCAAGAAATGGGACTTCACAGCATTACACTTGTATTGCTCTAAGGTAAACTATATAAATACCTGTTTCTGATTTTTTCATGAACGTCACTGTACCCAGAAGTAGTGAATGAAGTTAATTTTGTTCTCAAAATGTCCTTTTTGGAAGATTCATTGAATCACTGGCATGCAGATGTGAACACAGATGGACGCACATGTTGAAGATGCTAAATGATTATTAGCTGTAGACTAATGATACATCAGCTGTCCAATCATGACACTTGATTGGACAGTTGAGCAGAGGGCATCGTAAACCAGTGTTGGTGCTTCTCACAGAGCTCGGGTCAAAGAAAGTACAGCTGGCTCATTAGTTAGTGATGATATTATCTTCAGTTTGTGGAAGATACAGTGATATGGATGTCTCATTTGACACCAGATTAGATTTAGCTTATTATAAAGAGTATTTAAGTGGCATTGTGAATCAATACCAGTAGATATGCCTGATATCCTCTTAGCTCCATATGCAGAAATTAGTCACCACAATTTTGCAGCCATTTTCCTTATGCTTTTTTTCGCAACGTCTTGAAAACCCAGAGGTTGTAGAGTATAATGTGCCTGCCATGTAGAGTTCAAAATCCATAATTTTAAAGTAAATATAGGTTTAATAGGTCTTGTGAAAAGGATTTGTTAAAAGCTCTATTCTGTGTTGTTACAAGGCTTTCAGTCCTCTGCTGTCTTCTTGAGCTGTCTGGACATCTGGGCTCAGGTTATGAAGTTGAATTTTAAAGGCGTTATTTGTGCGTTTTTAAATTTATTTTTTTATACTTTACTGTCTCCAGCTAAGTCATTTTCTTTACAGACCAAGGGTAAAATAGGCCCGACTTGCATCGTGGTGGCCAGAACACTGTTGGTTCATTGGTTGTCTTCTCCAGTCTCGTTTGGAGGCCATCCATCATCCCCTGTCTTGATGCGCTCTGCGTCACCCTGTGTAGAGAAACAGGGAGGGCTGTACTACTGTCTGGCTCATGAAAGGGAATTGGAATATTCCATTTGCACAGATGGGTCGTGTTGTGACATTATATGACATAAGAAGCCCTGAACCTGTAGGAGTAGACAGATAATAGGCTTTATTTTCCTCAGTACGGGTGCACTCATCCACTCACCTGCAATACATCAGCTTCATGTTTTTGTGAGATCTCACATCTCAGGAAAAAAGTACATGTAACGCTTTTTTTCTTGAATGCCAGTATGTCAAGTGTGTTTCTGTTATTTTGCACAAGAACAGTAATGGATTTCACACGGGAGAGTATTGCAGCCCTTCAGAGGCAAAGTGGGAGTCTAGAAAAATAATTTAATCTTTTGCCAAAAGGTCACGTTTAGTAGCTTGTCAAAAACAGCTGACATTACATCCCAGAGAAGGCTTTACTCCAGGCTTATACTGTTGAATCAATTGTGTGTCGTATATATGTCGTAAATCATGTTAGAGTGAGAATCTCATTAGATAAAGTCTGGACATGTTGAGAGGCTTTAGCCATAGGCCAGGCGTTGTTGTTGCAGCTGAATTTAGAGTGTGTGCAGTCTATTCCAATGGCAAAAGTAGATTTTTGTCAGGCTACAAAATGTCCAGTGCCATGAAATATATTAAAATAGAGTTGGATTAGAAGTGATGCGCCGCATGAACTGTAATTAATGAAATTAAACATTAGCGCTCTCACAGTTTTGCTGATTGAAGTGAAGATCATCATTCATCGACACTTACAAATCACTCAAATCTGACAGTGAAATTGTGAAAATGCAGAGCGTCATACTTGTGTTTCGTGCTGTTATATTACACTTATACACATATATGTCATTGTTGCTCAAACGAAACACATTTGCTTTATTTATGCTCTACATTATCGCAAAGTTGACAGTTCCTCTTTACGGAGACTGTTTATTGCGTCTGTCCCTTGCAGAATTTATTCACCGCTCGACTGAGTAATGAATCTGAGTTTTAATAGTCTAATATGCTGAAGAGGCTGTAGCAATTAGACTACAGTATAGTTTGTGTAATATATTGATAGTAATAAGCTCGCATAGCTCACAAAATATAGTGTTGGTGTTTGTTACCTCATTTAATTTAAAAAACACTCACAGAACATCCTACATGTTTGATTTATTTCCAGCAGCACACAAGTAAAATGGGGAATGGCAAACAGTGCGATGCATTGTACCCCATTTCGCACTTACTTTTCCCCTGGAGGTGCCAGATTGGAGAAACTGTAGCAGGATGGTTTTGAGTGTCAGAGAAAAGTAGACATGAGTGGCATAGAGTGACGGGCCAGGCGTCTTCATTGAATATTCATCTCTGCACGCACACCTTATGAATAACTGAAAAGCTGTTGACGGACAGCATCGTTTTTCCCTTCTCTGGCCCAACCAGTGTTGTATTTACGGTTATGAGCGCGCGAGTGTTTTATTTTTAAACGGTCACACGTCCACAGACGCAGTCAAGCAGAATGCTTTATTGCTGTGACCTGTGGGGAATCGGAAGAGGAGCGTGAGGCGTTGTGTTAAATCTGTATGGGAGCTCTGGTTTTGCACTGCCCACACCCCTGCATCATGCTTGATTACCTTTTGTCAGTTTGTTGTGATGTACAGACCCGTATCAAGTCGTACAGAGAGTTAAGTTCACTTGATTTGATGCACTGTCTTCTGCTGATTTAAAGTGTTTGGCTTATACTACCTCAGCTATATCCACCGCCTCGCCCTGTCAACTGCCTTCATTTATTAAGCCCATAGGAGCAGTTTATGATGTCAACCAGGTCATTACTTATGACAGTGTTTAGTCAGGCTTCCTTTGCCATAATATAAATGTCTCGGGCTAAATCCCCAGTCAAGGCTCCTTGTCCTGGGAACACACTGTCCTTTCTATTTCCAAACACTTGGTCATTTGCATCTCTTCCAGGAAGACTGTTTAATCAGCTGGCATGGCCGTGCAACCTTGATGAAATTGCTCTGTGATTGATCATTCTGACATTTTGTAGCCAATATGGATGTAAATAGTGGTTGTGTATATTGTCTAAGATATGTTAGGGCACTTAGGCAGTGTTGTGAAGTCATGGATGGTTGGTATGTTACTTTTGATATTTGGTTCTGGTGATCTTATTTTAGACAAACGGTCGGGCTGAATGAATGTATGAATGTCTTTCACAATCCCTTCTAAATGTCCAATATTAGTTGTTCAACATCTGCATGCACAGTATTTTTGGTCTGCTAGTGGAATTTACTCATTTTTAAAAGAGGATATTGCTCTTTTATGATCTATATTGTTTATATTTCATTATTATTTTGTTTCTCTGTAAAATTGTACTTAAAGCTTCTTGAATTTTGATCTGAAACAGAGCTGTTAATGTTATCTGTCTGTCTCAAACTAATCATCCCAAACAGCTAATAATGTCACAGCGGAGTTTTGTGGCAAAACAACAAACATAAACAGATCTCCTGCTCTCTCCAAGGTCCTGGAGCCTGATGCAGCTGAACATCTGTTTGGCTCCCTGCTGCCAGACATGGTGCAATTAGCATTGAGAGCATCTGAGCTCTGTACCAAGGTAACAGCCATCACTAACCAGCAGACACTGACTCACTGGTCTGCGACACAGTAGATCACCGCAGCAGGTTGATCCCAAAGGTCACGACGTGACAAATAATCTTGTGAAATGGGAGTAAAAACGGTGAGGTCAAGGCACAAAGCTATTGACGGTCATTTGTCCGATGTTTTATAGTCCTTTTTGTCATTTGGTTCTTTGGTGTGTGGATGATTGAATACCGGAGAGTTATACATCATTATTGCAGTCGTATTCCTAAATTGGTCGTTTTCAAACGTTTCGACAATGCACCTTAGACTTACACTTTTACTTTATTGATCCCAATTTGGGAAATTCTTTTGTTGCAGCAGCAGGTTAAACATACACATAAACATAAAATATATACAATAAAGAAGAATAAGGATGAGAATAAAACAAAGAGAGAACGAGTGTTCTCAAAAAATAGAAGTAAGCATATAAACATGGAATGACAGCAACCTTGTAGTCTGACAGTCATTTTAATGGTTGGTCTGTCATCTTAATCCACCACGCTCTCCTCACTGTCATTACAGAATTGCCTATACGGATGCACTGTTTATTTCCAAACCCTTAGCCTTTATTAGGATTATAGATCTCTTTTGAGGACGTTTATTGTAATTATGATGGCTGATTCAACAAGCACAAAGTGGTGCCAGATTAGTGCATTTATGCAACATACTTCAGCGTCTCATTTGGCAAATTGACAAGGCAAATTATTTTGACCTTCTTCAGCTGTGCCTCTGTTCCTCCTCTAGCCGATACCCCTCCTCAAGAGAGGCATGAGCCACTCTGTCACCATGTCTCAGGAGCAGGTGGCATGTCTGCTCGCCAACGCCTTCTTCTGTACCTTCCCCCGACGCAACTCCAGAAAGACTGAATACTGCAACTACCCAGACATCAACTTCTTCAGGTAATGTAGGGATGTGGTCGTTTCATGCGCGATGTTTAAAGTTGCACAGTAAGCTCGTAAATGATGCTGCTGTGGTAACTTTCCATGAGGGGGCACTACTGTATATGCTTTCCTCAATTTATTTTATCGTCTGGCTCAGTGTTAAAACAAACATTTGCATTGTATGTAGATTTACACGTGAGCAAACGCTAGATTATAAAGGAAGGCAGTCATCAGCCTGACTTATTTACACACTTATTTGAAAGAGTTTACCTTTAAAAAAAATAGACATTGAACCCGTGAGTCACTGTTTTGACATTTTTCTTTGTGTAATCACATTTTAAAGCACAGGGCAGTCATTTCCTTTAGCCTACACTGCTCACCAGAGCTATGTAATTCAATAGTATTTTTAGTCACTATTTTTCTCTGGTATTTGCCAGTTTTACCAGTAAAATGAATACGGATATGACAAATAGGAGGGGAGGAGGGTTTTTCTGGGTGGTGCAATGCAAAATCAGCCTGCAGATCACTGCTCAGTCATGTCCCCCATCTCTGTTGGCATCACAGTGTAATTACCTAAATGGAACAGAGAATTAGATTAACATTGACTCAGATGGCTGCTTTTGACAGTGGAGAAGGCCATTGGCTGTTTTGCAGAAGGCTGTAACGGAGTTCAGTCGCATCAGTATTTCATTCACATGAAGGTTTTGGTGTGATTTGAAAGGAAAGCCAGAGTCATCTTTTTAGGCTTTTTATTTTTTTCTGTGTTTTTGCTTCACAGTAATAGGTAGATAAGATAAAAACAAAGCTTTTTATCTACTGATATTCTTTTATCTCTGCGCAGACTTTTAATTTGCAATGAGATAAAACTGACGGGGAAGGTTTGAATGAACTTTGTCATTCAAAGTATTCTTCAGCAAACTGTATTTACTATTTTACTATGAAGTGCACTGAGCTCAAACAGAGTTTCCAGGCTGGATTTCCCTGTTTTTGCGCTGGTGATGCAGCTGTATACATACTGTAGCCTTTTCTTAAGTTACATCACAGCTTTCTGCACATCTGTGGGGGGTGCATTGATGTTATATAATTCTGTTCTAATTCACTTTTCCCCAAAGACCATATTGTGATTTGTTACTAAAAGCCTGCCCTCACTAGTGGCTATCTTATGTCAGAGACGTTTGGCTTGAGGACTACATGGCGCACGATTGTATCTAGGGGCCACACTGACAAAAAATAGAAATGAATGCCGGAGCTGACTTCGATGAATGACTCTCCCGGCCCCTGAAGCGCTCTCAGTGCATCAAGCTTTTGTCGTTATTTCATTTGGCTCACATGAAATTTCTTTCTCTTTATTATGGCGTGTGAGGCGGGCTGCGCGGTTCTTTATAGAGTTTGCTCGAGAGGGAGATGGCGGGCTTAATGCTGAAAGTGCATTCAAACCCGCCCACCGCACCTCGCCACCAGCAGCTTTGTGTGTGTTCGTTTGTGTGTTATTTTTCAGGGGGATTGACCTTTTACTCTCCTGAGGACTCTATTGCTTAAAAGGGACACAGGGCTTCTTAATGTATCCCCAAGGAGGGAGCCCTGTTTCCCTCTCTGTTCCTTTTTTTGTGTGAGTGCTGTGAAGTGGCACATGAGTGTGACTGTGATGGCAAGCCTGGGGCAACTCCATTGTCGTAACAACGAAGGAACTCCTACTTAATCGGCTAGTGACTGAAAGGGAAGCTGAGTGAGAGATGAACTAATTCATATCAAAAGTTAAAGCATGACTGAACTCACATGGCCAATGTGAAGGTCTTGTGTCTCTCTGGCACTGGTTATACAGAGAGTCATTTTTCCTGGTTTCCTGCCTATAGTTTTTAATCATTGGCGAAACTGAAAGAGATGATGGTTGGCCGCGGTGCCATGTATAACCTGCTTGCTTAAAAAGCATGCTTCACTTTTAGAGGAGGAACATATATGCAGTCTAATATCAACAGGAACTGAATTAAATTCATAATGTCTTCTTGCCTTCAGGCTGTTTGAGGGATCGTCTTCAAGGAAGATTGAGAAGCTGAAAACGCTGATGTGCTATTTCAAAAGTTTCTCTGAGGAAAGTAGGTGTTAAGACTTCATTTTCAAATCTTGCAGCCATACTTTGTTATTGATGTAAGGTAAGATACGGTATTGATCTTTTTTACTTCCCTTTTTGGCTTTTCAGCGCCTACAGGACTTGTAACATTCACCCGAAAAAGACTGGATAAACCTCTGAATTGGAAAAGGTGTAGTATATCGACACTGTAATTGAAGAAAATGCTTATTATCTCTGTTAGAAGTGGTGGCCAAATAATCTCTGCAGTCTGCTAAATCCAGTAGACGCAGGCAAACACAGAACCATCGTCTCAACTGTAGTCGATAACTGGAAAAACAATTCATTCTTTGTGTTTCAGCTCACAGGCTCAGCTAACAAAGCTCCACATTACTTGTGAAGGGACCATTGAGGATGATGGTCGTGGAATGCTTCAGGTAAGATGCAGAGGAGGACAAGTCCACTTGTGGAAAGTGTAATTTAGAGGGACTTTACCTTGCAGATTCCTTTTCTTTTGCTTGGAGGAGCTCTTAGTCTTGTGCTTGGTTCCTATCTTCTTTTCCCTCTGTTGTAGTCAATCACTGAGCCACCACATTCTGGAGTCTTTCACCCAGAATGCTTACTACTGCTGAAAAGGCCTTTGAGGGAGCCTGTGATACGTCGCGGGGAGTGTGTGCTGGGACTGGGGTCGAGGCCTCTGAGCCTCCTCTGCTCTCTGTGTCGGCCATGCTTCCTGTGCACTGTCAGGATGGCCCGCTCTGCCTTTCACCTTTTGTTTGCCTCCAGTTGCCACAAGCTGACAGTTGACGTGCACACATGACCGGCTCTGGGGCACGCCGCGGCCCGGATTGATGGATGCTCTGCTGGGGTGGGGGTGGTGCTGACAGCCTGTCAAAGCAGACTTTGGAGGCTGGCTCGCTGTCCCAGAGTTGAGTGACCAGTTTGGGGAGATCTGCTCTCAGACTGCTGCTCGCCCCTTTGCAGCTTCTCCCTTTGGGTTGTGACGGGGTTGGCCTGGGCTGTCTGCAGGCCAATGAGCAACAACTGTCAGCCCTGAAATTGGATTATATGTTCCACATGACTGTTTTCTGACTAAAACAATGAGGTGTCGTGCCTGTGTCTGAGCTGAAACCATGACATGCGTATTTTCTTTAGAATCATAAACAGACCAGAATAAACAAGTATATCAGTGTCACCCATAGATCTGCGCACAAACCCAGAGAGCATAATATATATCGCTGAGATCAATCAGCAGTCAGTTTAACAGCATGTTATGACTGGAGGGAGATGTTTGCTTTGGACTGTAGGACTGCTCTCTTGTTTTGATATTTGCTGCTGGCAGCAGCACACTTAAGTGCTGCTCCTCTGGAGAGCACATTTTGGCATGGGAGACAGATGTCTGAGTAATGCCATCACCTCAGGCAACCTTCCCAATCAGCTTGTCAGAGATTCTGTCACAAATAAAAGAGAAAGGGCTGAGACCCTTTCATGAGGTGTTTTACTCCTGTTTGTTTGGGAAACCATAAATTTCACAGTCGTAGAAAATGTTCAGTTACTTAAAATCATGTTTGAAGTTTTGTTTTATAAGAATCTCTGCGTGTGACCAAACAGTGGATGCTCCCTAATGCTGTCTTCATCATCAGTCATCATTTTTGATTTGCAGGTGGATTTTGCCAATCAGTTTGTGGGAGGAGGAGTCACCAGTTCTGGTCTAGTTCAAGAGGAAATTCGTTTTCTAATCAACCCCGAGCTTATTCTGTCTCGCCTCTTCACTGAAGCCCTGGATCATAATGACTGTCTAATCATCACAGGTCAGTGAACAAAGACTCTCCCACACCTTGTTTAACAATAATTTCCATTCAAGGAATCCTTCTGTTCAATTATTCATGATTTAGTCTGTTAATCCAGATCAGATCAATTATCCTCCAACTTCACTTTTCTTATGCTTGACCTATAATTTGACATAAGAATCATAATGGGTGTTTCCAGTCACACACAGCGGGGGATGCACATTACACACCTCCAGTTTACCCCATCCTGGCTCAACAAGAGGCTAAAGGATGTTTGTAGGAATTGCCCTGTTTTCTATATATGTCCTTGTCATGTTTCCTTTCGATTGCCTGCAAAGGGGAGAGCGACATCAGTCGGGAGTTGGAGATTGGTTTGTCCTGATTGCTCTGTTGGGTGTTTTTGTTGAGTAATTCCCACTGACTTCAGTATTGAGTGGTTGCAACAAACAAGGTTAGGGTTAGGGCTAGACTTCAGGAGTCCCAGCAGGAGGCTGATGGCTCCTGTCTGTCTTTTCTCTTTTTTTTATTTGTTTACCACGTTTGTCTGGATAGTTGCTGCTTGATTGCATTTGATGAAGATGTTGGAAAGCTAAAAAATAGTCATAGCTCATCAAAACTGAGGGAAGTCTACACAAATGCAGTTATGCTGCGACAGTAAAAGTCATTGAAATCAGTAGTGTGTGGATTTAAATCACGACTGCTTCCATTTAAATAGATCTAGTCAGCCCTTCATAAGGATAGCTGACATGAATTAAATAGATGTGTGCAAGCACAACTGACAGCTCTTCAACAAGTAAACACATCAAACTATTGATTTGAGGCCAAAGAAATGCACTTTTCCATCTCATTGTGGTCTCCTAAATAAATTACAGTGAGGTGTTTCTACACAGTTCTACACATCTGTACTGCTTTGGCTGTCACAGCTCTCCTCAGCATTGTTTCCAGACACAGGCTGATATTTCTAGTGAAAAAAAATAATTAATTAAATTATCTGTAGGATACCTGTCGAGCAACAAGCAACAGACAGACACAATTAGCGACGAGTAAAGATATTAGCTGCTAATTGGCCACCAACCCCTGATATTTCCCTCAGGAGTTGCTGTAAAAAGGGGAGTAAGGCGCTGCCTTAACGTTGCATAACAAGTGAGTTGGATGAGAACAGGAAGTGAGGCAACGGCGCCTCCGCCCTGCTGATCAGCAATCATACCGCTGCATCAGGTCTTCTCACTTTGGCAGAGTCACCTTCAGACTCCTTGCCAGCCGTCTATCCCTTGCTTCCACTTAGGCCACTTAACTTTATTACTGGACCCAGAATTAATTATAGCTGGAGGACCTGCCCAAGACCTGCTCTCCTAATGGACTCTTCCATTCCATCATCTTTATTAAACCCTGCCCGTATCTCTTGTCCCCCCGTTGTAAAAGTCCAAGCCTTAGCTGCACTGTGGCCACGCGGTAAATCATATTCCCCAGTGATGCGTTTTGGCATACAGTAGGGAAGCTAATGGATCTTTACCTCTGCACTGAAATTTGCAAGAGTGCCCACCAGGCCTAATTGAATTTTCCTTGATTGCTAGATATCTGGCTGCTACTGGGGCGGTCAAAAGTATAAACAGTATCAAGGAGAAGCCATGTGATTCATTGACAGCAGTACTGACCAGAAAATGCAGCACAAGCTTGATGCTAGCTGGAAATACATGGGGATTTTTCTTGAATCTTGCTTTGTCTTACTTATCAGTGTGAATGGTGGTTTTAAATATTTGAAAATAATCTTCAGAGAACCTAGTTTTGACTATTTTTTTATGATATTCTTATTGTAGATATATGATATGAAACTGTTATCCTCGTTTGTTCACGTGCAATGAGATGCGCCTCTGACCTTTTACAGTCTCTGATCCACCACAAATCTGAGACACTTTGTTTTGATGTATTTACACATGAATGGAACAACCTTCAGGAACATTGTGGAATATACCTGCAAATGTTTATGCAACCTATTTGTTATTTAGAAATCATTTCTAATAACCAGACACAGCTTCGCCTGGCCAAGATCTGCGTCTCACTGCAAATCATTTTTGAATGACAAATGGGTTGCATAAACCTAAATCATAATTCACATTGTTTGTGAAGGTTGTTCCTTTCAATTCCAAATATGGCCGATTGTAGAGTTTGATGTTTTTTGGAAGACCAGTGAAGGTCAGGTTTTTTGTGTTTAATGTTCAGATACGTACACGTCCAGATGAAGGTTATGTATTTAATTTACTGTAAAGTTGCTGTTCATAGTAAATTGGCAGATGGTGCATTTAGGGCTGATGGGAAAATTGTTACGCACAGTAGCCTACCGTGAAACATCCAATAGCGTACAGTATTCGTTTGATTACATTAGTATTAAACATTCTGACACTGTCATTAATAGAAGTTTTACGTTATGTTTACTTTACGTCACCTAGCTACAGATGTTGGCGTCTGTCTGCATGTCTTTTCATTATCGTTAGCCATGGTTACTAGTTAGTTAATAAGCTAGGGATTAGCCAAGATGGAGAGATGCAAGTTTAATGACAAGTGGTTGGAGAGAGTAATTATGAAATGATCATATTGGTCAGGACTAAATGATCCAAGACATTTTTTGGGTCTTAAATTGTAGTTGTTGAGTCTAGTGTAGACACAAATGTTCATTTAGCTCCCCGGTTGGTGCAGGCTTAGATTTCTGTATGTGGCCAGTAGTTGGACTATAGAAAGGTGTTGCTCCTGTTGCAGTCCCTCTATGTTCACTCCCACTGTCTTTATCTGTCTTTGCTGCTGGGACTTTGACCAACCTTAAAGTTATCATAAAGTTAAGCAGCATGTTATATCTGCCTTTTGCTCATCTATTTGTTTTAAAGGCGTACTGGTGAACTAGATTAGGTACTTCAGTGTCTTAGTCAGGCTGCAATTTTGCTTTATTACTTAAAAAAATGAGAGGCAGCCTCATTATTAGCAGAATGTCTGTCAAGTGGGGTGCACTCGAGAGATTCCCTCCCCCCATGTGCACCTCGGAATACCTGCTGACCAAGGCCCCACTACTAATCACTTGGTTTATTCACTTTGCTATGTGAAGCATCTCAGCGAGTGCTCTCGACTGCCAGGTACTAATGAGCGCTAATGAATGGGAAGTTAATTCGTGGCCTCATTTGTTTGGCTGTGCTGTTGCCTCCCCACCCTCCACTCTCCTTTTTTACGGGTGGTGAGTGTTCCCCTGTGGGCTGGCGGTCAGTCGCTGCTTCTTATGTTGTTTTTGGGGTGGGGGGGATAATAACTTGACCTTCCCCTTGTTAGGAGACAGCTGCTCCTGTTTCATCCAGCTGCATTGGGCAGATTCTCTACAGACACACCCGCATGTTGTTGGTTTACAGTATGGAATTTGTCACACACACATTTGTCTTATTGGCATAATTTACCCGCCGCTTTTGCTATTTTAGTGTAAATCATACAGTTTATAAATGTCTGTTGAATCAAAAACTCATAGATTTTAGTTACATGAGCATTATTGCCAAAATTGATTAATCGATTGGTCGTTGATCAGTGTCTCCCAAAGCAAAGATGATGTTCTCGGACATCTTGCTTTGGTCACAACCCAAAGATATTCAGTTTGCTGTTACAGAGGAGTAAAGAAACCAGAAAATATTCACATTTAAGAAGCTGGATTCAGAGAATTTTTAATTTTTTTCCTGAAAAAAGTAACTGATTAGCATTATTGTTTGATGACACAACTAACTGATTAATTGTTGCAGCTTTAGTTTAAATGTCAAGATTTATTGTGAATGATTTGCAGTTGTGTGTGACTAATGTCCCTGTTTATTACCAGGTACACAGCAGTACAGTCAATACACAGGCTATGCTCAGACCTACCAATGGAGTGGCAGCCACCAGGACACAACTCCAAGGTATTTATTGGACTTAGATGCTTCAAAGGCCTCGACAAAGCTTAAATATTAACTGAATGCTATGTTTAACCTCTTCGTTATGGTCATTTTTAGCCATGAGGTTGACATTTTGGGTTTTCAGTGAAATATGTCAACAACTATTGGGTGGATTACCAGAAAATTTGACACAAAATATGATCACCTTTCACCCAGTGCCATAATTATGTAAAATTCATGTATTTTATTTTTTGTACTTTTTCATGTCTGAGAAAGAAAAAAAAAAACAGTCACACAGCATGATTTCTTTCAGTTTTTTTTTTTTTTAACTTTATACAGCTTCCTATTTCCGGTGTGGATGGAGCTACAAGACATTATTGCCCTGTTTGATTGAAGCCCACTTGGTTATATCTAAAATGGTGCCAAACCAATTCTTTGATTTGTTTCAGAGACGGGTGGCAGAGAAGATGCACAGAGATTGTGGCCATTGACGCGCTGCCGTTCAGGACCTTTCTTGAACAGTTTCGCCCAGAGAAAATCAGCCGAGAGCTCAACAAGGTTAGCTTTGATTTTAATCTGTGTTTACTCCTTGCTGTCTTTGCTGGCTTGTGCCTTTCGCCCTTGTGCTTGGCAGTGGTTTAGATCAAACTGTGGAGTCAGCTTATTGGAGCATGGGTGGTAGTAACAGTATGATAATTGTCTTTATGTGTGTTTTCTTTTGTAGACAAATGAACAGTTTCCACTACTTTCAGTGGAAATGTGGGGGCTTGATCCTCCATTGTCATGTCCCTTTAACAGGGAATAGCTGTAGTAATGTTTTGTTTTGAGTTTATTTGCCGTTTCACTTCCTGTTTGGTATGCACACATTTAATGACTTTGGTGTCAATCCGTTTTGTTGACAGAAATGTCATCACAAATGTCAGTTGAAATGACACTGACTCATGTTTACTCCTCTCGTGGAAAATATTTGAATTATAGATAAGTGCCACATGAATGTAATACAGACTGATGGATTGTCATATTTGTAGAGAATAAGCTTAATCTTATTTATTGCACTGTCCATTAGGCCCAGAATGAATTTTAATGAACATAAGTGACCTCAGCGTGATAAATCACAATTATTGAAAGTTACATCACTGATTTTTTAAAATAGGACTTTAAGCATGTGTGCAATCTTCGCCAGATGTCCATTCGTACTAGAAAATCAAGACGTTGATCTTGTAAAGTCTGCTGTCAGAAAGCATGGAGGAGTTTGACAGCTCTGACATCGGTTTGAAGAATGCACCAACATTAAGATCAATGCTGTTTCGAATATTGTTCAGCTAACTGTCATATCTGCCCTTTCAAAGGAAGAATTTATGACTGGTCAGCTGGAGGATGGGCACTCACAATTCATTTTCACTTTTCACGTCATTTCCAATGTGAAAACGAAAGTCCAGGGTCTCTTCAGAGCTTTCATTTGACATCATCTGCTTTTACAAATTATTTCTCACATCACATACAACCCATCTGACATGCTGTATGTCAAGTGCTCTTGTTTGTGCACATAGGTTTAGTCCATAATGTGCAATTATTAGTATTTCCCACACCAATTTCACGCCAATGTCAATTCAGATGAGGGAAGGCCTGTGAAATGACACCATGTTAAAAATGTACGCTCAGCCAGGCCAACCAACCTTCATGTGTTCATGCACTGAATAATGTGTCAAGCACAGGCCTGCAGGCGAATGGAATTACTTTGTTCCATTTATGTTTGATAGCACGGAGACGTTTTGGAGACCTGGTTCTTATGAAACATACCAGTGATCTGGAACAATAAGGTGATCTCAAGACCTGAGGCTCATCAGAGCTGATTCTGCCTGTATGTAGCCAATGACACATCATTCTCCACTTACTTGAGCAGCCAAGTCTTGTGTGGCTGAAGTCTTGATGTAATGTCATCCCAAGAAAACCTGGTTCATTCACAGTTTTGATGATGGGAAGGCTTTGCAATGACACTACCTGAAATCACTTCTGACTTGCTACCTAGTGCATTACATTTATTTTCTGCAACTTTGAGCACACAAGTGTAAAATTTAAGCCCTCAACGATTCCCACAACTGACCACCAAAAATACAGTGTTTACAGCTTTGTGTCTGCGACAGGACACTTGTCTCATCATCGTGCTTTGCATTGTCTTCACAGCATGTCCTTTCCTAATGTGTTACCTTTGATCATCCCTTTCCTCTGTCATCATTTAGGCCTACTGTGGCTTTGCGCGCCCTGAGGATCAAAGACAAAACCTTGCAGCAGTGGCTACGGGGAACTGGGGCTGTGGGGTTTTTGGGGGTGACACACGTCTGAAAGGTGAGTACAGACGTAACGCTTCCGTCAGTAGATCTTGTTAACGCACTCAGATCGTCTTCGAGCACTTGGCAGCCTAAGCGCACTGTCTTTCCTGGATGTAACAGAATAAATTTCAGATTGAAAGGCTCCAGGGGATCATTGTGGGCATCCATTTGTCTTCCAGGAATGCGTTCATTTAGTTAAAGCCTATTCGTCGCCTTCCTTCTATTGATCAAATGACAAAGTTAATATGTTTCATTAATAGTGAAATTGATCGCCTGCTCGAGTCCATCAGTCTGTTACAGCTTTTTGTCTGAGCCTTGTATCACTGTCAGTGAGCAGAGAGCTTCAGGAGAGTTTATGCTAACCGTTTGCAGAAGTGCCTCCGTTTCTCACTTTGTACCTTAAACCACTGTGCTTGCAAACTATGCATACAGTAGATCTCTGTATATCTATGCGTTGTTAATTAGCTCTAGCAAGGTACAGCCCTCCATAGGCGCCTACTGTCTGCTTAATGGCATGCCTCACGGGAAGACTTTTGTAATTCAGATGCTCTTCTCCTCCTGGGTTTACCTTCTACAGCCTCACATAACCGACTATTTTTTAATTGTCAGATATTTTTTGAAAAAAGCAGTTGAAGCAGAGCAGGGGAGGCAAACTGCTGAAGTGCAGACACATTCAGCGTAGCCCTGTTCTGAAAATGTTGATTCAGTGTTGCTCGTTAATTTGCTACTGTCCCAACCTTCATTAATCAGCACATATATTTCCAATCTCATAAAATATTCACAGCTCTGCGGGGCCATACCTGACCTCTCTTTGTAAGTAATCCAGAGTTCTCAGTGGGGGTGAGACCTATTCCCCTGATTACTTACCTTTTACTGTACATGCTACAGAGCCGGTGCTGCATGCTTTGGTGACCTCTGTTTATTTAAATATTGCTGTATTTTTTTCAAGTAAGAAAATGCAAAACAAACCCCGTGTCCTTGTACTGCATTGGAACAGATATTGCACAGCTCTCACTGTCGACGTTCAACACTGGTTTCTTTTCCTCCAGCTCTGCTCCAGATGCTGGCAGCTGCCGAGGCGGGCCGAGATGTGGCTTATTTCACCTTTGGTGACAGCCAGCTCATGACAGATGTCCACAACATGCACTCTTTCCTCACTCAGAGGAAGATCAGTGTTGGTAAGGCAAACAACTATCGTGCCTGCTTCTTTTTTTTACACTTTTTTTGCACTGCTCTGCCAAGGGTGTGATGCATGAAATAATAACATGATTAATTATGTTTTGGAATAATGTGTCCTCGTAGGATTCTGTTGTAAATGATGTAATGTTGTCAGCCAATGATATGGATAATTATCATTCCTGAAACCTTCATTTTGCTTGCAGTGATATCAGTCCACTGTAGAGACTAGATACAATCTCCTTGTCTGTCACAGGGGAGGTGTATGATCTCCTGGGGCAGTACTACAGCTCAGTGTGCAAGAACTGCCTCAGTCGGCGCCCTGATGTCAGCCTCTACTCCTTCATCTACCAACAGTTCAGCTCCTCCCTGGCGCCAGATGACTCGGACAGGGGCTCGGCCAGACAACACGTCCCTGCAGACTGCCGTTGAGGTCAGGTGGCTGATGAGTCACCGTGCCTTACTGTCGGAAAACGAAACGCTTACCAAATTAAAACGTTCTCAGCTCGCCTTTAGCTTTATTTTTTTAACTGAGCTTTGTTTGTTAGGCTACTAATTAATAGTTTTGGATGTACCAAATGTAGTCGTCCACTGGCAGTCGAAAATGAAAATCTAGCATTCGGATCTTTTTCAAGAATAACTGAGCAGCAGGAGGTGATTAGTTATGACCCTGTCTGGCGCTGCTGTCCAAGCTGTGTGGATTTTGCTGCTGCTGGTAATACGCCAATGGATTGAGCTTCAATACGACGCAATCCTGATTTTAATGGTGCAGCAAAGGTTGCCATCCATCTTCGCAGTTTGTCATGTTGCCTTTTTTTACACCCACACATATCCAGCCTAATTGAATTGGCTGTCAGAAATCAAGTTAAAGGAAAAGAATAACAAGAACAGGGTTTGGAAAGCTTGGAGGAGGAAAAAGATTTTAAGAGGTTTGATTTAAAGAGCAGCCCGGCTCTTTGGGAAATAATCTTTTACTTGCTGCATTTACACAATCCATGAATACATTTTTTTGGGTTCTTTACTGTGTGCAATACGTGCCAGTGAACCCAGCTGCACTTAATTTGATTTGTTTCTGTATTTTACAGCTGATTTCAGTGTAAATCTGTTATTGCAGGCCTTAATTATTGTTGTATGGCTACACTCGAATTAAAAGTGAGGACTTTTTTTCTGATAGATTTTGGTTTTTCCTAAATAAAATCAGCTTTAAGTAAATGTAATATTCACATTTTTAATATTGTCTTTGTTTTATTCTGGAGTGCCATTTGAATGGAGCCACAAATGTCTCAGAACAATGAAAAACGAGGGCTTTTTTTTACCCATGAGCAACATTAGTTTCTGCACAGCTTCGCCATTTATCTTTCTCCGGCTCTTGCTTCACCCTTTCACTCACAGTTTAATAAGGTCATACCTTTTATATAAACTGTACATGACACCTCATTAAGTAAAGAGTAGATCATTGAACATCCAGTCAGTGAGAGTCAAGCAGTGGGTCTCACTGGTTTATTTCTCTGTCTGTTGAAACACTGCTCGAGTTACACCAAGAAGAAGCTGCCTTTGACCTTTGACTTTGTGCCTTCAGGTTTGATGATGTGCAATTTGTTTTAAGCAACGTGCATTTTTTGTGGTGTTTGCGGACATGTAGAATGTTCTTGGCACACAATGCAATTTGAACTATATGACAGTGGGTTCACAACATTAAAAAGACGTCACATAACAAAGCACGTTTAAGCTAGGCTACATATTTAATGAGAAGGATAAAGGAGATTACTGCATGGGCACCCTGTTTGATGCTGCATTTTTTTAGCCTTGTATGCTTTGTTTATTATAAACAACTTGATTAATATTTCAGTGATGCATGTTGTGACTTTTCCTCATTGTGTGGTTGTGTAGTTACACGCCTAATGAGCTGTTATCTGTCACTTTACAGATTAACCAGTCAGCAGGAGTTTATTGGCGAAATATTTTTAGTTGAATGCTAAATTGGTTTTGTTCCCCGGCGTGTGCAGTCCTGAAGTGACCCCTGGGAGCCTGTAAGTGAATGAATGAGGTGTAGGCGTCTCTAAGATTGTTGCTGTCTGCCTTCATGGAATCAGGACATGAAGTCGGGGGTCTCTCTTTGTAGCTTGCAGAGTTCAAAAAAAGCCTTTGGTGGCGTACCTCCCGAGGGGATCCACCACAGACACGCGGTCCTCCTGGATTGATCCCTCTGCAGTGAGCCCCATGTGTGTCTTTGACCTTTTGGCTACCATCTGTCAAAAAGTCACGAACAGTGTTTAGTCTTTTCAACATGATCACGCTTTGACACATGACTGCACTGCAGTGTGGGATGGAAAAGTTAGGTAAATAAAGCAGTCTGCAAGTAAGACTTTGAACCAAAGAAGTGCGGCACAGAGAGGTAGTCGCACAAAAACATAAAAAATAGTTCTTTTTCCTATTTTGATGGTAATCTATCCATGACATGCAGCAAGAGGCCACAGGTTGGAGTTGTCACCTTTTAGCTTTGAGCATCTCCTTCTGTAAGTATTCTGTTTTCTTACCCCTGCTGATTGATTATATTATTAATGCATGATATTACTCCCGTCACTTTTTACAGCGTTATTTGTATTTATCGCCATGTTGGTCACCTGGCAGGCCCTTGGTCAGTCGTTCGTTCCTGAACCCGCTCCTCTAGCGCCACCAGCAGGTCAACGTTTTCACCTGTACAGTGAAATTGCTGAATATCCACTGGACTGATTGCCACAATTTTTGTACAGACATGCATTGTTCCTAAATGATAATTCCTGCCTCCTCAGGCTGAGTTCTGCAATTTTGGTGATCCCTTCACTTCCCATATAGCACTCCATCATCAGGTAAGAACTTCAATTTGTCCAATACTTGGTTTTATAACCGTATAATAACTGCAAAACTCGTGACATTACAATTTACAACAGCTGTACTTCGAGTTAATTACCAAATTTTAGCATGCTAACATGTAAGCATAAACACGTTCGCTTAACATCAGCATTCTAAGCACTGTCACTGTTAGCATGTTAGCATGCTAGTGTTAGCATTCGCGTCCAACCACCGCTGTGCCTAATAACAACACACAGAGCAGCCGCTAGCATGGCTTTGTCCCTTTTTCTAAACGTGTTATATATCAGTTAATACATTTATTTTAACCTGAACATAACTCCCCAAATTGTGCTGACGCTTCAGCCATGGCGCCTGCTAATGGTTTGAAAAACGATAAATAGTGAGGGTGAAACAGGGCATCTTTTCACCAGAAGAGTGAAATTTTACTACATTACCAATGACACAAGCCATTAATTAATTATATTTACTAATTATTGGAAGCTGCACCTCAAGTGTAGCAAAGACAAACCTAATTGGTTACCTAAGTGGTGAGTTTAATGAGGAGAATCAGGGATGGAGCAGCCCTGAACAGGTACAGTGTGCTCATATATTTGAACTGAGTTATCATACACATACAGGACGACAGTAACCCCTTGTTTTCTGTATTCTGTTTTATGAATTATCAATGGACCCCAGAGGACAAATAAAATGCATCAAACAGTTCATCACAAGATTCTTTTTGAACATTGACATATAATCTTCCCACTTGTGCTTTGTTTCCATCCAAGAAGGTCATCTCTGTGTAGGGTGCTCTATTATAAATGGGGAGGCCTATTTAAATTCATTATAAGCTATTTACTTCACATTCCCTTATCATTTTTGATCATTAGCGGAAACTCCCTGTAGTGTTTGGAGGAGTTACTCGAGGTTCGCTTGGCCACAGATTAAAGGCAGTATCAGCTGAATATTGATGTGTTTGGTGAAGCCCTCGGAGCTGTGGCTTACATTTGTTTGGACTGAAGATATAAGACAAAAATAGGATTCGTTGTCATGAGCTCGCTTTTGCTAATTATTCATACTTTGTCCTTTGCATGATAAGAATCTTGCTTTATGAAAAGGAGGTGGATGCTGCACATACAGTACACCCAGGGCATTGGAGTACTTGTGGGATGCACCTTATTTGCAATTAATTTAATCTTGGAACGTCATGAATTCTTACCATTTTACACTCTGTTGGTGCTAGCAGAGATGACATGTTAAAGTCATTTATTATAATATCAAGAAAGACAAAAAAGTTAGACTGGGTTCACCAGCTTCACATTTATTTTCCTCCTGTGTGCTTCGTTGCGTTGGGTCTGGATATTTTCCGTACATTTGGAAACCGTTGCAGCATGACCACAACTTTTACAGAGTTGTGTGTTCAAAAATCAAAAATCAAAAAGTGGTTATATTTCTTGCCTACTCTTAATTCATCTGTGCATGGCAGGGATTTATCAAGAAATTGGGTTTTCTTGGAAAGACAGCCTGCATGAAAATGTGATTGGAAACAGTTGCAGCGTCCAAACTGCTAAACACTAATTATCGTTATTGGAACCAGTTACAGGCAGTGAGATAAAAGACAGTTTTCTGCTACGCACCCATCAGTGCTTCTTATATTCCTTTGCAGACAGGATGTCTGCCTTGTCATACTCATGGTCTTTAAACACTGCTAAATCAATTTCGTACCTTCACAATCAACAAACCTCACTGTATCTGTACATGTCCTGAACTATCACTGCCGTGAGCATGTTTGAACTCGGCGTGACCTAAATGTTTCACCATTTCCTCTGTGTCCTGTGTGGTGCCTCAGCAGAGTCATCGCCGCCATCCTTTGATGGTAATTGTGTCTCTCCTCCGGCTCTAAACATGCTGAGATGGTTCCTCGTCCAAAGGCAGTTCCTCCACTGCTCCGAACAAACCTGCTTGCATTGTCTTTTGCTCGGACTGAATAGCCTGCAGTTAAATATGGGCCGCTCTGGAGAAGGCGGAGGCTGCGTATAAATCCATACAGCAATTATTTATTACTGACAGCTTTCTATGGTCATTTTAGTTCAAATGTTTACACTGCAATTGATCCAGAAGAAAAAATCCATTTTTATGTGATAGCTGTAGCTTTTAACCAAACTGACTGCTCCCCCCGTAAGGTCAAGGATTGAGTGAGTGAAGTTATTTTTGCTGCTAGTGTTATTAGATTGCCTATCTATCATTGGAGAGTCATGTGATTGATGCTGACTCAGTTTGAATGAAAGATGGAGCGAGGCCATCGCTGTGGCCTGTGGCCTGATCACCGGTGACTTGCGTGGAAGAAGCCCTTGATGGATATATGGGGGGACAAATGACGAGGTAACTACAGCCCGATTCCCAAAAGGTGTTCCTGAACCCATGTGTTGGAACCCATGTATTAATCTCCTTTATCCAATCATGTGTTCACAAAGTGGTGAACCTCGCTCCATCCTCGCTTGTGAACGACTGAGCTTTCCCAGGATGCCCCTTTCATACCCAATCATGGCACTATCACCTGTTACCAATGAACCTGTTTACCTGTGGATTGATCCAAACAGGTGTTTTTGGAGCATTCCACATCTTTCCCAGTCTTTAGCTGCTCCTCTCACAACTTCACATCATTTAAACTCATTTGAAATGTCTCAGCTCTTAAACACTATGTTGTTTTCCATGAAACTTACAGCCTCAGCATATTAAAAAAAACAAACAAACAAACAGCTGGATTGGCAGCGGGAGGATCATTACCTCCATGTGTGTATGCAAACACTGGTAATGAAGGGACAGTCCACATATTGCTGACCACTTAAAACAGCATGAACTGTTCATTAGCTTTCATGTATTGCTGTTTTCATTTTACCATATATTAGCATTCTGGACGTCAAATTTAACTTTAAATGCACCAGGTATGAACTTTTAATTTTGCGGAATATGGCTGACTTGGTTTACTTTCCAGAGTTTATCTGTTTTGAACTTGAAGGCATCTCTTCAGGCCTTTAATTGCACACTTGTTGCTCCTTCCACCCGCGAGGTAGATAACACCATCTGTTCCTTGTCCACAGAAGACCAATCATAATTTCAGAAAGAGAAAAATATATTCTGTTCCCTGGCAAAGATTTCACAGTGCTACAGGAAGCTTATTAGGGAATATGAAACACACATATTTTTGCTTTTAACACGTTTTGAATTCCACCATTATTTGCAGACGGCTACATGTCAGAGTGAGATGTATAGATGTGTGCATGTATGTTGATCTCAGGGTACTTTGGGCTTGTTACCTCATCAGACAGATGTCTCTCTCTGGGTTTCAAAGGTGCCAGAGACAGATGCTCCCCTCACATTTCAAAGGAGACATTTAACTGGCTGTTCGCCTTGATCATTTTCATGATATTATTAGTTTCCAGCACATGTCATGAGTCATTAGCCGGGAGAAAAGAAAGTCAAGCAAATAAGTTTGAGTGTATTTGACTTTCTTAGATGTAACGCTGAAAAGGTCGGTCAGTTAATTGGTGAGTCAGGTGTCAGAAAATTGGTGTTTTGAGGATGATTCTTTGCTTAAGTCATTTATCAAGCAGAAATCCCAGACAGTGACTGCTTCCAGCTGTCTCAAATGTGGGGATTTTTTTTGCTTTTATCTGTTTTATATCATTATAAATTCAGTATATTTGAGTTTTGGACTGTTTCTTGAACACACAAGCAATTTGATGTCACCTCAGGCTCTTTTTTTTATTATTCTGACATTAACCTGATATACAACTAATAGATCAATCTTAGAAAATTAGGAATTAATGAATTTTGTGGTCAATTCCTGGAGAATGGGAACCTGAACAGGCACTTTTCTGAACATCTTGGTATGTGGCTCGCTTCTTATATGTGAGGGCTTTGCGACAGTGGACTGCAGGGAATAGCAGAACAGCGGCTCGGAGGTGAGGGCCTGTCACATGTCACAGGTTGACTCTGTGTTCATAGAGGAGGAGGAGGAGGAGGAGGAGGGAGCTGTCTGCATTTGCCTGTAGCTTTGGCAGAGTGGACCTCTAGGCTCATGCTGTGCACTGGGTTTGCTATGGTAACAGCACACAATGCCCCCTTTCCTGGAAGCTGGACAGGGTGTGTGTGGACTGTCAAAGAAAGGCAGAAGCAAATGAGTTCTGTTTACACCTCCCGTTTGCGTCTCCTTGACTCTTACTCACAGATAGATTAAGGGACCGAACCATTAGTATTTGTCTGTTTTTCTGTGGCGAAACTGTAATTACAGCATTTTGAAAGCCCAGATCATTCGGCAGCGAGGCTGCGCGGGGGGTTGAGGATTTCCTGGTTGGAAAGTGAATCCCTGCTGGGCCTTTTTACTGAATGTTAATTGGATTTCATTTGTGGAAGCCCTCCAGTCCTACAGAGACATCCTTTTTAATCAAAACATAAATGAGACATGCTAAAGTGATTGCAAGTATCATAACTCAGGGGGATTTTACGACTTCTAATTGAGATGAGAAGTGCTTAGATAGCCTCTTATCTTTGCCCTGTGCATACCATTTTACAAAATTATTCTTAATTTGGGATTAAGAGGATACATTAGAAAAAAAAAAGTAAGTGATTTGGTGGCTAATATTTGCATTCAGAGGTATAACTGCTTTGTTTTTTTGCATCTCCTGGGATAGCATATAGCTTTTTTTTTTTTTTGCTTTCAGATGAAAATTTGATAATATTGTGCTTTGTGTGCAAAATTTCAAGATGTCCATTAGTATTTTATTGTGACTCAAGCACCTTGATGGTCATAATCAGGAATCATAATCAGATTTTGTTGCTTTATACACCTGTCAGTGTTTTGTCTGATTGTGGAAGTAAAAGTCTGACTTTGCAGTTGTTTCTGCTGTAATGTTTGTCTTCACACTGGCAAAAGCAACAGTGATGCCGTGTCAGCTGATTTTTCTCTGAGTCAGTTTAGAGACTGAAAATGCTATATGGTCTGTCTCTTTGTCGGGTAATTGTAAACTACAGAGACAAAAGCTATTTGTCGTGCCCATCGGAGCTGTCTTGTGGGCCAGTTTCCCTGACAAGTGTGGTTTGAGGGGCCATAAAGCCACACTGGTCCCATTCCTCAGGCCCGTCCTCTGTTACATATGAACTAGTGGCTACACTGACAGGCTTATTTGCACCAGGACACATGTAGCATAGATGATACCATCGCTCTAGTGCCAAAAGCTGCTGCTTCACAAACATATCGCGCTGACAAACTACTATGAGTGAAAGGCAACAGAGAGGGGTAAAGAGAGAATACCAATATCAGTTCCCCAGTCATTTAGTTTGAATACACTTCCTTTACGGATAAGTGCATTAGACCTTTTTTTCCCTCCTCCTGTTCAATTTCCCAAGCACCCATAAAAACCTGAAGTTCTGTCTCCGGAGTGAGATATTGTTGCGCTGCGCGTAGCAATAAGAGGGAGATTTAGGATGAGCCTTTCCACTGTGACAGAGGCTCGGCAGAGGGACCCTCTCTGTCACCAGATATTGCGGTCCCCAGCCGCTCATTAAAGACAGAACCATTACTTTAGAGCTCCGGCTCGGCTTCTCTCCGCTCCTCCTTCATCTACCTTCACAGCCCCCTGGAAGTAAATAAACACAAATGAGCTCAAGAGAGCGCATGAGCCAGACCTGTGAAAGGTGGCCATGCAGTATTACTTCACAGCTGTGTGGCCCATTAAGTTCCTAACGTCTCTCATCATATTTCTCATAACACCACTTAATGCTCAGATTAAGTTTATTTCAGAAGAAGCTCCGTTTTGAGTAAATAGCTCGATCAAAGTGTGTGCGGTCACACAGAACTTGTGTATTCACTCTGCTTGTTTAGGCTCTTTATTTCTGACCAGTGAAGTAATACATACTGCCCTTTAGCTCTCCTGTATACACCTGTAACCTCTCAGCTTTTACATAAGTTTTATTAAAATAAATCATACAGATAGACAGTCATACAGTTGCATGTCAAGACCTTTACTCCTTAAACCACAGTTTGGCTAAATAACCATACAGATGTCACTTGAAAATAAGAATGATCCATCATGGAAACTTTGAAAAGTCTCCTTGTCCCTTTAGATGAGAAGCAAAACATCCCATCAGCATCAAAATAGGCTGCTCTCGTCTTTCACCGTACAAGCGAATGAACACACCTCTGTTCCGCCATCTGTTGAGGCTGCGTTGGTTCTTCTTAATGGGTCACTGTAATTGGCGGAGTCAGGAAGCGGGCGCTGCTCCACGCTGTGTGGTTTAGTTACCGGAGCCCTGAGAGTGATGGAGCCACTGGCAGCTGTGGGCTTGAGGATGCTGCCGCCGCTCACGGCAGGCCTCTGATCATCTCCTCTCCACCCCACGCAGCTCTGCTCCACAGGGACAATGCTACTGGGACAGATGGCCACGTGGGAGCTGAGCACTTAATGAAGCACACTTTTTTTTTTTTTTTTTATACTCCCCTTCTCCTCAGTCGCCCCCTTTTTCCTAACACCAACAACCCCTCCATCTCACATCTGGCCTGGCAGCAGAACGGATCTGTTAGGGATGTCAGGGAGTGAGGGAATTGCCTTGTGCAGAGTGTGATGCCTCACGTGACCAGAACCACAAAGCCTACATGCATGCAAAGTCATGCCTTTTTATTAGCTTTCATGACAGTGTAGCTATTAGCGGCCTGGTGGTTGTTTTCACTTGTCAGGCATTATGAGATGTCCTTCAGAACTCATGGCCAGTTCACGAATTCCTCCGCGACGCAGAGATGGGGTTTGTGAGGAGAGTGCAGCGCTCCTAATCAGTTCCTTCCATCTAACTTTTCTCCCTCTTGTCGCCCTGGATCTATTCATATTTGGCACTTACGCAACCGGCTCTCAGAGCTGCTCTCATGCCGAACAAGGAGGCCATGCAGGCAGACGAGCGGTTGTTACTCCGATGTGAGGAAAGCGTTTAAGCGATTGTCTCTTCGCAGTGCTTTTGTGGATGATTGACTCTGGTCTTAAGATGAAGGCCTGGCACAACCATTTACATCCTCCCCTCACATGAGGTCATGAACTTCCACTCTCTTCCTCTTTTTCTCTGTGTTTATCTCTGCTCAGATCTAGTAAGTGCATGCGTGTGCTCGGGAAAAGTCGAGGCATTTATACTGCTGTGAACAGCGTGCTTATGATTATGATGATAAAGCTAGTGATTAATCACCGTGGAGATTTTTGTCCTCCACACCAATCATGGCTTTCTGCACTTTCTCTAACTGTAACACCCTGACCCTTTGGCTCTCCACCCCCACTATTCAATCAGCAGCTTCTTTCACTGAGGCCACTCAAATTAGCTCCGGCCATCCAGTGAGAGCCCAACCGCTACAGGACATGTTGCAGGACCGAGGCATAAATCATTCTCCAGAGCAGGAGCTGTGGCAGGCCTAGACGCTCATCCACCACACGAGATTTACGCTGCACATCGAAGCACGGCCCCGCAATCTGGATCCTCTCCACCAGGTCATCTTCAAATTGGTTATTGATCTTCCAATCACAAAATGAATCATACGTTGCCAACACTGTTTAGGTACTGCGTTTACAGTAGCGTAGCTTGCGCTGCTGCTGATATGCAGCCTGGGGATGGATTATTGTTTTGAAACCATGAGAGAACAAGCACCTGCGCTGAGCAGGGAGTCAACAGGAAAAGAAATTAGAAGCAGTCTACCTTGAGATGAATGGGTGCCACGTTGTCATCCAGCAGAGCCTCATTATAAGGTATCAAAACAGCCAAAGAAACTGTTAACAGTCGCTGAAGTGAGAAGCTTGAAGTTGGCAATTTTACTGTGGTGATATATGGTACATGTAACAATGCGTGATTATGACTACAGTCATTTAAATATTTTTAGCTGAGGATAATTGCTGTTATTATACTGCAAATCTTCAGAGAGTGTGAACATTTCATGCTGTATTTTGTCAATCCGTCTTTTATATAATGCGTTCTTCACATACCTTAGAATTTTGACTTGATCCCTGTTTTAAAAAGCCGTAATAGAAGCCGCTCAGTCGCTATATGACACCGAAAAACACAGGATTCTGTCATAGCACCATCAGTCTTTTTATCTTCATCTAACTTAAATGGGACAGGCTCCATGGAAGTACCTCATTTCAGCTCTTGGCATATACTGTATTGTAGTGTCTTTTTTTTTAATGGGGCTTCACTTCTTGCCCAATTAGGCTCCAAGATGGTGTGTAAATGTAGCTTCTGCCCTGGGAGCAGTTTCCTCATAAATGCCAGAATGGCCATTATCAGAATTCCTTTGAGTGAAAAGAGACAGCTATAATATAGACTCAGCCTTAATTGAAAGATTGTAAGAATGGCAGTGGCACTCTCTTTGAGTTTCCTCTTAAATGTCTTTTCTGTTTTTGGGAGGGAAAATGTCAAGCTTAGTTTCACTTTCAGAGATGGCTCATGGCTTCTGCATTACCTAATATATTAATAGTGTGGGGAACACATTTGATGACAGGTTCAGTGTAACTAACTGGCTGTTGAATGGAGGCACATTGTAATCTTGTAGCCGTTATTTTTGATTCATGTGCACATGTTCAATTACAGAGGCTCGTTAGGACTCCATGATGATTAGTGATTGCAGGGCATGTCGTGATTTATGAAAGCTGACGTGCTCATGGGTTTTGGAGCATGTCCAGTGGTCAGCTGTAAGGACACTTCTGAATGAATATGCAGACTCAAACCATCAGCCTTGAAGCTACTAATCATTCCCTTTTCCTGCAGTACATCTCTTTGTATGTAAGTCACCCTACGTCGTTATCTGTCCTGTTGAGGAGAGGGTTTCTATGTATGAGGGTCTTACCTTGCACAGACTGCCCCTGCTTTGCTTTTTCACAGCCTCCATGTCCTTTCATTTCTCTTGGACTCTGGCAGGCCCCTGAGCGGGGAGGAGGGAATCTGGATGGACAGCTCTGCTCCCCTCTGCTCCCCTCTCGAGTCGATAGCAGCCAGCAGGTAAGGCTCTGTCTCCGTCTGCAGCGTGGCAGACACTTATTAGTGGTAATGTACTCCCATCATCCATCTCCAGGTGGGCTTCCGCCATTGATCTCGACACAAGGCTTGTCACTAGCCGCTCCTCGCACAGTGAAAGCACTGGTCGCCTGCTGCACTGGCTTTAGATGGCCCAGCTTAATGTTCTGTCGATGGATTCTCGGCTGGACAGCCGGCATCAGACTCGCACAGCAGTGTCAATACCTTCAATACCTAAATTCAACCTGAACAAACATGAATGAGGCACAGAGGTTTATGAAACTGAATCGGAGAACTTTCGTCTGTGTCCTCTTTCTGGCACACACGAGCTTATATAGTAGATGATATTCACCCTTTTTCACCCTAGTTTTGTAAATTTTGGGAAGGCCTATGGCCCCAGGGTGTCTTGTGGGATTCACTTTGGGAATAGGAGGTGCTGGGGCCATTGTCACTAGCCATCCAGTCACACTCTTGCATAAGTAAAGCAAGTGTGACAGTGGGCAAAGCCAAGAAGTGGAGAGTGTTATGTTTGGTCACCTCAGGTTTGCTTCTCTGCTTTTTACCAGTGATGCAGTTGGGATGTTGGCTTCATTGGACCACACACCATAGAGATTTGCATCCTAATGGGAAGCAGCTAGAGTCCATGCCTGTTGATTTGACGCCGTGGTACCTGTCAGAAAATGTTGGATGGCCTTCTTTGAGTTGGAGGTGAGTTGCTGCCTCAGTGAGGGACTTCAAGTATCTTATGGTGTTCTTCACAAGAGGGAGTAAGATGCAGTGGTGAAGATGTTTACCTGTCAATCTGTGTTCCAGCCCGCACCTCAGCTGTCCATAGAGCTTTGCTGCAAGTGGCTGAAATGAGTTTCATTGGTACGGCGTCTGGGCTCACCCCAAGGGACAAGGTGAGTAACGAGACATCAAGAAAGAGCTCAGAAGTAGGAATGCTGCTGCTTTGAACTAAAGGGAGCCATGTGGAGTTTTCTGTCCAAATGGGAGGAGACCCTGGGGTGGACCAGGATACACAGGATCAATTACATACTGCACTTGCACTGAGAAGGCCTCGAATCTCTCAGAAGGATCTGTGATACTGTGCAATATCATAGAACTGCACAGTTTTGTGCTTGTCACCACTAACACACTGAACTGTTTAATCCACATGAGTCTGCGTGACTTATTTTCATCCCAATTTGTATTCCAGATTTTAATTGGACCAGTTCACGGAAGCTTGACTAAATGTTTAATGTTTTTTGGGCACTTGGTCAACCTGGTTCAGTGGTTTAACCAATGGAGAATTAAATTTGGGTCTCTCCCCGAAGACCTCATCAGATGCCAGCGAAACGAGGCCATCTGTTGGGAGTGTGTTAGTGAAGTGGCTTTACTGCAAACAGACAACCCCATGCAAATGAGTTCAGTTGTTTCTCCAATTACAGTTGAGACTAACCGTCATGGTTTAGATTTACTTTACAGCCAGGTTAGCTTAGCATTATATTTGAAATCAGAGATTGAAGTGAGTAAATGTGTTCCTGTGTGTTTGATATCCTAGTTCAGGATGTGACTTTGGCACAAACTGTTTTACTCCATCACACATGTAAGGAAACCTTTCACAGAATCAGAAAACATCAGTAACTTTGATTTACAGTAGTTTTATCAAGTTTTATTCCACTAAAAATCAATATCTGTTCTAATATAGAGCACACCAACATACTTGTACAAGACAGCTGTATCAATAGTGGTAATGCTAAATAATGTTGAATGTTGAACTGCACACTACACTGCATTTAAACTGTTCTGTGGATTTGTTCCCAGCACAAGTAGAACTTTTCAAGCTTCTTTTAGTGCTGTAACCCACTAAAATCATACAAAGTGAATGAGCACCCAGACAGCAGCACAACATTTGGTTTTTCCTTCATTTTCCTGCAGCCATTATACCAGACTGTGCCCCCAGACCAATTTGAGAATCATATATTAAGGAAAAGTAGCTACATGGGGCTTCAATCTTAACAGAAAACACTGACACTGTTGGATTTGATAGTTGGGAGTTAAGTTTATTTCTGAAATCTGAAATCAGTTTTTGATACACCACAGTTTTATTGCACCTTAGATTGGCAAAATCTTCTAGCAACAAAACACCGTTGTGGACTGAAAAATAAAAAATGAGCCTTTTGTTACTTTGCACTGAACATTCATTGAATTAAATGACTTAAGAAAACACTATGTTCTCTCTGTCAATGACGCGTTACACATGAATTACCATTCACAAAAATACTATCATGGATGAGTGTAACATTAATGTATCAGGCCACATTAATACTATGCTGTGGTATAACAGCTGGATTTACTCACAGGGATTATTAGTTACTTCTCATGAATGAGCCACAGGGAAAACTCACTGAATAACACATGACAAATATTACATTCTTTTACATGTATCACTCAGATTAGACGGCAAACACCAAGTAGAAACAGCTCAAATTAACACCAGAGGTAAAACATCGAACATTTATAGAATATTACATCTGGCAGGAATTCTGGAAAACAGTTTGCATCACTTTATTTTAAGGCATTTTTGTCACTCATGTACCCTTTAGCAGTATTTTACTGTATCATTATATAAGCTTTTCATGTGTACATATAAAAATACAGTTAGTATGTAAGAATAAACATGCACGTGTGTCACTTATGGTCTTTTCTCGACGTGGATTCATCTACGATGGTTCACATTCACTGAGACTGATGATGGATAGATACATAACAAACAAGTGTCAACTGGACACAGGACAACAAACGTTCTGACATTTTCACCATTAAAGACCACTGACTTGATTTGCTGTAACATGATTTACCACAGATTGAAACAAGACGCATACAAATATACATCTGTAGGAGGATCCATGGCACACTTTGAAAGGACGTTTTTGACCAGAGCAGCATGCATGGTGTGGATCGCCTCAGTTCAGTCTAATGTGACCACTAATATCTGACATTTCTGAATATCAAAAATAGCAACTATAGTTAACTTAATATTACACGAGCTCCATGCATCTAATGATCTCATTTTGTAAATTGCACATATACCCTTACTGCACTTGCTACTGTGTTATTGCACAAAGTACCTACAGTATAACATCCCTACTCTTATTCTACCTCTAAGTGCAAATAAAAAGCACTTATGTACACATCAACACAGTGGTTTGCCTCAGTCACCACTGGATTGTATTTTTCTTATAGTAACACTGTTCATTGCACTCTACACGTGTTAACTATTGCTGTAATATAGGACGCACACACACACACAGTACAGCTAGATGACTTCAAATGTGCCACTGGAACCACATCACATGTTTTCCCTCTACACACATTATTTATGACCGGTCCACTTTGTTTACAGTACAGTTGTTCATTCATATCTTCATATAGATTTCTTAAAGTGCCTCATCAGACAGTCTTCACATACACACGACCTCTTTGGCAACCGTACGGCGTCAGTAGAATCAAAAAATAGAGGTAAATGCTGAAACAGTACAAGAGTAAAAACAACTTTTAGCACATTAAAATGGATCTGGTCTAACTGATCCACTTGTTGGACACACTATGAGAAACAGGTTGGCAGGATCACATTTACAGGATGTCATGATTGTTATAAGTCACTTAAATATACTGTAGCTACTTTTTATTTCTTTTTTTTTTTACATTACATTTACGTCACGGCTCGATGTGTATAAGATATACATTGGGATCACTCTGATAGAGGATAGGCCCTCACATCAGTGCTACAAAGCAGGCATGGCTTCAGTTTCCTAAAGGCAGCAGACCAGTTAATCTCAGTCTACTGAGTCAAGCGGGGTCTTTGTTTGACCCCAAGTCATTCTAACGTCTACACACATCCAAAAAGAAAAAGTTTTCCGGTTTTCATTCACATTTTTTAATATTTACAGACTATTTGTGAACTTTAAGGCTTTGCTTTTTGTTGGTAAAGGAACACTATTGCACAGACGACAAAGACACACGAAGGCCTCTCAACTGCTGAGTCTAGAGCTGAAGTCTAAGTCTAAGAGAGTTGAGTGGAGCAGCTGAGTGGTCGTGCCCTCACAGTATGGCTTACTTCCCTGATTTATGAGGCTGGCTGGTGCCCTGGCTGCCATCAGCCAGTTTGGTAGCTGCAGCGCTGCTTCTATTGCACAGATCCCTGATTTCCAGCAGGCCCTCGTTCAGGGCTTTGACGAACACGGCCGAGCTCGTCTCTGTGTTCTCCCAGAAACTAGACACGCAGAAGATGATGTGGTCTGACTGCGGGTTGTAACAGGCGCCGTAGCCGTTGGGCACCACCGGGCCGTAGCAACAGAACATCTCCACTGTGGTAGGGACCTGGAAACAGGAGGACACACTTCAGTTCGTTAAAGAGTGTGAGCTGTGTAGTGTTTTAGAGAAAATAAACAGATAAGGGCTGCAGCTAACAATCTTTATTGTTGCTTATTCTATTGATTCTTTTTTGATTACTCATTTAGTCTGTGAACTGCCAGAACATGGAGAACAATGCCCATTGTACATCCAGCAAATTGTGGCCATTTTTACTCAATATTTGACCCAAAAGATTCATTTTCTGTTGATCAATTGATTAACTAAGCTCTAAATTAGATTTTTTTTACCCAGTGAGTTTTATTACTCTGGTGTCAGTTTACATCCGACCTCATGCAGCGACCACTGCTTTCACCCTGCTGGTGTTACACAGGTGAAGATCTTTCACCTGGTCTATGTGACGTTAACAGCAGAGGGTGACAGGACCTTTGCTGTTAGGACTCCAACCCTTTGGAATAGCTTAGTTTAGGAACATAAACTAAAAAAATTGTCTCTGAAGACTGTCTTTTACCATTGATATTATTCTACCTTTGCTTTTTTACCTGATTTGTTGTTTTTATTCAGTGACTGTTCTTATGTATTTGACTGTTCTCTTACTTGTCCTTGGCCATGAAGTACTGGTAATGGTAATTTTGAAAGGTGCCATGTAAATAGCACAGTGAGTGTATGTGCTCCATATAGTTAATGTATGTTTAATGTTGCTGCCTTAAGCAATTTATGCTAATAAAAAAATAGTTATTATTTAAAGTGTGGAGTTCAAGTGCTGTCAGGAAAGCTAAGGCTTGAAACAGAGATGGTCCAAGTGAATAAACTCAATGCCAAGGGCAGTAGATGAGTCTGGCAGCTGTGTCCAATTAAAAAGGCTGTGACAGGAAGCACAGAGCCCTCAGTGAGGGCCCCAAACACCAGCGTAAACTAAATATTTTTAATGATTCTTTGCATTTTGCAAAGTTTTGTTGGGTTGCAAATTCACTTCTGCAGCCTCAGTTCCTTTTAAAATGACTGCATTCGAGTTCAGTGACTCTTTTTGAGGAGCCTCCCCCTCAGCTATTTGTACTTGGCTCTCTATTGGCTGTAGCAGTGTCCGCTCTGTGTGCTCTGTCATCGCCAATGACAACTCGTAAAGCCAATTCTTATTTCTCTGCTCGTAGAAGAATCCCTCTGTTTCATTAAAGCACCCGTCCGTAATTTCAATCAAGTAAACATTAAATGATAGAATAGGATGGGATCGATGTTACCTGACTGGTTGAAAGGATGAACTGATTACTGGCCACATACGTCTCATCACAGAAGATCTCGGGCTTCTCCATGTTCAGCTCCTTTGCGATCCTCAGAAGCCCGAGGAGATGATTGTCTATTGCCATTCCTGTAATAGCCTGAAAGACATTTTTTTTACTGAAGTATTTTGAGTTAGGACCTCAACATGAGCACAGACGTTCTTGCTTTTTGTACTTTTTGTCACATCTTACTACATTGCAACCATCACCGAGCTACCTGGACTGTAGTTGGACCACAAATTACATGGACTTGGACGCTGCCTTTAAAGAGTTTGAGCAATAGTCGCTAAATTGGTAACTACAAGCTTTCTGGGAATATACTGCTGTTATATGTTTATGTTAAATCTGAAGCTCCAGCCAGGGGACGATACATGTATATAACTGGTTTAAAATACTTACAGCAATAGTATAATTTGTCTGGGCATTAATTGCATCCCTCAATCGTTTCAGTTTTTCTGAATCCTGTTGAAAAAGTGAAAAATGGTTTAGAAAAAAGTAAACGCAGGGCATTTCTCATGTTGTGCACAAAGACAGCCGCACAGCCAGGAAATCCATTTTTCATAGCTCTGTTAAGTCTGCAGGGAGATCATCTGTTTGAATGGGCGGACTGGGTCTGGCAAGCAGAGGCAGCTGCTCGCACCTGTTTCATTTAAGCAGGTGTGATGAACAGTAATGTGGGAGTTACTCAGTAATTGGGGGTCAAAGTGAGAAAAATGACTCACGGTGAAGGTGGCCCTCTCATCTGTCATGGACTTCACAAAGGCCAGGGCCTCAGGGGTGGCAGAGCGGATGTTATCCACCCGACCCTCCTGGAAACGCCGAATGGACGCGCTCTCGTAAGTGGACACGAGCCTTCCACTGCATCTGAGTACAGGATCACGGCAGCATTATCGTACCTGACAGGGCGTGCTAAGAGTTATGTGATCAAATTTGTAGATATAGACCATGAATGTACTTGTAAAATCCAAGTTGTAAGGCAACTTGTATGAACGCGTCTGGACTCATCTTCTGGCTTTTGATGAATTCCTTCCCGTAAACTTTGAACTTGAAAACATCCATGTCAAGATTATTCACCAGCCTGAAGGAGAAAGCACATGTGAGAGTGGAGGTCTGTGAGAAGACTTACTTGTAGACATGATTATGTGTTAGCTTGCATTGGTCTTGCCTCTGCAGTCTGTCTCCAGATGCTGCTAACAGTCCATGGAGGTGTGGGTTACATTTCCAGAGCAGCCTTCTCGGAGGGGGAAGCTCTCTGACGCTGGTCGCTCCCGCCATCTTGCAGGGACTCCCTGTTCTGTTCAGGACGACAACTTCCATCACTGTTGGCCTCAGCAGCATTTATTGAGACAAGAATATCCACTGTGTGGTTATATGTTGCCGCAATTGGCTGACTTACATGTATTTCATCACGAATTCAGAGCACTGCACCAGAACTATTCCCTCGAATGGCGAATGCTCGCACACGACTCCACACACCCCGTCCAGTCCTACAACGAACTGAGAGAAGGTGGGTTAGCTAACAAAGCCAATTGGACATATGTGGAGGATTTGAAGTGGCTTTAACGTAGTCCTACCTGCAGGGACTTGTCATACCAGCGGTTCGCCCCATTCTTCTCACGGCCGCCGCCATGCAGCATCAGCAGGGCCCTGGTGGTATCCCGAGGCTCCAGGCCGCTGGGCTCATCCAGACACACCACGCACAGGCAGCTCTCGATGAGGGCCAGAGAGTCCCTGTTGGTTTGATCTGGACAGAGGAAGGGAGTGGATGAAATACATCTTGGTGTCTGATATATATAAGGTTGTTTATAAAAAAGTGGTGAAAATCAGAGAAGCGCGTGAGACCTTTTGTCAGTGCTTCTCTGGCTTGTGCCCATTCTGTTCTCCCGTCAGATGTCAGGATACCAAAAGGAGGGAGTCTCTCTTCAGCGTTTCCTGCCATTTTCATGATTTTCTCCAGCTGGGATAAGATCTCCGTCTCGTTGAGCTGCTTGCTGTTAGCGACGACATCCAACACGAAAAACTAGTGAGAAAAACAGATTACAGAAATCATGTGTTTCTTAACTATTCCACTGTATCACCTAATACTGAATATTTGTGTTTAGATGCGTCCTCGCCTGTTAATAGTCCTCATCTTATTCTTAACGTGCTACAGGATTAACAGATATAAATAGCAATAATGGTAGGAACTAAATATGCTGCCTAAAATATGCCTCTTTTACTCCCATCAGTTAAACATGCGACTCAAGGAAGCTCTCAAAGTGGCACATTCAATCAACGATAATTAAGTTAACTGCTTGTATCTCCATAGGGACGGGCCATTATGCGCCACAGATTGATAGTTCCCAGAACTGTTTCCAGGTGAAAGCTCCTGTGCCCTTTTCCACGGTAATTTAAAGGCACCGTCCGCGAGCGAAATGTAATCAAAATATTAGCCGTGGACCTGCAGATGTTAGCAGCGGGGGGTTTATGCATTTATGGGAATCTCTGTGGAAGAGTTCAGGGAAATGGCACAGACGACAGACTGTCAGCGGGTCGGCTTGTTACAGGGGATTGTAGGCTGGTGTGCTCTGAAAGAAACAAACTTAGACAAAAGGAGACACAGATGCCGCAATTTTCAGTTCTGCAGTTGAGAAAAACAGAAAATGTAGATTCTGACATATGAAAGTACCTAAAATGTTCAGCCTTGTTGCCTTGCATTGTAAAATTAATAAAATGGTGTTCAGTCTTTTGTCGTATTTGTCAGTAAGAAAAGCAAAAGGCTCAGACCACGTCTTCCTCCTCTACTTCCTGCTTCCTGCTGTAAGTCTCCAGCTTTAACATCCCTAGATTTCACTTTGCTTTTGCACTCCAAGGCCACTCCCCCTTAACTTCTTCTTCTGTGGTCCCTCCTCTGAACTCCTTTTGCCCCCTGCCCTCTCCTCCTCCCCTGTGGAGGAGGTGGATGTTATTCCTTTTGGCCCAGTTATTATCCTCATCCATCCAGTTCGTTCTCCTGTTTATTTGTTCATATTCTTGTTAAATACTCTTTAAAAAGAGTCTGTATGATGGTGAGGAGCAGTAGCAGGTGGTACTTTGAGTAAACATGTTGTACTATGCTTTTGCACTGTACTATTGTGTATCTTGTATGTGTTGCTCCCCTTTTTGCAAACTATTACATCATTTTTCTGTAATTAACCACTTATTAATTTAACATAGGCTCATCCTCTTTGAAGTCTTTTGAGACGTGTTTGTAATCAGTGTCCTTAAATTTTCCGACTGCTTGTTACTGGAAAAGAGACCTTATTTTTAGCACTGATGAGGTTCAGTATGGTGGAGGATTTTAACTTTTTCATGCCTCTTTATCTGTAACAGGTTACATTCAAAGATGGCACCTTAACCGAATAGATAAAATGTCTGTTGTAGACAGTTTAGATGAAGGAATAGTTTATCTACACTAGAGGCCAGTATTGCTGCATGTGGGGGTAAATCCACCACATCTCTGGTGTTCAGAAAAAGACATTCAAACCAAAAAAGTCACCGCCGTCCTGACCTGGTTCTTGCACGCCACGATGATGTGCTCTGGCTCTGAGGAGGCCCCGTTCATGTGGACCTTCAGCGTGTCCGTCTTTAGCCCTGGGTAGCGGTAGGAGGTGAAGAGGCGGTAGTACTGCTCCATGCACAGAGGGGTCCCGGCTAGCTGGCCTCGAGCAAAATCCACCGGCAGCGCTCGCCTGAGAGACATTATACACGCATCAGATTACCTCTGAGGACTCTCGCGCTCATACTGACTTTACTGAGGTATAGGACATGCAGGGTGACAGGTAATCCATTACAGGCTGAACTTACGCATCAATGAGGGCCTTGTAGTCCAGCGCTCCTCTGATGAGTCGAGCAGCAAATCTTAAAAGAGAAGTTTGAAATTAAAATAAGCAGACAGCAGAGTTTGCCATAAAGACCTGAGCATACGCAGCAAAGAGAGCATAATTAGATATACTCTCATCTCTCAAAGGACTAACAGTAATCACATTATGGTAAATTACTAGGATACAGTGGGCGAGCTGTGTGTGTTTATCTGTGTTAGTAAGAGAGAGACGGTCTGTGTGTGTGAGTAGGCGGTGTGGGCAAACAGGGGAAAACACAGAGCCCTGTCAGGTCTTATGCTGGGCGTCATTTGTCTCGGTGTTATTACGCTCAAAGCCAGATCAATACAAAGGAGGCGGCCGCGGCGCACCACACCCCTAAATGAGGCCTGACTGGCAGTCTCTGCGGAGAGCTTGGTCCTGTCACTCCCAATCTAATGAGCGTCTGTGTCAGTAGATTACCAGCTTGGGGCTGCTCTGGAAATATTCACTTAGTGCGGCACAAGCTGACAAAAGCCGATGTTGAGTTACAGGCCTGGATGGACTGGTGTAATGTCTGGTGGAGCACGGCTCATTTAATAATGGAGAGCAGAGATTTGGCCAAGAGATGATGCCAGTGATTTTCTCCATGTCTGTAATTCAGATCTTAATCTGAGTCTGAGAGGACATAAACCCTGTCAGTGGCTGCAGAGCTGAGAGATTTACTGTGTGCCGTCAGTGGTGGTGTTGTATTGTGGTTGGAGAACTAAACTTTTGCAGTTTAGTGGATGTTTTCATGCGAGAGCTCAACACTCGGATACTTTCAAGCAGTTTGCAGGCGACAATCTGTGATGTTCAGTGCATTCTGGGATATGAAGTACTGAGATTTACCTCTTCTTATCATCACCAGTGAATTGTTTAAGTTTTCAGGTCCCAGTTTCCTCATCTTGAACTCAATACTTTGAAAACAGTAGATAAAAAGTCAAATTCATATCATCGTTGTAAAAGTTGAACTAAATATGATTTCTTAAACTGGGAAAACATGATCAAATTTGCAGATATTTTACTTGTGTATAAAATTTCTCTTGGGCTGCTTTGCATTGTATTTGTCTCTATTTTGTCTCATTTGCCTCTTGATGAAGTTTAAACGCCACAGCAGCACAACAACATCCAGCAGCACATACCTGAGGGCATCTTTATGATCTCTGAAGGTCTGCTTAGGAAACACCATGACGGGGCTGGAGTTGACCGGCAGGGCCAACCTGTTGTTCAAGTACATGTCCTCCAGCCAGTAGTCAGACACCTAAATAAAAACACAGGGACGCGTTTTGAGAAATGTTGGTTCGTTAAGCGTTTTGGACCCAAGTTATTACTTTCAGAGTTGAGACCTGTGTGCAGCGGAGTAAAAAACCATTACAGTGTATCACTGCCAGATGAAGGGGAGAGTGGGAGCCTGATAGATTTCACTGAGCCGGACGAGCTGTGGACTGACCGATCGCCCAGACGCAGGAGGAGAGATTGAAGCGGCAAAGGACGAGCAGAGGCTCCAATAAATCTTTATCACCAAGCGATTCACTCCTTTCACCTCTGTTATGAATGGGTTATGTACTATTTTAGAAAAATCTTAGGTAATTTTCATTCTTATTTTTAGCCTAAATATAGCAGACGTACAGTTCGATACCTTATTATTACAAAAACAAAGCTGATGCTGAGTGCGAATACTACTAATACAAGTACATACCTGAAGGGTCAAATTCAATAAACTGGATTATAATGATAACGAGTGGTACGAAAGTGTCCTGGCTGAAGAGAATTCATTAATGGTTTTACAATGACTGTATTGAGTTTTCCAAATTAACGCTTGATGAATTAGAAAAAGGTACAAAGCAGAAACACTCTTAGAAACTAATAAAACCAAAAGATCTTTATTGATGCAGGGAAAACTGAGTAGGATTTGTTGGTTTTTTTCTGCCTTTTTCACACTTCTTGCACCTACAGCGAGGACCATCCATGTTTTTTTTATCTTGCAGATTTGAGAGTTTACCCAGTTGGCCGTCTTGTCCCTCCTCTCTAAAAGCTTCTTCTGGAGAACCTCCCCGACACCTCCAGGAGCCCCGAACTTCTCCACGATGGCCTTCGTTTTCTTAAACTGCTCCTCATTCGTCAGGTGTTGGACGCACTTCAAGTACGTGTCAAGGGTTTGTTTCAGTGGTGGCACGGGGACCTTTGGCAACACCTGATGTCATAAAAACAACAGATTGGTGTCAATGATCTTAATGAGTCTTTCTACTGATTCACTGAGGGTTCATTCGTTAAAGGGGAAATTCTCCCATATCTTTTCTGTAGGCTTTTATTATTAGAACCAGATTTAATAATTCATCTTAAATGCTCCGAGTGTTTCAAGTCCCACAGCCACGAGGGACTTGAAACACTTGTTTTTTTAAGGGTGGAAGATGCTAATTGATGATCTTTCCTGTCTGATGTTTGATCATTTGCATAGTAGCACTGTTAGTAACCCAACATATTAATATTGACCAGAACATTACAATTGCAAAACAAGTTGTCCAACTGTGGATTCCTGGAAATTGGAGCTACGCAGAAATATATCAAAATTTAACCCAGAAAAACAAAGAAATTCAGAAATGATCAAACCACAGAAAAAAGATGCATTACTTCAGTAAAAGTACTACTACCACACTGAAAATACTTTATAACAAGTAAAAGTCCTGCTTTCAAAACCTTACTTGGGTTAAAGTTATGTAAGTATTATCAGCAAAATGTACTTAAAGTATGAAAAGTAAAAGTACTCGGAGTGCAGTAAAATGCTTCTTGTGAGTTTTTTAATATTTGAGGATTCATATTACTGCTGCATTAATCTGGATGTTGCATTTTACTGCTGTAGATGTTTAAAGTTGAGCTCATTTTAGCTACTTTATATACTGTTGGGTGGTTTAATCAGCAGTGCATCATATCCTGTAAGATCATTTTGTATGTAGGATCGCTGTCCTGTGAGAACCACGTATCTCTAAAAAGTAAATTTTTCATGAGCTCAGAAAAACAGCCTGTCTTCAGTTTTGTGACGATGAATTTTCCAGCGGATCCAAGAGGCTTTTCAAATAGTTTATCTTCAGAAGTAAGAGTATTTTATTAACCCAAATTTGGATATACATGGTTTTCACTGGACGGGAAGGGCATGAAAAAATACAATCTGAAACACAACTAGTGAGTTAAGTTGTCAGACAAATGTAGTTGAGTACAAAGTAGAATAGTTTGCCTTGGAGTAGAAGTATGAAGTGGCATGAAATGGAAATACTCATGTAGAGTAGTCCTACAAGTACCTCAGATTTGTATGTAAGTACAGTGCAAGTTAATGCACTTAGTTACATTTTGCCCGTATGTCAATATCTGTAATGACCTCTAAAAGATTAAAGGCCTGCTGCCATTTCCGCCCCTAGCGGTCAGTTAGAGTAAGTGGCGCTGCCGCTGTCCGTGGTGCTGAAATTCACTTTGCCAACTTCAGGACCGCGAACAGCGACAGCCGTGGAAGAAGTGACGGAATGATGTAAAGAAAACGTTTCCGTACTTGGCTGTCCCGCTCCCGGCTCGTCTCCTTCTTTAAGATTGGCATCTTTGCAGTCAGTCAAGGGGAAATACTGTAGAAAGCTCGTAGAGGCGGTCTGATCCCAGCCTTCCCTGCAGGAGGCGTGTTAAGACATTTGAGAAAGAAAAGTAAATGAATAAATGAAATCAGGCCTGCTGAGAAATGGAGCTACACGGTGCTGTCTGACGGTGAACCAACAGGCTTCCATTCGTCATCATTTTGCAGCCAAATGCAATTTGCTGCATGTCCTTGAATTCCAGCTGCGCCTCGTGGCTCGACACTGCAAAGAGACGTGCATCTTGAAAACTCATTTAATCTCTATTTCAGTCTTAAAAGCTCAATTTTTCCTAAAACAACTGATCATATTAGCCAATAAAGGGAGGAATATTGCACTTATATTCAGTAGAGATTTACTTTTTTTTTATTTTGATAAAACAGCGACAATACCTTGAAACAAATAAAGAAAAATTTGTAGAATTAGATAATCCAGTGTGCTGGTTGGTTTTATTGTGGACAAGTGAAATAGTTAACTGCTAGTAAACTTTTCAATATCCCTTTTCAGGCCAAAGTGGACTTTTAAGAATCTTAAATTAGTTTTGAAGACGGTCAAGGAGGCTCATACAGTTGATAATAAGCTCTGAATAAACACAAAAATCCCCTTTTTTTTATTATTTGAGAGAGAAAAGAAATGATCTTACCTGATCGGTGCGCCACTCAAGAGGTGTGAGGAGTGTGTGGAAGTTCACATCACTTCCCACGTCCCACGAAGTCAAATCCCATATTAGAGTGAAGCAGCTCCGTGCAGGCGGCGCACCGCTCCCCCGTCCCCTCGCCTCGCCATACGGCTGTGGCTCCACATTAAAGCGCGCCGCGGAAAAGATGCTGAAGGTGTTTGCGTCTACCTTCCCCCTTGAGGCAAGAAACTCCTCCCATCGAAATCTATTCGCGGAACATATTATCTAACAGCTTGCTTCACCCCCCCCGCCCACATCCGATAATAATTTTAATATATAAGAAAGCAGTGACAGCCGGGTTTTGGTGTGTCATTCGCGGGTCCTGTGATGGCCCACAGAGGTGACGGCTCTGGTGCGTTTTATGGTTCACATTTGATATCCTGCGTTTGCTGCAGAGTTTGTCAGCCTGACAATACGGGATGATGCACCTGTGCGGAAAATGAGTCTGTTTTACATCTGTAGGGTAAATTTCTATATTGCGCACTTGGATCTGTTCATTTAAAAGTACTTTTTGTTTTCATATTGCGGCTGATGTACGCTGCTTCTCTCCTTTCTGGGTGTGTTTGTGCAGCACGAGAGAGATGTAACGCGCAAATCAAAAGTTTGAATGAAACTTTATTCATGATTTTCCATTAATTACAGGGTGCTTCTTATTTTTCACCTTTCATACACAATGAAATGAGATTTGTCTTTTTCAGCCACCGGGTTTTAATACATCTTGAATGCTGAATGTGAACGGAAGAAGCTCCACAGGTGCTTCGTTTTTTAAGCTTGAAATAAGAACGAAGTCACCACCGTCACACAGATCCAAACGGAGATTTATTAAAACGACAGTTCGTAAATGAATACATATTTGTTCATCTTTAAGGAGACTGACTTTATCATGAGCTACGTCTTGACAAAATGTTTCACACATACACGCTCGCGCGCGCACACCATATACGCACACGCACACACACGCACACACACACACACACACACACACTTTGTAGAGGTCCACATATGTTTTAACAATTTACATTGTGCATATATCCACATATGTACAAAATCCATTTATTATGATACATTTAATTTCAAACAACAGCAAAACGTTTGAAACAAAATGAATAACAAACAGGCCCACCTGTCGCAAAATTGAAATTCACGAATTCTTTAACAAAATAATAATAAAATACATAAAAGAAAGAAAGAAAATCAGGCCTTTGATGTGCAAGTAAAAAAAGTTTCCTCAGAGGCTAAAAATATAGGCTATTTTTGTGAAGGGGGGAAATGTGCTGCTTATAGTTGGTCCCATATAATCTTGTACGCACATTTATCTATTTATATCTTTTTACAATACTCAGTGAAACACACAAATTCAACAGTAGCTGATAGATCTCTCACAAAACTCCAGTTACACGTCTATGACAAACGCTACATAGACTTGCTCGACACAATGAAATCACAGTCAAACAGAAAGAACGAAAGAAACTTTGGAAAACGTGTCACACAATCATTATTTTGGTGATTGGGTGTTTATATTGCACATCGGTACTTACATAAAAGTTTAAATGACTTGACTCTATCTTTCCTGCCTCATCTGCAAATCTCTCCAGGGGAATGTTTCGGGGGTGGCGGTCAGAGTGCGGCCGGTCTAAGTGAACTCCGGCCCGGACGACTCTTCTGACAAGGACCGCTGTGCTCTGAAGGGGTCGAACCCATTTTCATCTACCGACAAGCAATTCCCTGCCGAGCTGTAGCCCTTCTTTTTAGCTCTCCTCTCCTCCATCTTGATAGTATCGTACAGCCCCTGCGGAGCCTCCTCTAACAGGTTATCTCTCTCGGAGTAGGACGGTTTCATTTGGCACACGTTGCGCAGCAGCAGCAGGGCTGGCGCGTAAAGCACGTTGACGAGGCCCATACCCAGATTAAGTTGTACAAACCCGAGAGTGTGCACGATTTGGCCGGCTACTATAGGACCCATAGCATATGCAACAGAGTAGGAAATATCTGCTATAGCATAAACACTACCGTACACTGAAACATGACGCACGTCAACTAAAAACGCAAGTGTGGGCAGCAGGGCGGTGTCGACCAGTGCAATGCCGAAACAAATGCCGCACAACGGGGCGATGAGCTCCCCAAAAGTTTTGCATGCGGGGACTGTGCAGGAGCTCGCTCCTATGATAACCATACCTAAAGCTCCGTAGAACCACTGCAAATTTGGATTCTTCGCGGCCAATTTAACTGTTATGTACACACCGAGGACGTGAGGGAAGAAGGCCGGGAGCCAGGTGAGCCCCATCTCCCACTGAGTGGAGTGCATGGTTGTCTCCATCCAGTTGGCTATGGTGGGCTCGAGAAAGGCCAGGGGGATGTTGCACACTGTCAGCGCCCCGGCCACCACGGCTATGTACGGGTCAATCATGAGTCTGTATATGGGGGTGCCGACTGGCATGTTCTCTCTAGTCCTGTTGGAGAACGGCTTGATCACTGTGAGCAGCAGAAAGCCGTCCGCCAGGCAGATGCAGGCGAGCACGATGAAGGGCACCTTCTTGCCCGCGAACTCGTACAGGACGCCCCCGAAAGGAGGCGCCACCAGACTCCCGAAAGAGATAAACGCCAGCGCGATGCCCAGCGCCGTGCTTCTCTCGGACTCCTCCGTGTATTTGTCAGCGATCATCGCGATTCCAGAGGTGTCCGCGAAGGCAGACCCCAGACCCTGCAAACTTCTGGCCACAAAGAGCGTCGCATAGTTCTCCCCAACAGCAAATATGCAGGTGGACACGAACATAACAGTCAGTCCAATTAAAAGTGGAATGTCATATCCAACCCGGTCTATGAAAGTTCCCGACAGCGGGTTGACTAACAGCTGCAGGATGGCTTTAGACGCAAAAAGTACTCCTATCTGGACATCTAAATTGTCCTTGATGCTTTTGTCTTGGCTTGTGCTGTTGGCTGAAGTGTTGGGGTGCATCACTACGTGGACGTGCTCTGACTGCTCACTCTCCAGCTCCGCAAGATAGTCTGGAATAATTGGCACGATTACCATGTAGAGCATATTGTCCAGCAGGAGAGCCACGCAAACAATCACTAATATGATCCGTCTTTGCTGGTGAGGATCCTTTATCGCGGTGCCTAACTGCTTGGTTCTTTCGCCCATCTCGGATAGTTTGACGGCGGCTGATTTGACCAGCCCGGATGATCCTCCTTCTCCATCCATGGTGTGCTTCTTTATTTAAAAAAAGGATTTTCGATTTAAAAATATGCAGTTGTGCTTCTCCCGTCTGCTGCCGATCTTTCAACACCTCGGATGACTCATTGGTGTTTCCTCTACTTTGATGGGATGCTCCCCGTCCTCACCTCGCCTGTGCGTAAAGGGAGAGGCGAAGAGGAACTTAGCTGCTTCATCGGTGAAGATGGCTTTCCTCAGCTTCCTCAACTTGTCCTCGCCTCAGCCACATCCGATGCTGTTTCATGATCTCCCGAGAAGTGACGTGGTGGAATCGTAGGGTTTCTGCACCGTGCAGAGCTTTCGGCCGCTTATCTTACATGGCAAAGTTAGTTTGGAGAGATTTTTGTTACTTATTTGCAACACCTCGGACGCTCAGGCTCTCTCATCTCTGTGCCCATACCTCGTATCACCTGTGGCACTTTTGCGCTCAGCTCTAAGACCACCAGTGACTTCGTGGCCATTGGTGCACATTAACCCGGAGCTTCGGCGCTATTTTAGTCCTTTTTTTTTTTTTTTTTGTTGTCTCCCTTTTTCCACCAAGAGCTATGACGCATCACCAGCTTGCCCCCAAGTGGATCCCTTCGCCACTTGCCTCTTTTATGTTAATTTCAACCATGGCAGCAATCACTTCAACCAATAAGAGCCAGTGAGCGCCACATCACGACCCCTTTACAAGAGTCTGGAAGAAAAAAAAAGGCTTTCTATACTCTTAATGTGCAGTGTGGGACTCTAGACTTTGGTTTTCAGGAAGACATTCCTCGATATTCCTCTGTGTTCATAAACATATACACACACGCGCATCTGATGTGTCTGCAGTAATATATCTTTGTTAAAGAAAATCTATAAGAGATTAATCTTAAGACAAGACACAAATACTGAACACATACATACATACACACACACACGATGATGACGAGCATAAGCTCTAAATAAAGAAGATTTTAAAGCATAAATAAATCAACTATAAGCTCACTTCTCTTCACAGAGTCTCCATAAATATAGATTTTATTTTTTGGGAACTCAAGTATTACCTGAAGCTTAACAGTCAGTACATTCATTAGCTGCTTAAGCAGACATTTTTTTTCCCAGTTTGAATGTCCAAAAACACTGCGTAGCGCGCTGCACGTGAACTCAGAAACGAGCCTCTGCTGCGGAGCTGAAGAGGCTTCAGCACCACGAGGCTGTGGACAGCTCCCGGCAGCGCGCGCACACATGAGAGTTTTTCTCACTGAATGAATGAGAAGAAAACTGTTCACTCCATCACAAAGGGTCCAAAGAGGAACACACGTCATCAAAACTGCACAGAAATAAAGACTATAACACGCAGCTCTTGGGTCCTGATCTGGAATCGAGCCAGGCAGTCCGGAGAGTCTTTCAATTTAACACGAGACACTGGCGACACCTTGTGGTGAAGGTTTATAATTACACACAGCAGCCATGAATACCACACCACTGCTCAGTGGAACTGTGAATGTAGTTCAAGTCAATTATTTACATCATTACAAACACTGTAACCTAATGACGTTCCTCATTAACAGTTGAGATTTGTGATTTGACACTTTTCTGCTCGTTTGAGTTCATTTATTTTTATTTTAATCACATTCTTATTGCAGATGTTCTTATTTTACTATGGTGTGAAAAACTATCATTTGTATTTTCAGAATCATGTTAAAAGTGTAACAGGCTTGTTTGTGTATTTCATTGTATTTCTAAACTGGATCTATCATTATCCGCCAGCAGAGGGCAGTGAAGACCTGCAAATGAAGTGGAATCCATGATCCAACCTCTCCCACCAAAATTCCAAAACACAGGACTGGAACCAGTTTTCTCTGACACTGGGCACCCACCAAGTCATCTAAATGAATGTAAGTGATTCGATCTCGGTATAAAAATAAGCAAATCATGAGTCTTTGGGGACAATTTGCAGGAAATTTTTGATCCCCATGTCAAACCTGGAAATGTTGTTGTATAGAATATACTGCTATTTATAATATTCGTCCTCCTATAAATAATAATAATAGTAAAAAAAATTCAAGGTACAAATAGATCTTTTTCAGCTTATCTAATTTTATTACCACTACTACTCTATGTGACCGTATGTCTTTATTTAAACCTGTTCTCTCCTGAATGTGACTTGTGTTGCAGTACTTTAATTACACATGTTAGAACTGTATGTGTTTTTTTTTTTTTTTGTCTAGTTGTTGATATCGACACTTAGGATGATTACAGTGACAGTGGAGGGGTGTTTCCCGTGTGTTCAGTGGATGATTTGATGCAGAAAAGGCACCAGGATTAACACACCACAGGATATAACTGCCCAATTTCTCTAATTGAGAGAAGCTTGGCAGCCGTTAGATAAACACTTTTTCTATTATGGTGTTTCGCTGCAGTCATGCTACAGTTTACACGTACATCTATAGGCAGGAGGATAATGCATGTGACTACATGCATAATCTCTGCTAACTCATTCTAGTAACCTGGCAGTGTCTGCAGCAGTTCAGAGTTTTGGCCTCTGGTGTGAAGACAGTATGAGACAGGTGACTCATATATCATCTAATCCAGATTATACTCTGGAAACGAGCCTTTAGAAGTCATTCCAAGAAAGATCCGCAGGAGAAATATCCCATCCTCGACATCATATGTGTTTGTGTTAAAGAATCAGTCGACGTTGGTGAAGGAGAAATCATTATGGCTCATGAACAGACACACACGGCGTTATGTAAGATCTTTGTTTCTGTCACGTGACTTGTTTCCTTCCACTGCGTCATCTAATCTAACCTGTGGACTGTAATGTTTGATGTCGGATTTAGTCTGACCTTTGCTTCGCTGTGAAGTGGCTCTGACCTTTGACCTGGACGGTCTTTCACATGAGGCTGAGAGGACACACTCCTCATGATTAGAAGGGTTTTATTTAACGTAAACATCAACCATTGTGCTTATTGGGCTAATTCGAGGTTGATCATTAACTTGGGAGTAAAGTCTGTTATGTTCTGTTTATGTTTTTCTTTCCCAAATTGCAACTCAGCACTGGATTTTGTGCACTTAAACAGATCATCAGTTGGTGTAAGATAAAGTGCTTTTCAACCATAATCCGTGATTTTTTTTTTCTTTAAATCCTTATGTATTTTTTTGTAGAAGTCTAATCTGGCTGCAGTTAACCAGCATTTATACTGTACTGCAGAATCTGTTTCGTGTGTTTTTTAGTTTGGCACCAAAGCTTGTATCACCTCTGCAAAGTGCACTGTTTCCATGCATTGCATTGGAGCTTGAATCAAACGACGACTACAGCTTCAAAAGTAAAGTCTGAAGCTTTGAATGCCTCAGAAAGTGCTTCTTTATTTTGGCCATTTTACTACTAAACTATATGCTCAAGTGATATGTGCTCCAACACTGGTGGAGGAAGAGAGACGTCGATGAGAGATCAAAAAAATTCACATTTTTAACTCGATATCAAAGATTTTTTAGTGAGTTGGGGTTGCGTTCAGGGAACCCATGACCTTTGTGTTTCTACATTTGGTTATGGCCGTGGTGATCTGCTGCTGTTAAGGTCAAAATCACCTGATTAACTAAATCTCTTTGAACATATCACATGTGCACCCATGTGAGGTGGGGCTGCTGTTTATGCTGCGTAAGGTTTTTTTGTGACAGATGGGTTTTTTTTTTTACGCCATCTGTCTGTGACTAGCATTAGATTTAACACACTTTAGCATCATCGTTCAAGCACAGCCAGGAACACCTTCACCTCTCCTTGTGGGCGGTGATCTCAATCCTGACTCCTCTGAATTAAAACGCTGTGGTCTGTTGTGGTCAGATTTAGTTGTTTGTACAGTGTGTTGAAAGAAAGCTCCGTGAGGCTATATCTGTCCGTCACAAGTTGTCCTCTGTTCTTCCTGTGAGCTATTACTGCTGCTTCTATCTACAGCTCTGACCGAATTAGATCACTAGTCCACACACGCTGTCTTGTAATCAGCTGTCAGTCAAACGAGAGGCTGTTTCCAAGGATTTGATGCTAATCTGTCGGATTCCTCAGTGTTTCCTGAGAAAAAACCCTGATCAGTTTAGAAGAAAGTACATGATAATGCTCAACATTTAATACTCGCTAATTAGACGAGCTTGTTCATGAGCTAGAAGGACATGTGATACTAAAGAGTCTGCAGTGTAACGGCAGACTCTTTAGTATCACATGTCAGCTTCTGATTATTGGAGTTTTTTTTTTTTCAATTTACTTTTCCTTTTTCAGACTTTTAAAAAGGAGAAATACACACAAAAATGCAAAATCCAAAGATTTCAGCTGAATGTCTAGCTAAGAGTCTACAGCCATGCTGAGGACTCGGTGCTTTGAGCCAAATGCTAACATTAACAAGCTAGCATGCTGTGTGGGTAGGCCTAAATATCTGTTCTGTTCTGCTCTGTACATGCAACATCTGATGCATGTATGTCCATCCTGTGAGAGGGATCCACCCATTTTCTCCCTGTAGAAATGTTTTTTTTTTTTGGGTCAGTTTTTCCTGAATCCAAATCGAGGATCTACAGACAGAGGCTGTTATACGCTGTACAGATTGTACAGCCCTCTGAGGCAAAGTGCGATTTTTGATTTTCGCCTACATAAATAAAACTTGCCTTGATTTGATCTGATGATGGGGCTAGATGGTTGGTCAGGGAAACACCAAAAGACGTCAATTCAGCCTGAGCTGAGCGGAACATGAATGTGTGTACCCAATTTCATCGCAATCCAACCAAGAGATCTTCAGACTTTACACTCACAACCACAAAAGTCAGCCTCATGGTGGCGCTAGAGGAAAAGTCAGATGACCATCAAAGTCAGTAAGGTTCATCCACCGGGGACCTTAAACGTCTGTACAAACTTTCATAGGAATTCATCCAATAGCTGTTGAGATATTTCAGTTTCAGGTGGTGCAGCTCACATTGTCAGTATGTAATTTATAGTTTTCCTGTAGCTTTCATTTGACAACACTGCAAGAGAAGAGTTAAATACAATGTGGTGCATTCACAGGACTTTATCTGGATGGCTGTGAAGCTGCGTGACTGTTGTTCCTCTGTTAAAACAGGCCAGCGCTGACGGTGAGAGGATTTCACCTGAGGGGACGTCAGTCGTCTCGGAGGTTAGTGTGGCAGAGACTTTGTCTCACTGGCTTATTTCTGGAGCGCATCCATTTATTAGCTCAGAGATCAGAGGGCTCTTGTCTGTTCGTCTCTGTGCCCACGCTGCCGCTGTAACACTTGCCTTAAATGTGGCTCGTATTTAGAAAAGACAGAATGGCATGTGTGTAATCCAAAGAAATGGGCACAACGGAGGAAAGGCATTTAAATGGTGATATTATTAATGCGGCTGCCACGACTAGTCAAATAATTTCTTATCTGTCCTTTAACCTACATTCCTAAGACTGGCTGACTGAAGAAAATCTACCTCTTTATTTATCTATTTGTGCATTTAAATAGCACGCTACTTAGAAAAGTGAGTAAGTTCACCTCAGATGTTAACAATAGCATAATTGCATAATAGAGTCTTAACACAGTGAATGCTTCCTTAGTGTATATATAGGAGTTACATCACATCAAATCGCCGTCCTAACAAAACACAGCTGATTAATCTGCTTAGCAAAGGCCTGAGACAGCCATGTCATGAGAGGGCATCTCTGGATGCTGGTCAGCAGGTGAAGTTAGGCCTCTCACTTATAGCAGCACAGTAAAAGCACTTTAAGGTGGAGGGAGGATACAGCAGAACAGCAGCAACCCAATGTGTTTATTGTAAGTGGCCTCACACGGACGGAGGAGCAATGCAGCTCAAATACAACTTGCTGTTGAGAGAATGCAGTAAATTGAAAATGGTTAAATTTCCTGCAGCACATTTTGTAGCGTGAGATACTGAGGCAGCTCTGAATGTGGAGGCTGTCCTGAGTTAAAGATACTGTCCACGTGAAAATATCACAGCTGTACACACTAAATGGCCAGACAATGCTTTGAACAACCAATGAAGAGTTTGGAATGAGGAGCCTATCGTGGGATTTTTCACGTTGAGCTTCTGTTCATTTTGACTTCTTAATGACCGGATCCACGATCTTCTGTCCGGTGAGGAAGTGCCACACGCCGCCGCGGTAGAACTCATTTCCAAATGAGTAGAGCAGAGCGTTGAAGATGGGATTTGTCTTTGCCAGAACTGGGAGCATCTGCAAGTAGGAACAAGTATTTCCATCATTTGTCAAGTACCTGAGCTAAAGGACAGCTTTGGTTTATTCCAACGTGGGTCTCATTTTTGTCTTTTTTGTGTTTTTCTTTCGGCTATGAAAACACTGGATTCAGCAAAGTAATTGCTGATAGGAACACGGTGTTTAAACTATTAGACAGGTTGTAAACAAGCCTACAGTTCAGCCAGATTATCACTTTATTTGGAGGCAAAACTGAAACTGAAAGCACCAGAAATGTTGAACATGGCACCAGCAGGCTGTGGAGGTGCACTATGCAGGTCAAAGCTGAACAAAGACATGAACACGATATGGAAACTGATGAGTTTCTCCCACATAAACTACAAAAATAAGACCCAAGCTGTAATAAACTGGAATTATCCTTTAAACTACGTCAGCGAGGACTTAGTAAGAGCTCACCATCCTTAGCTTTGGAGACACGAGCTTCACGTTCTCGAAGCAGGCGTAGATACACATGAGCACGTAGGGGCCCCAGCACATCAGCATGACCCTCAGGGGCAAACTGGTGTTAAACTGGAAAACAAAGATCATTGCGTTACTGTAGAAATCACACATGTAATGCGGTGGATTGCAGACACGCAGGGCACAGATTTCATGGAAGTGCAGAGAGGGAGGGGCTGTGCACTTTGGTGCTGTTCTCTAACGAGGATTTGGACACCATGTCTGCACATTTACCCTGTGGTGATGGATCTTCTTGAAGTGTTTGTGGATGGAGTCGTAACATGACAGCATGGTGACGGCTGGGAACATCAGGTAGAGCACCACCAGAGTGAGCATGTAGGTCATATAGTCCCTGGTGAAAGAAGATAAACAGGACAATAATATGTGATGTGGTAAATATTTGCCAAAATGCTACGGAGAGCTGTGTTTCTTACTAAGTCTGGATGTTGTTTTGTCCTTAGAAGCCATTAAGTCATAAAGTCATTCTGTCATTCTTGTGTTTTTTCAGCTCTACCTGTCCCCTCTGGTGTAGTCCAGCGTGCAGCAAGTCCTCATAGGCTCAAAGTCGTAGACGCCCCAGCCCATGAGAGGAACAGCTGCCCAGAAGATGGAGAGAATCCAGATGATGCCGCTCATCGTCAGAGTGGTGCTCCAGAAGAGCTTCTGCCCTACAGAATGAAAGCACCGTCATTTGAGAAGACATTCGATTCTGATTTAAAGAGAATGAAACTTTAATTTGTTTGTATTGTTAAGTAAATGACGTACAACAAGCAGGAGAAAAAATTCAGTTTGTCCCTCATGAATTATTTATAAAACCTCTCAAGAAAATCAATGAAATGTTTAAGTACTGAGAGTCAAACTATGATGGTATCAGGACAGCTGCTGCTTTGTTCTTATCACTTGGTTTGTGTAATACTGTAAATGAAATGTGTTTCCTGTAGTTTAACAGGAAACATTCAAGTAAAAATTTCAAATAAGTATCTTTAAACCTGCATTAGTTTCCTTTTTGGCCACTGGGGGCAGCACAACATCCTGTAAATACAACACTGACATAACATCGTCTCACAAAGCTGATATGGTGAATGTGTGAGCAAACAGCAGATTTATTTGGAGTCATGTTTAAAATTAAATTAAGTTTAATGTTCAGTCACATCTTAGCTTCGTTTCAGTCTCCAAAAACTCATGCGAAAATCTCAAGCTCTTTAGCTGCAGCTCCTGCTTTTCAGGGAGTACTCATTTATAATTCAGTACATTTTGTTCCTGGTGCAGTACAGGTGCAGTGATAGTCCCATAAGGGAAGTACTGTGGCAGTGGTGGGATTCGAACCCACGCCCCCGAAGAGACTGGAGCCTTAATCCAGCGCCTTAGACCGCTCGGCCACACTACCTTATAAATACAACACATTCCCTTGCTCAGTGGTCGTGGTATATGGTACTCACTGGTGCAGTACTGGTGATATCTGTCCCAAGCGATGGCTGCCATGAAACTGATGGACGCCAGGACCGCGATCATCCCCTGAAAACCGTGAAAGGCACATCCATCTTGACCAAACGGCCAATATCTAGAAAGCACAACGAAACCTGAATCACACTCCAGCCTAAAGAAAGCTGCCTGTAACATTGCAAACAGTGTTATTAACGCCAACGTCTGGTTACACTAGTATTATTGGTATTATACTATTTGTAGGATTAGACTCCAGCGTGGGATTGTTTCCAGTAACTCCACACAGCGCTGTGAAGTCCAAAGGTCCAGATTCATTGAATGCCAGCATGTATTTATGTTATGAGTTATATTTCTTAAAGAAAGCTGATGTAATTAAAAAAGACTAATCTGATGACTTGCTTTGTTTAAATTGAGGATTTTTTTTGAGTCATGAAATATGATGGCAAACATTCAAAACTTCATTTGAAAACCTCGATCGAAGCTTTGAATGTAACATCCGGTACAATATGGTTCATTTTACTAAATACATTTATGCCTAATACATTCACACTACGTGCACCGTGCACACAGCATGGGAGAGATAAGGGGGGTCGACACGGGCCCCATAGCAAGTTAATCCAGCCCTGCTGACGCCCGGGTTGGGAACGACTGGATAAACTATAACAGAAGTTCAATTGATTGATTTAAATCTTGATAAATTTCACTTCAGATCTTGTTAAGGAACTTCCAAAAAAACCTTCACTTTACACACAGAACAAAGCTGATTGGATAATGAAACCCGAAGTCTCATTGGCTATTATTAAATACTTGATTTTCCTTTTTTTTTTTTTGAGTGCTGACAGAAATGTAGTACTGTGATATAGAAAGAGCCCGTGGAAGAAAAGTAAACTTTAAAAGCTCTGATACCTGATGTAGCTGGCATACGCAGCTGTGAGTCCATTGATGTTCAGACTGAGGTCAGCCACGGCCAGGTTGAACACAAAGAAGTTACTGGGATTCCGCATCTCCTTCACTGTGAGGAAAGACACGATGCTGATGGCGTTGAGGAAGAATCCCAGCAGGCCTGAAAGTTGGGGAAAAGAAGAGAAATGACCCTTTAAAGCAATTCATCAGCAGTCATAGGATACAGTCCACAAAGCCTGCAAACATCAAGCCTCTGAAACAGCCGCTTTTAAAATCGATGGTTTTTTAAATGGAGTTTTGTATTAGAAGTCAAGTGGAGTCTATTGGGATTTTTCATTGGTGGTCTGCAAGCGTGCAACTCAAAAACAAAACTACAAACTAAATTTCAAACCAAACAATAACTTTAGATGCTTTTATTGTGTGAACCAGTGTTTCCAGGGCGGACTGCCCCCTTTCACCCTGTGCGCTCGGCCCGCTCCACTTACCGCCGACAAGAAGCGCCGTGCCGAATGTAAACATGTCAAACTCCGTGAAGCCCTCCGGTAATGTGTACGCTCCCATGTTCAAATGCACAAATTAAACTTTTGCACTAAAAAACAAAAAAGACAAGTCCTGCTCGCGTTGTGTAGCACACCGCCGCCTGCAGCAACACGACGCCTTATAAAGGCTCTTTCACGTGAAAACGCATAAAGAGACTAATCTTAATAAACCCCTTCAGCAATCCCCCGAAGAATGTCCTAACAAGGAAGCCTCCTTCAAACTTCCTGCAAGTTCAGGACGGCGAGAAGTTTGCAGCTGACTGATGTGAAGTTTGTCGATTCAGGGCTCAGATGAGGTTTTAGTCAATGTGGGTGAATTCAGCAGGAAAGACGAACTTTTCCCTCAGCTCGTTTTCTTCACTCTGACGGTGTTTGTGCCGCTGTGACTGATAAGAAAAGAGAGAGGAAACATGGGAAATGTTGTTTTTAAGCCAAGCTGAGCGGCACCACAGATCAAATCACAGTAACTCTTAATGTTACTTTATTTTGTGTCTGATGTCTTATTTTCCTAATTGGCTGCAATAAAATCACAATATGCCATTAAAACATGTTTGCACTCCTAACATTGATCGTCTGATCCCTCCTCAGCTGCTCCTTCTGAGGTTTCCTCTGTTGTTTTTTACCCTGTTAGAAGATTTTTCCTGATGTGAATCAAGGGTTTCAGGATAATTACAATAATAACGACAATAAACCTTATTTGTGTAGCACTTTTTACAGAAGACAGCACACCCACCTAAGTGCTTCACATGAAAAAGACTAAAAATGAGATTGAGAATGAAACCCATTTGATGATAGTAATGAAGATTAAAATGCAGAGTAATGCATGAGATCAAGTGAAATACATTATTTTCCCTGCATATGTGCGAGGAAAAGTGCAAAGGTTACAAGCCTGATTGAGGAAAGTCAAAGCTAGTTGAAGGCTAAACTGAAAAGGATAATCTGAAGGTTAGAGGGTCTCATATGATGTACAGATTATAAAGGCAAATTCATGATTTAAATCTGATTTAGCATCAAAAGACAAATCAAGTTCAGGACACATTATTGTTGGACTGTCTTGTCTTGATGTTCTCCATGAAATATTGATGAAACCTGCAAATTTGTCTTTGAAGTAGGTGGTTTTGTTGATGGTGGTGGTTGATGTGTCGTAAAGTTGGCCTCTGGAGCAGGTGGGACTCTGTGTACAAGAAGCCTCAGCAGGGCCTGTTTCTGGTGAGGAAACTCTAGAGATTTAATGTCGGGGAGACGTTTTTACGGTTAACAGAGTCTGTTCTCTCTTTCAAAATGACCTCCTGGTGCAGCTCTCATCCTGTTTAAGACAAACTGAGGCCCTCATCCCCTCTATAACTCACTCACGCTGCAGCATCTTAAGTTAACTTTTAACAAAGAAATCAAAGTTTCTGAACATCAATTTTAATCTTTTCATAACAATCTATAAGTTTAGGTTAAAAAATTAAACTGACAAATTCCTAAACAGGCTCTTACTGGCCACATTGAAGTGCAAAATGTTAATTAAAACGTCTGTGAAAGCACCGGGATCTTATTCATTCACTCTTGAACTGCTGACCAGAATAACGCTATAAAACGAGGACAGCGGAAAAGTGACCTTTGGCTCCTGCAGCAGCCTGAACCTTTTAAAATGCAACATTTGGGCAGAGTCTGATTGCACCACTAATCTGTTCACAGATTACCACAAACTCATTAACTATGGAGTAATGATGTGTCCCAATGGACTTATAATAGCCTTTTCTCAAGCTGCCCATATTGTCCCATCCAGTCACAGGCCTCCTCATATATTCAACTAAAAAAAGAGCTGCACTGTTGATGCTTATCGCTGCATCTGCTGCTCTGACACGTGTGGCTCAAATGTGGCATCAGAAATGTTGATGTTTTACAGATAAACTGACAATCTGGAGCATTCGAGTCGTATATCAGAATGTTTGTACAGAAAGTGTTTGTGCAGCGTGACGTCACGCAGGAACATAAAGCGGCAGGACGCCAGTTTTACAACGCCAAAGATTCAATTTAATAATCTGTTAATCTACTGCAGCTGAGTGCGATGAAGAAAGAGCTGATCTGGAACATGGATTGATCAACTGGTATCAATTGTGATCATGTGAAAGGAGGTTTGGTTTGTGTGTACAATAAGCACTGAAATAATAATAATAATAAAAAAATCGATGTTTTTAATTCTAATAATTTTAATGCAACACGATTTGCAAGATGAGACCCTGTGCAACACATTTCTGCTCTTCCTGTGCTGTACATCAAAGAACAAAACTCAAGACCATGAAGTCTTATTTTATAGAAGAAATCAGGGTGAATCTCAGCATCTCGTTTAACCTCTTAATTAACATCAAACCCACCAGTGTCCTGAATAGCCGGTCTGTAACGTTTTTTCCAAAGTGCAGTTGCAGTGGTTGCACATTAATGCATTGGCTAACAGTTAATTACGCCATCATAATCTGCTGGTTTTGCAATGAAACAAAGGTTGCAGTGTTGGAATTGCATTTGTTCTGACAGACCCTGGAAATGAGCAGCAAAGATGGAAAAACTGGAACCAGAGTTTTTGTTTATTCCTGTAAAAAGTGGTAACAGGGGAAATGAGAAGTAATTAAGTACCTTTACTCAAGTACTGTACTTACAATACAGTTTTCAGGTCGGGGAGGCTTTCTACTTTTTCTCCACTGTCAACACTATCAGGGCCCGTCCTTCAGTAGGAGAACATTTATTCTTGCAAATACTTTGTTTTACTTTACCTCTAAAGGCATCTTTGAATGCAGGAGCTTGACACACCACATCTGTTTCTTCCCACCCACTGAGGTCAGACGGGAGGGAGGGGGGGAGGCACAGGTTTGTCCCAGGTCCTGCCAATTTCTGTCAGGACAAACCCTGAAAGAAATAGAGCAAAGATGTATTAATAAGAGAGAGAGCGACGGTTGGATTAAAGGATTTGAACTCCTGCCGGACAGCCATGTCTCTAAACCTCTGCACCTGTGAAAAGCCCTCAGAGACTGAGACAACACGGCTGTCATCCACAAAGTGTGTCAGACACACAGTTACACACAAGAAGGATGAACGTGCAGGAAAATTAGAACAATTTAATAATAGCAAGAGTAAGATTAAAAATTGGAGATATTTCTCATATAGTTCTTTTAGTTGATGTGAGAAGTGGAATACTCTGTACTGCTTTGGGTAGTTTAATAATACATTCATTTTTTGAATATATTTTGAATTAATAATCTGAATCTGCAAAGTGGTTAAAACTTTAAAAATGTTCTGTAGTAACAAGTACAATATTTGCCTCTGAATTGCAGTGGAGGAGTAGTATAAAGCAGCATGAAATAGTTAAGTGCAAGTACCTCAAAATTAAACTTGAGTACAGTACTTGTGTAAATGCATGCAGTTATATTCTACCACTGATGTTTATATGATCTGCAGAAGTCCAAACTGGGTTGACTGAGTTTATGTTCTCCTTGTAAATCATAAACATAAAAGATGGAGATAATCTCAAACAGTTTTTGAAAAAGGTTATTGATTTGTTATTTTAACCCTGTGATCAACTGATGGCCTCACATGGTTTTGTCAAAGGTCAGTTATCTGGTTTGAAGTTTAGGTCTAATAACAGGAAGGTGAATGACATACAGTGAATACAGATAGCGACTCTACACTGCCATCTAGTGGCCACTTGTTGCTTAAGTCCGAGCCATCATGCAAACTACAGTCTATCAGGATATTAAACATTTCACAGACTGTTTAAAAATATCACAATTTAAAGACAAGCAAACACAACAAGAGAACAAGTTCATTAAATATAACTGTAGGACGTCCATGTGCTTCCCTGTTAGAATAAAACAAACAGTTCACAGCATTAAAAATTAACCGTACATCATAACTGAGAAAGAATTCTTCATGTTAAAATCTGTCTACATGAGGTTGTTTTGAATGTTTCAGATATTCATGGTTAATAACTACATATAGGTAGATTTCAGGCCTCTGCTGTGGCGACCCGCAGCCTGCGCTTCATTTAGGTGCTGTACACTTTGCTGCGTCCAGAATTAACCGTCCAATCAACTACTGCAAAGTATTTCCCTGAGAATAAAAGTGAAAACTGTGCAGCCTATCAGCGTCCAGGAAGCAATAGCCTAATCGTGTGAATGAAAATAACCCAAGTCCTTCACTAATCCCTGCCTATCCTTTTTATCTGAGGATTCAGACCAGTCAGAGCAGTATGGAGCTGTGAGCCTGCACACCACCACGATGCATCCGATGCCCCGTTAGGCTGAGCCGTAGCGCTTGTTTTCTTTCATTGTAGTTTAGCTGCATAGCGTTTAGTAGCTTGCAGGAGAAAAAATGAGTCGATATTTTACTGCTGCTTTTTGTTTGGCTTTAGTTTTTCTTCCGCTGCTGTGCAGTTCATGTCCTGCACAGTGCAGCTGCTTCTTCCACAAATTAAGTGATGGATCTAAAGCAAGGTAAATATGGCAGTTATTCAATGTTCTTGTTTCAGTTTTACATGTTTCTTTCTTTTCTTTTCTTGCTTGCAGAATTGATTTTCACTGCAGCTTTCCTCTGTTCAGTTACTCCGTGTAGTGGAGGATTAACTTGGAGTCGCCCTTTAATCTCCTTTGCTTGTTACTGAACAATAGGTTACTACGTTGGTCAAATAAACTCTGAACTAAATTATTATGTGAAACGGAGGCAGAAAATATATTTTGCTTGTTATAAAATCCACTTCTACCCACCCCGACAATTTCAAAGAAGCTTTGCTATTGTTCCTCTTAAATGTCACATTATGAATAATCATGTTTTTATTATTTTATTCCTCGCAGGAGTGTACTCTGCAATGATCCAGAGATCACTGTGGTTCCTCCAAATTTTCCCACTGACACATCGAAGCTGCGCATTGAAAAGACAGCAATCACGCGGATTTCAACCGACAACTTTCACTACCTCAACAACCTGGAGTTTCTGTGGATGTCTTTCAATTCACTGAACTCACTGAATGTTGACAGTTTCCGGGGTCTTTACAACCTGGATGAGCTCAGGCTGGATGGCAACGCCCTCACCTCCTTCCCCTGGGAGTCCCTGACTGACATGCCAAACCTGAGGCTTCTTGACTTGCACAACAACAAGATCTCCACCATCCCTGCAGAGGCCACTGTGTACATAAAGAATATCACCTATCTGGACTTATCCAGCAACAGTCTGACAACCGTTCCTGCTGACGTTCTCACAATGTGGCTGAGTGTGAAGCCATCCCAGGACTCTGATTCCTCCAAACTAATTCTCGGTGAGGATCAAGCTGTGGCATATTAGGATAGTGGAACGTATTCTTTTTAATCTGCCTTGCATGAGGACCACTTCTTTGACACCAGAAGGTCTTAAAGCTGAATTAGGGATTAGTCTAATTATAGTTATTGTGTGTCAAGTTGTCAGACTAATTCTTGTTATTTTAACAGCCGCACAGTGTTGATGAACTGGATGTTGGTAACAGTAAACGCCTGGTTTCCTCTGCAGGTCTCCATGATAACCCGTGGCTGTGCGACTGCCGGCTGTACGATTTGGTCCAGTTTCAGAAATCCCCATCATCATCTGTGGTTCTCATCGACACCAGGCTGAGGTGCGCTGATCCAGAGAGCTTGTCGGGGGTTCTTTTCACCGAAGCGGAGCTGCAGAGGTGCCAGGGCCCTCGTGTGCACACGGCCGTGGCTCGTGTTCGAAGCTCACTGGGCAACAACGTTCTGCTGCGCTGCGGCACAGTTGGAGTCCCCATCCCTGAGCTGTCCTGGAGCCGGGCCGATGGAAAGAAAATGAACGGCACTGGTGAGTTCTGCTGCACTAATTCCAGATGTGCTTGAATTAGAACAGCATCTATTTCTATCCCAGTGTCAATGAGATTAAAGTTATTCTTTTTGTGCCAATCTGCTTAACTCTGTGGATGCCTGCTTCTTTTATTTTTCAGTCCAGGAAGAGATTTCAAAGGAGGGCATCATTTGGTCGATTCTGAGCGTGCCTGCAGTCTCCTACCGAGATTCTGGGAAATATGTGTGCAAAGCAACCAACTTCGTGGGCACTGCAGACGCCATCATCTCTTTGGTGATCACAGATTCCTTTCGGTCAGAGGAAGCAGGCGGCGGTGTTTCTAAGAGAGCCAGAGGGAAGAAACCTGGTGGCATTGGAAGAGCGGCTTACCAGGAGAAACTTATTGCGAGATATGTTCCTCCACCAACCACCACTGCCGCCCAGCCCATCATCGAACCTCTCAATGGCAAAGGCGTGACTGGGAAGTATGAGATTGAAAGCTACAGCATCTCTGACGATGCTTCTCAGAGACGAGGCAAAGCGTCAGGCTCCCAGCAGGCGGTTGAGGTGGAGCGGGATGCTCTGAGTAACTTGGCTGCCAACGCCTCATCCTTACAGCAAGCTCCGGAGAAAAGGGTGGTGCGTTCGGTGAAGGTGATCGGTGACACCGACCACACCGTCTCTCTGAACTGGCGAGCCCCTACAGCCACAAATACCACAGAATTCAGTGTCCTATATGCCGTATTTGGTGAGAGAGACATGCGTCGGATCAATGTAGGTGCTGGTAGGAACCGGATCACCATTGAAGGCCTTGTGCCAAAGACAAAGTACATTGCTTGTGTTTGCGTCAAAGGCCTGATCCCAAAAAAGGAGCAGTGTGTAATCTTCTCAACAGATGAAGCAGCCAGTGCCAGTGGCACTCAGAAGCTCATTAATGTGGTGGTGATAACGGTGGCATGCGTGATTGCTGTCCCCCTGACACTGATTGTGTGCTGCGGGGCGCTAAAGAAGCGCTGCCAAAAGCTGCTGGGGCGGCAGCCCAAGGACATGCAGGACTCATATGTCACGTTTGAGACCCTTGGCCCCGCGGCCAAAGCTAAAGGGATGGAGGGCGAGTATCTGACCAGGCTAAATCCTGACGAATCCAACAGGCTGCTTTCAGCGAGGTCCAGTGTTGACTCAGAGGCCACAGCTAGGACTGAGGGGCCACCTAACGAGTACTTCTGCTAAAACCAAATGTATGCCACAACCTCCAGAGGATGCACTTTGTTTTCTAACAGCCTGTGACGTGAATAGATAAACTCTTGGGCTCAGAGACTGAAAAGACTCGTCTGATCCTCTTCTGGGGGTCTTCAGAGGACACTGACAGCTCTGTCAGCACTGGATGTATGACATTGTTTTACAGCCTTGCGGAAATAAAAACCACCATTCATTTGGTGGACAGCAAAAAAGGGAAAATATACACAGTGACACGGTTTCAATATTTACATGTGGTGTAAATGTGTAAAATTAACTTTTTTTTTAATTCATTGTGCACTTTTAAAGGTGATGTTTTGCAGAGGAAAATGTCTGGAAATGTTGCCCTAAACGGTCTAAAACCCAATCAATTTTATTTTATTATTTTATTTATTTTATTTTCTCCTGCACTGTGTTCAACTCTTTACTGAAAATATTTAGAGGAAGGAGTTATTAGTCCATTTTGTATGTCAGTATGATGTTAACGTGCCAGGTTTACTGTTGGGTCGAAAACCTAAAACGCATCACATTTTATAATCTGTAAATACTTGTGACCTATATATGTGTATGTATGAATGTACTGTATAAAAATAAATATTTTTTTATACTTATATACGTTCATGTTGTTTTCTTACATCTCAGAATATTGATTTTTAAGTAGATCAGTATTCATTTTGACTCAAGCAGAAATTGGCCTGTTATGTGCATTGAAAACGTAACACTGCTGTAGGGAAGCTAGTCTGCTAGTAGCTAATCGGAGCCCGATCAGGTAGCATGTCGCTAACTAATAACCTAGTGTTGAGTAAAACCTGCTTAAAGTAGTAGGTGGGTGAGCTGGATCAACATAAATTAAGCTATATGTTAGTTCTGTTTTCTTTAAATCGCAATTTTGCGTGTTAGTGAAAAGCTTTTGCTTAACACTGAGTTTTTATTATTAGCTATGCTAGTGACGTCCTGTTGTTGTGACCGTGTTAACATGCTAACATTAACATTTAGCTCAAAATGCTGAGGCACAGCCTCAGCACACAGCAGCTAGCTTCTTTCTTTTGCCTTGTTAACACAGAAAGTGGAGCAGAAATAACATCAGTGTTGTCTGAGAAAGATCTCAGATTTAATACAACTCAGTCTGAACTCAGAGAGCCCAGAATATCTACAGATGTGTGGACTAATTCACCTACAAAAGTCACTAAAGATGCTAAATCAAGTTTAGGGAAGTTTGTTTTGTCTCTTATGCATCTTGTGTCCTGGTGGATGATGAAACTAAAGCCACTATAAAGATTATTAAAACAATTTGTTCAACGTAAGGAATGACGTCTATCTATATCTCTACTTAAAAACTTGTATGATAATTGGGAGATTATAACTGAACGTCAGATGAATTTCTTTGACTGTTAAACTGGGACGTACATCTATAAACACCTTAGACATTAAAGGGAAAATGTCTGTTAAAGACTGAAACTCCAGTGCTGTAGATGCTGTCTGTTTTCACACTTTATTTATATGCTGATTCTGCCTTTAACAACCTGTGAGACAACCAGTGTTCAGATTATTGAGGTCAGATTACAGTCCTCTCCAGACATCTGTCTCTCTGCAGCCCTCCCTCTCTGTGCTGCTAAGCCCGACCGACTCCGGCCCACTTACTGCAGATGGGCCTCCTGTCATGTCAATGCCTGTGCTTCAGAGGGGGACAAATAGATTAAACTGGATCGATGCAAAGCAGTTTGGGGTCATATGTGAAAGAAGAACTGTAATCCAATCAAACATAACTCACTGAATCTTGATTGAATGTTTGCGTGTTTTGATGCTTTTGAGGAGATCAGAAAATGATTTCTAGACAAAGTGGACCACTGATATAAATACACCTTACCTATGTGTGTCTCACATGTCACTTGGTGTCTTAAGTGTTACGTCAAGGAAGATTAAGGTAATAGGCTTTCTTCCAGGCAGCCCACAGGCTTGTCCTGGCCACACAGGCCTATTTCACAAGCTCCTCCAGGAATATGGATGCCTTTTGTGTCTTGTTACGTACCGCTTTGTTGTTTTATCTTGTCAACCCTGGATCATCAACTTGTCTGATCGGTTGCTCCTGCACAGATGATAACTTGGGAAGGTAAGTGCCCACTGAAACTATATACACTCTTAAAAGTAGGCGTGAGTATGTGTTAGCCTTAATCTCGTTTTAAATGTAACCTGCTAACCTAATTGCTCTATAATTTAAACACAAACGCTATCCCTAAATTTGTGCTAGTGGTCCACGAGCAGTTGTGAAGACAAAACGCACTCTTGTCATTAGCTTCTCTTGTCTAAACACATCTCGTCTTACCATTCTAGGTCTTTACTATGTATGGAAACCTCGTTGGGACAAATCCCAGCAGACATCCCACACAATTTCACTAAAATCCGAATTGAGAACTGCCACCTGACTGAGTTACCGCAAGGATCTTTCTCCAAAGTTAGTGCCTTGGAGTTCCTCTGGCTGAATTTCAACGAGATCACCCTGATGAACATCAAAAGCCTGGAGGGGCTGGCAAACCTGACCGAGCTCAGGCTACAAGGCAACAAGCTGACTTCAGTGCCATGGACGGCGTTTAGGGACACACCGAAACTGAAGATTCTGGACTTGAAGCACAATCGATTGGATGTCCTGCCTGAACATGCCCTGAAACACTTACCTGCTCTAACCTACTTAGATTTATCCTTCAACCAGCTTAGCGTCATATCAAAAGATGTCTTCATTTCTTGGCCTCTTTACCAAACAGCAGAGAAAACATGGGGCAAGGAAGGAGTGGTCTCCAATGTGGTTCTGGCGTTGCACGACAACCCCTGGTTGTGCGATTGTCGCCTAAAAGGCTTTGTTGAATTCATCCGGGCGGTCAGCCCTCCCATCATTCTGATGAACTCCTATTTGATGTGTTCGGGCCCCGCCTCCAAAGCCGACAAGTTTTTCCACGAGATCCAGTTGAAAACATGCATGAAGCCGGTGGCCTCTGCCCCAGAGACAAACATCACTTTACCTCTCGGAGCAAATGCAACACTCACATGCTTAGTCAAGGCCAGGCCGAGCCCGACCATTCAGTGGATGTACAGTCTGAAGATTATAAGAGGATTTACTGGTAAGATTTTTTTTTTATCACTACCATCCATTAAACTGTTGTGAACCTGCTCTAGGAGCACTTAGTGCGGTATATGTGAAACTTTCAGGCTGCATCTGCTGTATGAAAGATGCAGCAACAATACCCCTTTTAGTTACCTTACCGTGTCTTTATCAGATGTAAACAAGCCTCCGTTTTAAATGCAGTACGCTCTGATGCCCTGTCTTCTCCCTGCAGCTACACAGACTCAAATAAATGAGGAGACCATCACCTCCCAGCTGGTGATCCCTTCTCTTCACCTGGCAGACCGAGGAATCTACACCTGCATGGCCAACAACTTCATTGGCAACTCCTCTGTCAGCATCACTGTTAACATCAGCTCCTTCAATTCCTCCATCCCTCTCCCTCCACCTGTCCCCATGTTGTCGACTGATGAGAATACCTACATTGACATCCGCATTGCCAAGCAGACGGTTTACGGTATCACCCTGGAGTGGCACGCAGCAACGGACAACCCAGCAGAAACCTGGTTCACCATCCACTTTGGTAAATACGACTCACCCAAAAAGGAGATGATCTACATCGGCCCCGGCATCAACAGCTACTCCGTCAGCGACCTGCTTCCTGTCACCAAATACGAGGTCTGCGTGACCCTGAAGAACCATCCACCGAGGGAAGGCCAGTGCGTCGTGTTTGTGACTGGAAGTGACATCAGTGAGCTGGAGCAAAGAGAGAGGCTCATCCACATTATTGTCATTGTGTGCGCCATGTTGTTGGCAGTGCCGGCCGGCATGTACGCCTGCACCACGGAGGCCAGGTTCGGCTGTGCGGACCCCTGCGTGGATCTGTGGAGGAAGCGCAAGCTTTACAGAGAGAACATGGGGATGGAGAGGCAGGGCACCTTCGACAGCCTGCAGGCGGGCAGCGATGAAGGCCTGTGCAGGGACTCGGAGGAAAAGCCGAAAAAGAGCAGGAAGTCTGAGGATAGGTGCAAAGGAGGAAGTGCAGCTCATCTGTACTAGCATCAAAGTCAAGCAATGTACATACATGTGCATTTGTAAATAGTGTCAGCTTTCAGCGTAGCTCCAGCTTGTGCTTCTCACGTCTTGTGATTGCATTTGAGTCACTAACCATTTGATTTCAGAAAAATTAAAACCTGATGATGGAAAAAACACTCATAACCGCTGTCATGAAGGTATTTCTAGAATCCTCAAAGACTCCTCCAACCATGCGGATGAAACAATATTCTGTCCATTTTACCACAGAGAAGATTTTTAAACCTTTTCTGACTCCTTATGACCTGTGGATCAAATGTAATACTGATGAAAGGGAGGCACAAACTGGGGCTATTTTGAGTACATAGCCATCCTGTAAATAAAAATATCTCAAGCTATCAGCTCGAAGTGGAGATGCCTTTATTCCTTATTGTAAGGAGAGTTTATTATCTTTGTTAATGCAAATGTACAAAAACAGGTTTGTGCTAAAATGCATTTGATATCTTTTTGTGTCAGTTTTGTTTTCAATGTTTTGATACTGAATGTAAAATCATGCAATCCTAAATGAGAAAAGTGTAAATAATCATACAAACTATACTGTAACTGAGCGGATTGTGTGTTGGTTCGTGGTTCAGGAGATTTTAATCCACTTCATGTTTAAAAAAAATATGTATTTTGTTATTGTTTCTCTTTTTACAGACTCCAGATTTGTTCTGTTGTAATGGAATGAAATGATGTTTGACATGGATTAAAGGGGAGTCAAAGACGAATGCTGAGACATACTCTTGATTTTTTAGCACAATCACTCAGAGGATTTGTTACATAAGCGGTGTTTTCCCGTGCATTTATACATACACTCGTAAGCAGATTAAAGTGATTTTCTATCTGAACTCCAGTCAGCAGAACATGATATTTCCATTTAATGACAGCTCGGAGCTTGCTGTCTCCACATCAGCTGTGCATCAGCCAAATAGAGGGTATATGTACACTTTCAATTTTCTTTTTTAAATTGAAAATATTCACCTCTTATTAATCTAGTTAAATGCACTTAAACGAACTTACGAATGAATATTAATATAATGAAAATTAGTCTTCATGTTACATAAATGATGTTCAGTCAGTTCACACCCACTGCATCCATTATTATACGGTATTATGTAATTGAGATTTTTAACAGAAAAAAAGGTGTTAATTCAGTATGAAATATATGAAGTACAATGATTTTTTCCTACATAATGTAATATTTTGATGAGTGGTGGAAGACAGATAATCAGATACTTTATGCAACATAACAATACCACAACAATCCTATTTAAGTAAAAGTAAAGAAGTATTATCTGCAAAATTTTAAAAGAAAAAAAGCACATTATTATATATTACATGAATACTGATGTATGAATGTGAAGCAGCATTTTACTTTTGCAGCTGCTTGAGGTGGAGCTCGTTTTAGCTGCTTTATGTACAGTTTGGTAATTTGGTCTAGTGGTTCCTAAACTCGGGATTGTGGCCCTCCAAAGGGTCACAAAGTAAATCTGAAGGGTCGTGAGATGATTATCAGGTTAGAAGAGAAGAAAAAAAACAAAGCTCTGACATCTGTAATCTGTGTTCAGTCTGTATTCGCTTTTCTCTAATCTTTGCCTTTTTGTGAAACATTGGATAACTTGACCCCTGTGGGCCTCGGCTGAAACAATCTGCCACAACCAGTCACTGCTTCATGGTAAAATGAAGCTAAAATGTTGAGAGCAACTGTTTTAATCTTCAATAACACACTGTATTTTATAATCCTATCATTTGATTTAAAATCTTAATCTGCAAAGTCACTCGTAACTAATAAATGTAATCAAGTAAAGGTAGTTAAGTAAATAATACAATAAGTAAAGTACCTCAAAAGTGTAGTCGCAGAAGTACCAATGAACCATAGCTTTCTCACTTTAATGTGTCGTCCATGTTTGAGATGCCGATACAATAAAATACAGTGAACTAAATGAAACTAAACTAATATCCTGACAAAATGGAGCTCAGAACAAGTTATTTTCAAATATTTATTCAAAATCAAGACGGTACAAAGACGGTACAAATATGTTACTTTGAAGGACCAGGCAAGTGTAATTTATAGTTAACATATATAGTTTATCTCAACTTATTTAAGATAGATTTAAGTTAAGATATAGTCAGATACAAGATATGTATTACAGCAATTAAATGACTCCAATTTCATTTGCCTACATTTGAAGGCAATGAAGAGTAACATGGAACTGTTTGGACACAGACTCTATTTCTACAAAGGAAATGTCCCAGCGGGTCAAATACAGACTGACTGTGCTTGAAAATCTTAAGCATATCACTAAATTGTACTAACAATATCCAACTAGTGATGTTAGATGATTCATTTGTTCTTCATGTTTATTTACTGCTGCAAGATACAACTGGGAAATGTTCATATCTCGCCGTGTGTGTGTGTGTGTGTGTGCTCAAAATAATGAAAATAATACATTTCAAACGGACTCATGGTATTTATATAAAAGCATTTTTCTAGAATAACACACTCAAATAAATAGAAGCAACTCTGCTAGCTTGTGTTACTGTGAAAACCTACAGTGGCACATTGTAATCATACAAAAGAGCGACTTCTCAGCTTTCAAGCGGCTGATGTAACACAGTAAAAATATTAACACACGGGCCCTTTAGCACTTTAGAAGAAGCAGTGTTGTTTTTCATGACTGTGTCTTTCAGTTGTGCGCTCCAGTGAGCAACAAGAAGGGTTTTTTTTTAGAAGGATTTGTTGGATGAAATCCTAGTTTTGTGCTGGAAACATTACAGGGTCGCGAACATTACACTGTTCAGGAAATTATGCAACTTATGTACACACAGTAAGTCTTAGTAATCCTCTCCCTGGACAATTTAAAGTGGTGCTTCTTACTGTTAAGATGATGTAATCTTCCTCAAGATGGCAGTGTGGTGAATTATCTTCGACTGCACCCGCGACAGACTGTCTCCTCTCTTTACCTAAGCCAGGGCAGCTGAGGATGCTGCGGAGCCCAATTGTTCAATATCTCTTCTTAAGACATAAATATCTGTAAACCGTCCTGTTATACCTCTCGTACAGTTTACTCATGAATCATCGTCATCAAGACGTTTGTGTGACAGAGTTAGTAATAACCTTGGTTGCTCTCAATGATTTTCTGCTCCAGCTTCATTTTAAGCTCTGACACTAAAGCAGAGCTGATGTTTCCATCTTTGCGGCGACTAGACTTTGCTTTCTTGGAGCCTTTGGAGGCCAGCGCGCCAGATATTGTCGGGACCGCCCGGGGCTTCTCACTGGGCCGTGCGTTAGACGGGGGTGGAGGGGGCAGACAAGGAGCGCTGGGAGGTGGAGGCTTCAGCCGGGGGCTGCTGGTGCCCCGCTGCAGGCTGCTCTCTGGGTTGTCGATGAGGAACTTATCTGCAGGGTCGTTGAATTTAATCGTGGGCATCTTGAAGGTCCAGGGCTGCTGGTCCCTGGGTCGCCTCTTAATGATGCGACGTGCCGGCATGATCCTGTTTGACTTTGAGTTGCGCATGTACATAGCCGTAGAGATCAAGACTGTCACCCCTACCAATACGCTAATGATAACAGTGACCAAGCCTAGAGCTTTCATAGGATTGTCCCTACTTTTCATTAAAAAGGCCGCCATAGGACCCTTGAGAGGAGTCTGTAAAAGAGCACAAATACAAGAGTTTAAATCAAGTCCAAGGGACTGAATCCAAGCTTTAACGAAGCATTTGTCTACAGCATGCAAGCACGAGAGATGGATGTGCAAAGCACTGACAGAGGAGGCCCAAACAACATGTCTACCAACAATGTGACGCTCCCACACACACACACTCAGTCATCCGTCTTCCTCCGTCCTACAGACCGCTGATGCAAAGCTAAGAACTATGCACAACGCTAGTTGTTGGGAATGCGTCTGGCAGTGCGGTGCATAAAGATTCCTCTTTGGCATGTGACTCATGAGGGCTGAACAAGAACAATGACGGTTCATGAGACCAGAATGGAGTGAAGTGAATGACTGTGTGAGAAAAATGGAGATTTAAGCGAGCAAATCCAGGTTTAAATCTAACGTAAAAGGCTCAGTCTTTGTCATTTTGACAGCCAAATAGTCTGAGTCATGATCTAGAAAGATGGGGTTTTGGTAGTGTAAAAAACTACATTATTAGAAAAATACTGTATTTAGAATATTTTCCAATCAAGAAATAAAATAAATTAATAAAAAAAGAAAAATAGAAAAAACTCTCTTATTAAATTCCATCAAATGTGCCCCAGGACTCTTTTACAGACAACAGCTAACCAGTAAAAAAAATGACATCTTTTTACAGGTAATGAATAATGAGGTACCACTGTCAAGTATTTGTCACTTGATTCTGCGGACCACTTTAATATAGTTACTCTCGGGGTTGATTCGGGACTTTTTCACTGCGTTGCAGTACAGGATTGTGGATATGCAGATCGTTAATAAAATGAGCGAAGTGACAATGCTGAAACAAATTCCGAAAACAGTCAGCGGACGCTTGCTGAGGCCCATGAAGTATGAAATTACTCGACCTTTGACCTGAAATGCACGATACACAACACAGAAACACCAAAAACATGGAGTCATCTCATCATGTCGAGTGAAGGAATGAATGAATACATGCGGACGACAGAGAGTATCAGAAAAATATGGATTCATGTAAAAAAGGATAATGCTGTTATTTCATCTTTCATATTCATATCCTCAAATTTAGTGAAGAGACAAAAACCAGTATGAATTTATAAGAAGTGGGCGGCACATATTCCTGTGCACCAATCAGAATGCAGCGATATTTGAATAAAAATCTGATGACATTTGTGGGAATCTTTTCTTGTGTTATCTGTGTCAAATAATACATACAGATGTGTGCGCCTGCTGGATGTGCCAATAGTTAACTATTTGCTAACATTGTCCCCTTTTTCTTAGCCATAACATTAACAAATAGCCCAAAAAGCAGCTAATGCAGCTTTAATACTTTTTGGAGGACAGTGGAGGCAAAGCTTCATGAGGCTGTGACACAGAGCATCGTTGGTTTTGGTCTCTTCTTGTTGATATTAATAAAAGCATAAAAAATGACCAGCACTATCCTTTAAAGAAGATGAAATGTGATTGGCTGAAACAAGGATGCTAAATTAGCAGCAGCGTAGCGTAACAACAATGCCTATTATCGCATGTTAAAGTGCTTGAATGTACAGCTGGCGCTGCCTAAAGCTCAGGTTTGGAATAGGAAGCGCTGCGAGCATGCTGTGAGTCAGAGCAGGGCTTACCGCCTCCGTGATATCGATATTGACCACGGCTGTTGTGCTGAAGGATGGAGAGCCCCTGTCCCTGGCTTGGACCACCACAGACCACTTGCAGTCCTTCTCCTTGGTGATGTTCTGCACAATCTCCATTGACTTGATGTAAGGCTTCAGCTTGATCTCTCCGGTGTCGGCGTTGATGTCAAACGCGTTGTCTGGATCAGCTCTCATGATGGAGTACTGAATGACATTGTTTGGAGACTCTGCATCTTCATCTACTGCCTGTAAAAAAGTGGCAGAATAACATAAAATCGTTTGATATTTCGATCACTTTACTAACCTGCATAGTGGACTGCCAACTCTGTTAATAGAATCAATTCATGGTTGTTTTGGTCTTTTCATTGGATTTGATATCAGCAAAAAAAACAGATAATATCACTTATTTAGCAGTAATGATTAGTTTTCAAACATGGAAATTAAAGTCTGATTTTTTTAACATTAATTTGTCAGTTTTGTTGTGTATGATGTACACAAAAATAGCATTTAAAATTCTCTTCATTTTCAATTGTTTCATTTTAATATTGGCAGTCCTGATCTTCCGTACCTGTTGTGTAAATCTCATAAACAGCCGCTGTTTTGATCTCTTGGTATATAAATAGGTTTTCAGTGCACGTGGAAAATGACTCATCATGAAGTACCTCTACTCTGACGGGTGTACCAATAATCATTGTCTTTTCCAGGAGTTTTTCATCAAATTCTGGGGAGTGGTCGTTCATGTCGAGGACGGTGACAAAGACTTCAGCCAAGCCGTACTTCCCCTCCGAATCTTCAGCCTTGACGTAAAAGTTGTATTTAGATCTGACCTCTGCGTCCAGGCTGGTCCAGGGCTGCGTGGAGATGAGGCCTGACGACGGGTGGATGGTAAACCTGCAGGGTCACACAGCGTATGAGTCATCACCACAGGTGTCCATGCTGCCGACACACAAAGCAGGTGTGTCTAATGCTCACATCCTGTGAGTCTCTGCATGACTCACATTAATACTATAAAAAGCAGATTTCCATCCACGTGGTAAAAATACACTGATGTTAATTGGTTCAGTTCCTTTTTCACATTTCCTACCTCCTTCGTCTTCAGTGTTAAAATACTGTTACAAATGCAGAAGTATTAGCATCACAGTACACTTGAAGTACAAAAAGTGAAAGTACAGAATGTCTTATTTCAGATTAGTAAATACTGGATTATACTGACGGATGCATTAATGTGCTCATCACTTTAATGCTGCGGTCGGTGCAGGTGGTGTTCATTTTAATTACTTTATATACTGGTGGGAAGCTTAATCTACAGTAACACGTCAGTCTGTTAGTTGATTTTCTATCAATAATCTGAATCTGAGAAGTACAAAGTAATTTAAGTTCTAAAGTAAATGTAGTTGAGTAAAAATTGCAGTATTTACCAGTAAAGCAGCAGAAAATGTAAATTCTCAAGTAAAGTACTCGTACCTCATTCACCTGCATTCCAGCACTGATCAACTTTCTCCACCAATCATGTTGTATTTGTTGTCCTGAATATTTATTTGTTTGTTTGCTGTTGATTGTGATTAAATTTAAATTTTAATGCCTTTTCTGAGTAGTTACACTCTTATCAGCTTTGTTTTTCTGCACACTGTTGTGTTATTTGATAACTAAATAACTACTGGACAGACTTCACTCACATTTGATGGAAATTCTGGTCTGGTAAACATATCAAGGTCTGGTTTAGAGGCAAAAATGTCCCTTTTTATTTTTTCTTGAATCCTTTTCTTAAAGACAAATCTAGACACGTGAGACATGTCTGTTGTTGCCTTGATCAGTTTTTTTTAAACCTTCCAATTTTGACCAGATTTGGAGCAAATATTTGGATTAGCCTGGAACTCGTTCACTTGTTTGTTTTTGTTTTCTTGTGAAGCCATTTTCCTTTAATTCTTATCCAAATCCCCATCACTGTGTGCTTTTATGCAGTTCTGGATCCTTTGATTTTTTAAACATTTGCTTATTTCAGAGATCTTTTGAGTAATACTGTCTGACTTTCCAGTAGCTGTATTAAAAACAGACACTGTGCCAGACAGCACTGTGTGTCGATGGCCCCCCCACTGACAGACTGCACCAAGTTGCACCAAGATTGTGTCATTTTTCCTACAAGCAAAAACGTTTGTAATCAGAAAAACTTCACCCGAGTATTTGACAAATAAGATAAGATTAGATAAGATTCTACAGCACTGATGTGGGTTTGTGCTTTCTCAGTGCTCTCTCGCTCAACACTGGGCTCGCAGCCATTTTATCCAGCCGTCTTTTCTGTCTCGTTTTCCACTGTGAGATTTCACAAGTTGCCTTGAAACTGATAACTTTCGCACAATTAACTCAGGTCGCTGCCTGAAGACGAGCATAAATTCTCACTTTTCCTTCGCTGCATGCTGCCTTGCTTTTCAAAGCTGCCGTTTCTGTGGCTCCAGCTGTCACATCGCATGTTAATTGGCTCTCCCTATGCGAGACGGGCCAGGCTGTCTATTTTTAACCCTCCAATCCAATTAGGAGATTAGCCAGCATCTTGCAGCCATTTTAGAGAGAGCTGTTTGTGCAGCAGAGGGGCCAATCAGACTGGGTTCCTGCTTGCCACTTCAATCAAAGAGACAAAAGATGAATCAAGACTGGTGTCCTGCTGGCTGAGTTTACCCAACACCCTCAGCGGTGTGGAGTCATATTCACAGAAAATGGACTTCTTTAGTCCATGGAATTGCAAGAGTTAAGTGTGTGATCAGACCAAAACTGAAGCTGGCAGGAGTGAAAGGTCTTTACTTACAAATCTGATCCTGATCCATAAATCGTGTATTTGACTTCACCCCAAGGCCCTGAATCGGGATCATTTGCCTGCAGGAAAAACAAGCAGGACAGAGATTAGAAGCCCGGCACATGAAATAAATAATAAAGCATGAAAAATGTACAATTTGTAAACAAGATTATTTACTAATTGGATAAATTAGTTCAGTATAGTTACACTAGGGAGCAAAAAACTCAAACAAAGTGGCTGAAGGTGGTGCAGTTAGATGTTTTTACTGGAGGATAACCAGCCAGGGTCTTAAGCTCATGTACGGTGGGTGGTGCAGGCTCTAAGTCTCTTCCTGTGGTGAGTGGGGATGGAGGTGTAGGTCAGAATGATTAACCTTGGGGCAACATTAAGCTCTATACTCCATACTGTAGCTTGGACATGTTGCCCGGCCGCAGGATTCATACAGTCTAATGGAAAGGAAGAGACAAATGTGCCGATACTTCTATTAATAAAAGCGCTGTCGGAGGTGCACCACGGAGCATATGCCAGAATGTCAAAGGAAACGTGAATTTCCCAAACGAGGACCAACAAAAACAAAGCCAGGGACCTCTGAGCTTTGCTGTCCGGCGACAACCTGCTTTCATGTAATGAACTGCACCGAGTAATATGCATTTATTTGAGGATTGATGGATTATATAATCACTTAGGTGGGGTTAAAGCAGAGTTTAATCTCGATTGACTCACTGTTACAGACAGAACGCTGGAGCCTCCAGGGGAGTTCTCAGGGACCCTGGCGATGTAATACTGGGACGTGAATTTGGGAATGTTGTCGTTTGTGTCCAGCAGGTTGATCACTATGTCAGCAGTGGCACTGAACCTCTCAGGAGTGTCGATCTCCACCGCCAGCAGCTGCAGAGAGGCATGTGCAAAGAGGGATTAAATGAAGGTCTCCTCGATGAATTGATTTGTTTATTGACAAACAAGATGAAGAGTCTGCAGCCGCACGAGCAGCTCTGTGAGGCTCTAAGAGGCAAACCACACTGTATCATTTATAATGAAATTCAGTGTGTTAGCAGGGTTGCTAACATGCAAATTAACACAGCTGAGTCTAATTTAGTGACATAGGAAGTCTAACCTTAAAAGAAATGGTTGGTCCCTTTTCATAGTCGATGCCAGATGTGTCTTCCACGATGATGGTCACCTGCGCTTCGTTGAGCACCGTCTGGGGAACCACTCGCAGCACTCGACTCGGCCCCACGAGCCTCAGTTTAAATTTAGCATTTGCGCCCTGTGCAGAAGAAAAAACAACAAGATGCAGAAAGCATGAATCAGTAAAGTGAATAAGGACATAGCTGCCCAGAAAAACAAGAAAACCAATGGTTCATCAGACTCAAGGTGGCTTCGGCAAACCTGGCAGACAATGTTACATGAGTCACTGAGGCCGGTTGGAGAGAATAAACATGACGGCATAATGAATTTCATTTTGTCTTGAATTAATGAACAGATTTCATGAACATTATGAAGTGGTGTTGCATAACTGCACATACTTTGAGGCTGGTTGGCAGATCTTTATGCAACATTGTACCCAGTGGTATTAGTGAATCTGCCAGCGCGGAAACAAACTCAACACGGAGGGAACATCAGTTTTTGTCATCAGAGCACCTGGTGTTGCCACAGTTATTGACAGTTAACAGTATGCTTAAAGCAAATGTCTTGATGATTGATTGTTAGTTGATGTTCAGCAGGCGTAGACCCTGAGGAAGGAATGAAAAGATGCAGAGAGCTCACTGAGGCCTGAGGGGAGTCTGGGATAAGTCTACCTGATCGGAGTCATTGACGGTGATCTTGAAGCCTCGGAGGATCTCCCCTGCAGGAGGATGCTCGTACATGGTGACCTCAAACTTGCTCTGCGGTCCGTTCTCTCCGTAAAAGGTCGGAGGATGGTTGTTGAGATCCACCACCCGCACCGTCACCGTTGTAACCTCGTAGTCCTGCAGCTGATCGTTTGCTCCCACCTCAGACGCCTGGGTTTAAAAATGCCATCGATCAACACATTCAGTGATAATGGAGGATTAAAAGACTCAAAGGCGAAAAAACAAACAAACATTACCTTGACTTTAATTTCATATAATTCATTTTTCAGCAGAGATGGAAAAGTTGTCAGCGTGATGCATCCGCTGGTGCTGTTTATGTCAAACACACCATCACTACCTGAAAGGTGATAAAAGAAATGTGTCTGACAAACAGGCTGAAAACAGTCAGAATTCATTTCCTGATGCGACGTTCTTACCATTCATAATGGAATAGTGTATGGGGTTAGGATTGCCTTGATCTCCATCTTTAGCGTACACAGTGAATATTTCAGAACCCTGGAGGGAAAAATCGAATCAGTCTTGGACGTATTTACTGGCTGTAATGGTCGATCACCTTCGCAGGTGTGTTAAGAATAAGAGCAGGACTTACAGGAACCGAGACTTCGTAGACGTAGCCAAAGTAAGGGGTTCCTATGAAGGATGGGGGCATGTCCTGGGCGTCAATTACATTGATTGTTATGGTGGCGGTGGAGGTCAACACCTGGTGCCTCCCTTTGTACTTTCCACCTCCATCCTGAGAAAACAAGAGGTCACACAGAAGGCAAGTTTATTTTATAATGAACACATTTTTATCAAGACTTTGGACGATGCTTTTATCCATCGAAGGTTATGATAAACTAGTCAAAAAAAAGTTTTGATAAAGGACATTTTATGTTATATTTGGCAGCTAATGGACTCACACTGGTAGATACAGGCATCATGTGATCTTTGTAAAGGCTGCCCCCTTTAATCAAGTAAAATCTGCAGCATTGAGGCCTATTGGATGTCTCTATACAGAGATTTAATCAGTAACAGTGAACACTTTCCCTATTTTAGCCAAATAATTCGAGGCCTCACACTGGCTGAAAGTAACCAAAAGCCTAGTTTGAACTGGTTTGATGACTTTGGTTAACTGGCTAAATAGTATTACAAAAAAAAAAAAAAAAAAAAAAAAAAAAAAAAAAAAAATTAGGTGGTTTAGTGAGATTATATCAGCCTTACTGGTTAGATGTTTAAAACTGGGATGTAAACCTCTTAATCCACATTTAGCGTGTCAAATCCAGTATAACTGGGAACTGTGGAATCTGTCATTTCATTTGCAACGCTGTGTAAATTATGATATTACGTTTCAGTGTGAGCGAAAAAATGCTGCTTTTTAGAAGCTGCATGCGCTGTTTGTTGTCTGACACTCTGAGCTGAGGCTAGAAAAACAAGCCGGCTGACCTCATCATGCTATTACTCACAATGGAAGGATTACACTTCAGGTTGCTCACGCTGGAGCAGTGCTGTCAAAACTTCACCAGACTTCCATTTGCTTCACTGGAAAGTGTCGGCGCCCAGAGAGCTTAGTCACGACTTGATCCCAAGTCGATCCCAGCTTGTTAAAAACTTTCTGAACAGATTTTATTTGGATGAGCACCAGAATAAACGTGTCAACAAGCAACACTCCTGGAGAAAAGCTGTTGGGGTTGTTTTGTTGTCTGTGTACATCTGATTAGCCTGCCGTGCTAACTCAAAACATGGGTGACCACAGCGTGAACCAAACGGCACAGGGCAGCGGTGACCTCTCACCTTTGCAACCACCGTCACAAAGTGCGTGGGCGTGGTCTCGTAGTCCAGCGTCTCACCAGGTTTGACTCTCAGGATGCCGCTGTGCCCATCGATGGTAAACTTGGCGAACGGTGAGGTCTGATAATGAATAATATGATGAACACACAGTCGACACATGGACAGTAACAACCACTGTGCTGTCAGCTGTCGGCCCGGACCGAACCTAAACCCCTATTAAGCCTTCAGTGCCTTGCTCAAATGTAATTGAAATTTAATCCACTGAAGTAACACCATTTCCAGACTGCTCTCTGGTATGAGATTAATCTTCCCCTCCACACACTGTCCCATCTCTCGAACGCCCTTTTCCTCCCTCCACATGGCAGCACAGCTCTCATGATGTCAGCTCGACCTCTGGTCTTACCCCCGAGCGTTAGGGCCAGTTAACAGTATCATCATGTGGATAATGATGCTGAAGTCGTGATAATAAAAACTCTTTTAAATGGATTACCGAGTGGAAATGGAATCAAACGATAGTGTGAAACAGTAAATAGATAAAAATAGAAGGAAATGTTAAAAAGAGATGCTTGCTCATGCTTTCGAATAAGGTTTCGGGAACTGAGAGGATGAACTATTTTGGCAGACCTCAGGGTGTCCTCCAGGGTGCCGGAGTAAAGAGGTCTGATGTAGGCTGGAGTCGAGCTATTTACGGCTCTACATGTGATTAGTAAAATCAATTCAACTGGAGGTGCAAGGAGACTAAAATAGCTTTAACTGTTTTAGCCCTGGTTACTCGAGGTCGCTTATCCGGGCGCGTGTTACTGTAAAAGTCTGGCTGCTGCAGTAAAGATAGAGCAAGACAAAATGAAAGCATGAATTACACTTGAGGAAATATTTGGCTGTGGGTGTTTAGCAGCCGATTTGAATGAGACACAAGATTCAATGCTTGAAATTCAACACGAAGCCTGCAGAGTGTTACTGAAATATATGCCACTAGACTGGACCGAAATAGCCTTGAACAGCCTTAGAAAGCCTTGTTATAATTCACTTGTGAAAAGATTTTCCATCCAGTGCTCAAGTTCAGCAAGGTAGAGCTTTAGAGATATCATAACCGAGCATCATCTGCATAGAAACGAAGCTGGAGGGTCACCTGTAGATAATATGAGACGCTGCCTCCTGAGCCCATATCTTTATCCGCTGCCTGGACTCTGTAGATGCTACTTCCTGGAGCAGTGTCCTAGTGAAGAGACAAGAGATGTTATAACCCTGAAACCCACTCAATCATTTGCTTGACTCAATCAGCAGATTTAGAGGTCGTCGGTGGCACAGGAAGTCTTATAGAAAGGATTTATTGTACTCATTTCGGGTGTATTTATTCGATATACTACACCTCCGGGATATCAATGATGAAAGGCAGATTTTGAAATTCAGGTGGTTCATCATTGGCATCAGTGACAAACACTCTGACGGTCTCAACAACCTGAAAGCAACAAGAAAACAAAACCTCAACCGCAAATAAAAACAACTGCGCCAACTGGATTTTAAGGCTATGTCCATTTTCACATCAGATCAGAAAAAGCTCATTTTATATATTTAATACATTATTTCTTTAAGCACAGACCATAAGGATGATAAATCCTGCTGTTTGTCACAGAACTTATTTTGTAGGAGGTCTTTTTTCTTTAGTCTCACTAATTTTTGTTTTATTTCACACTTAGATTGTAGTTTAATAGTCACAACTGTATAAATATGATGACTGGGAGGTGTGATTAATGCAGCGGACAAACAGTAAAAACGTACCTTGTTGCGGCCGTCCGTTATGCTCACGAGCACTGAGATTTCATCTTGTTTCTACAAGAAAAAGGTGACGTCACTTTGAGCCACAGGGACGACAAGTTTACCTCAGGTTCCTTCAAAACAAGAGTCTCTTAAACAGGCTCACCTCTCTGTCGAGCTCCAGAATTAGAGTCACGTTTCCTGATTTGGAGTCCACACTGAAATATTCTTTGGAGCCCTTTTCAAACGTCAGCCCATATCGCACCGGATCTCCCTCTGGATCTGTGCCGTTCAGAACGTACACCTGTGTCCCTTTGTGGTGACAATGACAAAGACACAGCGCTGTCACAGTGGCACACTCACAAAACATTTCTGTGTTTGTCAAAATCATGCTGGGAACAGGAAAACGCCTTTGTGTCGTTCCTCTGTTTCTTATTCAGTGCGAATGGCACGTTTAATCACCGGATCAGGTGAGCTACCACCCATGTTGTCTTGACGTACGTCAAAATCCAAAAGGTATTACAGTGATTAGCTGGAGTTTCAATACCAGTGTGATGATTTCATCACATATGCCTGCGAAATAAACGGCGTTACACTACACTACACGTTATCTCATACTGAAATCAACCAGATCTGTGATGGTTAAAGTCATCGTAAAGCTGGACATGAGGCTTACCAACTGGTGTATCCTCGGAGATGCTGAACAAGGCCATGTTCCCATTTGTGCTGCTGGGTCCATTATCGTAAAAATATGGAGCATAGTCTGATTGCCCTTTATGGGAAAACAAAAAAACAAGTTATTTGAGCAGAGGAGAAATCATAAAATAATGACACAACCTTTTAGAAAGCTGCTGAATTGACTGTAAAAACCTGAAAAACATCACTTCAATCATATAGATTTTGTTCTATTTCTTATGGAAATTCCTATGTAATCAAGTGATAACTGTTGCACTCACTTGCTAAAAAGGGCAGGAGACGAAAGCCGGGAAGAGGAGGAGGAGGACGGAGATGAGTTATAAACATATTTGGGTTTAAGTTTTCACTATCACAACACACACGTATAATCACATGTTCCTATGAAGCACAGGCAGCATGAGCAGTCTACGCTAAGATGTCCATGGCCTCTGTGCGTTAGAGGATTAACCAGATAAGAGCAAGAAGTCTTAACCACACACAAAGAACAAAAAGAAAAAAAAAACAAGAAGAAGAAAAGCAGAGCCTTACCCAAGGTGAAGTGAAGCAGGAGGAGAAAGAGCAAAGCATGCGTTTTCTTTTCTTTCTTCATCCTGGTGGGGAGGTAAGGCTTGGCTGGCTCATGTGGAAGGCTTGGCGGAGGGAAAGCGAGCAACGAGTGTCGTGCCCTTCTGGAGGCGTCTCAGCAGCTCAGGAGGAAGAGGCTGGGACAGATTCTCAGGCACTAATCCAGTGACGCATCCCTTCCCTCCGCAGACATCTTCTAGCGCACTGCCCTCGCTCCGATTGCTCCTGGAAAACTGCACGAGGAGGGAAGAGAGCTCAGGTTTCACACAATACGGCGCGATCATCACACCTCTGCACACATGTGACAGTGCACACATGGGGCTCTGCCGCCATCAGCACTGTTAAATCAAAGGCTTTGTGATGCAAAAGAATTCAAGATCATATTGAATTAAGTCAAACAAACGTCCAAACGTGCAGCTCATTTGCTTCTATTTGTTTATTTTGTATGGACACATGGCACATTTGGCTCCGCTCGCCGGTGTTTTAAAGGCTTTCAACAAACTCATTAGTCACATGTAGCGAGTCCCACTGGCCTAAGCTTCCCGTGGCTGCTCTCCTTGGCAGCTCGCTGACAAGCCTCAGCTGCACTTGTGGATCTGTGATGCACTTAAAGCCAAGAGGCTTTCTTCAGCCACTTTCACCAGTAAACCAAGTGACCTATCAATCGCTGCGCTTCAAGACGAAAACAAGCCTTTTTATAAATAATCAGTCAGCAGTGTTTGATTTTAAATGTCAGAGCTGCAAGCCTGCTTTGTATCTTTAGTTCAGCGTGATGTTTGCCACTCAGCACTGACTAAAATTGTAAGAAATCCTCCTGGTATGAACGACGTGGGCAGGTTAACACCCAGCCCTCAGATTCAGACAGACACAGCCCAAAAATAAAAAAACTGACCTGATTAAAAAAAGGAAAAATGTGACACTCTGAAGGCCAAAGTGTGATGTTTTGATCTTGCATCCTTGACTGTATGTGATGCAAATCAAGAGCCCAAAATGTCATACTTTTTTTTTTTTCAACACAATTTCCACTTCCACAGGAGAGTTTTGCACCTTTTTTTTGTTTTTTTTTAAATAGAAAATATAAAAATCATACTGTCTTAGATGCAGGTGTCATGCGAGCGCACGTTTCAGCGAGGTGTGTTAATGCGCTGACTTACTCACTAAGAGGTGCAGACTTGTGCACTTCCCATATTCACAGGTACAAAAATAGTGTCTGACGTTCAGTGACACACTCATACATCTTACTGGTTGGCAGGAAATGATAAATCTGCTCTGTAGACTAAAATATACACGAAATCCGAGGACCATGTTTACAGACAAGAATTAATGTTAGTCAATATTTGAGATTTAGGGCCTAAAAAATATACATATAAGTATGGAAATGTAACAACGCTTAATTTCAAGTAAACATCCTGCATTCAAAATATTACTGATGTATTATGAGCAAAATGTACTCATGCATTTAAAATACAAGTACACATTAAGCATGATGCCACCTTTTAGGGTGTTATAATATCTAGTTTAACACTGATTACCGATTGACTGACATGTAAGCAACATTTTAATGCTGCAGCTGGTCGAGGTGGAGCTGATTTGAACTACTGTTCTCATGTAAATTCACCATCTCTGTTTGGTGTGTGTAAACTGTGGGTCCAGTATGTGCTGGTTTAACGCCTCTCCTGCACCTTGCAGTGTGTCAGCATTGCTAACATTTGCTAGTTATTACAAAGCACAAAGTACAGCTGAGGCTGGTGGGCATGTCAGTATAGTTTGCAAGTATTTAGTCATTAACCAAAGGAGACATGAACATGAGTGAAATTACACAGCAATCTGAGAGATGTCAAGATATTTTACAAAACACCACAAATGTCAACCTCGTGGTGGCGCTCGAGGGAAAGTGAACATGTCTAAAATTTTGTGAAAATTCATATGTGAGAACTTTCACTGTGCAGACGTCGTCCCTGTAACCACGCTGCGAGCACGGCTAAATATCGACCTAAAAATGAGCTGAAAAACAGTGCAGTAAGAGATTTAGGCTGATATGAAAACAACCAAGTCTGTGCGTGATTATGCAAGGGAAAGAGCTTGTGAGGTCAGAGTTCTTCAGGTATTGTGGGTTAAAGTGCTGAGGCTACACAACATGCATGGACTCATTGTCCTCTGGACTTGTTTTGAGTCTCTCTCTCTCTCTCTCACACACACAGATCACATCAAGCCTCTGTTAAGCAGTAAAAAAAAAAAAAAAAAAAAAAAGTTGGACCCTAACCAAATATTGGTCATCAATCTGAAAATGACTGACAGAGAGCAACTTTTATCCCCAGTAATGCCAGATCTCCACATGCTGAAGCTTTCCCCAATCTCATCCATTATTGCCCTCTTTATCCCTCCCATCTGCAGGGCTCTTCAATACACAGAATACATGAATCATACGTGTGCTAAACGTGAACATGATCTGAGACTGAAACACGTCCGGCAGCTGTGCGCTCCACGTGAACGTGCTTTAATGAAGCACCTGCATATTTACAGATGTTAGCATCTGTTGCAAGTGCCCTGGTTTGGAGGTTTAATTTTAGAGGAGCAGCCAGATGGTGGACAAGAGGATTACTACGCTAAGCCTTTGTCATCTGCTGCTACACACTGACTGTTTATAGGCAAATACAAGGTGGACCCCCGCCGGTCCCTCACAGTCTGGTCGGAGCTGCTGAGTGTGAGGGTGATGAAAACCAAATATGTAAAGTTCTGGTTTTATTTAGCAGCAGTGAGGGATTACAGACAAAAAAGAAATGCAAGTAAGCATTTCAATTTAGATTATAGCAGATATGCATCCTGTCATTTATGTTAATAAAGACAAAATTCGTTTAATCATTATTTGATAACTTTCTGTATTTCAATGAACTTGTGTTTTCCCACATTACTGACTTGCCATAGTAACAGAAGCACGTGTTCCTAATAACACTGAGAGGCTCTGTTCTACTCAAGTGTCCCGGTAAGCCATGACCATGCAGTTACCCAGCATGCACTACACCAGGAGCCTGACACCGAAGCAGCTAAACAGAATTCAGCCTTCAATAATTGTACTACTTAATCAAAGAGCTTTTCCTACATGTCAAACCATCAAATCCTCTACTGGATTATACGATTTCTTCTCAAAATAAGTAAGCATCTCATTTATTAAAAACACTTCACCAAAAACATCACTTTTACTCGTTTATTGAGTGATTCCTTTTTTCAAATGACTGCATATTTTCTGGAAAATATATGAACTGCTGCCAATCTCTTTAACCAATCACAGAAGTGCAATATCAGCGTATAGTCAAGCAAGTGCATACAGCACAGTCAGTTATTGTACTATAAGTCTGGAGCGGTCTATGGTTGAAGTAAGTGGCCTTGCATACACATATATTCTCAAACTCTCATTCGTCTTAGGAACAGAAACACCACCGCGTGGAAATAAATACAAAACATAAAGAATAAAAAGAACATCTGAGGCAGACAGTCAGATTTAACCTCTCTGTAACTCTCAGGATATAAAAGATGCTTCAACAATCAAGGTAAGAGCTCTCGATTTTCCCGTGCAGTCCTCCTCTTCGCACACTTACAAAGCACTCATATGTATTTACCAGTTACATGACACGTGTCACTAAGAGATAACACCTGGTATATGATGCTAGTCAGAATTTTTTTAAGCTCTGTGGAAGGTAAAAGTGAAGCTCGAGTCAGGGTGCTGCTGTTCACTTCCTTCTGCCGCTGCCGCCATTAGCCAGGATCATCACCAGTCTCATGAAGATGTTCAGTGTGTCCATGTAAATGCCCATACACCTGGAAGATTCAGAGGAACTTGAGATGTACACCTCAGTGAAAACATAACCGTCTGCCAAAACTTGCATTTTAAAGGCGCACGTGTGTATTTCCTGGTGTGACTTACGCATTAATGGGGTCATATTTCTGTACACCATAGAGTGGGTGTGTCTCTGCCCTCTTGATGACCTTCTGTGTATCATAGAGGAGGAACATGCTGAACAGGACCAAACCTCCATAGATGGCCACGGAGTACAGGCCTGCTCCGAACGCTGAGGTGGGCGGCAGGAACATTGATCCTGAAGAAGAAAAAAAAACCAATCAATGTGAGGCTGACAAGTGCGGATTCTGTGCAAAGAGCCTAAACAATTATTTAGACAAGCAGAGACATGAGAAAGTCTTTACATCATGAATGACATTCATTAGTAGAAGTCGAGCACGATCTAAACAGAGAATGTCATGATCATAATAAGATTAAGCTATGTATCATTTTACACCAGCTAATCTCTGTAGTTCATGCAAATGAATTCAAACACAACGCGGTTCTCCTATTGTGTGATGCCAACAGAATTCATTTGCATAAATCAACTGGATGGATGGATTTTTATCTTATTAAGAAGTGATGCTTCTCATGTGTCACAATAGGGATGTAACCATGGTAATAACACACCTAATGCCTGGTGTTTAGTGCTTAGCTGTGGTCTTTAAATGTGCGGTGGAGTAATGTACATTCACCAAGTGCACATCATGTCTTAAACTCAACAACACAGAGCCAGTGTGATGCAGACGGCACACTTGAGTTTACATACTGAACACTAGATGTTTGGTCTATATATAGAGATTAATGTAGAGGGAGAGGTTTCAGTGGCACAGAGAGTGTGCTGATGCAGAGAGCAAAAAGCACAATCCTGGTAGATTACTTTGTACTGTGAACACCATGTTTCTACTGATGCCTCTCGACCGTCAAGGTGGCGAATAAAGGACCGTCACCGTGGTAACTTTCCAGAGGTGTTAAATCTCGTCTCGTAGTATAATAAGATGCTGTGAATGTGGTGTCTGATGAGCCTTCATCCTCATGGATCTCTTTCTCGATCATATCTTATCAAATGATTTATACCTGAAGAAGACACCAACATCAACCTTGCATTGAATTTAACTTGTAGCATTCAGGGCTGTCTGCAGTGCACCTGACAAAGGGTTTTAGAAGTGAAACTGCATTATACTGACCAATAGAGGAAGCGAAGACCACTCCAAAGCCGACAGCTAATGGCCCACCCATGTTGAGGAACTTCTCACTTGGGGCACACATGGCCACAGTAGACAGACCTCCCACAATGCCTGCTGTGTACCAGGCGGCCCTCATCATCAGAGGTCCTCCCAGGAGAGTGAGGGGAGCGATTACAGCACCCATCACACCTGATCAATAAATATGGCAAAAAGAAAACTGAATACAACAATCAAAACAAACAGCAGCCGCATCTGCAATGCCATACATGTTTCAAACAGCAGCTGTTACTCTGAGCCTTCACACGACTGCCCTCTGGTGTTCAAAAGAGGCAACTACAAGATAAAAATAACAGCCTGGTGTAACAACATAGCGGATTAACAAGTTCCCACTAAGCACTGTCTGACAAACCTGCATGGAGCATCCAAGCGAGGTGTTTGGGCACTGGGCTGTGCTCATATGAAATGGACCTGACCAGCATGCCAGCACCAATCATAGCCGCAAAAGTTGCTCCAATGGCCTGGGTAAAAACAAACACCAGACCTTCATGTTAATCACCTGTAAACACACCTAAAATGTCTAATATTGACTGAGAAATACAAATATTACTAAACCAGTCCTTAATTTCATTTGTAAGTAAATGCAATAAAGACACATCTATCTCTGTTGGGTCCACTTGAGTCATAAAGCTTACCAGCCAGGATCCTCTCATCATCAGACCCATAAGTGCTGGATTCCTGCTCACTGCTACAGCTGACAAAGCTGTGAGTCCAACACTGCCTGCAAAGTACATGTAGGTGGAGTGGATCCGGTCCTTCACATACTGAGGCCAGATCCTGCACAGAGAGGGAAGAGCCGGGTGAAGAGATGGTTAAAAAAAACAAACAAACACTTTCTTCGGACATGTGCTTCAAATTAAAATTAAAGAGCTGCCAGTTCAAAAAGCTGTTACTCACACTGCTTTCTCAATGGCACCAATTTCACTGGACATGCCGAGCCCATAGTAGCACAACGCTCCGAGGCCAACAGCTGCACCTCCAGCCAGGATTATTCTTCCCATACTGTCAACTGTGGACACATCAAAGATTATTTCACATACACTTTAACACAGTTACTGTCACAGGTAAAGGTTTGATTTATGTGTCAAAAAGGAAATTTTGGTATTGTGCCAATTTCCATCCAAGGAGGCTCCAAACTATGTGAGCTCAATACATTTTGCCATATCTCTGACTCAAGCCACGCAACAGCACAGTCTATATAACAGCATCTAATAGTACACTTAATGTGTGTATGTAATAGTGATTACTTTTAATGGCGGTATCTGTGGCTGGCTCAAAAGCTGCTTCTTTCAGCTGGTCCCTGGTTGTCCTGGTGCGGCGGAAACCAAATCTGGCCTTAGAGGAAAAACCCTGTAGAAAGAAATAAAAAAATCTTACAAAATGGCGAGAATTTCATGCTCAGCATCATCAATCAAAACTAAACTGTTATATTAAGGAGCCATGAATGGCCTGTCTGAGCTAACGTTACCTGCTGGGGCCTGAGCAGGGGTGGGCAGGCCTTCAGGGTGGGTGCTCTCAGGGCTGGGGAGCCCTGTGACAACACAGGACGGAGCCCGGAGAGAGGAAGACTCCTCAGGCACGTCAGCCTCGCCACCAACATGGTCACAATGTATTATCCTGTATCAGTCTGACGGATGAACACAGCGTCAGGTTATGTTACATGACTGAGTTGTGTTTCAACACATAGTGTTGGATTCGTAACGATGGCAATCACGAAGCCAGTTACGTGACAGAGTTATAGTATTGTCGCAATGACACCGCAGAAATACTAAAGAAATAAACCAATATCATAAACATGTCACGCCAGTTACCTAAGCTAGCTAATGGTAGCTAACACGACAATAGCTACGTACTATTTAACGCTCATCTCGTTACAAAGTCTTTGTCACGGCGTTCAGTCTCACCAAAACAGAACAACGTAACTATTAATGAATTCTGTAATGTACGGCCTGTAATTGAAGAAAATTTAAATATACATTAAGGTTACATACCGAGAGAGCAACGTTTGTCGTTCACCTTTCTAGAAACAAGTGCGCAACTTTCTGACGCAAGTATTTTGTAACAGTCGTGAAAATTCTCGACGCCTGCGTCATCATTACGCGACAGGTCTGATGGGAATCGTAGTTCTAAATTCGGTATTCGATGATGAAAGAAGTCTTCAAATCGTAGCAAATACCAATACCAAAATGTAAGTAAGTAAATAAATAAATAAATAGATAGATAAATGAATGAATGAATAAATAAATAAATGATTACAAGCAACATCCTGCATTCATGTATTTCTTAAGTAAAAATCCACATTGTTCTATTAGCAAAGGGTACTTAAAGTAGGCATAGCAAAAGTTAAACTATGCCACTGATAATACAGACCGGCCTCACTCTGTCTGTAATGCAAAAACAACAACAACAACAACAACAACAACAACAACATTTTTAACATTCTTTTGTCTTACGTTAAATACGCAAAATCTTAACCTGCAAAGTAACTTCCTTGTTTATATTGTTTGTTTGCTATTTAATGTCTTTCTTTTACTGATGCCCTCGCTTCTGTAATACTGGTCATTTCCCCACTGTGGGACTAATAAAGGATTTTTTTTTTTTTTTTTTATCTTAATAGCTATTAAATAAATGTAGTGGACTACAAAATAATATTTCCCCACGAAATGTAGTAGAAGTACAGCACTTGAGTAAATTGCTTTCTCTTAGATTTACTCTAACAAAAACCACCTTATAGACAGTAAGTGTTTGGAGATGGTCGGATTCTGTCCATGTAGAGTAATACTTGAGACACACATTGTTTTCTTCCGCTAGGTGGAGTGCTTGCCTCTTCTTTTGTTGCGACTACATCAATAACTTCTAAAAACACAACATAGGCCGAAATAACGGCAACACATTGCAGCAGCATCAGTCCAACACCTTCCTGTTCATCCTCACATGGTTTCTCATGTGGGTTATGTGTATAAAGTTTATTCGCTGTATGGCTCCTTACTACATAGACGGGGGGTCTGTGAGGGGTGGTGTCAGTGCGCCTCCAGCCTGAGGCTCCGCTTCTTTGGACTAAACTTTCCCATGTGATTCACTGGGTCGCAACCGCTGCACAGACTTGTCATTCAGCTCACTGGGCAGCCTGACCTGCAGCCTCCTCAAACATGATCCCATCCGATCCACAGGCTTCACTTACCAAAAGCAGCACTCATTTCGGATTGGACTGTTTCTTGTCACACAACTGAAGTAGTTTTGGAAAGTAATGGAATTAACTTCCACTCGGAGTCGCACTTTGAGGAAAGGCTGATCAACTTCACGGATGACCCGAAGCGGGGGACGCCTTCAGACACCGCAGCGCATCATGATGGTGGGTATGGAGAGCGGACAAAGTGTTCCTTATAAATAACTAAAACCTATAAACTAATAACTTCTCATGGGAGCGCCGCTGAGCTCTAACAGCAGAAATCTCCACAAACTGTGGTGGTTCTCTTACAAAAGGTCACTTCAGGGAGAGTGACTCTTCTAAGTGTCTTGTATTAAGAACGCATGATTTCACTTTGGCCAGTTTCTCCTTTTGACCTTTAAAACGCAGCGCACGCTCTCCGCTGACTTTGGTCCATTATCACTGTTTCACAGCATTACAGAAGTTGGGCTTTCCCTCCATTTCGGTTCCTGTTTTTGAGATGCTATCAGATGAGACGTCAAGTTAGAAATTAAAAGCAAAGTCACTGCTCTGGATTCACACACATATCATGCATGCGTTTTGACCAGCAAAGGTGCTGCATAACCACTGCATATACTCTCCAAGTGTAAAATGACTACATTGTTTCACACATATTTACCAAACAAGCATGAATCTGGCCTGAAATTAAACCTGTTGTCTGCATGCCACACTCCTCTCTGCTGCTCTCCACCCCTCCCCCGACATCCTGACTGATACAGCTGAGATGCCTCCTCTGATAACACGTCACACCGGCACTATCATGAAGGGCAGGTTACTATAAAGTACAAAAGTAACGAGATGCTGACTATCAAACGCCTTGATGATGTACTCACATCATGTCAGGGAATTTCAGGTGAGATCCATATGAACATATATGAGCATTTATGCTCATCTCTAACAAAGATGTGGCCAAAAGCTTAATCCATTTTCTTTGATGAGCACACTCCTGAAGTCAGCTGACAGGGACCAATACCAAGACTTACACTGGCCACAAGCTTTCCAAACAAATGGGTAATGACTGAACACAGCTCACTTTGTTTCTCTTTGGTAAGTGGCCAAGGTACATGCCATGATACACCACATTAGGAAAAAACATAGAAAAAATGCACTCTTTGGCAGTATATGTGACTTTGCATTGTGATACTGACACATGACTGAACTGTACATTTTCTGGATAGTAAATTCAGATGGTTATAGATAAAATAACAAATGGGAATGTCGGCGTTCGGCTAATTCAGTGAATTACTGTAAATATCTGACATAATTTAAGTAGCTAATTAAAAATGGTTTAACAGTACATCCTATTGTATACATTGATGATGTGTTTCTTACGTGAAATTTAAATATGTACTTTAGTAGCTACAGCTATCAAATATAGTACAAATCTACTGTACAATGTGTCCTTCACTGATAAATATCAGAGAATAACTGCTATGGAAAAATTGATTTTGAAAATCAAGACACATCAGTTATCACACAGAGAGCATCCCTTTTTCTGCTGGCCACAGATGAAAACACTGCAATGGGATCTTCTGTAAATATATATATGTTGTACATTTGCAATACTATAGTGTGCACTTGTAATATCTAATGCAAAGGGTGGTCGACTTGGTTGTGTTTAATTTGTCTTCATGTAAGATTTAACATCAAATAAAAGGCAGCTATTAAAAGCATTTGCAGCAAGATGATAAATGGTGCAGCGGCGGTTTTGTTATGAGCAGATGATCAAAAGTGTCATATGCCTCAGTGGTCTGTGAATATTCAAGAATGTCTGCTCGTGTGTGCGTTTTTTTTATTTTACACAGCAGATGCAATAAGCTGAGATAATTGGTGTACATCTAATTTACCATATAAATGACAAAACCTCAGATGACTTATTTTCTTGATGAATTGCTGATACCGTTTTTTTTTTTTTTTTTTTTTTTGCTTATTTTAAATCACGTATGGAGAGACCTAAAAAGTCTTAAATAAGTACTCGGTCCCACAGAAATATGCTGTTAGTACTGTAAATTTATGTCACATCAACTTCTTCAACAGTCATCGCTCACTCATGTCTTAATTTGTTCAGGTGCAGTCACCACTGAAAATAAACTGCAGGACAAATATGCTGTACCGTAACTGCAGATTTACTCAAATCTTCTGTTGGTTTACTGAGACAAACCATGACTGCATTTGTCAAATGACCACTGAGGGCTTAAGAACTCAGTCATTTCCTTTGGTACAGCTGACTGTGACCACTTCTACATGACTTGTAACATCCAGGGGGTTATTCACTGACCCTGTGACGTGTGAGTGACCTGGGAGTTTATGTTCTGCGATCTCAGCCCAAAGGAGGTTTAGAGTCACTCCAGTGTAAAGAGACCTTTGTGGTTGTGGCATGCGGCAGGGTGGTGCAAGACAGAGCTGATTTTTTCCTCCCGGTGAAAACGTGTCTCAGTACACAGGCTGTTCACCTTTTCATTACTCGCCGTTCCACGTCAACAGTGCTCTCTATTGGAGCTCTAAACTTCCCATTCCCTCCCAGAGAATTTCGCAGGCAGTGTCCAACCATTCCCTGTGTTTAGACTGCAGTCCTTTGGCCTGGCTTCTGTGCTCAAAACTGGCGCGGGACAGAGGTCGCAACAGGATGTGAGCACTGGACCCCCAGACCTGGTCATGTATCAGGCTTTGCGCTTCCTCCACAGTGCTGCTTGTTTTGTGTCAAACACATGACTACCTCGCTGCAGTGAGTGAGTTGCTTGCTCTGCTGATTAATAGCACAGGTTTCACTAATGTGTCGCTCCACCAGAGGGTACAGACCTGCAATTGTTTAAAAGAGATGCACAAGAAATCACAGACATACACAGGGTACTGTGAGTAGCACCTGACAGATCCAATAAGCAAGTGTTTTCATGAACTGAGACGTCTGATTCCGGGGTTTAAAAAGGCCGTCTGTACACCCTAACTTCAGCATTTTTGTGGGCACACATAAAAATAACACTGCCAATTTCCTCAGGGTGCAGACTGTCTCGTTAACTCTTGCCGTGTTATTGACCCTTTCACTAGCAGAAGACATAAGGAAGGATTATGTGGAAATCTGAAGATCAGTCAGGGATCTGAACCAAGCTGATGTTATCTTAAAAATGGAGTAACATCAATCTTTCAGGAATGTGCGAGACATTTCCAAATAGGCATAATTAAATCCACTGTTATTTTCATCTGACTACCCACTGCCTGCCCTCTACAGACCGACGGAAGTACTGAATGACCTGCAGGCTCAGAGCACAATAATTTATGTCTCCATGACAAGCAGCCTTTCCCCTTCAATTTCAGCACTGTGCAGTTATGTTTGGACATGTGTCCCCCTCAGTCTCAGTCAGAGTTTTAGACGCACAGCGGCACATTATGAGGAAGCCGCAAACCATTAGCCGACCACCAGATGGTCTACTGTAACAGTAGCCCAGGTCAATGAGGGCCTCTGTTGAAAAGATCTCCTCCCAGTGTTGACATGGAGGAGCAGCTGGCAGTTTGGACCACAGGCTGGTCTGCTACCTATCAGTGGGAGGTAGGATTATCACTCTAACGCAGGCAGGCAGCTTTATAGCTGTGGAATTGCAGTTTAATTACAAAATTGTGCTTGATTGCAGTTGTTTTTCTCCCCATTCTTTAAATAACTTCTACAAAGCCCGACTCATAAACACTGTTTTTCTATGTGCACCAAGCTTTATTCTTGCATGGTGGGTGGGCATGTTCCTGAAATGCACTGGTGCACTTAAAGATAACAAGGACTTCCTCGTGGGAAGAACTGGCTTAGATTCCAGTACAACACACACAGCTATTTTCAATTCTTACCTTTTTAAGATATGGTGTTTTTGTCTCTGAGTAAATGACTCCATCACTGGTTTTGGATGCCAGTACAGGAAGAAAAAAGGCATGACTATGCATCACAGGGCAGTTCTACAGATGCAACAAGCGGCTGTCAACTTCCTCATTTCAATGAGTAGTTAAAACAAATACCTGAAAGAGTTTCGACACAAAGAATTGAGAGTGAAGCCGTTACTCACAGCTGTGCTCAAATGTGCATGTGCAAAATGTGTAACTGACAGGTTGATGTTCATTTCATTTACAGGGTGAAACATCGCCTACATCGGGGAATACAAATAACTGGAAAGCTCTTTAAGAAGGCGACTGGAGACTTGCGAGATTGGCAGAACCTATTAAGAAGCAGTCTGTAAACGCATATCCAGGCACAGCTACATCCAAGAATGAGGATCAAATACACAATATCCATCGTCTTTTTTGTGACACTTGTTATCATTGAGAAGGAAAACAACATTATCTCAAGGTAAGCCCACTTCAGTGATGAATGGAGTGCTTTTGTGATTTGCAGGTTCTTGGATGTGTATCTCTTCCCAGATATAAACAGACGTTTAACAAAAACTCCTTGAGCAATACAAAATTACTGCAAGTGTGAATGTAATAACAAGACTACAATTTCTGTCTGTTAACTTTGAAATATAACTCATCCTTCTTGCATTTTCAGGGTGTCAGATAAGCTCACCTTAAAGCAGACCCCCCAGACCCTCCTACAGCCCCACATACAGCTGAAGCACAATGGTTCTTTAACCTCCCTCCGCAAGATGGACTCTGCTTTCACATTGATGAAGCGGCGCCTGGAAAACTACAGTGAGCACCAGGGGGTGGTGAGGAGGGGAAGGAAACACATCCTCCTGTTAGCCACCACCAGGACGGGCTCCTCGTTTGTGGGTGAGTTTTTCAACCAGCAAGGTGGCAACATGTTCTACCTGTTTGAGCCGTTGTGGCATGTGGAGAAGATGTTGACGCTGGAGACCGGTGGCACCAACGCCACTGTGGCAGCCAAGGCGTACCGTGACGTGCTCCAGCAGCTCTTCCTGTGTGACTTCTCCCTGCTGGAGAGCTTCATCGAGCCCCGCCCTGTGGACCACATCACCACAGCCCTTTTCCGCAGGGAGTCCAGCAGCTCTCTGTGTGGAGACTCGGTCTGCAGTCCCCCCATCAAAGGAGTCTTTGAGCCTTATCACTGCAGGACCAGGCGCTGTGGACCCCTGAACCTGACCATGGCGTCGGAGTCCTGCCTCCAGAAGGATCACAGGGCCATCAAGTCAGTGAGAGTGCGCCAGCTTGAGACCCTCCGTCCTCTGGCTGAGGACCCACGCCTTGACATGAAGTTCATTCAGCTGGTTCGGGATCCTCGGGCTGTACTAGCCTCGCGCATGGTGGCCTTTGAAGCCAAATACAGGAACTGGAAGAAGTGGGCTAAGGGTGGGGATGTACCCATTGATGATGATGAAGTGAGAAAGCTGAAAGGGAACTGTGACAACATAAGGATGTCCGCTGAGATGGGCCTCAGACAGCCACCATGGCTGCGCGGGCGTTACATGCTGGTACGGTACGAGGACATCGCTCGGTTCCCCATGAGGAAGGCAAATGAAATGTACCAGTTTACTGGAATCCCGTTCACTCCACAAGTGAAATCCTGGATCCTGAGGAACATCCAGGGCTCCAAGAAGACCAGCGGTGTTTACTCTACACAGAAAAACTCCTCAGAACAAGTAGAGAAATGGAGGTTCAGTTTACCATTCAAAATAGCGCAGGTTGTACAGAACGTTTGTGGGCCAACGCTCAAGCTTTTTGGGTATAAATCTGTGAACAGTGAAGAAATGCTAACAGATAAGTCCATAAGCCTGATTGAGGACAAAGTGTTTAACTTTTTATAGACTTTGACAAACATGAACTCTGAATATTGATGCAGGAAAAACCTTTCAGAAAACTCTGGAATGATATTTATTGGGGTCTTTTATCCTGGTGCTGAGAGCTATATATTTTCTGATGGTGTCCTATTTAAAGTTTTTTACTATTTAAAACAGTCTGATGAAGAAGATGTTTTGTTGAGTGGAAAACACATATAAAGGTCTTGACTCTTGAAGCAAGGGTGTTTGAAATGATATTGAGACTTCACATATGGGTACAGCATGGTGAAAATAGAAAGCTATCTTTGTTTTTGCACTCTGGACTATTTTCTCTGTTCAACGCAAACTGTATCGTTGGCTTGTCCTGCAAGCCTGTCAAAATTTATTTCCTTGGCAAATATCAGAGGTCCTGAGGGAGATAGCTGTGGGTTTTTGAACAATAATGAGCTGTTTCAAACACTTCCAGGAACCCCCATTAATTATTTTTGTCCAGCAACTTCTGAGTTAGCAACATAAGCTGCTTTTCAACAAGAAACTTGAAGTGAAATGTTTATGCATAGCCAAAAAATGAATTACTTTGTTTAGCACTATTCATGGCAGGAAGAGGGAATACTAATGTTTTGCCAGGTAATTTCAACACGAGATGGAGAAGAAATGTCCCATGCTTATTTATTTATTTTTCTCTATGCTAAAAGTCATGAATCCAGCTCTGAATGTGCTCCACAGGTTCTTCTCCCCTCTTTCGGGGTACTTTTCTCGCACATGTATACTGTAGTTTGCTGTACATGCATGTTTGTAATTGGCCAAAAGTTGTTTGAAGTTGTCCTCGGGACTGTAAGGACTCATTCTGTAAAAACAGATGTTTACACTGACACTGTATGCAAACATTCCAACTGCAGCTGGTTTGCAGGATTGTGTGAGGTTGGTCGGCAGGTCTCTGTCTGTTGACACAAGTCTCTTGGCTGGTGATAAAAAGGGGCCCTGATACTTTGGCTTGCCAGACTGTTTGCTGATGTTCCGGTCTGTTCCTTTTGCATTTTGTTTGTTACAATAAACTTTCTTTCACATTATCTGTTAAACATCTCACTTCTGGCATGGAAATACTAATAATTTGTTTTAGTTTTACATTCACCCACAACTTCTGCATTTTGTCATCTTCGTCACTTCTCCTTTATTATAATAAGAGAGGCGAGAAAACAGCAGCACAAAAGGAAGCCAACGTGGCAGAGGACTGTAACAGATGTTCAGAAGTTACCCAGGTGGTTTATTAAAATGAAAGGAGTACCTCTCAATAAAGTGCACAGTAAACAATTAGTGACATATATTCAGTTAAAAGCAGTCCAAAGACAATATATTTAATGTTTAACCTCATCAACTTCATTGATTTTTGTAAATATCTGCTTATTCTGAATCTGATGCAGCAACACGTTTCAAACAAGTTGGACAGGAGCAACTAAAGACTGGGGAAGATGTGGAATGCTCCAAAAACACCTGTTTGGATCATTCCACAGGTAAACAGGTTGATTGGTAACAGGTGATAGTATCATGATTGGATATTAAAGGTGCATCCTGGAAAGGCTTAGTCATTCACAAGCGAGGATGGAGCGAAGTTCACCACTTTGTGAACACATGGTTGGATAAAGATTTATACATGGACTCAGGAACACTCCGTAAAACTGTTGCAGGTAAACACAGTTCGCTTGCAAATCATTGCATTCTGCTTTTATTTACTTTGTACACAGCGTCCCAGCTTTCCTGGAATCGGAGTTGTAGACTCAGCAGCACTGAAAGAGCATTCACAGATTATTTGCTTAACAACACTACAAACTTCGGCCTCAAAAACGACCACATTTGAATCAACACCTCCCTGACACAGTCACAAGACTAAGGGTCTACAGCCATGCTAACGACTCGGTGACTGTACTCAGACACAGTGATGCTTTGAGGTGAATGCTAACGTCAACATATGAACATGCTGAAGGTAGCCATGTCCACACCATGGTTATATGGTCATAAAACAAAATATTGGACTAATGAATGACCTGTTGGCATTGGAAGAAAAGTTCAAATTGTTATTTATCCTGAGGGGAACATGAATGTGTGTTATTACATGAATTGCCGTGAAATTTGTCTTGGAAAATCATGTGGTAATTTTCAAAGACATTTCACTCAAGAACCACAATGTCAACTTCATGGTGGAGCAAGATGAACAGTACAGGATAAATAATTTGGGCAGCATGGATATCAGTACGAAACTTCATAGCCTTCCAATAGTTGTTGAGACATTTCAGTCTGGATCAAAGTGGTGGACCAACAGAACAACATCCTTGAAACCACTCTGCTACTGTGGCTAAAAAGCGAACAAAAAAGTGCCAAAGGTAGCTTTTGTTACAGAGTAGTTGTATAGCATTGGATTGTAAGGGCTAAGTTATCCTAGAAAAGAACTAGTTTGGATGATGTGTTGTCTGACCCCCCCAAAACCAACATTGGAAATATGTGGGGGAAGGGTTTTTCCCAAACTATTCAACCATCCGGCGAGCACATCAGATAGAGTAGCACCTTAAGCTGTTATTTGGTTCACTACCAGGGAGACGTCTAATGGTTGCTTCACAATTGTGTGCATATAAGGGTTTCTTTAATCTCTCTTTAATCTTTAAAATAAACAGTAACAGTTTTAGTTGTGAAACACAACGAATCACTGATTTCCAAACCTCTTCACTCTTTGTTTGGGTGGTTGATTGAAGTTTCTGCATATTTTTTTGTTGTTCTTAAACCAAATGTTTAAGCTTCATGCATACTGACTAGTTTCTCTCAGAGGAGGCAAGAGGGAAGGATACTGTGGAGGCTGCCTTGCCTTCCAGTGTGTTTACCACTGTGGGCCCGGCTATTTAAGTCTGCAAACCTAGTAATTACCTCAACTTTACATATAATGTGGTTCAAGTCATTTTCGTCCACCTGACCCCACCCGCTTACAGAAAGGCAGGAAGGCTGTCATTTATGCAGTCTCTCTCTTTCTGCCTGATTCTCTTTTACACAAAAGTGCCTTTTTTGTTTAAATATTTATTAATTCACTCATCTGAGCTCTCACACATTGCTAAGCAAAGCCCCCTCAATGCACTTGAAGTATGTTCATTCATATCAACACATCATTATGTGGTTAGTTTGGGCTGGCTCTTCTATTTGAGCAAAAAGTGTTCCCAGGTCTGCAGCGTTTGAGTCGAAACCTAATGAGGAGGGATTCGGCATTTATAAACTCTTATATTGGAGTGGCTTTATGTGGGACGTGTGGAGGGTGGAGTAACTGTATGGTTGGAGCAAATATAGAATAACCACTTTCCACTGAATTAAAGCCTTCCCACCCCCCCCCCCACCCCCCCGCAGTAAAACGAGGGCATTTAGGTAACCCCACCCTCCTGCTCTGTTAAATGGTGCCCTGCCACATCAACCATGAGGGGTTTGATATATGCAAAACAGGCTGAGCAGAAGATCCGAACAACACCGTGCTGGAAGATCTGTGATAAACAGACACAAAATTGAGTTAATTCAGACGTGTCTCAGAGCTATGCATAAAACTCGTGCTGTTGTAGGTGATAATGATGGCTGAGGAGGAGACATAAATCTAAATACACAGTAAATTATCTCACACCGAGGAACGCAATTCATAAAACTCAGGTTGTTGCATGTGATAATGAGTGACTGTGCGAGGAGTGGGCACAGAATTTCAATGCATGACACTCACTGTATGCAACTGATGAGCGATGAGGAGACAAATTAAGCAGTTTTCATCTGTCATATAAAACCGGTGCATTGGAAATGTCACTATTATTGAGTCTTCTCTCATCTTCGGCCATTTCCCAACCGTGCATAAAATCCATATGGGCAGTTTTCCAGTGTATCAGCAGAAGTTGCATGAGGGCCTGTGGCAAACTTTGCATAGAAAGCATTTCTTGGCCAAGATCATGTTGCTTTATATAAAACGCTGGTCATAAAACCTGTTTCTCACAGGCATTTATTGACATGGGATCAAATGTCACGTGAGCTGTCTCGCTGTTATTAAAGCCAGACACTTTTCTAATTTTCAGCTCAAACAGGAAATGGTAACCTGGGGATTTATGAGCACTGTTTTTTTTCTTCTTCACACATACAGCCATAGACAGACATCAAACATCTGATGTGGTTTAGCTGCTCTGCCACCACTGATGTGTTTCCTGTCAAAATAGCTAAAAAGCAGCATACAAAGAAGTATGACCACCGGTTTTACTCAGTATAACAGCACAAACTATTCAACCTGTCAAATCGTTGTCTGTATGTCCCTCACTGTTGTCCTTATCTATGTGGCCAATCATCTTTTATCAGGAAGTCAGCAACTGTTTCAGCATGCTGTGTCACAGGCGACTTTTGAAATGACCATTAGGCAAAACTGCACTGAAGATATTAATGTATTTTTATCACGAGTCACTGAACTATTGAGTGACATTGCTAAATTTCTTCACAACGCAACCTTCTGTGTTGTTGTTTTTTTTTTTTTGTACTCCCTTGTGGCTGACCACGCCATAAAAGCCTCCGACAGAACGGAAATGGACACCCATTTTCTCTGAATTTAGATTCAACAAAACATGTGAGAAGTGCCCCCGAGACATGGGCAGAGGCTCAAGCTGTCTGACCATTACTGCCACCAAAATGTATAAAGACACAAAATAACAATAATTGTGATGAGTGCGGTAGCTTAAAAAATGTCTTAAGGGATTTTCATCCTTATAATAAAGTCTTGATGTTCTCTGTGAGGTGTTTGCCAAAAATGCACTGCTAAAAACAATTCGAAAAAACCTGCTGCTTTAGAAAAATGTCAGCTTCTACAAAGCGTGAACTTGATTCATGTTTCGACTACTTTGTGTTTGAATTTTGTTGACGCTTTAATCATCCCATGAGACGGCCTGTTAGAGTACCAGAAGGCATGTGATGTGACAAACACCGGGGATTTACTCGCCAAATACGGGTAATTTTTTTTACTTCCCTACTTGGTTTTTTCTTGGTTGCATTTGTTTTCACTGGAACACCCTTTATCATTTTGATTATGAGCTCAGTGTTTATGCACAGCACTGCCAACCCCCTCTACCCAGTCCCACAAGAAAACAGAAAGCATGACTCCCACTCTAAATTTAGCTATCCATTCTCGTTTGAAATAACATGGATATTTCATGGTTTCATTCAACTAGCATGACATTTAGTTTCAGTCAGCTTCCTCCTGCAGTACAAACAATGGCTTTGTGTGTGAGGGAAGAGTTTAAGTACATACTTGGGGTTAGATTAGCAGGTGGTGGAGAGAAAAACAGGACGACAAAGCACCACTTTGATTGTCAGACAATAGGCGTCAACCAGAATTTAAAAGAAAGTAAAACTTTCTTAAAACTTTGTTAAACTTTTCTTGAATATTAATATCACATATGAAACATCCTAATTTTTCTAAATTCCTGTCAGTTACTAAGGCACTGCACAGCTCAGATAAAAAAGGCTTACTGTAGGCTTCTTGAGTACAAGATGTGCCACCATTTGCATTTTGAATTAAGGTCTGTGAAAGAACTGTTTCCTCAGCCAGTTCTGGTGGGCATAACACAAAGCTTCAGTCTTCCCTTACATCAATACCTCCTTTTGTGTGAGCACCAAGCTAGAGCGAAGAGGTCTTTAAAAAAAATTTAGAAGTAGTGAATGGGTTGCTCCATTTGTCCCACTCTGTTGGCTTTGCTCCAAATACAGAGTAAGTGCCTTGCTACTGCCGCTATTAGTTGAAATAAGACAGGCATTACAGTCTAGGGCTAAAAGGAGCAGAAGGAGCATTTACCAAACTGGCACTGATGCATTTGACCAATTATAGATCAACCTCTAGCCTCAGCTGTCTAATGACAGGCCTTTTCCTTTTTTGACATGACATGCCATGGGAGCACAGACCATGTGATGCTGTTGCATGGTTCCCACAGATGAAAGAACCTATAAAGATGCTGAAAAATGTTTGTACAGCAGACCAGAATGACCACCGGAAGCATCCATTTTTACATGTCGGAAATGATGGCGGACAAACTGAACCGCAGCTATTCAAAAAATTAAAATTGCGGGCTTTGGTTCCCACCTTTTCCCTCACTTTGAAGTTTGTCATTCTTCTTCAAGGAGAAGCTTCAGAAACAAAGAGTCATTTGTGTTACCCATAGCGTACCATGCACCACTAACCGAGGAACGGAGACCATTTATTTTGACTGTAAGTGGAACAATAATTACAGACTGCGGCGTCCTGTTGTGGGATTCAGAATTTGGAGTTGTCATAGCAAACATTATTATACTGTGATAATTTTAATACGGGTCAGTGACAAAAATAGAGCTATGCGCTGTATTAATAATATGCCTGTGTCCACGTTTGACCACAAACCACAGTGCTAAAAATATTAAAGAAATCACTCCTGTGTGCCATGCCACAACAGGCCCTCATAAAAGAACAAAATGAGGATCATATGGTCATTTGTTAGGTTTAATGTTGCTACCATGCACTTAAAGTGATATTTAAATAGTTGTAAGTGATGATGAAAAGAAATCAAACCACCTAAACTGCAGCGTCTGGCAAGGATTTCCAAGACATCCAATCAAATTCGATCCAAACAACAGTTCTATAAATAGAGCTATACAACAGACAGACAATGAAACCCATCATGGTTTTCTTCTCCTTCTGTCTTTTGTCCTGTTTCTATCTCCGCCACCTCTAAATATACACCGCATAAAACTGTGAGAAGAGTTAACACAGCAGAATTACAAGTCAGGCCTTTCCAGAGTGGCCGCTCACTCTCTGATTGGGGCAGCAGGAAGGCAGCATTTTCATACCTTTGCTTTTCTCGTACACAAAGCCGCTCTATTTCGAGCGCACAAGGCTGTGGTCTTATGTGGATGGTGTGTGCAGATAAAGTACGGGTGAAATTCCAGGTTATATAAAGAGGCCAGTGCGTCTAGCAAGCTAACATTTACCTTCTCTTATTGCAAGATTCTTATCAAAAATAAAGGACTTCCATTCTCAAAAGGGCGCCTAGAATATGAGGCCACATTGTTCCCATCCCAGGAGCCAGCTCTGTCTTCGCCTATGGGTAAATCAAACTGGTTTACAGTAACAGTACAAGAGAAATTCTGATTTGTTGCATATTAAAGGAAAAATATCAACATAAGAGAAAAAGATGCACCCTGAGAATCAGAGTTATCACAACAGCTGGTCTTTAACTTTCTACTACCATACTTCTCTACAAAGACAAAGAGTTGCGTTAAGACCAGATTCTGATCTGAACTGTAATTCAGTGACAACAGCTCTCTAACATTTGCAGTAACAGAGCTAAAAACCGAGTGAAACCACAGTAGTTTCACTCTGACAGTGTGGTTGTTGCTAGGGCTGCAATGGTATGAGATTTTCACAGTATGATGACATCTCAGAAAATATCACAGTGCATTTAGCTGCTGTATTGCTGCCCGAGACGCAATAAGTACTGTACACTCCAGCAGTGTAAACTGGGGCTCAGGAGGTCGAGCGGGTTGTCCACTAATCTCTGGGTTGCTGATTCGATTCCTGGCTCCACATGTCGAAGTGTCCTTGGGCAAGACATTGAACCCTAAGTTGCTCCTGATGCATCCTGCACGCCATCTCCATCGCTACTGTTATGGGAGTGTGTGTGTGCCAGTTGTAAATTGTAAAGCACTGCACCCTTTCTATCTGCCAGCCAGCCTGAAAACTCACCACTTTTTTTTTTTTTTTTATAAAAAAATCAATTTACTTCTGTAGTTAGTGCTCTCTGGCTTTGTGGGGCAGTACAGTAAAAGATGTTTCTGTCACCATGCACCTGCGTGTCCTGGCAAGAACAAATTCAGGAGTGCATACTTTTAAACAAAGAACAGAGAAGAGTCATGTCATTATTTTTTACTAAGGCAGGGCAAACTGGAAGGGTGCTGCACATACCGTCTATGACAACCCACGCTGGCCTCAGAGCAACATTCCCCTGCAGCTACACAAACATCTGTGGGGCACTTTAATCAACAGAACAGGTGGTAAGGCCAACACCCTTCATTAATGATGGATGACAGATGAGCACCAGCTGATTGGACTGAAAGCGCTTTTCTTCTCACGACTGACAATGTATTGTTTTGTCTTAGAGTAAATAGTTTCCAGGTTATTTCTTCATTTGAGAATAACTGAATTCTGACTGTTAGAATCAGACACATGTGCCTCAGCATTGCCTGACCACAGTGCTCTACATTTGACATTACAACCATTTGGTTTGATGTGAAGTGACGTTTTGCCCACGCATGCACGCTCATCTGGAGCAAACTGTGGTTGAGCTTTTTGCTAAAGGACGCTTCGACACGTGGAAAGAAGGAGCAAGGACTCAAACCACCAACCTGATAAATGACTAACTCACTCTGCCTCAGACCGTCAGCCACCCCAACTCCCCTTTACCCTCTTTCAGCCACCTCGATACTTTGTTAGTTTGTGCAGGAAGGAGGCCCCTGCAAGGGGGGGAGACACACCTCTCTTTACTTTTCCAAGGGCACGAGCTGAACTTTGAAGACCATGAACACCTTGTTTCTTGTACTTAGAATCTGGGAATCTGGTACAGGCACTGACTTAGAGCAACTTTCATCTTGGATTTACATAATCAAGATTAGCTGGAAATGCACTGTACAGAGTGGGATCACAACATGTCAGCTTTGGCAAATAATAATCTCCTTTTTCTTTACAACATTAACAGAATTTGCTGTGACACTGATAAATGTAATTCGTCGAAAAAAAAACAAACAAACAGGGAATTTGTGGCTTAAACGGTATAATATACAATCCAAACGAAGTGTCAGTCAGTACCCACAGACGACACGGGCCTCTCACCTCGTAAATGACCAGTTGCTCACACAGATGCTGCTAGTCAAATCTCTGGCAGACTGACATGTAACCCACCTCCTGATAATCGGATGGCAGCAGCTTGAAGCAGAGGGAGCCGTGACCGTGGCTCAGGAGGCCCCTCCAGCTGGGTCACACTGCTGATGTTTGGCTAAAAGAAAGATAGCGTGATTGCAGTGACTGAACTGATGTCTGATTTCCATGCAAACACACAAGTCAATTATTTACTGATCTAAAATTGTCACTGTTGTTATCACATCTAAAGAGGGGCCGATCCAACACACCACAAATGTTGTTGGATCAGTGTTAAACATATTAGATATTGGTCTGAATTCATGCATTCATCTACTGAGCAGGTGTGTTTGTCATTACAGATGTGCAGATTCTGCTGTGTCACTAACTCTGACAAACAATTGATAACAAAACTTTGACAAAACAGAGATGCAATTATAAACCATTTGTCTTCTCTTCTTCTGTTCATTGCACAGATTTTGTTGGGAACCATAACAAATGACCAGATATGTATATGTATAATACTTTTAAAAATGACAGCATATAGTATGCAATACTGAATGTAAACACAGTATAGGCCTCATACATTACATTATATTACAGGACCATGATTAGATATAGCATGATACAAAATGTAGAGTAAGTGTGGACATAAAAAGGACAATTTGTGTTGGTTTCTGTGTGCAGACAAGCTACCAAATAAAACAACTAATAGGACTTTGAAAATGTTCTGCTGTACAAACTTTAAACATTCTTTCTCGAGTTTGTTTTGAAGTTTTGTAAAGGGTTGTCTTGGCTACGTCTCTTTCAGAGCCACTTTACTGGCATTATGTTTTAGTTTTGGGAGCAACACAGCAGATACATCACGGGAAAACACAAAGACTGGTGAAATACTGATCTGCAATACTGTTGATTCAACATAAAAACCTTTAAAATGGCATGATGGAAACAAAGATAAGACATACATAATATGGGCCAAGTGACTGTCTTTACAGAGAAACCAAAGTGAACTCTGTAAAGGCCGAATTGCACCTCATAAAAGAGATAATTCATATGTTGTGTTTTGACTTGCACGTCAAACTGAACGGAGTAAACACCCACTGCGAGCTGCACAGCACAACTGCAGCCCTTAAAACTGCCTCAAACCTCTCAAGTTTACATGCAAACTTTAAATACAAGGGCGAACTCCAACCTTCAATTTAGCCTCGCAAGTAAAAACCAAGTGGCCCCTTGTTATACAAAGTAGTTGATTTGAGAGCAAAAATACAGAAACAGCTCTGAGAGAGTGAACAAACCCCCAGCGCTATATACAACACCGTCTAGTTGGCCTGGACAACATGCTAACAATTTACCAGAGACCACCAGAGGAAACCAGAGAAACATGCAAGACCTGCTGCAGCACAGGACGCACTTAACATCTCTAAAAACGTTAACTCAATGTGGAGAATTTTGCAAAATTCAACTATAACACAGAGATGATTTTTCTCTATTTGAAAAGCGAACGTCAGCAGAACTCCCAGTGGAGACATCTGTCCAGTAACCTTTTGTCCCTGTAGAGGTCAGTGTGCTCCCACATACACCACTAACAACGCAGGCTGCTTTTCCAGCAGCAGTACAGTGATTCATGCCCCGTCATCGCTCTCACTAACATATATTCTTAAGTTCTTTGAGCCTCTCTGTGTGACATCATGTTGAGCTCCCCTCCGACAGCTTTTACAGTCTTCCAGCCTTGCTCATGCCGGGATATATTGTGCTGACAGATATATGGGAAACTGTGAAGTGACTGTGCTGAGTTACACTGACTCCACAAGCTTGTAAACACTTTTACTGTTACCCCAAAAAAAGAAGAAGCATTTGATCTCACTGTTACCCTATTCCCACTTCAGTTTTAAGCACAATTGCGAGACGGGCCGGCTGCATTTCCTGCTAATTCGGATGTCCCCTTGAATTTTCTGATGTGGTAGGTTTTCACAATGGCAGCGGCCACTCTAAGTCTTAATTGTGACAGAAGAAAAAACAGTCACGGGCTTCCCTGTCCGGACCATCTGCACGGTTTCTTCTATGATTGCTTCCTGATTTTCTATAGCAAGGAAGTGTGAGGAATTACCTCTTCAAAGGGATGTGTGCCCCACCAGCACTAATCCCCAGTTAATGGCCAGTAGAGGCAACAGACCCCAACAACCTCACATCCTGGAGAGGTTTCATGTACATAATTCCCGCGCTAGGTGAAAAAACAGCGAGTCGCAAATTGTGAAAATACACCAGCAATCGTAAGTGCAGGAAGACAAGATCTGCATCCTCTCCTCCTGATGAACTTTGGCAAAGCTCAGGGTCAAATGTGGAGGGACAGTTGCAACCTCATTAACAGAAACAACCTCAAAAAAAGCAATTCTGAAAGCGGCATCTGAATTTGCTTTTCAAACTCAGACAGGATGACTGTTAAAAAAACCACCTCTTTTGCTGTGCTTATTCATCGACAAAGCCTTTAAAAAAGAGCGCAGTATTAATTAGTGATAACTTTCCTTATGGCAGGCTGGTGGACTGGTTTGTTCCAGTGACTCTGTGAAACACGCACAGCTCTCCCTGGTGGCCTCGAGCTGAACCATCAGACCGTAATTGGACTCACAACCTCCCAATTTACAGAATTAAGGAGAGACATCAGCCTGTCTTATTCTGCTGATTTGTGCTCAGCACAGACTCTGAGGCTGGGGCTGACGAAAAGGAAAGCTGAGATTGTGAAACATAGGCTTTCATAGATCATTTAAACGGGTTTGATATTGAGGTACTGCTGCATAGATTTCTGTGCAGCCAGGTACCCCAATTAACGCTTTAGTGCTTCAAAGCCAAATATTTACTCTAATACAAGCGCAATTAATTGGTGAAACACGGATGTTGTTGCTGCACACATGTAGAACAGATGCCACTGAGCCTTGGGGAAGCGCAAACACTTCACTTTCACGTCGCTGATCTCTCTGGCTGCTTTGCAATGATTTAGCATTTGTTCAAATTATTCAGACATCACAGTTTGCGCCATGTGACCTGTCAGCGCTCGTTACAGAGCCGGGAAGGCTGAAGAAGTCTGACACGGCAAGGCCACTGTAGGTGTTTGAAAACGCCAGTACTTTTCGTGCAAATTCAAGGTAATGTGTCGAGAAAGTGCTTGTTAATGTTGATGACAGCGGGTTGAAAGTGATATTTATCAAAATCAGTGTTGGGTTACATGAAAAAAAAAACACAGCTGTTGAAATATTTCCACCATTTCTTGACAAATAATTTAAAATCTTCATGATTCATTGCTTTCCAATGTGTGATTTATTTATTAACACATACAGATGAAGATTGTGCTGGTGATTTTATTTCTACTACAGATAGTAATTTCTCTCTGAGGTCGCAAACACTTTGATTGGTAATTTCTGGATTACCTGTTCTGCTCTTGCAATATTTATGACCTCTGTAATGGATATCAAGACAGTTTATAGCTAATGGTTGAAGATATCCCACCCGAGCTCCACGAGGAGACTGTCCATTGGTTGAACCGCAAAATGTTGAATCTTTAATCTCCTCACCTTTTGGCTAATTCATAATTCAGTGAAGTGGGAGTGAAGCGTTTAGCTTTTCCTGGCTATGGCCCGCTAAGTGAAATGGTGTGGAAAGTGTGAGGTCATTAACCTGTTACAGGTATGTTCTCTCCTAATATTGGGGATAATGTATTCCACCCAAGTGTGACAAAAAAGAGGGCGAGCTCGTTCACAGGTAGGCGCCGGCCATTCGTTTTTAAAAACTTCATTTGAGAACATTAGGTTATGAAAAGTTAATATCGTTTTAATCAGGAGAGATATCCCTTCATATCTGGGTAAGATTTCCACTCTGCTGCCTGTGGACCAATGGAGGAAGAGTACAAGATCATTTCCCATCATCCTCCTGTGCATATCACACAGTGGTCATTTATAGCACTGAATTCTAATTCTAACATTACTTCTTTGCCAGTGTCACAGCTAAAGATACGATTGCTTTGAAGCATCTTTGTAAAACTGCTCATGAGTGAGCTTCAACGCTAATTTGTAAATGCCTCTGAGGGACGTTTGATAATATAAGCATTTCTTGAGTTTCGTTGGACTCATTAGAATTGTGTTATTACGTTAGAGTTTGGTTTTCCGAATTAAATATACGATGTAAGCTGTAGTAGTTCAGTTACTGAAGTTTAGTTTGTCAGATGCAGTGTAGGACAGTGGAACACAATAAGTCCATTAAAAATCAGTTTCATTATTTTACGTGATTTCCAATCATGTGTTCACAAAGTGGTGAACCTCGCTCCATCCTCGCTTGTGAACGACTGAGCCTTTCTAGGATGCCCCTTTCATACCCAATCATGACACTATCACCTGTTACCAATGAACCTGTTTACCTGTGGAATGTTCCAAACAGGTGTTTCTGGAGCGTTCTTTCACAGTCTTTAGTTGCTCCTGTCCCAAATTGTTTGAAACATGTTGCTGCATGAAATTCAGAATAAGCAGATATTTACAAAAATCAATGAAGCCGATGATTAAATATATTGTCTTTTGTGCTAACACCACAGTTTCCCTGATTCTTTATCATTATCAGTTATATTTTTGTGAGGCAGATAATGCAGATATTGTTGCATGGCATCATATTCTGCATCTGTTCTCTGACTCGACTCCTGCATACATCTCAATACGCTTAATTTTTCCTGATGCTCTGTTTGACTCTGTACAGACGAGGCCATAACTCCTGATGTTTATCGATCCTTCAGCCTCTGCTGAATTTATTTCTACAAGTCTATACAAATCTGTTTCTGTGCCGCCTATTGTACCAGAGGGGTTAATGTATTATACAAAGTGTTCAGATCAGGGATTAGATTTCCCCCCAATTCCATCAGTCAATTCTCGGTGCTCTCCAGGGCATTCATCATTTTGACAGTTGCAGATAAGGCAATTATTTTCCTCGAGCAACTACAAAATGTAGACAAGTGCTTCTGTGACAGTGTGTCTGTTTGAGGGGGGAACACAAATATTATTCCACCAGTCACTGATGGCACATATCGCTTGCTACAAAGCGATATCCTCTGTAACACAAAGGAAACAGATGTTATGAGCATTTCTGCGTCCTAATGCACTTCAACGTTTCATCTTTTTACAGTGAATTGAAGCTCCATACTGCGATTCGATAAGATGTCTTTACAAATGGTTTGCTGTTAAGGCCTTGTTTTCTGCAGCTGGGGTAAATATTTGCTCAGTAATACAGGCCATGGTTGTTTGGATGGCATTACACAGATGTGCTAATTGTCATTTAAATACCAATTTGATTTATTTTCCTTCTGAAAAGCAGCTCCAGAGCAGCCACACGAAAACACTCAATGTTATACTACTGCGCTGTGTGTCTTATTTTTCACTGTAATATAACAGAAAATAAAAAATAAAATTAATGTAAAGAGAAAATTGGCGTACTAACTGTGCAGCCCTAACCACAGTGCAATGAAATAATATGTATTCACACAGATATGGAATAAAAAAAATGAGTACTAGCAGTTGGTTTTACTATGATTTGAACATGATACTCACATAAAACCACTAAATGTCCACTGTGCTGCCCTGAGATGTGTTTCCTCGGCATGACCATACACGTATATTTAAGCTGCATCACCTGAATTGAGTCCTGCGTGAAGCTGAGTGAGCCGCTGGCTGCAGGACTGCCTGTGATCTCCTCTATAAACCCCTGGGGGGCAGCAGAAGACCTTCATTTCTACACCAGTGCCGCTGCTTACGGCTGACTTACACCAACTGTCACCGACTGCTGAGGCTCAATTCAGGACACGATTCATGCTGCTGATAAATCCTTCCAAAAGAAACCACAAAGTTTGCTCTTACAAACAAACAAGCAGAGATTTCACAGAAACTTCTCTCTTTCTTATTCTGCCTCCATCGGGCTTTCTCGGATGGCAAACACTTAAATATTACTCACACATGTTATTGTTTTAGTGGTAACTTACGGGAAAAGACTTTAGTACAAATATTCAAAACTAAATGTTTATAACAAAATCCCACTATAAATCAGTTTATTTAAGTATGCAAACCTAAGAACATAAGAAGAGATGAGAATGTCAGACTGCTGGCATTCAGCGCACAGACAGACATTAATGAGCGTCTTTGTTGGATGTCAAATACTAAATACAAGCATCTTATGAAACGATTCAATAAATCTGAAGGAAAACAATCAAATCGTATCTTGACTTTCTGTTTTGCTAAACTGTGACCCAAACGCATTTGGAGGGGGAGCGAAACAAGGCAGCACAGTTCTTAAGTGCACTCTGGGTGGATTATGGTCCTCATGTGCCACAATTCCTTTCATATGAGCATTATAAGTGTGCGTTTGCCAGATTTTGAATGGAAGGGGTTGTTGTCCGAACCTCAGAGTTAATCAAAGTGAGAGAGCAGAGGCAGAGCAGGAGGATGACGTTAGGCTGGGCTCAGGTCTGTCATCGGATCAAAGTGGGAACTTGTTCTCCCATCGCTGTCAGCACGTTTTAATGATTGTTGAGCCGGGCCAAGCTGTTCCTCCCTAAAACTTTCCCATACCAAGTGTCTGATAGATTCATAGCTTAATCATTAACTTACACTTAATTCGTCTGGAGTAACATTAAGCTCAAATTACAAGGGGATTTTGGCAAAATACAGTAGCCATTTCTGGAGCTTTCCAATGCTAAAAATGAAGGAATACATATTGTAAAATCACCAAGTAACCTTGCAAAGAAAATGTAATTTCAGAAAAATTTCTACTGATCATGAATTTCAATAAGAGTTAAACATATTAACCCGAGTTAACGTTAAATCTGATAGCTTCGCTAAAAGCAAACATTTTTACTGTAATGAAACATCATTAGAGAAAAGTACAAAGAGCAGATGTGAAGACTAAAAGATGGGATTTGTAGGAAGTGTCTACATCAAATAAGGTTGTAAGTAAAATTAAACCACAATCATCTGATAATTATTCAAATAAAAACATCTCTGTTTGAGATTATGGGCTCAATTATATCAAGTCTGTGTCTGACCTACAGTTTCATCCTGTACACTGAATGGACAGTCTCAAAGACATTATTGCTCTCTGGCATCAAACAACAGTAATTAATTTTTCACTATTTCTTTCCTAGGCAGAAACCTCCTTCAGCAACGCATGCTGTGATTTGAATAATCCTGAAATACAGAAAGTATTTTTCTTGAATGCATAGTTCTGCTGCTTAAATCAGTATCTTCAGATTAAATAATATTACATTTCTGTATGTTTCTGTAAATCAACAGAGTGATTATTTTGGGGGAGGAATATGGAGCAAATGAGACAAAAATGACTCAAATAACAAAAACAGTGTCATTAGTGGACTGACAAAGGTTTCATGAGGCCGTCTGAGCAGAGCTGCTCTGACAATAAATCAAACAGAGAAAGAAGGCCGGGGCCTTTATGGGGAGTGCCACCCATATATTGACTGCACATCATAGCAGCCCTCCTGTTGTAGGCTGGATTATAAATCCCATTTCTAAAAGATATATGGGACATTTGATGTGTCACACCTGTCTTTTCTTCAGCATGACCACAAGTTTGATTTTTTTCCCCCATTTACAACCACATTATTCCCAAAACAGTCCCAAACCCGGCTTTAAAGCCACTGAGAAGTACTTTACATGGACGGTACATTTGATGCAGCTTTTCCGTACAAAGCAAATAGCGTTGCGACCATTTGGAGAAGAACAGAGTTAGTAAGCTAGTAGACCTAGCTCAAAATCTTTGTAAAATCTTTGTACTTTAAATGAGCTTACCCTCTTTTGTCTGAAAGTGTCCTGCCCGCCTGCATGTCTGACAGGACGCACGGTGCATGTAATGAATGAGATGGCTGCTGTAGGCCTCTGTAGAGCTGAAAAGTAGTTTCAGGGAGAGAGAGACAGAGAGAGAGAGAGAGAGAGAGAAAGATCAGCCAACAGATGAGGAGTAGAGAATCCAAGCTGAACTGGGGATCAGCCCCTTCAAACTGTCCTAAAACAGACCTCTGTCCCAGCAGAAACTCTCAGCTATCAGCCTGCAAGGGACCTTCACGCACATCTACCACATGAAGGGTCTCTGAGTGGAGACCAAAAGCATCTGAAGCATCAGGTATTGATAACTGGAGAAGCTAATGTCTGAAAGTTTGTGCCACACGTTTTGTCAGATTCTTAGTTTTATTGTTGCTAATCTGATTTAGAAAGCTTGTGCAGCTGTTACCCCTCAAAAGCACTGACAACGTACTTTGCTAGAAGTCACTGTGAAGCTAAGACATTGCATTTGGTCGTGCTCTTGAAAATGTCACATGATGCAAGGACACAAGCTTCTGTTAAGGTGGTTTACATGCATTTACAACTAAAAGATAAAAGTCATCATTTTGTCTATCGAGCAGTGAGTAATGACTATTTCTGGGCTATGAACAACAAATAAAATTGAAGGAGTCAAATAAAACTTCCCCAGCAGCACTAAGACGACTCTTTAAAATGGCATTTGGACCATCAATAGAAGTTTGACGTAGAGCTCAGATCACCATCTATTAAATGTGGAAAAAAAATGTCAAAATGTCCTGTCAAAAATTCCTTCTATCTTCTTGCGGTGGATGACCTCAGTAAATCCTGCAGCCGGCAGTTCTTTCAAAAACTTCTCTCCACCAAACTCTTGGGCGGCAGTACACCTTCATTCTTTCACAGCGGAACACTTTGTGACACTTAATGCCTCGACATTGTCTTTGCGTTGGGAAAAATATTTACATTTCCACTGCATGGATTTTTGCTGAAACTATTACTGTCTCTACAGTGACTTATGGTAAGTTTACAGTCAGCGCTTTAGAGCACAAAACACACACACACATATGGTGTACATACAGAGAGTGCTAAACACAAACGCATGCATGCACGCACACGACCATGCACGCACGCACACAAACCATCCTTCAGAACCATTGATTCTGTTTTGAATAGTGTGTTTTCTCCTCAGTCTAGATAGTCTTGCTACTGCCCATGCTGTTAGTGCGGCAGGCATTTTCAAACTCTTTACATCCATTACATTCCACTAGGTAAATACCTAATGCTGGAAACATTTGTCAATGTGAGCGCCTGGCTGAACAGAATAGATTATTGGGGGCTGAGTAAAATACACTGCATTTCCAAACAGCACTATGCCTGTGACATATTAAAAACTTCACACAGGACTCGATGCGGTTTCCCCTTGCACCGGGGACATGTAATATTTCAAGGAAATAAAGCTTGCAAACAACAGAAAACAGTCTTGGTAAAGAATAGGAACGTCAGTATTTCAGATAACATGAGCTGTGAGGTTATTTCTGCCCCTTTAGCAACAATACACAGTTTGAACCAGACCCCCTTCATGTTTTCTTGAAATGAGAGGGATAATCAGCAACACCCAATTTTTACAAAGGCAAGCACTGTTGACTATAAGATCATTCTTCATCTGAATCCCATGGATTAAATATGCAACCACTTATTCTGAGTACAGTGCATTGTGACTCTGACTGTCTTGGTTTGAGGCTTAAGACTTTTCTGTTTCCAAAAGCCTTTCATTAAATTAAATTTGGGACTATTCATTCATATCTTGCTCTGCACTGTAGCTGCACTGATTTTTTTTTTTTTGTTCTTTTATCTTCTACTTTATTTTCCTCTTTATAAATGGCATCTGTCTTTTCATAGAGCCTTATGTTCCTTTAAAATCTCGCTTTAATCCCTTTTGTCTCTTATGTAAAGCACTTAGAAATGCCTTGTTGTTGAGAGGTGCTGTAGTATAAACCGGCCTTTTTAACGTTTTGAAACAACATTCGTCGCTGATTCTCAAGTATCTATTGTTTACGCTTTGGGAACAAAATGACCTAAATCTCTGGATTGCAGTAGGAGGTGGTTTCTTCGATTAAAACCAGGTCAGAGAAGAATTAGACCATTTTGTGGAAATAAACATTGCATTCCTATCATCTATTTTAATGGAGCCTGTTGTAGAAACATTTCGAGCTTATTCCTTGAATTACCACGACATTCAAACGGGGATAACTGACTCATCTCGAAGCCTGAACACACCTAAAAAGTAATGAGTAAAGGACCAGTTTGAGTCTCATTAATTGGATTAGCACCTCTCTGAAATGGCTTGTATGAATATACATGGAGCTGTGGGAAGTCTCTGAAATGTGAGTTAGGGAAAACAATGTCGATTTTTTTTAACTCCAAGAAGAATCAGCTCCACTGTCACACCTAAATATGGAAAAGTGTTGCACATTAAAGTGACGGAGTGTTGCGTCTTGACTCTGTAGGGCAGAAACGAATCAGTTATATGGCATAAAATTTAATATGCACTATCATATTCACCAAAGAGAATTTGCTTTAGGGTTTTTTGTTATTCGTTAGGTCTCTTCTCTTACTTACTGGGACGTCTCAAAAACTTTCAGACAGATTGCGAAGCTGTGAGGTTAGGCAATGGGCCAAGGAACAAGCAATTTGTTTTTGGTGCTGGTCCAGGCAGCGCTTAAAGTATCTCTAAGACCGCAAGATGCAACAATTTGGCTATTTTCTAAGGTTCTACTAATTCATTGAATGAATAAAATTAAGTGGATAAAATCCCGCACATGTAGCTGTTTGTTTTTAACAGAACGTGTCTGCAGAAACGAGGACGCAGAGAGAAAACGTTTTCCACTGCCACTGTGAAATAACACATTTAGAGGATTGTGCAACCTTGACGATAGCCTTTAAAAATGCACTAGGTGGAACTAGGCAGTTCTTATTTGTGTGTGACTAAACATACTTTAATAGAAAAGCAGTCTCAGATGATATAAAAACTCAATAACACATTTCTCTACATGCCTCTCTCTATGCCTCTTTGATCTTCAGTAATTGATAGAGAATGGGCCTCCTGTGGCAGACCCTCTTCAACAAAGACACACAATAAAGAGCAGAGACTAAGAGTGGACAGGGGTGATGTCGGGTCTCTTATTTGGGTGCGTTTCCATTCATTCCTTCAATATTCCATTCCTGGTTCTGCTTCATAGGTTTGTCTATTGTGGAGCCCTGAATGGGAGAGCGCAGGAGCGTCTCTGCTTCCGTTAATTAGAGCTTTTTGCAGCTTCCGCTCCTTGAGGAGTCAAAGTAGAAAAAAAGAAGAAGAAGAAGAAGAAAATAAACCCTCTGTGCTGCTCCAACCTCAGTCCTCTATTGTGGCTTCAAGACATGAAAAGGTGTAGTTTACCAATGGTTGGGGTATAGGTGGCTGCAATGTTGGAGTGGCTGAGGCAAGAACAAACAGTGGAAAGTGAGATTTTTGCACCCCATTATGAAGAACTACAGGGCTGCGTGTTCTGTTTTGGTAGTTTTAGAGGCATTGTTGGTATTTAAGAAACCAGTCAGGTGTCACATCTTGAGTTTAGAGTATTTCTTAAAGAGCTGGAGTGACAGTGAAGTGCTGTACGTCTGATCCTGAAGTTCATATGGAGTTAAAAAGCGATGGGACATTCCAAGGACTATTATATGCATACTGATTGTGCAGGAACCCCGACTTGTCTTTACACATGAAATGACCAATTGTTCGTGCAGGCTTAAGTGATGCACAAGGCAAAAGAGGAAAAAAAAAAAAAAAAAGTCCTGGGGTCTGTAATGACATGTGGCTATGGGTGTCCTTTTATACCTTGAGATTCCCTTTGCCTCATTAGTTAACACACTTTCTTAGTTTTGAACAATACCTTAGCTTGAGTTCTCCCAGCAGAAATCCCCCCGCTCAGTCGATATTTCCAGGGCCTGCAGCAGAGTTTCAGAGAGAGGGCCCTTTCCCCCCTGTCCTAACAGCTTTAATACTTGTAATTATCTCTTGCTGGGGGAGGCTGGAAATTGGATTAGGGTGGTGAGTCTCAGCTGAATGAATTACCTCCATCTCCCCACTTGGTGGGCCACACACTGATAAAGTGCGGAAAAACGGATTTGGATTCAGCCTTAGCATTCGTGGCTTCCTTGTGGAAAAATGAAATTTTCCAACAGAAGGGGCCAGTGTGCCAGCAGTATCTGTCCACAGCATGTTTCATCTGCTCCTGCTCTTCTGGAAATGCAATTACCTGCGTTATCGGGGCCTAAATGGTGACAGTTTGGCAGGGGAGCAGTTCCACCTGCCAAAGGCATCATTCGGCAATGTTTTTGTTGCATCTAGTATTCTTTCAGTCTGAAATTATTCCCCCTTATTTGCACCTGTCAGAGGTAAAACAATGAGCTGATTTGTTTACAGGTAGAACGATATTGTCGGTGATGGAAAGGAAAAGATTACGTCTACATGCCCACATGCCTTAGATTTTTTCATTCATGTTATTTCTCCCGGACTAACGCGTTCCTGTCATTCTCAAACTTCTGCAATTTTTCCTCAAGAGCAGCGATCTTAAGTTGAGAGTAGCAGAAGTATGGAACAATGAAACAGAGAAAAGAAACAAATGGAACAGCCAATAACGGTGTTTTATTCCTGTAGTGTACCTCAGCCTTCACTTGAATGACTGCACATACAGTATAAGTTGACGATAAATTATTTAACGTCAATTCAGCTAATGTTCTACATGTGTTGTTTCTCTCAAAGGAGAAAAACAACGCTCCTTCAGAGGGTCTATTAAATCAATATGTGGGAAGGCTTGCCACAGTGGATAACTCACCTCCAATACATCACACAAAAAATGAAGCAATTAAACGGCTGGATTTCACACTTTGAACCATCTCGAAAATCAGTGTAGATTCCATGTTCTGTGCACTGTTTCGAGATATATTTGCAAGATAAATGGTTTGAAATTGGGATTTTATTACAAATCATCAAACACTCCCCTAAATGTCGTGTCCAAATCAAGCAAATATTACCTCAGACTAAGCTGAACTAAAGAGAAAATGCTCCGAGAAGTTAGACTTTAGCTTAATTTGGAGCGGAGCCAACTTTGTTTCCCCGTCGTTCATTAAGTAGTGGTTTTAATTCGGTTTCATATTTAATTTCCCGCTGTGTCATTGTAAGGAATCAGATCAAACAGAGGACAAACTAGCCCTACATACCCAGCGCTCGCTATCAGACACCCCCCTCGTCTTTTCCACTTCCCATTCTTTTAACCCCCCACTGAGGACAATCCTTGAAGGTAGATAAAAAGAACAACAAAAGATAATTAAATCTAAAAAAGGAGGGAAAAATGTCTGCTTTCTCACTCAAACAGTTGGGGATAGATTTCAGCACAGTAAGGGTTTGGCTAATTTATACAATGGCCTGATGGGAGTCCTTCAACATTTACACTCTGCCTGGGACATGGATGGGTAAAGAGAAATGATATTTGCCTCTAATTGTTATATGTTCCTATTTTTACTGTCCTACCTTATCGCACTTTCCAGCACAAATAAAACACACTTTATTTGCATTTGTCCGATTGCAAGACCACCGAAAGCCAAATTCATAATAATTCATGATAAGATTATCAATTTACAGCTGTGCCGTTATCAGAGGAGTAAAGATTGCTCTGACGGGCCTTGTTGTTCCAACTCAAACCTGCATCCCATCGGTGACAAATCTAAAATTATAATACAGTAATGCTTCACATAGACCCAGCTATTTAGGCGTGAATTTAATATTCATTGCTTTTGCAGCTTGGTTGGTTTTAAGGTGCTATCACCCTTATCCACCCTCCTCCCAACCCCACCCACTCCAACATCGCTGCCACCTACACTCCTATATCCACCAAACAGGGGCAAATGGCAGTCACTGGGACAGACGCACACACACACACATATCCAGCCGTCTCTTTGTCCCTCCCTCCTTCACTCATTTCCCCCATTCTCTTTCTCGGGCTGCCTCTCTCTGTCCCCCATCACTCTCCCTGTCCTTGTTTTTGATCTTCAAACGCTGGTAGGGATAATGACTACAAATCAGGGATGAAGGTGAGTGATCACAATGTGGCCCACCCATCCCAGCTGGCCTTTTTACTCCCCTCATATGATGCATCTTCCTGACTCTTTCTGAGAACCCGCTGAACTGCACCGTGAGGGTTTCATATGGAGTTCACAGGGGGCTGAATACAGTTGGATGGACTCAGTGTTCGAGGCTTCCAAAGTGGTTTGAATCTCCATTAGCAGCCTGGAAACAATTAACTACAACATGCACAATGTATGAAAACAATTAAATATTTACATATAGTTTGGGTCAAACGGTTTCTATTCTTAGTGTCATAGTTTTTGTCATTGTCATTTCTATAAAAAATAGATGCACTATAGCACCACTAAACCCTAAAAATCAGTGTCATGATTATTTTGATCAATACCTACATCTGAGTTTTCTCCGACTTGTTCAGTGTTGAACGTGTTTGGTGACCAGCGACACACTGTGAACTATGGGCACATTACACACACAGTCATCACTGTAGAGAGCTGATGTATGTGCAGCAAGCTCTCTTCTAACATATTTGTAGTTTTTGGGACTACCACAGTGTGTACCACCTGTCCCTGCCTGCCACATTATAGCGTTACCATAGTTGTGTATGTACAAATGTTTATAATGTAATGGATAATCAGAATATGACACACATTTCAGATGCGATCACATTTGTTTTCACTCAAATTCACTAAATGACAGATATGTTTAAAATATGTCTAAATGCTTGTGTGGCTGCCCTGCGCACTGAGTGCTGTTTTAATGCACATTTTCGATTTGCACATAAAAAACTTGAGTGGAAACAGAAAGTTAGAAAACAAACTGATATGCCACCAGAAGCATTTACGCTTGGCTGAGGTGGAAAAGTTAGTGTATCAAAAAATGCAAATAAATCTTGAGGTACATGAAGCAAGTGACTTAAACATCCACTGAAGTTTACATGCAATGTTTTCTACGTTGTTTTCCACCATTTGAGGTTTGACTCTTTCGCTCTTTTAATTCTGCTGCGATGATTTAGTGGCACCCGTGTGGAGAATTAGCGGCACCGGCTGTTTATCGCAATGAATCAACTGGTACAGTGCGCATAACGGCAATGGCAGCAGCTATAATTAGCATTTCCCTTTTCTGATTTTCTGGAAATTTGGTTATAACTTGCACTACAGTTGGATGGAAACCTGGCTTATATCACTGTGTACACACATCTCAGAATCTAAGCTACTAAATATAGTAAAATGTTCTTAAAGCTAATGGGAATGAAAGACTTGACGGACAATCTCAAATTCTTGCCCAAACGGCTGCAGTGATACTGAACATGGAACCACTGGAGTCTGATTAAATACGCAGCAACTTCAAGATCTCCTTTCTGTTTGGACGTCAAATTAAAAAGTGTCCTAGCATCAGGAGCCCAATCCTTTCACATCATAAGTTTCTAATGGGCAGTTTAGATGATTCATGCCAATCAAACATCTGTTCAGCATTCCCCTTGTCAGGAGGAGCACCTGTTGACCTCTACCTGACCTCCACCGGTGAGCAACGTGGTGGGAGAGAGGGACTATGGTTTCCTGTTTCAGGCTGGAGGACAGAAAAGACCAGGAAGAGGTAGTTTTATGACCACTGTTTACCTTGGTGGAGGCCTGCCTCTTTCCCTCTTTTTTTGTTTCTTAATGTGCCCGGCAAAAAAATGTTTCACTAGGGAGCAGGAGGTGAAATTTTTCTCATCCAAATGGATGGCAATTTCCCACCATTTAGCACCTGAAGGTAATTAGCTTGAAGAGATTGCGGAGTGAGAAACACGTTCATGGAACATTAACTCTCGTACATTCTCCAGTTGCAGGGAATTAATAGGAAAGATTAAAGTTTAAAGAGAGCAAATGCCATTACCACACAAACCACCTCTCTGTGGCACCATCTTGGGCTAACTTTTCCCCCTTTTTATAATAAGTCTGTATTTCACAATGGCATCGAGGTCTGGATTACAATAGCAGGTAATAAGAGGTGGAAATGACACAGTTCTGCGGGTTTGCGATGCGGTTGTATATGAGACAATGAGGAGCCTCAATAGCCTGCAGCTTCATTTTTCTCCATAACAGCTTCCTGCCTGCTTTCCCTACCCTCTGATGCGATATGCTAATAACCAACTCTGCATCCTTTCTCTCAACAGCATGTTAAGCAAATGTAAATGCAAACCTCTTAATAATAATAAGATCTCCTAATAAATGAAGGCCTAAACAATAAGTTAGAACCACAAATAAGGCATGCTTTCTTAATTACACAGCTTTTATTAATGCACCTCTACAAGTTAATGTCCAAAAACAAGGCGTTTTATGTGCTCGTGCAGGTAGAGCTAAACATGTGAATGCACACTTGTGTTTACTCTTCTTGGAAAGAGCAAAGTTGGCCTAAGTGAACGGCGTATTCTCAAAATGATCAAAATCACACGATAAATCATACCTTCAGATTTAAGAGCTGAGAGAAATTAAATTGAGACATGGTGGAATTTATTGCCCAGAAAATCCCATTCTACTATCTGATTTGGAAAGTCCAGTCCTCCAAGCTCTCGAAAATCTATTTTCCACATTTTAATACCCTGCATAACAGTCCTCATAATTCATTCGAGTGTGTTAAGCACAGTTTTATTAGATCTGAAACAAATTTTGGTGGGGGATCCTATAGGCCATTAACCATGGAGTAATTTTATCCTTGTTTCCTTAATGATGCCATAATGGCGAGTGAATTTCTTAACTAAAGACCAAAGAACATTTTGAAGGTCAGCTTCATCTGCAGACTCCTTCATGCGCTTCTCTGAGAGATTGGAAAAGTCGGAGATCTTTGAAGAGTCATTAATAACGCTAAAGCTGAAGGCCTATTTGCGTTCTCGCTTTCTACCTTTTAATGTTACAATTTCTTCCTGCTCTTTCTCTCCTTTTCTTGGCTTCCCTGTTTTGCAGTCTCTCTCATGCAGAGAGAATGGAGTGCTGAATGAGAGGGTAAAAATGGAGAGCGCAGTGACATACAGATCCCAGATGTGGTGCCTCAATAATTTAAATTTTATGCCTTTGTTATCACTTTAATCATTTTCTTTATTCGTTTTGTTTCAGCGATAGGAGAAACAGTTGATAGGCCAAAATGCCATGGGAACAATTTTTATTTGGTGTGTGGTGCAAAGTCTAATTAGAATTAGAATTTTGCTGAGCCTTGAAATGGTTGGTACTTTATCCTGATCGCCTTAGATATTGTTCGAAGTCAGTCATTTGTCATAGCAGAGCAGGCTGGGAAGGCTGCTGCTAATCAAGCTTCCATCTCCTCCACTCTTTTTCTGCTGCCATTGCACCTCTGTCCAAATAAATGCTGCTGGGTAAGGATGAATGCAGTCTTGGTTCTGACACTGACTCTTATGGGAGCTCTGCGATGCAGCTCTCATGCCATGTTAAACAAGACTACAACTGTCAAAGATAAAGTCAACTTTAAATTTACTTGGATTAACCATTTCGGGTCATTTGATTAACTTCTCTGCTGAGAATCTCCTGAGTACAATTGTAAATGATGGATGGGCGAGGAACTTTTTGGGACTTATTTGGGATTTGTGACGTATTTGGGAGGTGTCCCTTGATAATCCTTGTTTATGTGATAGCAAGCTAAGACAGATCTTGTGCACTAATTGAAATGAATCACATGCAATGTCTCTGCAAGGTCACTGATCCTTCCGGTGGGTCCCCCTGTAAAATGACACACCTCTGAGCATTGCCGCTCCACCCCCTGAAGATTAGCCACATAAATAAATTAGACCCAGGGACAAAGGAGCACTCGCTCCCGTGTGAAACCCTCACTGCTATTGGCGGAGGCCACAAGCAGTGGCGTTTTTGTCATTGTCTGTCAGGGACAGAGGAGTATTTCCCCAGACCAGCACAGGCAAGCTAAGGGTCTTTAAAGAAACTGAAGCTGACAACCGTTAACATTTAGAAATGTACCAATAAATGGCTTTTATGCAGACATATCCCAGCGCCTGGGTGGGCACACACTGTCAGGTCCAGAGCCGCCGTTCAGGAGGGTCAGGTTGAGTGAAGCTGTCAGAGCGGGGAAGCCCTCTCCAAAATAAGCCCCTCTCGAGACCTGAAGCATCTATCAGTCCTTTGAAAAATCACACTGTGGCCTCATTGCTTGTAGACAAATGAACTGGTATCATATTAAATTTACTTACATACTTTCTAGCAGCTTACAGCTTAATCAAGTTTCCTTTGTTACCTGCTGTTGCAAGCTAATAAGAATAATTACTGAAATGCTGCTTAAGGTTTTCACCATTTAAAATATTTTACATAGAAACTGAAACCACTGACTGGAGGATCTATTTGACCATGTTACACACAACTACAAATGCAATAATTAGGATTATGACGTCTAAACACATTATTTAAGATGATGCACGTGCATTAATAGACAACGGCAGCCTCAAAAGATCTGCTTTGTTCAGATCAGCTCTACATGAAGAATTGCCTGGAAGCCACAGCCTCCCTTGGGCTCCTTTCTTCCAAATGTTCAGAAATTACCTTTGGTGGAAAAAGACCTAACATGGCAAAGTGTGCCTTTAATAGCCAGAGACGTTTTCTTTTTCAGCAACAAGTTTAATTGGAAAGAAGTAGAATTCACTTTGAACGGGCAGAAAAAAAATAAATCGGTGTGACAAGATGATCGATTACCTGTAACTCTACCTGACACAGAAATTAGGGTTTTTTAATGATGGTCTGCCTCTTCTTGGACATGAAATTCAAATGCTCTCCCAAAGTCTACCTTCAGCCATCACTTGTCTCTTGCGCTTGTACGCTCCAAACGCAGGCACTTTGTCTTTGTCACCGGAGAAAGGACATTGTTATTACGGACATGCCTTTGTATTAACCAATTTCATTCCTCTACAAGTAACATCTCATTGGTTTTACCTATGCTGCTGGCTCACATTTGTTCCCAGCACACGTGTATAAGCTTAGGTTTCCATGAATTGTGTATAAAATGATTTTCTATCTACATTTGTTTATTCCTTGGCTGCTTATCCTAAAAATATTTTGCAGAAGAAATGGATCTGACGTCATTTTCTAAAGTAAATGAAACTGTAGTAAGATAAACAGCTAACTACGGTGTCGTGCTGACTGTTTGGAATCAGTGATCAGGTACAGCCTTTGCTTCCTATGTATTTAATATATTTTGACACTAAAATAACCATCCATGAAGGGGCACTCATTTACAGATCATAAAATCCACATATTTCTCATTTATGACCGTAAGATCTGCTTAATGTGACACTTTTCTTGATCAAATTATAAGATGAAGTGTGTCAGAGGAGTTGTGAAGCTCACAGTCTCAGCTGGAGGGGGGGCAGTTGGTGGTGGTGGGGAGGGTGAGGTGTTTGCAACTCGCTCGCCTGTGAGGGTAGTGATGCAGCTCCCAGCCGGCTGTCCACATGGCTGGAGGTATTGATCCAGTTATCATTGCTAGATCATCACTATATAGACTCCGTAACACGGGAAACTGGGACACTGACTGGCTGAACTGACGGAATCCAGGCCAGGGCCGCTCCCAGCTGTTTCAGGGGCTCTAAACACGATTTGAACGCCCCCCACCACCAGCCAAACTACCACCTCTATCGTCAAATGTGCAAATGTGCACAGCAACAAATAACAATTATTTCTTATTAATTGCACTTCATGATTTGTTACAGTTTCTAAAAATCAACAAATCTGATACAGTGTCCATAAAATCTGTTAGTTGTTATAATCCCAAGATTTGGTATAATATCCAAAAAATTTTGTATTACTCACAATCCAAACATTTTTTAGGATAAGCTCCAAACCCCTAAACCTGTTATAAGGGCTATAAATCCCTTTAATCCCCAAATTTCATGTTATATTTAAGACAAATATGACATCTCCTAAATATGTCATATTTTTTAAACATGTGTTAGCAGCCTCCAAAATTTATATAGCATCTGCAAAATTCAAAAAAATCATTTTGTTCCATAAATTTGTCAGAAGTCTCTAAATTTAGCATTGCATCCAAAAATTTTGTTATTCCCAAATGCATCAAAGAAACCCAAAATCCTACTTGGGTGCTTTATATAATATCACAATAACCACAATATAAAAATACACACTACAAAAACTGACAATGAAAGCCAAGGAGAGCTCCAATAAGCAGCTGCTCATGGCCCAGCCAGCTCAGATCCAGAAAAAGAAACTTTAGATTGCAGCTAGTGGTCGACTAACTCGCCATCTGGGTGAAAAACATTTTTAGAATATACGTGAATTTTATGCGAGGAGGTAGGAAAGCATCCCGCTCCACAAACCTACAAACAAATCAGTCCAATCTTTATTTCTACCGCCTTCAAGTATCCAAACAACAACGTTAGCAAGCTCTCAAACATGCAACACTCACGTTGCCAAACCCTCTCAGAGTAAAGACAGAACATGCAATAAGAGAGGCAAATTGCCCAGGACATGAAAGGTATGGCTCCCCTAGAGCAAGGGCTATAAAGCTCACCTCACCTCACTGAGTTATATGCTAAAGCCCAGATATTTCATTTGCTTGATCACTTTGCCTCATCATAATCACTTTCATACAGATTTATTGCAGCGTGGGTCACAGTGCAGTGGAGGTGCAGCATTCTCCAGCTGTTTATGCCTCCTAAGAGCTTTCTGCTCACATGGTCTTTGTCTTATTTAGAACGAAGAAAATGTGAAATATGACAGGCGATAGTGCCCTCATTTGTTCTGTAGATTGCCTCACACACACCTCCCCACATGTCGGTGCCAGTCTCGGTCTACCAGCAACTCCTATTTCTCCCCCCACCCATAAGGACCCCCCTCCGCTTCCACCCCACGCGCCACTACCCCCACTGCTCCCCGACTCTCCCAAGTGTTGTGTGTTGTCCCTGGCCTCCACAGTGAGGAGGAGGTGGGCACAGGGCTGTGGAGCACAGCCGCCACCACCAGCATTGCCTCTGAAGGATAATGCTGTTTATTGCATTTGTCAGGCGAGCGCTGCAATACTTTGTAAGTCTATTGCCCACTTACTGCCATGTACTTTAAGCCGGTACTGATGTGCCTCCTTTGTGTGGTTCTGCTTGTGTTATTTGGCAAATTGACTCATGGCTGAAGGTTGGAAACAGTCCTCAAAGAATTATAACGTGTTAGATTCTCCTGCTCTTTGTCCCTTTCTGTTTCTGTTTCACCCTTTTTCTTTCTTTCAGCCCAACAAATGCTTTCCCTGTCTCCATTTATACACCACTTTCCCCCTTTTTCATTCGAATAGCTAAAGACCGGACTAGGACTGATGATTCAAAATAAGTAATTCCATTAAATGTTTTTTTTTTTTTTTTTTTTAAGTCACAGGAGCCCGAGTGTATGAGCCCCAGTGTACCATTATTGATGATATCATTATTATGTATAGGATCCCTCAGTGAATAATAACCCATTATCTTTCATTTTTCCTGTTTTTGTCACTGGATGTTGGAAAGGTTAGGCAATTTATTTTAATGTTAAAACTGTCAGGCACTTACACAGCCATGTCTTGGTTCCCAATACATTCTGCACTTGGGGCCATGATTGGTTTTAAACTAGACTACATCTTTGAACAAGCTATTCCCACAAATCTCAATGCAATTCCTTTAGCTTGGGTTTTTATTGAATTGACTTCACGTCACACTGAGACAAAGTATTCCAGTCCTAACAGTTTAGACAATTTTAAATAATTTGAATATGACCTGGGCTAAATGCAACAAGAACATTATGCTGCTGAAGACTTCATATTTAATTCTGCAGTGTTAGAAAAAATAAGGCAGCTTGATAGTGATACACATATACTCCCACCCATAGACAAAGGAAGAGGAGGAAAAAAAATGCTCTGAACGCTTCAGTGCATTTAAATTTATACAAACTCTGCCCCTGACAGTGATGAATGTTACACTGTATTCTACAATATGTTTAATGCATAGGTCTGTTAAGTTAAGTTTTCTATTCCAGTGCTGTGCAGCGGAGTCACCTCTGCAGTGTACAATATTACCAGTGTCACAACAAGAACACATCTGTCAATATCTGCACGGCTGTTTTCATCTTGTAGATTATGTATATTTTTTCTGTTCTAAATATCCACCAAATTAGAGAGATTACAGAGCTGATGGAAGATTTATAAGATACACTGTTAACATGAAGTATGACAATAATTATGATGCAGTTTACAATGTACATTAACATCCTCCAAGGTGTTATTTCATTTTTCTTTGCTGGTCATTTGTATGAAAATGCTTGTTAATAAATTGCTGTTTCCAGCCTCTCAAATATCAATACTTCCTGCTTTTCTTTGTTTTATATGGTTGTAAACTGATGATCTTTGGGTATTGAACTGCTGGTTGAACAATGAAAAGGTTACCTTGAGATATGGCATTTTTCACTCTTTTTGGACATTTTATAGACCTTTTGATTAATCCACTCATTGGCGAAGTATTGGTCAGATTAGTAAGTAATATATATATATATATATAAAATTATTAGCTGGACATTCGGTGTATCTTTGATATCTGGTTACAGTTTCTGTGGATTGACATTATTCGTGACCTTGGCAACTGGAGTCCATATTAAAAAATATTATACAGTAAACAAATGTTTACACATAGACTGCTGTATATACTCTGCAGTGGTGGAAAATGCATTTACTCAAGCACTGTACTCAAGTGCAATTTTGAAGTATTTTTACTGAAGTATTTCCATTTTATGCTATTTACTGGTTGTGTTCCACTTCATTTCAGAAGTTTCTTCCAGTACAGTCAATGGTCACTTTGCATATTAAGATTTTACAAATAAAACATATGATCAGTTGATAAAATATCGTGCATTGATATGCTGTAGATTAACTAACAGTACATAAAGATGTTAAAATCAGCTCCACCTTGAGAATATGAAAATGCTGTATGTACAATAACGCATCTAAATTAATAGTTTTTTAACATATATATGATAAATATGACACTTTTTTGCACAATGAATACCTTTACTTTTGATATTTTTGAGTGAATTTTGCTGATAATTGTAAATGCAGTATTTTTCCTTGTAATCCAGTGATTTTACACTGTTGTATTGCTACTATTACTGAAGTAAAACGTCAATATAGCTTCCACGACAAACACAATACATTCATGATATCATCATTGCACCCAAGCAATAATATTACATCAAAACCACACATGAAAAACAAAACACACACTAATGAAACATAAGTACATTTATCCTCATTTATTTTGCAAGCAACATTTTCAGTTGCTTTTTAAAATGTTTTTTTTACTAGATTTCTGAGCTCTAAAGGCAGGGTTATGGTTAGGCAGACTATTCCAACAATATATGGCTGTTTTCATCTTTTGCTGCATTGGTCTTTGGTTGAGGTAGCGTACTGTGACCTCTCCTCACCTGCCTTGTCTGATAACTGTAGCTACAGAATCCACCATGGCTGTATTATCATTTTGTGTATTGCATTTGCGCTAAAGTAAAAAGTCAAAACAGAAATCACTGGCAGTTTAACACAAAGGGCCCCGTGGGTTTACATGAGTGATAACGCAATTCTTTAATGTAAAAGAACAAATTGCGAAACACTTTGACAGTTCATCTGCATCACAGCGGCAACGTGGCAAAACTGAAATGCAGTTGTTGTAACACATTGTTGGCGTGTTTGCTCAGGTAGCATGCATGCACCATCAGCAATGAATGTTTGTATAGAGGAGAGAGAGAGGGGGAGAGAGTGAGGGAGTTATCTGTTCACACAATACATAGTCACTCAGGCAAGGCTTATAGATTCAGGGAAATGGATTCCATGTCAGGATATCGCACTTACCAAACCTTTAGAGTGTGGCACCTTGTATCCAGGCCTGACTTGACGTTGACACAATTACTCTCTGGCCCATATAAAATCACCTCCAAAGACAGTGTTTTACAGACGACCCGTGACAACAAAAGAGCATAAGAGAGGTCAATTAATTAGATCCTGCGTGATAAAATCAGCTGGATGAGAAGCTCATGAGCAACATGTCTGGAAGTCCAAGTTAACAACCAAGTTTTATGACCTCGATACTGATCCAATATAACTCCACATTGGTAGTGTAAATACAATTAAGTATTGGTGTGCAATTAAGTAAAACCTTTAAAAGTGTTTTGATTTGGATGTTGTGAATACACTGCAAAGTTTTTGTGGTTGCCAACTTGAAGGTGACAGCAATAAGTCATGTTTTACAAGATTACACAGATGTAATTTATCGCGTTTTGAAATGAGTAGGCTATCATAAATGCAAAGCGGCAGGTGTGCAGCGAGCTCTTGATGAGCGGATGGAGTGGTGACGCCAACAAACAAAGCCTGCTTTGTATTTTTCTATGTATCTTATCACAGCTGAGTGTGGTAATTTGCCACGGCGCTGCTGTAAACTGCACCCCAGTAACAACCTTTAAATGGTTACACATTGAGATACACTAGTGCTCTGTGGTATAATGTAATTCAAGCACAGTGATCTGAGTGCAAAGGTAGGATGTACAACTGCTCTCTGCCCATGAGTTTACCTGCTTGGTTTAATGCAGGTGACTGTGAGAAGTAATTCTCGTAGAATCTTTTTTAATGAGTGTGTCTCTGTACAACAGCACACACCAAAGTTCAATAAAAAGGATTCCTGTATATTAACCTCTCTAAATAAAATGTGAAGTGGTGGATTTTTTTTTCCTGAACACTGCAATTCCCCTTTGAGTTTGCTTGTAGCAGCACAGTCCTCAATCTGTTATAAAATGTATTTGTTCCTCTGCTCGGATGGGGGATATAATTCAACATATTCTTTGATTTCTCCACGTGTGCTGCTCTGACACTGACAATGATGCCACAACACACTGTTGAAGCGGCTAAACCACACCAGCGTTATATTCCTTCTTTAGTTTTATGAGCCATGCACAAAGGCAGAGTGATATAAGGGCTGCTGAACCCTTCAGACTAGAGTAAAGAGTGTAATATGTAAACAAAGCTGCTCATAGGCACTCTGATTTACAGTGCCCCCCCTCCCCCCTCACCTAAGAGCACAAGTCGTGCTCCCTGCTGAATTGGTTGTCCCGCTTTAGTGACAGTGTGAGCTCCGATGCATTTTACCCCTCACCAGTTTTTATGGCAACTTCGCAACTTCTGACTCACTGCAAAATAACTGCCAAAAATTCTTACCACACACATACACACAAACACAGAACCTCCACCCTCCCCGACAGGAAAAACCACTTCTGTTGTCAGAGATCAAGCATATCCTCAGACTCTTGATATGCCATCTGTATCTTCACCCCTTCTTGAGATTAAGTAAGGTGGGGTAACCAAGCCGCGAAAGGTTTTTAACATCTGTGCTGGGCTGCTGTAAGTGATACTGAGGAGTTATAATTAAAGGTTCCGACTGAGGGAACAGTGTTTAATGTGGAGCACCCCTCTGCTATCCATCTGAAGTAATGGGGTGCAATGCAAGCACCCGACTGCCACTCCCCAGGCCCCGTCTCACTCTCTCATCTTTACCCCACCTCTGATGGATGGGGAGGACCGGGGGCCAACTCTACAACGACTTCGACTGATAGCGTACCACAGATCCCTCTCTCTCTCTCCCTCTCTCTCTCGCTTTTGGCATTCTTCTCATTTAGCTGGCATTGTGCGGCGTGCGCCGCAATGTGAACGATAGCTGGAGGAATGACTGATTCCAGATTGCGCTGTGACTTAATTGAGAGCGCGCGAACGCGACGAGGACGATCTAAAAGCGTGCCAGTGACAAATATCGCAGGAGCTGTCTTTCAGCAGCTTGACCTTTTCCGATGATAGCGAGAGAAAAATAAACGTCATAATGCTGGATAAATCAAGCGCAGATCATTTGCGTTAACATAAAGACGTGCTTTTAGGTTTGATGGAGCTTGGAGATGAAGTCTGTGATAAACATGAGCTCCTTATATGAACATAATGCACTCCAATGATGCACACACTAACCTGCGTGCTATGGTAATAGGCTGATGTGTGATTACAATTTGCCGGCATTACATCAGATGTAGCGTTCAGGCTTTGTTTAAAGGATTTTGAACTCTTCCATGGATGCATAATGTAATACAAGCAAGTATTAAGATAAAGCTAAAGACATTTTCCATCCTTAATGCCACTTTCATCTGCTTCTGTTCTTATTTCTTGCACCGTGAACAGGGTGAGTTCCTTCAATTGCTTCAAACACTGTCCCTCATTTTTCATGTCTGTGCCAGAAAATCAGTTGTGACAGGTAAATTCTGACAGTACAGAAAACCTAGCCTCAGTCATTAGAGTTAATATTATGTTTCTTTGGCAATCCCTCATCATTTTTGGGCCTCATTGACTATTTTTCTTTATAAGATATTAAGTATTCAAACCTCATTTACATCCTTATTTTTCAATTTGCTGCCGCAGTAGTTTAATTTATTCCATATAATTTCTTTTTCTGAGAGGGACATTAATCATTGCCTGTTCCTTTTAGTGCCTCTGGGATTTTTTTTTAAATCAATAAAATAAAGGCTCTTCCTTTGCTGAATATGATAAAACATTTTGCCAAGGGATATCAGTGTCCTAGCCAGCCTGCTTCCTCCTTCTTGTTTTATTCATTTTATATTCCGGGCTTGTTTATTTATCTCTCAGCCTAATGCATGTGCTTGTCATACACACATACAGTACACAGAGGGAGAGGTCGGTCCATTCAGCAAAAAAAGGGGTGAAAGTGCAGCCAGTCGTTTTATCATTCCCAGCGAGTGGCCTTCCCCTTGATCATCTTCATAAGACGCCACGTGATTTTTTTTTTTTTTTCTTCCTTTTCATTTTTAATAGCTGATGTGGGATAGTCAAGTGTGAAGAAGGGGGAGGTTGTTATAGAAATTTAACTATCCTTTACAAATTGATTCACACTTCACCAGCGCACAAGGTCCAGTAGGTAAATTACCAGGAGGACACAATCTTAATTCTCTGCCTCCATGGCATTACTGCTCTGTCCAGAGATGATCACAGCATTAGTGGATGTAGATAGTTGTAGAGAGATACTTGCCACAGATATTCTGAAAACGTGCGACTCCATCTCTGTGACGGAATGTGACTGAATCAGTGTTACACAATAACCTGTTACCATCTGTTTACTTTGAGATGACATTGGTGTCAAATCAACAGCACTGTCAGTCAACAAAAAAACTTAAGCGAATGAGTGACGGATCATAAAGGCTTAAGTTTTCAAAGTGTACATCCAAATGAATGGTGGGGTCTTACTTTAAATGGTTGCCCCCCTCATAGCCAAACTGCTCATTACTATGGGGCGTTAATCTATATTAAATCATTATAAAAATGGTCGTCCAAAAGAGTTCAAGTCAGCGTTTTCCAAACATCCACTCCTAATGACATCATTCTTCTGCTGTCATTAAGGATATTAAAAATTCATTAAGAAGAAAAGTACTGCTGAGTGGTAACAAATCAGTGAGCATTCCCCCTTCAAGACGAAAGACGAAAGAGTGCCACAAAGTTTGAAGTGTGTATAGTTTTAAATGACATCATGTGGCCCAGTTTTAGGGCCACCAAGGTTGTCACAGGGACCATAATTCCACTTGTTAAAGAAAAAACTTGAATGTTGCGTTGAATAGTCATATCTGCCTGACTGATATACTGTAGAGCACAAAGGTTATTGATGATGCATGCCAGCACATCCTCTGGATCTATAGTCAAAGTACAGCACAAAAAGACTCTCAATGGTCAAAGTTCTGATTAAATATATCATTACTGGATTTTTCCAGTTAATATGTACGATTATGAGCTGTTCTTCATTAGGTTAGTCTGTAGAATATCTAAAATATGTTCTGCTGAACAGACTGAGTCCTTTGGGTCCAATGTATTTAAACACATACAATAAACAGAAAAAAAAGAAAAGACTGTTTGACAAAGCATGAAGCACAACCATCTGCTTACTCTTAAATGTCACATCATGATACCTAAATTTTCAAAAAACAATAACCTTGATTTTTTCTTTAAGTGGGGGGAGCTACAGCCGCGCGACTGCTCATATTCTTCTCTGCTTTGCAGTGTTTTATAAGCTAATACCTGCCCATAATGTGTTTGTACTTTACATCTCGCAGTACTTAACATTTGCACTCCATTTTGTCGGTCAGGGCCCAGTGAGTATGTACAACAATTTCATTTATGCTATAGGGTTCTCTCAGCATTTTAATGGTTTCAACTGAATACACATCTCGTTGGATATATACAGTATACACAGTACGCTGCATTTTATCGATGTAAGCCTATGTTCAGTGCCACCACGGCCCATTGCTCTATCAAGTTTGCTATCAAGATGCTGAAGCCTCTGCGCTTCTAGTAGCCTGTCCAATTCATCTGAGTAAAACAAGTGAAGTCTTCGACCCCCTCAGTCTCTCAGCCAATACCAAACACATTACACCCAGGCAGAGTCCTCTTGGTTTCTACAGTGAAGTCTCCACACAGGGTCTCCTGTGCAAAATACAGCTGCTTTGTATGACGTTGCTGTTAACTACAAATTGGATTGATGTTTCAGCAAGATTTTCCTCCTACTTAACAGCTTAATGTGTTTGTTTCAGTGTTAAATTCGAGTTTGTACACAAAATTATCATAATGAACTGTAGAGCACTTAATGCAACCTTACAAAATCACACTGTATTTAAGTGTCTTCCTTTTTTCCTTTCATTGCCTCTCTCTTAAAAAGACTGCGACTAATAATTATGGATTAATCATTTTGTGTACTAAATGTCAGAAAACAGTAAAAAGCATCCAGAATATTTTCCTAGAGTCCACGGTGGCATCGTCAAACGTCTTTTTTGTTTTTGTTTATCTGACCAATAGTCAGCTAATCATTTTACTGTACAATAAAATGAGCAGAAAAGCAGCAAATATTTGGCTTTTTTGATTGAAAATGAGCTCCACTTCCAGCTCTTAACAAGAGTGTCAAACTTGGGGACACTGTGCCTATAGGTGGCGCTACAGTGACATGACTGTCTAAAAAGTCTTTTCCTGTACAGAGCCCTAACGCTCTGAGACAGGATTTAGGTCATGGACACCATCAGTCCGTCAGCATGACCATCTCTGAGTGCATTTTGTGCATATCTGGATCCAACTGGGTTTAAAACAAATGTATATATGCTCTGTTGCCATTTTATTAGGTACACTTAGCTAAAACTAACAAAGTCCAATAAAACAGCCCTGCAGGAAATACTGTCTGTGTTAAGACTGTAATGTTTTAAAGAGGTACTGATTCAAATGTTTGGTCTTTGGGGAGGACATAGTTTCACTCACTGATATAAATAAGGTGGGTGATATGGCCTCACTTGTTTTTAACACTTCAGTTAAAAACAAAAGGCTCAAAACAGTCACAATCACTGTCCTCCTCCATGTTTTCTCGACACTTTTTTCTTCTGATGTGGTTGGCCAACCAGCCTGGAGGTGCATTACTGCCCCCACTGTCACTCTCATGCCTCATGGTGAACAGTCCCGCTGCCCAAATCACGTTACCTTGCAAGGCAGCTGCATTTGAAAGATTGCAAGATCACAAACTTGCATGAGGATCCAGCTCTGATTTGCTACTCAGCTGGCTTGAATATATAGCAGATGTGAAAAGGGATAGCTGGAAACGGTCTGCCAAAAATCCACCATTGGACACATTTCTACCAACATGACACACAACTGAATATTCTAATCTCCATGCGGGTAACATTTATCGCAAGACTTAGCATAATTTTAGCTAGATGTATCTAATAAACTGGCATCTGACTATATCTACTATTGTTTAAATAACTAATTAAAAGATTAGCAGGGGTACTTTATATGTTTTCAGCATTCAGTGTAATTATTTATTGTGAAATATTACTGTGACGTCTTCTGTGAGTTTTCTGGTCACAAAGTGTAATAATTCTTTGATTTCCCTGCTTATCTACTCCAAACAAACTGCTGTAAAAACGAAACATATCACTTCCTAATGCAGACCTGTTCACCAGCTGTTATCAACAACTGTGAAAAAGATTTTCTCTGTCTGCAAAAAGAATGACAAAAAGAAGAAAAGGGTTCTTCAAACTGATCAACATGAGTTTAGGCCATGGAAAATGAATAGGGGAGTGGTAATGACAGAGTGTGATGGCAGAGGCCTGCCTTGCTCCGTAGGACACACATGGACAGTGGAGAATGAAGTGGCTGGGCAGAGGAGTAATAACGCTGATGAGATCTTAGCAGGGCGATCTGATTCCAATGTGAATTAGAGTTAAAGAGAGCTCCCTGCCGGGCTCATACTTAGGACAATCTCCCTCACTACCAGACATTCATTGTTAATATGACATTCCCCGGGATCCTGGCTAATAACAATCTCAGAGGGTGGGGTCTTTTATGACTGTAAGAAAAAAAAAAACACCGCCATTCTGCCTTTTGCTTAATGTTTATCTCTCGGGAATTGCACAGTGGCATAGCACACAGAGATACAATCTCTTTTAATTCTCTTTCTGGTCTGTTTACACTCAGAGGAAGAGCTAAGAAATCAGGAGGGCGGGGGGCTCCTCAGCAGACACACTCAGCCACATGTAGCCTACAGCAGCTAATGCTTCAAGGCCATTATATTCTGATTGGAAATCTAATAAACAAATCATCGATCTTAATGTGAGTCTATACCAAACATTAGGGGGCTGAGAGCCATTCTTGTTTCAAATCCGACACAGCTACACATACAGTAGATAGACAACAGCCGGCGCAGACTCTCTGGAGTCTGTGTTGTGATCTTGTGGCATCCTCCCCATTCTGGCAAGTCCTAATTAAGGCCTTAGCTTCTGGGTTACTCAGAGATTTTCCCATTTCTTTCTCTTCTCAAATTCCGTAAATATATTATTGAATCACATTATCTGTTTTTGCTTTAGTCCCATTACTCACAGTGAACAATCTGTAATGATAGTCTATCATCAACGGTGGTGGGCCGTGTTGCACCATTGATTATAATCCTCCAAACAGCTTTTATGTTTATGAGAAATCACCCTAAGAGCGGTCTGCATCGTATTTCCCCCTATCTGCTTCATGCAATTATATATTTTGGTCTGATTGCAGATAAAAATTTACTATTGATCAAAGTGTGCTGCCCACACAGACAGACCCTGCACGGCTGTCTCCTTAGCTTTGTATTGTCTGTAGTGGGACAAACAATAAGGCAGAGTTGAAAATCCATCAGAGTTGACAGGTCCATTACACACCAACATCAAACTGCTTTTGGTGGTCTGAACCCTTTTGTCCACTATGTCCCACTTGAGGTATTACAAGCAACTTGAAATATTACAGAGAACAATTTGTCTGCAGCAAACGGAGCAGGTTGGATTTCTGATCTTGATTCTGCTTGTGTTGAACATTAAATCATTGCTGGGCACGAGAAATAATAATAACAGCGGATTAAAAGTTTTTAAAAATTGTGTATTCAGTTAGTGATAATGAGTGGTATTAAGAACCCTTCATTGCATATACTGTAAAGTCAAAGTGCTGAATTTGAATTTACAATGAGGAATACCCAGGGCGTTCATTATGAGAGACTGTTTGTTATTGTTGCATAAGGGAGAGAGCCACTAAATCAGTTCCCACAGGACCACTGCTTCACCAGGTTGCACACTGCTCTGCTTACCCTTTGATATGTCTGGCTATAAATTCTGAGTGCCGCTCATCTGCTCGCGGTGAGACAGTCTGCTTAAATACAGGATTGGACATTTAAATGATTTCACTTGTGACAGGCCTGCTGTGACAGAATAACAGATTCTGCTGAACAAATAGGCCGTGGAGGCTGCCGGGGTCCCAGGAGTCAGCCCCGTGCCCTCGGGCTCTGTTTTGTAAAAGGACTTGTTTCAGTATGGCAGCACTTCTGGAAACATATTGGGCCTTGTTACATTGAGTGAAATGCTAATTCTCGCAGACTGTCTGGATTGTGGGTCTTTGTGTGCGTGTGTGGTCACACACGTTGCACATGTGCATAGAAATAGAATTCACAACCCCAAATTAAAGAATAGAATTTAAACAGTCGCAACAGTTTCGACATTTAATCTGCCTCTCTGGCAACATTTAATGCTCTCACCTCTCACCTCTAAATTCATTTGTTCACATCATGCTGGCCTTGGATTAAAATTATTCACGCCTTATTTTAAGAGTGTGAGCAGTGCTGCTTGTCCTTTGACAGCCTGCATACAGTAGGTGGGAGTCCCTGGAGGCATTATAAGTTTATGATGGCATGATGAGGAGCAGGCCAGCCAGCATCTGCTTAAAAAAGCCAACCCAAGCTTTTTCTGAACTTACCTTTCTTTGTGTGGGGAATTGGACAAAAGCCATAGTTCCCTCTGGTCTGTCAAAGCTATTCTATAATCAACCAACCGTGGCCCTCCCCTTAAAGAATAGGAAGACATTATTCAGCTTCCTCCTTCTGATCTTGGGGCCACAACAAACCATGTAAGCCATGGCTGACTGGTTAAAGCGGAAAAAAAAGAGGGACACAATGTCCTCCTGTCAGCGGCTGCAGATACAGAGGCCTATGAGCCAGGCACCACGTGACCCTTTGACCACCGCCTCAACCATGGTGGCCACACCACTGAGCACTGCCACACAGAGAGAGGCCTTGAACCTAAACGCTCTCAGTCTTCTCTAAGGTCAGATGTCAAAGAAGAAGGAGTCTGGTTATTTCAAACAACGGCTAGAAGCGAAGCAAGTTTCTTAATCAAAGCTGTTACCACACATTTAAAAGTCCAGCAAATGAAGTGAAGTCAATGCCATCCACACACTGAGCAATAAGAGGCATTCAGACAATCTGCCTGCCAGTTGTCATAAGAATCCGCACGGCGAGAAGCCTGAAAAGGTAAAATGAAGGGCTTATTTCTTTAATGTGTGATCGGCAGTTTGAAGCCACCAAAACACCAGGAGCTGTGCTTGAGCTCATTTCCACGACTGACTGAAATGTAGAGACTTAACACTCACCCAGAACATTTACTGGCTGGATGGTCTCAGTTTGCCACACTGCATAAGGGGATTTAAAATTAAAGAGGAGGCAAAGTCTCAACGCTGCTGTTCTCGTGGGGACTGTCATATCGAGAGAGAGAGAGTGAGAAAAAAAAAACAAATGGATATGAATTTTGTAATATTTTCACTTAACAGTAGATAATCCAGCACAGGCACATTATAAAGACTGCACTTGAAAAACATGGAAGCAAGGGACGAGTGTTTCTCATGCAGAAAACTATTTTAACCAGGCAGGTTTTTTTAAATAAAGGATGTCATATAGCAATCCCTGTTAGATAACATATATATCGCTTTCCAATTGTACCAAAAAAATAAATAAATAAATCCCAATTTTTGTCATGCCTGCAAGCTTAACTGAAGCCACTTCAAAAACTGTTATTATTCCACTGTGCAACGTTGATTTTATAAGTGTTCTGCCAATGATCATGGAGAGAGGCGCTGAATGTTAAATAGGTAAAGAGCCCTGTGGCAGAGGCATTGGCCCCCTGTTACCACTTAGCCCTATTTGGCTGGCCTCACTCACACTCATAATTAAGACCCCCTACTGTGAATATAAATGGCCCCTCAATCAATAGTGATAGAGAGAAATAAAGAGACAGAGACGTGAAGACCATGGGCATATCTCAGGGGCAAACATGATAGCATTATGAAAGGAGCAGCTTGAAAGCGGCTTTTACTCTGACAAGGGAGCTAACGTTGTAATTGTCCCTCAGGGGACCAGAAGCTCTTGTTATTAGAAAACAATTTCTCCCTCTAGGCCAGTTCTTCTTCAGCCTGAGGGCACCACTGATTCCATGTTTGACTCCTCCATCCTGTTATCCAGCTACAGTCTTGTGTGCGATGAATAAATGATGCTAAAAAGTTGTGATTCTCAGTTCTGATGAAAAATGAAATACAGATTTTGTGTTTTTCACAAACCAGCAAAGTAGTAATCAATAGATCTGGATCTGCAGAAGTGTTCCTTTGTACTGTGTATGAACCCTAGTTACAGTCTGACTAAAACAGTGATTATATAGTAGTATTTCAGAGAGGGATTGCAGTCTAATGTGGGCTAAATAGCCTGGTTGAGGAATGAGTGAATTTGCACTGCTGTCTTTGTGGCTCTGTTTCTGTCTTCCTTTGTTCTGGCTGCACCTTTATGTAATTTACACTGTCCCGTGCTAAACATATATCATTTCAAATATTTACCCCATTCCCTGGCTAATTTCAAAGGTTTATTTCCTGAAATGAATCCCCTTTGTCAAATCCATTGATCCCTGCAAATCTAGAGCAACATTACTGTTTGTATAATAAATTGACCTGTAATGTAGATTAAGTTAAGGGGGAGAAAAGAATGAAGAAAAAAAAAAGTGAAAAATGCCCATTAACATTTTGCCTTGTGAGTTTGTGTGGTTAATTTAAAACATTTAAGGCTGGAAATGAGCTTCTCCATCAAATGTCCCACTTCCATTTACATTTCTTGCATACAAGTCAATTTGTGGCTGCCCCACGCCATAAATCATTGCCACCGGAATGCTGTGTCGGTACCTCTAGACATTACCCTGGCGCATGGTACTTAAAAAAAGCAATTTAGAACTCCATTTGCTCAAAAAACAGTGTGCTTTCAGCAGACTCACACTTCTCCCAGCAAAATGAAGATTAAACAGCATTGCCTAAAAGAGTTTTATTGTATACGAATGTCTTGCAGTTGTTCTAGTTGTGTTTTCTCCTCTTTTGTGTGATGTATGTGAGCAGAAATGGGTCGAATAAACTGGTATTAGTGTGTTATTTCTGCAATTGGAGGCGTTTTTCTTAGAAAAAAATAAGATATTTTAGCATAATCTAATGTTTATTTTCATTGTGGATTAATGTGCTGATTTTTTCTTTATTGATTAACAATCATTTTGTCTGCATGTCAGAAAAAAGTGAAAGAAGACAATCAAAAGTCCAATGTGGCGTCTTTCTTTGTCCCACTGACAGACCAAAACCCAAACGGTTAACTGTCACATATGACAAAGAACAGCAGTAAATTCCTTACACACCAGTGAACATTAGCTTGAAAAACCAACAAAACAACAATAGATTACTACCATTTTTAAAGTACTTGTGTAATAAGACAGACCCATTATTCACATCTGATTTTGGGGGATCTCTTTCATCCTCTGTGTTCCTGATCTCACTCCTCACTCTGCAGCACTGAAGCATCCTGGCAGAGAGAAAGTAGAAATAAACCCACAGGTCTGTTTACTGTGCTTCCATTCACCATCAATAATGGGCTGATAAAAGAGATGCTATCTGACCAACCAGAAAGCAGTGGTCAGTAAAATAGGTACAATATTGTGTCACGTATCAGGAAATAATTGATGACCCCCTTCACAGGGATCTCAAACGGGGCATTGGGAAATCATTTTCAATCTATGGCTTAGCAGATGAAACAAATGCTCCCGGCTTGCTTTGTCAATTCTCACTCCTTAGGGTCAAACAAACAGCTTTTCCAGGGCCAGCTCAAAGGCTAGTGTACAGGCAGCCAAGCTTAAAATGTCTCTTGTCCTCCACAAAATGATACAACGAAGCATTTCATATACCAACAGTTTGTTATTTGTCATTGACAAAGTTATAATAAGAGGGGCCTTCATATTCATTGACCAGGTGACCCTTACATTCCCAAAGCTTCCAGCTCGACCTGCACAGACTCTCTGGTCCATGTCTCCGCTGTGCTCTCATTAATGTCCTGGCCAACGGTTATTAAGACACAAAGGATGGAAAAAAGAAAAACAAGAGGCTAAAATACAAATGGAGTAGGCTTGTGGTTAAAAAAAAAAAAAAAAAAAAAAAAAAAAAAACATTGTATGGTGAATCTGCACAAATAAGTGTTTTTCACTTGAAAACATAGATATAGAGCTGAATAATTAATCCATTAATTATGTAGTTAATCAGTAATTACTTGACTATTTTGATAATTTACTACTGTCGATAGCTATGGCTAGTTTTGGATTGCTGGTCAGACAAAAAAAAAAAAAAACACCCTTGAAGACATCACCTTGGTCTCAGACATTTTCCATAATATTCTTGCCTTTTTTTGACCAAATGATTAATTGAGGATAAAAAAGATTAATTGCTAATAAAAAAAATGTTTGCAGCTTTACATGTGCACTGCTAAATTGCAGCTAAATTGTGACAGTGCTCTGGTAAGGCCAGTTAGCGCATTAATGGTCTGTTTTTGTTTTTAGCACACGTGTGGTTGTTGTCTACTCAGCAACTCCTTCACTGATTAGTTTAGCTCCAGTGCTACCAAGGGCCAGACAATGAAAGCTATGGAGGGAAAATTCACACAGCCCACACAAAGCATGCAGCTACAGCAATGCTCCACTGCTGTGCCAATAGCTAATGAATCAATAAATTAAAATATTTGCAATTATTTGTTGATGGAGGTTGCTGTAATTATATGTTGATGGAGTGTGTCTAAAAGCACAAATCAAAAATGATGTTTTAAATTAATCTAAATAGATGCAGAGTTGACACGTTGCTCCATTTTTATTGTCACGTCGTTATCAATGCAAAATTCACGGCTGCCTTCATTGATTGATGTTAAATTTCAATATTTGCTCGAAAATTTGTGTGACAGGGAGTGAGTCATCAATTGGTACTTCAAAGACAAGTGACAAGAAAAGGGACAACAAATATAATCCATCCAAAAACAGCAACAATAGGCTGTTGACTAGAAACACATTCAGTCTGGGTGCACTTTCCCCTCTTTCTAATTACAAGCTGAGAAAATACCTCTGACAAACTTTTCAAACACATCCTGCTGTGGTGCAGAATTCCTCCTCCACTGCTCAGAGAACGCTTTCCATTTCTCCAGCTGGCTTGTCGCTAGCCGTGGGGTGGAATCGACCGGCCACGCGCATGGGAGCCCCACATCTTACACACTTCTGTGTCCACGGGCCTCCTGCTTGCCTCTGTGAAACCAACAGTTTATTCTCAACCAGCAGGGCTAGGAGCATGCTCTGGAGGGGGCGCATTGTACGGCATTACCAAGACAATGGGGCCATATGGGGAACAGAAGGATCTCCCGCTCGCCTTTTCAGCGCACAACAAACGGTGCAGCATATTATGCGTGGCAGCGGTCACTTTAGGGTTACAGTTTTTAGCATAACAACTGATGAAAAAGGGAAAGTCATTTTATTCCCATTTAAGGCTATTATTAGCACGACGTAAGGGGGTGAGATTTATGGGCTTGGAACAATACCCTTCTTGGTCAACATACTGGCGGAGGCTCTGGGAGAGATAATGGTACCACATCATGTTCATCAAATCAACATCATGTCAAAGCCGACTGATGCGTTGATTTGTGTATGTTGACTCCTGGGCCACATGATGTCTGATAGCTCCTTTCTTCCTGCTTCTTTAAATGCATATTTGACATACAATAGACACCTAAAGTGATAATCAAAGCAACAAAACACACGCATGTGTCGATTTATCTTGCTGACAAATGTAAGAGACGCGAATGTGAGCGTGTGCAAACAAAAACGAGGCGGCCGTGACGTCACTTGCAGGGCGCCGCAAAATGATGCAATTGTAAATGTCTGAACATCTTGTGTGTTGATTGGAGCATCGCAGATCTTGTGATGGTAGACTGCAGATCCAATCCATTCCCGGTGTATGGCATCTTCACACACAGTCAACAAAGCAGGAAAAATCATATGGTGAAGTGTTGCTTGATCTACGACAAGTGCATCAATGCCAAGAGACTCTTTTGTTTTTTTCTGAGGGGATGCTTTAAATATCCTCTTCAGTGAGCGGCTGGATTCTCCTGAGATTGTGGGAAAACTTTAATGAATTCAGCTGAAGACGTTGAGTCATTTTCATTTATTCAAAACAGCAACTTGTGCTCGTCTTGTGGTGTTTAGAGATAATTTAAAAGAAAGAAAATACACACACTTCAAATGAGAAATGCTTGAAAAAAATTATTACCGGTACCTATGGTGTCAATAATTATTGGCCTATCTGCATGTAATGAATTGACTATCCTCATAATCTGGCTCATAATGGATTTAGGACACCAAAGGGTCCTCTAAAGAAGATGAGAGCCTATTGATCCACAAGATAAATGCTCTTTAGGATGTTAATAGTCTAATTTGCTTTAATGATTTCTCCTAGCACTTCCCCAGTCAAGGACAGGATAATATACACTTAAAAAGGCATTCCAAGCAGAGGCACAGCAACTAGACGCTTCCTGCATAAAAATGTAGGGCATTTGAGTCGAATGTTTGAAATTGATGATCAACCCCGCCATTAGTTTGTCTTTATTTGCTTCCTTCCAAGGTAATTATCTTGGATTAATGCTTTTCTGGAGTGTCATGCGAAATAACATTAGCGGTATCCATTTCCAGAATAACCTGCCCAGGTCTAATAAGCAGAATAATAATGCTTCTAGGTTTTTCTTTCATGTGGCACTAAAGCGCACATTGAACACATGGTCCGCGGGATGGATGGTTGATGCATTATTTAATTAATTAGCTGTCAATTATCAAACACAAATTACCCTAAAGATGTTAGTGACATGTATTGTAATTGTTAATTATTTGTGTGAGGAGATAACACCTTTCTTTTGATCTTAGCAGCTCTTAATGCATCTAATTTTAAACACTGACTCATGCAAATCTGAATATTTCTTTCTTTTTTTTTTTTTTTACTTTCAACATATTCTGCTTACATCTGTTGGTAAATCTTTTCTCTATGCTTTAAGTGACATTTTAGGATTTTAGCCTACCGCCAGAGCAAATTTTAATCTCAGACAAAGGCAGTGTAGTATGACACACCAGAGACAAGATGAGCTATTGCTTTAGCAGTTTCAGGCATAAATGACATTGACTTCTGGGAGATGGAACTCTTTAACATGCTCTGCACCAACTGAGTCACATCTGCCGTTGACAAACAGCTAAGGAGTAACCTGAGTCTATGTTCTCTTTACTGGCAATTTTTACATTTTATCATTGAAGTCAATGAGCCAATCTGCAATTTACGCCGTGGAGAGCGGGATGAGTGTATTCAGAACCCGGTCACACACCCAATCTCCTACTAAAGAGCAGCGATAATGTAATAATGCCTCACTGATGTGCCAGGCAGTAATGGTGCTGAACATCTCCCATTCATCCAACACTACCTGATCATTGCTTTAACGGAATAATACATTACGGCTGGAAATAGCTGTAAACCTCCAACTTTATCTTGGGAATGTGCACTCCTTTTTACCTCAGGAAACGTTCCTGTCCCTCTGTAATAAAAGGCAGAGCTATCAGGATGAAATGAAAAAGAGATTGAAACCCCTCTGTCTCTGACAGGCAATGCAGAGATACACAGGGTATGGCTTTCTTCTTATTTTGTAGCCTACAGGCTGGTTGTATTATTATGAAAATAGGTATTATGATCTTACGCCTCCTCCCAGAAGAAAATGAAAACACTGGAGACGTCGGCTTTTTTCCTTATGACTGTAAAGTAGGTCTGATTGACCGTTGCTTCACTCTGTTTCTTAGCCCTGTCAATTCTTCCTGCCTTGACAAATGACACTTAGCCGTCTGTCAATAATGGCCCACGTAAATGTGCTTAAATGGGCCAGGGCACACCAATGTTATGGCTGTTCATCCTATTTAAATTACTTTCTGCCTTACATAATTACAGAAACCTGGTATAGGAGGGTAGTTCAAGCACAGAGGCAGTGCAATGTACAGAGGTGAAGGTAGAGATGCATACAGTAGACGGCCATGTTATTTAACGATATAGAAACAGAAATGACACGCTGAACAAAGCTTCGTCATAATTGAGAAAAGACAGAGGCGCAAGAAGGTGACATCAGCCATTAACCTTATATCGGGCCATTTTGTAAATCAATGTCACTCACATTTAATAACAAGTGTAATCAAAGGAATTATGCAAATTTAATTTGATGCCTCTTGCATTATGCAAATCTCAACCAAATATAATGAATCCTGACACCTGACCAGTGCAGTATACAGCATGGGTGGTTCTCATTGTTAAGGACTGACTGCTGACAGTATTTAGGGAAAAAGAGTGAGGTGAAGGGGGGGGGGGGGGGTGCACTGGAGATCATCAATTATATTATTGCTGCTGACTATAATGAGTCACTAATGCCTGTTTCTGTTTTGTGTTCGGCATTTGGTTCCTATAATAAAGACATTTAGATTGCTATGATTCCAGATTCAAGCTACAGTGGATGTTATTAAAAGGTCTTTGTGTAAATTTGTCTAGCAATTCAGATCATGTTTCTGTAATGGATTGAACACACTGAAATCCGAGAACGAAAACAAACGCTGCCGCGGAAGCAATTTTCTGTGTATTGCATTAGTGACCAACATGTCTGCATGACCCACCGACTCTGACAACAACCCCACAGACACACCGTTACAAGTGGTTCATAATAACAAGGGGACTCCTCGCATCGGATGCAGTCAGCTGGTTCACTACAACCAAATGTTAGGGAGTAAAACAGCATGTCATGCCGCCATTTGACATGGTGAAATAAGATTAGATGAGATTCATTTCAAAGTGCAGAGGCTGGCCTTCTCCAGGATACAATCTGCAACATACAAATACCAAGCAAGAGGAGGCGTACTGAGGCATGAACGCTGACACACTTACAGAATAATCCTGCTGTCCGCTTTTGAAGGATGCCTCAACATTTTTGATATTTATCCTCCTGTCAATGGGAAATCAGCGCTGCATAATGCAATATTTGTACAGTTAGTTACTGCACTGCCTTAATTTATTCATTCTGTTTAGACGGCTGTTGATAACAAAATAACGGGGGAAAAAAAAGCACAAAATGCATGACATAAATATTTATGATAGATAGATAGACAGATAGATCTAGAGTAACAATAAAGCTGAAATGACTTACTTGATTAATCAATTAGCTGATCAACAAAAAAAAATTAATTAGCAACTAATCAATCAATTTTGATGCATAACATCCTCTGGTTCCAGCTGCTAAAATGTGAACATGCTCTGTTTTTCCAATTAAGGATGATAGCAAACTCAGCACTCCTTGGTGTTTGGATTGTTGGTTGGATAAGACAAGCAATTTGGCTAGGTTAGCTTGGATTTTGGGGAAGTGTGATGACAATTTTTCACAAATTTTTGGCATCTTACAGACCACACAATAAATCGAGAAAGTAATCGTATGAGTATTCAATATCAAACAATCATTAGCTGCAGCCCTATTCAAATAAAGGAGAAATAGTTTCAACTGAAGTCATTAGTATTTGAGATAAGCTAAAACACGAACCGTGGCTTATTTTGCTCAACTAAAGAGCATTTTTACATTTTCAGTTGTTTCTCTCAGAAGCTATACAGCAGGATTTGTGTGCCTCAGATGGTGTGTGTTACTAAGTCCTTTAGTGTGCACCACTCTAGGAGTAAAATGAGCTTCGATCTGTCCCAGAGGTAGCCCATCAAGAGGTGGGGAGGTTAGTTGGTCGTCACGGCCATCTAGACCCTGGCCTGTGAAAGCCTGCCAGAATCAATGCTAATTATGCTGCCATCTGCGAGGTGCCTGTGCTAGGTTGACACCTGTTCACTTCCAAGTGACGCACAGAAACTTCAATCAAGCCGGGAAACAAGACGCTAACACCGCCGAAGAGGGAAATGATTGGTAAAAGTATTGACAACGATGATAGTTGGTGGATAACAACTGTAGAAGGTGCAGTTGTCATACCTGAAGCTGGCTGGGCGATATGTGAATCATTCATCGCTAGCTCAAACTGACTGTAGTCTAAAACATCTTACCACTGTTTCTCAGATGCTATATCCAGCACATCCCCGCTGAAAATGTCTAATTGACCCTTCCACTCTGACAGCACAGTCGTTTCTCTCCTGGAATCCCAACTCAGCCTATGCGTGTGATAAATGTCCCTGGGCTATAGCAACACTGTCCCTTTCCAGATAATTTATCATGCAAAGACAATCAGTCACAGGACTTGATTAATATTTTCTGGGGGATCTTTTCAACTTTGGAGGCTGATCTAGCCAGCCACATTAGGCAGAGTGTTTGCAAGAGGAAACCAATAAACTAGGTTTGGCTGTTTGCTCACTGAGACCGGGGGCCTGTCAATTCTTTGCCCCTTGAAAGAGATCTGCCATTAAGGTGACATGAGAAACAAATGAGGCCAATTTCTCCTCCAATGTCCCATCTGATATGTCAATAAAGGCCCAGCAGCCGCAGGATGCTCCGAGATGGATTTTTCCTTGCAGCCAGACAATCAGTGGAATACATCTAACTTTCCTCCGATAGGTGAATCACTCAGACAAAACCAATGGACTAGTGTTAAGTAGCAACTGCAGATCTGGTTTCAGAAAAATATATGAATGAGATTTACTTCTGAGGTTATGTTTTCCATCTTACAAGATAAGATAAGCCAGGCAATGCATTTGAATTATGTTTGTCTGTTGCTGGGTATAAAACTGGAGCTTGACCAGACATCAACATCTCCCTTACAGCAAGGTGATTTCATCTGTGCAGGTATTTTTGTTCAGTCATAGCTTGCATCAGGCTGAAGCTGTATATATAAGAGGCTGATAAAAAAAAAAATGCATTTATATCCAGCAGAGGCATGCCACGTGGCAAGTGGACTGACACAGCTGACTGATATGAGAAGCTAAATCTCAATCGCAATCCAAGTAGAAAAAGTTGCCTTATTAAACTGACCAGCTGTCAACCGTACAGATCAGGATTTCTGTCTCTTTTATTGCACATGTAAAAACACGGCTAGGACAGAAAAAGAAAATGTTAACTTCCAAGAGGAAACAAAATGATCACGGCGCTAATATATCTTTCAAAAATAGCTTGCAAATTAACTATGTAAATGGTGGTGCAGACCGGGCTTTTACCCAGCCTCAGTCCAGGACTGACAAACTAGAAATTAGAATAGATCACAATTAGAAACAACATTACAGACCCACATGTGATTGCGATACTTATATGTAGAATTATAGCCTCATCTGCTGAGCCGCAGCATCGATAGGCATTCATTAAGTATGCAGCTCATAAAGTCAAATGTTTTTCAATAAATATCATGGGAACGAGGCTCGAGATACTCCACATTCAGAGACTTACAATGGCAGCATATGTTGAGGTGGATTGAGTCCTCAGGCTCCAATCTGGCTCTCTCTCCCTCGGACTTAGAAGATAAATTATGTGGGCTATTTTTCCATTATGTTAATCAAAACACTCGCCATATGCATTACTATTATTAGACTGGTAACAGAAGACATCCTGTTTTCAATGTGAAATTGTGAGACTGAGCCTTAATTGATCACAAACACAGTTTTAGGATAGTCAAAGATAATTCAACAGCTGGTCTTGTTTATATCTCTTGTTAACACGTTATATATGTTTTATGGGGTGTCAATTGATGTTGTTTCATATTACAGCAGCAGCCAATTTACAAGGATGCCTCAGTGTGTAATGAGAAGCATAAATGACAAATAAGGTAATCTCACTTGATTTTTGAAATAACAACACAACATCCACTCCGCTTGCTTTTTCAGAGCCGTTTATGTGCTATTGTTGCGAGCGAAGGATGTGGTTTATGTGACTTTAAGTAAAACAAACAAAACAAGTGCCGCAGTTCTGGCACTTAAAAGGGTCTGAGAATGTGTGTTGGCCCACCTGAGCTGTGCTAATTGTTTTCGAGATACACATAAGGTCTCCGGCACCATCTTAAATTCCAAGGTTGCACTTACAGCCTGCTGGACGTCCTTGACTGGAGCCAGACGCGGGTCTAGAGAGGGCCGTTTGGCCAACAATGTCATTGTTATGGCCTTTGTCATCTCAATTAGCAGGCGGGTGCTAAAACACAGAGCTCTAAATGGTGGCATCAGTGTTAACCTGGGACACAACACACTGCCCATAAACCCCAGCACTTATGCCTACTGCTGACCATGCTGTTTGTCTCTCATTACCTTCCGGCAGCAAAACGGGGCCCAGAGGTTACACTAATGACCCACTCTTTCACAAAGTTACTGCGACTACTGTTGTCGTCAGACGGAAGTATGAAATGAAACAAATAAGTTACACAAGATCTGTCTGCAGCTTGAACGCTTTTTGAGTTAGGTGGTACAGTGAGCCCCTGAAACGAAGGAAAGTCAGTTTATCATTAAGAATGTGTTTCCCGCGTCAGAAACAGTGGCTGATTAAATTAGGCCCATTTTAAGGTCAATGTATTTCTTTAATCAGTTGTCCCTTTTGATCATCCCCAGGAACAGTGCTCCTCAAACTCAGTCCCTGGTAATTGGCCCTCCTTGCTGGTTCACTGTCTGCACTCATACGCTCATGGTTTAATGTTTCCAACATTTTCGGCACAGGCAGAGCACATAATGCTGTGCATGTTTAACAGTCATTTCCATAAGTAAGTGCAATTTCTGTACAGTTTGTTCCTGTGTAATGAAGTGAAATCTTGTTTGTATTCCCCCTATTTCACAAGGAAACCCACTCAAGCAGCTACACGGGAATTAAAACGGCTAAAAATTAAAAACCGGCACTATCTTTAACTGAATGTCACATTATTAGGAAATAAAATCAATTACTTGCATACTAAGTAGTTCTGTTTTTGTTATTTCTGATTTTATATTCGGCAAGAGCTGTTTTCCCCTCATTGTTATTGTCTGAGTCTATAAGTGACCTTAACAAGAAAAAATGCAAATGATGTGCGAGAGAAAATGGCTAACATTTATTTATCCTCGCTGTTCTCTTGTCTTGTTGGTGTCATTAGAACAGTTCGCTGCGTCCCATTCTCTCCCATTATCTCTGCTATCAACGCAGCACAGCAAGATTCCAGCAGGGCTATAAATACTTCCCCTGGACCACATACGGCTAGCACATCATCTCCCAGACACAGCTTAATGATGGAAAAAAAAAAAAATCTAATGTCTTTTTGCCCCCTTTCTTCCTCACATTCTCACGAAACCATGAAAAAAAGTCAGCCAGCTTGCAGAAGTTACACATACATTTGGCTGAAAAAATACATTTGCACCTAAGTATCAGCGACGTCTTAGAAGGTGTGAGAGGAAATGATAGATGTCTCTCTGATCATCCACTGGCACAGGTTTTTGTTGATTGCACCAGGGTCACTGACGCTGGCTCCACAAATCCATTAGAGCAAGAATGCAAAAAGGACACTTTATCTGAATTCATTATAAATGGATCTATATCTTATGTTTAGGGCCAAGGACACGATTTGTATCACAATGCAAATATCTATCATTAAATGTTGACAGTTCATTTTTCCTGGCAAAGAAAGAAAAATGTTTTCTGTGCAGCACTCTTTCTGTGCTGCTCTCCTCCCGATAAGGCACCACCAAAGTAGTTGGAGCCGATTTGTTGTTCAAATTGAATGGTTTGTCATAATTTCATAAGGGGAAAGTATCCGGTTTCATGATTTGCATGTATTGTAACATTACAGGTAAATAGTATGATAAATATCCCGAAGTACTACCAGAAACCTGAATATACAGCACGCCATACTGCTCGTACGCACTTTATAATACAGGAAAAACAATATCAAGAATCTGTCAGGTTTTATAACAGTTGTGAATTACTAAATTGCAAATACAATGCATAACAAAGACATAGTGGTGTAACGGCGGTGAAACTTTGCCTTCTACACTAAACTGACAGAAAGTGAAATCACTGCTTGCTACTTGTGTATTCCTATCAAATCAGCTGTAACCCTGTCCAACCTCTCCTTCATGCAAACTGACACATCATCATTTTCGTGCACTCGCAAACTTGTAGGCACTTTGTCCGATGCAGGGAGTTGAATTGCTGAGCACATGGCTGGGCATGTCAGTCAAAGAGCAAAAGGAGCATCCCGTTGTGTCGCTATCTAAATAATGGCTATAAAGCGTAGCTAACGGTGTCCTCTGAAACGTGCTCAGGTGGAAAGAACTAGACAAACAGAGACAGCCACCGCAGTGCTCCCTGACACAGAGGACAAAGTGAGGGCCTCATTTCCTCCCTCTAATCAGTGTTTACATCCACCCCAGTGCCAATGGCTGGTGACTGAGCAAGACGTGTATCAATCACCAAAGGCAACCTAGCTGGGGAGGACATACTGATACACAACACACACTCGGACACAGACACACACCAGCATGGCACTGGGGAAAGCAACACCTTCTCATCTTAACCTCTTCCTCTTCTATTGTGTCCTCTCTCTCTCTCTCTCTCTCTCTCTCTCTCTAATGGGTGCAGAGAAATTACAGCTAATTAAGGATGTAAATGGTGGTGGAGAGTGACTTCTAATTCTGCATTAAATTGTCTCTTACCTCAGCAGAAAAATTTATCAGAGGAGGCAATGTCAACTTTTACTAGGGTGGCTTATTTGCATTTTTGCACGCATTAATTCTGGGATGTGCGGCGCCTACAGAGCCAACAGGGGGAAATGAACTGCATCCCAGCAACCAGTAGGCTTCATAGTGGATGTTATTGCTCTTCTCTCCCAGCTAGGGAAGCTATAATTGCTGTACAGGACGCACTAGGAAGCATAGCAGGCAAAGGCAAACACACAGAGAAATGCATTTGCCAAGTCTGTAAACTGCTGTCACTTCCTTCACTCCACATATGTTTACAAGGTCAAAGCATGGCCAAAAAGACTGAAAATATGCAGGAAACACAGCTCAATGTGAGCGGCAGAACCGCAGGTTAGGTGTTGTAGCTGAGCGCATTAATTATCTCTGTGGCCATTCTTGAGGTGAAAGCAGCAGATTTGAGGCACGGCCAACAGAAGCGGTCTACACGGACCGCAAAGTCAGAGGGCACGCCAGCAAACATGTGGTAGGTGCCAAGCTGCAGGGTCTGAGAGCTGGGCACCAGGGACGAGAATGATTAGAGATTTATTACAGCTTTTCTGCAAAGTCATGCAGTCAGCCTTATGTATCAATGACACCGAGGCTCTACACGACCATTCAAAAGCCACAAAATGCTTTGAATGGTTGTTTTCATGCTTTTGGGTTTTAGATATTTCTCTTTATTTTGTGTGAAACGTTGCAAAGAAACACTGAAAACATGTTTTATGCGTGGAGAACAAAATGCTGCACAATGGTTAGCCAGACTGACAACTGAAAAGGTAGAAAGAAACAAAGGTACCTCTGAGCAACAGTTAAATAAAAATACAAGAAACTGCCAGTCACTGATGAACAAAACTGTAATATTAGCCTCAAAATCTGTGCAGATTTAAATAGAAAAAGGTTCCTGTTTCAGTATCAAGCGCACAATAATGCCTGCGACAAGCTGCAATTAACAGGCTTGTTGAAAATTGAAAATCAAAGGGTACTTGAGGAAAAAACAGCTGCAACCCCCCTCTAATGCAACACTGCAGGGTCACAGACTCAGTTTTAGTCATTTAATTATTCTTCTTTTGGGGCCAAGGCTACTTCAAATATAAACAATAAATTCAATGTCTGAATTATACTGTTTTGTATCTGTTAAGCTATCACTGAAGGAGAGAAGGAAAACACCAATAGGTGGTGATTCCAAACTACCATTCAAAGGTAATGTATGTCTGAGGAATCCAGGCATTACCACAGACATACTGTACACATGCAACAATACCTGAATTATAACAGATACCACACTCCTTGGCGATGACCTCACAGACGCCCATAGATTGTGTTTGCTTGGCCATTGATTGACCCCCAAGTGAAGGACCTCATCATTCTCTCAGCTGTTCCTACGTTTCATCCAGCTCAATCCATTTACATTTAAGCACAGCTCTGCTCGGCCTAATTAGTTCCATGGCTCCATTAGTCTACATTGTGGTCAATCCATTCATCACTTTGCATGTTAGTTAAAAGCCCATTTCTCTGATCCTGTCACTGTTCTCTGCCTATTACTGTTCTTTTTTTTTTTTCTAGAAAGGAGAGTGAGGGGGATTATGGGTAACTAATTACCAAGAAGATGACAACACAATAGGCCCAACCTTATTTGTGACTTGTGGATACTAAAACTCAAGGCTGATAAACTGTACATTTTATCTAATTTCCACTGGATTACGGAGGATATGTTGTGTCTGATGAAGAAACTGAAAGTGTTCAGATAATTCATGCAAAAGAGGAGGCTTCGTATATGTTGTGTATATATGAAAGGGGACAAAAATGAAATAAAAAGTAGAACAGAAAGCGAGGGAGCGAGAATAAGACCGACAGAGAGAAAGAGAGGTGGTAATGATCCCTGCATTGAGAGATTTGGCTCACCCACTGGCATACTGGCTCGTATGGTCCACTGCCTCCAAACTTGCTGAGGTCTAAAACTCGCATTATGCCTCAAAAAAAAAAGAAAAAAAAAAGGCAGGCAACCAGGACCTCAACACAGTGAAGCTAATTAATTCTCAGACATAATGAGACATTATCATGTTTGATGTACAGTTCACATACTCTCAGGGTGCTTGCTGCTATCAGGACGCAAACAGTTTGCAAAAACTTGCTCTTACAAAAAGGAAACAATCAGGCGGAGATGACAAGACTCATTTAGCAAATAAAGCTGTCGTATCAAACAACGTGAAAGTGATCATGCTCGAGGATTTATTGTTATGTCAGTTTTCAGTGTACAAGTGGAGGCATCCAGGTTCAGAGGCAGAAGAGACTATTTAAAGCAGAGGACCCTGGAGAGTTTCACATTTACATCCCTTGTGTTTGAGTAGTTCTGCTGCCTCCTTGGTTGATTGTATCCCATTGAGTATTCACTTTACCATTGCCAGGTCACCACCACTTTGCATCTACTATCTGCTGGAGACAAGTGCAGCGAGGATGATTCTCAGGATGATTCAATGTCTGGTACAGTCCCTGAAAGCGGAACTCATTTCCAGGCCAAGCTACCTCGGGGTCCCAGCAGGGAGACATGAAGCAATCTCAGGCCCGTGATGCCCTCCCACAGTACCCGCTGCCCTTTCACTCCCACATCCTTCGCTTTTATCGGGAATCTATTTTCCCTCTCCCCCCTGTAAGGTAACTCCATTTGAAATTTTACATCTCCCCTCTCTCTCTCCCTCTGGTTTCCTCTTCCCATGATGGATGAGCTCCACACTCTGGGGTGTCTCAGCCTGTCCATCATGCCCTGCGATTAGGAATTAAAAATTGCAAACGTTTCACAATAGCCAACCCCATTTTTCTCCGACCCCCTCCTCCCCACGCTCCGCCACAACCCCGCCTCTCACCCAACCACACCTGCCACACCACCGTCACCATCGCCATAACCAACAGCCTCATCGCCACCGTCAACGCCACATCCCCACGCAGCCTAACGCACTATCCCCAACTCAGATGCACCAAACACCTACATTCATCTAAGTGGGAAAAAAAACATAATTTATTTTGTACTTCCCAGATAATTTACTTTTTTTCCTTTCCTTTCAACAGGAATTCTCCATTTCCCTATAAAATGAAAATTCATCTAGAATTACATCTTATGTCATCATTATGTTTATTAAGCGTGGATGATGTATATGAACAGCGCTGGCTTGCCGCTGAGTGCTTAATGATGCATAAGATTAAGCCGAGGCTCTCAGCTGCGCTGTGACTCCCCTCTGGTACCCATACTGCCGAGGCATGCTGGGAGTACAAGCTCCAAACGGCCATCAGGTGAAAGGAACTAACATCTCTCTTTTTGTCTGTGTGTGAGTGAAACTGAATGTGTGTGTGTACTTGTGTTTTGTGCACTGAGCGGCAGTGTGTTTCTTCCTGCACACATGTACGAGCTGTAGAGGAATGGCGCACTACCACCGTGCTTTATCGTATCTGTCCACCTATATTAGAAATAACTTGCTTTTGCCTTGCTCACTGTGCTCCGATCATGCTGTTTTCTCCCTTTCATCCCTCTCTCTCCTCTGCTCCTCTATCCATCCCTGGACCCCCTTCTCTCTGTGTCCTTCCTCCCTTCATTTCTCTTCTCCCCTTCTCTCTGCCACACCGCTGTTTTGCCGCAGCAGTCTATGACAAAAACATTATCCTTCTGCTGCTAAACAATCCAATAAACCTCTCCACAGGGAGGAAGTTAACCTCTTGTCTGTTCGACTGATGCCTTCCAGACCACGTGACGGCTGCCACAGTAAATTCAAATCATTAGTCTCCTTGCCCCCCATCAGAGAAAAAAACTTCTATTAGTAATGGAGACCTCGTAAGAGACCTTCCGCGGAGAGCACTGCCTTCCCAATTCCCAGTGGAGAAATCCCGCGCAAAAAACTAATTCTACTTTTAATAATCTGTCATCAAGACCAGAGGCAGTCATAAATTATGTGGGGAGCATGTGCGAGAGCGAGCCACAAGAGGGAAATCAGGGTAGAAAATCAAAGCCCAAGTTTGACAAACTTTCCTGAAGATAAATAATAACTTACAAACTGGATTAGTTGTTAAGTCACAGCTGAGCGCACAGTCAAGCCATTCCAATCAGCCAATGCAGATGAAGAATTTATAGGTAGAGCTCATCATTTGTTTTCCCACTCTCCTCCCTCTTTTTATATGCATCCCACCTTTTCTCATTCCTGTCTCCTTCAAGCTTATTATATTCACGGCCTGTTGTCACACCGTGGGCTGGTTTTATCATTAACCCCTTGTGTGCCAAACCAAAGACGACACGGAAAGGCTTTTCAAAGGCGACAGATTTTTTCTTTCTGTTGGGGGAAAGGCCAAAGCCAAAAGATGACAGAGGAAGGATCCCTGGCTTGTGTTGAAAAGCAAATATAAGGGAACACTGGAGTTCCCTCACCAACTGCAGCATTATGGGGCCTTCAGACCTTAATTGACCTCTAAAACAAAGGAAATCATCATGGGAAAGGTAAGGTGAGGGAGAAAGACACATTTGAAACATGACCAAGGTGCTTTGAGGGAGTGTGAGGGAAAAGGCTATCAGCCGCAAGGGTTTGCTCTTTGTTCCTGTGTCAATATCTCTGTGAGCTATCGACATGCATCATAATCGTTCCCTTCTATCAAGTGCAGACTAAAGAACAATCTCCATTAGGTGACAGCGCCCCGGCAGGTTGATAAATGCTCCCTGACGAAAGGGAAGGAATTGCGTAAAATAAAGAGGCATGTTCCAACAAGTCTTGTCAAAATGGTATTGATTTAATCATCTGCAGAAATACACATTCTTGGTTAGTGTAGCGTGCAGCGGAGATGGCAGCAGCAGCAGAAGCTGGGATACGCTTTACAGTTGTTGACGCGGAGACGCTCTCCCTCATTGGCTTTGCAGGTGATGAAACACACGCTGAGCTGCGCTCTAATTTTTTTCCCCCTCTCTCCCTCTTCAATCAGATGTTATTCTAAGAAAGTGTCCGTAAATCTCCTTTTCTATTTTTATTTAGGACCAACAAATACAACTTAATGTGAGTGGGCGAGTCTATATGTAACGCGGCGCTGTGGCCAGCCTTCTCATTGGCCTCTCAGCACAGTGCAGAGGCGATAGATAACAATAGCCCTCCATCATCTAGACACACCAATGGTATTCCAGTGGCTGGAGTGAGCTGGCCAGAGGTCTGGGAGTGTTTATTTAACATCGGGGTGTTGGAGAGTGTGTCTCACCTTGGGACAAATGGATCCCCTCTCCTTCCTCCTTTGGCAGCCTCAGAGTAAACACCATGGCAGAAAACTGGAGGTCTCATTGCTCTGAAGTACAAGTTCATCAGGCAGGTGGGTAGGTTCATCATTGGAGTCTTACTGCACAATGGAGTTCCTATAAACCACAGATCGTGTCTGTATAAATACCCACGTTGCTCATATATGTAATGAAAACAGCACAACAAGCTTCCGCCACTTGTGACAGATTAAAATCCTGAAATCAAAATCGAGCCAGTGACAGTGGCGGAAAAAAGCAGTTGTTTTCTTGCAATTGTAATCATTTAGAAGGTTAAGGGGGGTATTATTATCTCTGCACAGCCCATCTGAGCAGTGATGAGGTGAACAAAAATAATGTGCGTCCCCTACAGAGGGAAGATGTGTGGCTGCGGCCGCTGGGGGTTGGAGACAATCCCACAGTGACCTGACCTTGACATGTCTGAGTGAAATGGTAGCGGAGGCTAATACCTCATCATATTGAGTTTGACTTTGAGCTCACTGTGGTTGGTACCATAAAACAAAGGATAACAGTGTGGACAAACAGTCGTAAACTATGGACAATTAAAATGCACTACTATCATGTGAGGTGTGTGGTTTATATTTAGGAAATACAGAAACTGACAGCAGCTACGGGCTTTCATTCAACACCTGATATTTGAAGTTACAAAAATACAACCAATATTCTAAAATTAATCTGAACATCAATTTCTTAATTTGTGAATAATATGAGGCAGAAGACTGGATTAACACCTAAGAGATTTTCTAAGCTAATAATGTGAATGGGTCACAGTTTGTACCTGACAATAAAACATCGAAGCCAATGGGATGGAATCATACATGACCGCATCATAAAATGTCTACATTACAAAATGAAACGTCCACTTCTCTGAAACCAGGATATAACTCATCATATCAAGCCGAGACTGAAGCTTCAGACATTATTCAGTCCAGGAGGACAAGTGGGGAGGTTAGGGAGACACCTCATGTGAGCACAGACCTTTATATATTACCTCCTGCTCCAAAGTAAGGACAAAGGGAATGAAGATGACTACCCTGTCACAGGGAAAAAACAGATGAACCAGACAGACCTGACTGAACTGTTCACTTACCTGGGCCTCATACAACACTGCAACCTAACAATTTTTGATATACTTTTGATCAATAGTGGTGGAGCATGTTCACCCATGCCTTAGCTCTGCTTACAAACTATGTCAAAAAATATACTGCGCCTTTTTTTGTTGTTGTTGTTTTTGTAGGTTATTGATATTGTGAAATTGACTTTGACAGACTGTTAAAATGTAGGTTATCGTACAGATTCTATTGGATCCTTAAGATAATTCGGGGAATCCTAAGAACCTCAAATAAAAATTCAGACTGTCTTTTGATTGCAGCTAGCATGCTGCTAGCTCAATGTTGATGCTTAATCTCCTAATTTAGTTTTTCAGTGTATGGACAGTTAACTCAGTACACTTTGTTACAAATCCAATATGACTGCTAAAATGAAATGAGAAAGGCCTGACATTTTTGCCATGCATTTTCTCTTCAGTTCAGTTAGCATGACAGTGAACTGTATTGAGAATGCACTACTATTGTAATACGGACAAAATGTGTAGATTTTCAATGGTAGATCCAAATAATTTGCTCAGCTTGATCGTTCGTACGACACGCTGCGATGTGAAGTGGCTAAACTGCATCATCAGACACATTTGCTGGTTGGTTAGCCAAACAGCGGCTTGTTCTGTCCACAGTATTCCCTGTCAAGCTTGTCACTGTTTGTGCCATTTCTCAGGTCACAGAGCAAGAAATGTAAATAAATAAATAAAGAACAAGAAAACACAGATATGGCAGGTGAGGTACATCATTTATAACCTGAGCCAGCATCAGAATGAGCTAATATTCATACTGAATGGATATGCATCACTTCGGGTTCCTCCAGTCCTCTAACAGTTAAAGCAATCTTAATCTTTATGTCGATAATGAAGATGTGTGTGATATCAACTAGTCAGGGTAATTAATAGGAATGTCAGTGACATTGTATTAATAGCATCATGCATAGCATCAATTTAGCGTAAATTGTCGTTTTGACAAGCCATTTTAATTAAAACTATCACACAAGAATTAAAGGACCGTGGTCGTCATTTTGGGAGACTATCAAATAATGTTACCATCTGGTATTTTTTGCATGTCTTCTCCCCGCTAATTATAAGTGATACTCAAAAGGTTAGCGGCACTTTGGCAGATGCAGTGATCACCACCATACTGTCCCTGCAATAACCCACAGGTCATTATGCTATACATAGTGAAGATATGATAGCCTGCTGTTCTATTATGATAGGCAATAATTATGAATGACCAGAACTTTGAATGCCCTAAAAATGCCATGGACATTATTCTATCTTATATTAATTTTCATATAATTTTACTAGTATTGTTTTCTTCTCAAACCTACAAGGTCATGTGGTACAAAAGCTCAAACCAGAGTGCACTTCAGTCTTCAGTGAGCGGTGATCTAGCCCTGGAATCAATCTTCCTGACCACTCTCAGAGCCCAGGAGTGAGCTCAATATGGGCTCAATTCCTGTGGGCTGCTCCGGGGATGAATTGAAATAGCACTGCTGTACAGTAGTCGCACAGACAGACAGTCTTTACAGGAAATGTTGCTTTTTATTCATCCAAATGCAGTAACTGTCATCTTGAGAGAGAGAGAAAGAGAGAGAGAGAGAGAGAGAGAGCGAGCAGAACAGCTCTCTGCCTGTCTGTGGGTTTCACGATTCTGCAGAGGTCACCTTCATGACTGAAGAGGAGAACCCTGCTTATCTATAAGGAGTTGTTGAAAAAAATGGTAGTGATGGAATATCGCATAACAATCAGTCTTGTGCAACAATGCTAATTAGCACTTACGGCACTATTTTCACTCCTATGACAACACTGTACCATGTAGTGATAGTACTGTATCTCTATGGTAGTGACCAAATAACTGTCATTCTTAAATGTCTGACTATATCCCTTTTCTGTCACAGATTGAATGCTGCCATGTTTACAGTATAGTCCTCATAATGACTGAAAGGCAAACCAATGCAAAACAAGCCCAAGAATGCTCAGTGAAGACATCATAATCACAATTACATGAGACTGCAAGTGTAAGGACTATAACGCATCACGCAATGCAAATTGACATATTGTGACATCTGGAAACTCTAAACACTCAACAGTTTCTGTTCCTTGGTTGGCAAAATTGCTGTTTTAAGATGATTATGTGGGGTAGAGATTGAAAGGAGGCATTATTTTTACAGGCCAGAAAGTTATGAAAAATGTTTTACAAAAAAATGGTCCAACACATGGTGCAAGACATTGAGGGAAGCAACTTGGTTGGACCTTTGGTTACTCAGTCTAGTTGCTGTATTGCTAATATGCAACTAAATAATTAGTTGTAAGGCAAATGGCCATCGGATTTACGGTCACAGACTTTCATATTTGACAAATGATAGCTTTCATTTCTAAAACTCATATTCCAACAGTTCTGAAGTTCTTCACCATTTTACTGTGTTTTAGGTATTTCTCTTATGGGAAGCTAAATCAGTGAGTGAGCGAGCAACAGATGAGTCAGATGAGAGAGTGATAGAAAGAGTAAATGAATGAGTGTAGCAAGTAATTGCAGCAAATGAGAGAGTGAACAGCCTGACCTCTTTGCTGACTTGTGTTTTCAGTCACTCTTCCTGGTTACTATGCGTCATGCTTTGTTTCCTCTGACGTGCAATTATTTTTCCCATTAAATAGACAACATGTATTTCACTTAGCTTTTCTGAATGAAATTTCAATCAGAGGCCATTACACTCTTCAGACAGAGAAAGTTTAGAAAAATAACAAGACGCAATGGAAAAGAAAATAATGCTCTGTCAACGGAGATGGAAAACACAAAAATAATCATTTGCGAGAAGCAGGTGATGCATATGTTAAAGTGTCAAGAAGCAGAGGAGAAATTAATAGCTTTCTGCCATAAGCATTCTCTGATAAATATGATTACATTTGCATACTTCATTTTACTCTTGATCTGCTGTCTCCGTGATTCTTGTGATTCTCGTGCGCCTGTTCTAAAAGGAAAAGTAATTTCCATCACTGCTCGAACATGAAACAAGTATTTCGGGTCTCATTAGGGATTTCCCTGCTGCTCGTCCATTGATGACACAATACAGCAAACATATGTCAGCGAGACCATGTTGGATAATTGTGGATCAAGAGTAAAGGAAATGGTTAAGTTACTTGTTCACATGGACGCGACGTTTAATTACCTAGACTATTTCTGCAATGTAAACACTCCAATGTGAATAATGTGTAAATCAATAATTTGAGGAGATGGCTGTGGGGGTGGGTGGTGGATGGGTCTTCTACGAAGCGTTTTGTGCCTCATTAACTTATCAATAAGGCCATCTGACATTGTCTTCTATTTGCCCTGATGAGGAAAGCTGTCCATTCCGGTGCAATGGCCCCACATTTGTCCCACATCTTGGCATGTGGCTAAAGAAACCTAAAGAAGAACCTAAAGACCTAAAGAAGTCCTGCAGACACACCTAACCTTGATAACACGGTTTCCTTGATACATTCACTTTTACATTCACTAAGTACTTCAGTGTTCACACCAATTTTGGTGAAAGTTACAAGGTATGTTTAAGGTGTCAAGTTCAGATCTCACAGCGGTTTTCCATCATGTTAAGCTACTTTATCAAGGTGTTGCTCTTATCGTGTTTATGCCATAGATCACTGAACATATTGGTGCCCTCTGGTCTGAGTATATGGTTTTATGTGGCCGGAGTTATTGAGTTACCTTTATCCAATCCAGTAATGGACCTGAATAGTACATTGGATCTTGGAAATGGGGCTCTACAGCATCCCCAAGTACTCTGAGAAATGTGGCTCTTCTATTAAATGAGACCTTTTATCTCTATAAACTCATGTTTCTAAACTCAGAATGGAAAATCTCTTGGAGCTCAGTGATTGATCGTTTCACATCTACCATATGTTAATTAAAATAATAGGACCATGCTCCTGAGAAAATATGTGCAAGGAATGACTGACTATGTTTATATGCACAGAATATTCAGATTTTTGGCCTTATTCTGAAAAAGACAATATTCCTACGAAGCTGTTTACATGGATAGTGAAAATGAATATTCCACTAATATTCCCATTTACACACATGCTCTGATTAATGAACAGTGTTCCTCTTTCATTCGTTCAACCATCAAAGGCAGGCCGAGCAGAGCCTGCACATATCCAAAAACCTGTTGATATCCAAGTCTTTCATAAGGTTTCAAAGTAGGTGTGTTTCTCCTTCCGAACCAAAATGTGGGCTTTTCTTGGCTAGACACCGCACAGAGCTGACTATAAACAGGCAACAGGGCGTGTTGCAAACTTCTGTCCAAACCCAGATGGAGACTAGTATTTTGAATGTGCTGTATACATGTCCTAAGGATAAAACCCAAATAATAACAGCGTATCCCACATTTAGAAGTAGGCCTAATTTGGAATATCCACCTGGAATATGCTATTTACATGATCCATAAAAAAATTCAGAACATTATCATATTTGGAATAAGTGGAATATTAGTGTGAATATAAGCATAGTCACTGTAAGCTATCTGTACCAACTGCACCTCAACATTGTTAACATTTCATGTCTCTGCCATGGACTGGAATATATACGACACACATACTCGTGGTCTTCATATGGTGATTCTCTGGGTGACGATATCTGCACTTTTCCCCTGCTGTTTTCCAGTTCAGGATTCCAATTAACCTGTGCAAAGCGTGACGCCAATCACAGGACGCTGTATCGACAACGGGCATGAAAAGAATAATGCTGTTAGGATGATGTAGCTTACTGTGGGGGACTCCTCCCTCACTGGTGACAGAGAAGTTTGCTCCAGTCATTTATCAAGTCCTCTCTGGCCACCGAGGGGCTGGCGAGTCCCAGGGCCGCCTGCTGCTTGGGGGGCCAGCATGCAATATGTGCATTTCAGGCCTCTGGTGGGCTGGCAAAAACTGCTGATGTGCTCACTGCTGCTAAGTTTGATGGATTTGTTGTTGTCATTTGCTTTGGTTATGTTCCCCGCGACAAAACAAAGGGAATCATTAACTCTTTTGTGCTGCATGGGACTTTTATGGGTTAGGAATAATGCAAAACGAGATGGGGTACAGATGGGGTCAGCTGGAGCATTCTGTTGCTGGAGCCTTCCAGAATGGGGCGTTGAACATGCATGGATGATCCTGCATAGAGAGCTGATTACAGAATGATTTAGTGACCACTGATATCCCCTTTCTTTCTCAAGCTCTCATCATCGGGCTCATTTCAACCGCAAGAGTGCAACTGGCAGTGCTCACCACTTATATTTATAGCCAGTTGCTGTTTAGCACCTCATGCAATGTTCTGGCCAGGCTCAAGACTGAGCCATTACAGTGCATCACCGTTAGAGGCTTGCAGTGTTTACTGATGCAGGCCTGGCAGAGGACTGCTCTTCTATTTTGGGCTGCTGCTATGATTGTGGTACACTGTAAAGCTAAGTGCACTGACCTTAAAAAGCTGATTTAAATAAACTGAAAAATGATTGACGCTGAATGATTATGCTGATTAGTCAATCAGTCAGTTAGTTGATCAACAGAAAATTATTCTGCAAATATATTTCTCCAAAAATACCAAATAGTTACTAGTTCCAGCTTGGTCAAAGGTGATGATGTGCTGCTTTTCTCTGCTATATTAGATATGTTAGATATTATCAGAAGTTAAAGTTATCATTGCAAACTGAAGACCTTCAAGTTTTGGTCTCTGGGGGGACAAACTAAGCAATCTAAGGACTTCACCTTGGGCTCTACAAAACTGTGTCTGCAATTTTTTAAGTATTTTTTGACATTCCATAGACTAAAAGATTATTGACTGAGAAAATAATCGGCATACTAATTTATAATGAAATGATCCTTAGTTGCTAATTTGAAGCACGTTATTTTGTAATGTAAGGGGTTTATTAGTATTTTCCCCTATAATTAGAACCTTTTTTGGAAGACTGTATGTCTCAACACACAGAGAGAAAGCTAAGCTCCCAGAAATGTCATTACAATGTGTACGAACAACCCTATTAACAATTACGTTTTATCTCTATCAGAAAAACTGAAAACATGCACTGTGTCTACAGTACAGTGTGCACAATACATCTAAACACATATTTCCTATTACAGAAAATAATACAGATGCCATATAATGTAAATCATTGTGGATAATTGTAGTCATCCACTCTTAATGCATTCTGTTTGTAAAAAAAATACAAATTGTAACGGATGAATGAACATGTTTGGTCGAAAGCAGGCGGCCATGCAGTTGCTGAACTTCAAGGTGAAGACTTACTTCCTCAAGGGAGAGTTGAAGATCAAGACAAATCCTCTTATTTTTCTCTGTCAAGTCATCACAGTCTGAGACGAAATACAAATTGAGATTGTAGCAAACGGCCTGCGACAGTCTGCTGTTGACTGCAAGGGTTACAGGGGTGATTGAGTGTGTGTTTGACTGCTGGAGGCCGAGGGCTAACAGTACTGTTACACAGACAAGGTCGTCTCAGAGAGAGAGAGAATGTGAGAGAGAGAGAGAGAGAGAGAGAGAGAGAGAGAGAGAGAGAGAGAGAGAGAGAGAGAGAGAGAGAGAGAGAGAGAGTAGCCTCAGCACATAATCCCAGTGTTCCTGACTACTATGAACACAGGCCCACCACAAAATTGATTAAAGTGGAAGAACATTACTTGGGGAATAAGATCATCAAGACAGATGGAAGTGTTTGGTTTTGGTCACCTCTTGCGTTCAAATGGGCATGGGTTCTCACTTTAGGTAATCTTGCCTCCCCAAAAAGAGACGACTGACATTGAAACTCAGCTTAATACTTTGACCAGTGTTGACTCATGGCGCCGATTGAGGGGTCAGCAGTCAGGATAATAATTCGATTTAGCTTAATGTCACATGAGCATCCAAGAAAAATGGCTACACTATACAGTAGCAATATTTTATCAATACTGACCAGAGGCTCAAGCCAACCTTGATATGTTCTCCTTAGTCTCATCAATAACGCAAAAGAGGAAAGTTATTTCCCATATAGAACTAATCTTTCCTTTTTATTGTATTTTAATGGAACAGACTTGGTTCTAAGGCAGTAATTCATTCCATTTGTTATGTTTGGACAACTCATTAACATTATCATCTATTATCATTAGAGTGAAATTTTAAGCTTCTTCTCCCTTGAGATGCAGTGCGTTTCTTCTCTTCAGTTTGCATTAAAACAAATGTGGACCTGCTGATGCATTAGATTAATGTGCTCACTCACTGCCTGCTACAAAGCTCCAGTCCAGCTAGAAAACGAGACCAGATTTCTGTCTTTTGAGCCTCATCCACAAAGGAAACATGCTTCTGCTTGAAACAGTCCTTAGTATTTACTGTGTCTAACGGACGTTATGAAAAGCTGAATGTTTGTTTTATCCGGTCACAAAGAGAGTAACAAGAGACTGTCAGCCCAGGATCATCTTTGTATTAAATATAATGTCACCAAAACATACAACAAAGCTATCTAGGGGTAGACAGTGAGTCTACTGTATCAGTAATTATCAATGTAAACATTACTCTCCTGGAAAAAATGAGAAGTCTCTGTTTATACATGCCACATTATAGAATTATTTACCCTGAGATTAATTTGTCTGTTAATTTACTGAGTAATATAATCATCCACACGTCAAGCATTAGCAGCACTGTTTTTGCCTGACTTGATGTAACATTCACTAAATCACAAAGCTAATGAGTTATTTAGACTTTCAGATCAAATTCAAAGTTCCTAATTCTTGCTGAGTGTGCTGCAACAGATCAAGCCATTCGCTAATTACAAAGTTAGATTTTTTCCCTGAATAAATAATGTTGATTAATTAGCAAGTCAAAATAAGTGAAGATGATCTATGTAGTATATATCACTGTCATGAAAACTTACTGAAACGTTTCATTTACATTGCCCGACTTCTTAATCACATGCATCCAAACTTTAAAAATCTGATGGAAAATGAATAACGTGCAAGGTGAGAGGTTTCACATAAAACCTGCTGATGAAAAATAATCAAGATGTTGGAGTAATGAGATTATCTAAACAATACATTTATAGTTTATCTCATTTCTCAGGTGGATGTAGAGCTTCCAATATCCAGAAATTTGCATTCTGCTGATGGTAAATAAAGAACCTTTGGGTTTTGGACTGCTGGCTTGACAACAGAAGCAACGTCACTTTGCGCTCTGGGAAATTTAGCATTTGTCACAATTTTTGACATTTTACAGACTGAAAAATTGATTGATCATGAAGATAATCGGTAGATTCAGCGATAATAATAAGATCTTCAGTTACAGCACAACTATATTCATAACATAGCACCATCACATGGCCTCCAAAAGTTGAATCAACACCTTTGTGGCAGTCTCCACAAAAGCACGATATGTCACATTTCATAGAGGTAGGATTTATAGCAGAGCTGCTGCATTAAGTTACACTGCACAGGACTGTTGTTGTAAATGCATAAGTAAATATGGACTGGTTCTTATTTGGACAACAAGTTATCATATCATCCTGACTTACTTCAACAAAAACGTCTTGTTTTGTTCTGATAATATTAAGAAAACGTCATGTTTCTAGTGTGCTTCTGCTTTTTCTGTGCTGTGAATAAAAAGTTAAACAGTGAACAGTCATATAGTATACATCATCTACATACCTGAAGATTGGAAAATCTTGTCAGGGTAGGAGGGAAGGTCCTCCATGAGCAGTCTCCACAGCAGCTCCAACCTTCTTTTGCCATTTGTGTTGTATTTTTTCACTAGGTTTGAACTCATTGAACAGAGTTCATTCACCACCACTCCTTGAGTTATGAATGCAGCTGCCGTACACGACCTAGGAAAAGAAAAATAAATGCATTTCAGTTATATATTACTCAATCTTCAGCCTTGCATTGCTCATAAGTTACACTTTCATATATTCATAGCAATGTCCTCATACATGCCTGATCCTGTTAGCATCAAAATCATGCCCTACTTGCTGACAGTGGTCTTGGAGGATATAGCTAAAACTCTCTCAAACGTTAGCGTAAAAGCAGTTTGTTTACCACATTTTCTAGTAGGCTAATGCTACAGCTAGCGTTTCTCGGCTAACGCTATGTCGCTTTCAAGCTAGCTAACGTTATCTGACTAACGATAGCTTAGCTAAAATCGGCTAAAAGTAACAGTCACTCCGTATTTTGGTGGTAGTTATAAATATTGGTACTGTTCATAGTGTTAACAGGTCTGTTTAATCTAGTTCGAGCTAGGCTACAGTTTTAATCTTACCTTACTACACCGACACCGATTTATTTACCGCACTGGTCATGCGCACTTGACGTTCCTTCCGTGCATGCGTGCCTTGCGTGCTGTTGCCGGTGCTTTCGATTGATTGGTTAACAGGAGGGTGGGCTTGTCCAATCAGGTGTTCTGTAGGTTGGATTTGCGCTTAAATTAATGTGCCTCATATTTAACGCCTCTGTAGACTTTCTGAGTCACGTCTTCTTTTCATATATTGTTGATATCGATAACTTCGGTGTAATGTTTTCTTTCATTGTAGTCCACTAATTTAGTCTACCTGTACTATATAACGATTATAAAAATGATTTTGACAGCTGTAATTATTTGTTTGCAGTAAAGCCCAGAATAAAAGCCAACAGACTGAAATGCATCCATGATGATTAGAATAACATCTCAGACTGCCTGGTTGTCATTGTAGCTGTACACAGTTAAATACAAAACTGCAACGCCACCATGTACCATATATATATGACCACCTTGACTTACGTATAAAATTATAGACCCCACTACATATAGAAACACACATAGTGACAAACTGACTGTTACACTGCCACAGTGTCACATACTGTAAAATATTAGGTTGCTGTAGAAAGGTAATTATCATAAAAATGTCCCTGGCTTGCAGTCACTACACCAGGGTCAGTGACACTTCCTCCAAGACACCTTCTTCATATTCAGTGAGATTACACCGCAATTGATATTTAGGTAATTGATAATCCCTGTGTGAGTAATGTTGTCAATTTGGCACCTAAATCCTATTTTGGTGGCCATCTGGGCTCACTAAATTGCTCCCTTGAGAGCAGAGGTTATAGGTAGTAATTATTCAGAAGTCATTTACTTTTAGAGGTGTTTAGTGCTTTGCAGTTAAAATGCTGACATGATGAGATTTCTCCCCAAAATATTCCCTGGCTTGACACATATAGACTACCACTACAAGACAAACAGTACTGTTAAACCACATTGATTTCTCTGAGAACTTTTATTGGGATCATTTTTACATAGTGGACATTTTACAATAAAATAGTCAATAGTCAAAGCAGAGGTGGATGAAGAAAAGTCTTAATGCCGGCCTTCAGAGAAACCAGTGTGAATGCAAATATTAGACTTTGTTTAAAAGGCTGGTATGAACTGAATCCAAAACTTTCCAGGCTTTCTTTATGCAGATTACGTGTGTGATCTGTGTGACAAATGTTACACTTACACAGGCTTATCCGACATGCACTGTCTGTGCATTTCACTCACTTATTGCTGAGGCACTCTGTCAAATTGATTATCCAGTCAACTAATTCCCAGTCTATGTTTAGCTAAAGTATGATAGAATCATTGTGTCCCATGGGTGCAATTCTCATTTGTGTGTCTGTCTGTGTGAGTGAGTATTTATGTGAAAGAGGCTAACTAATCAACAAACTGGGCCAGAAGCTGACTATTGAGCAATCTGGGACAGTTCTGGGTTTGCTTCAGGGCTCATCACAGCCAAATGTATTGTCTGATAGACAATAGCTGTAAAGCAGGACGATCGGAGAGAGGTTTTTAGACTGCGTCACCATATACAGCTGGACGTATTCAATACATGAGCACTGCTGGATAAAAAATGTCCAAAGAGGATCATGATGATGTTAATGACGGTGCAAACTGAAGGCTTGATGGAACATTGTTTCACTTTATACCTAAATAGCATTTTATATTTTGCTTAACATGCAAAATGAGGACTGCTAATTATTTCCTTGTGTTGTTTTTCACCTGCTTCAAGGAGGTTATTTCTTGATCCTATTGTTTTGTCTGTTTGTCAATAAAGTTATTTGGATATCTCAAAAACTACATTGACATGAGCAAAGGAGTAAGCAAAGGAGTAAGTGGCAAATTATTCTTTTCTTTTTGGTTCATAATGCCTAAATCATGAGGAGCAGAGGCAAGGTTTCACTGGAGACTTTGGTTTACAGATTTTTTGCTTTTTTGTTCCTACAAATTTCATCCAATCTTCACTAAATTTCATACTTACATACTGTATCTAAATGGCCCTGAAACAGGATCGTAGCTAAGATTTTATAAGGACTGAGGTCATGAGCCCATGTCGTCCCACCCGTGGATTTTTCATAGTTTATTTATTGATTTAAGTTTTATTCCCCAACATGAACATGGAAAACCGTCAATGCCTTCGTCACAGTGCCAGAAATAAAACTATTTATTAATTTATTGTTTTTGCTGGTATAAAAGTAGTCACATTAAATATACTGAGTATAAAATACTGCAAATTCTCCATATAAAAATCCCACCATGTGTTTGTCTTTTGAATTGTAGAATCTTAACTCTCCCCAGGTTGCTGAAAACTCATAAAATAGGGATTTCTGGCACAACTTCACCTTCAGCCAGCATGCGTGGCGAAGGGGGATTTCATGCCATTTTCATGTAATCAGTTGCCAAATTCTTGCTGGTGTGACCTTTTTTTTTTTGACATTAACTGACTCTTGATAACTCTTAAAGCACATGACGCTTGCAAAGGAATGAAACCAAATGACATGCACATGTTTCTGCAAAAACTATAGGTGCTGCGTCAACTTGATAGATTTCTATAGTCATATCTTTGCAGAGTTTATTCTTGTGAGACAGTAATATTCCCAGACATGGTGCACTCATAATTACATTCTAACATTATATATCATCCGACTGGATCCAGCATCCAGATGCTAATTAAACATTTCTGAATATAGCTGAAATAACAAATTTGTGCGATATTAGTGACAATATACATTCTGAAAGTGCTTCCTAGTTTAGAACTGGCTTCCTTTATTTCACTATGAGCACATCAATCTGTAACTCACCACCTTGTTGTACTGTTGCTTGAACCACAACCTGACATTCTTGTGCTCAGCAAGTTAGCTCAGGTCCATACGAGCACAGTTCAATACCAGTCGGTCACACAAGGACTCCTTCTTTATTTCCTATTGGAGCAGAAATATCTTTATTACATTATCTGGTGCGTCTGGCCAAGCAAAATCCGTGGAGAGGAGAGCAGAGGGTGAGAGAGGTCATGTAGAACCAGACAGAGACACTGGCATGACACTGTGACATGTTAAGATCCCCTCCACTGAGCTGTGCCTTGCACAACAACATGAAACAAGGAAATGAGCCACAAACGTTTCTCCAGACGCCCCTAGCTACTCAAATGTGTACACACACATACACACCCGCATGCAAACACAAGGTTGGGAACATAAAACAGCTATAAATACAAATTGATCTTATTGTTTTCACAATAAAAGTCTCAGCTCCAGTTTGATCTCAGCCGTACTTAAACATTTTGAAGAGATCTCAGGTGGAAGTATGAATCCCACGCCTTGTGCTGGGGTAGGATTGTTCAGCTAGACAGCAGCACCATGGCCATGTGTTCATCTTGTTTAGTGCACTCAGCTGACAAGACTCCACTGAAAGGGAATTATATGTCCTCCGCTGGGTCTTCTCTCTAAATGAGAACCATTGCCCCTATTAGATAAAGGTTAATAGTCATTTGGTGAAGAAAACAGCTGATTTTATGTCTGATCCAGAACACAAACACAACCAAGCAATGGTTACATTTGTCGTCCGCCTCATGAGACCCTTCCTGTTCTTGAAAACCCTAAATATTTTAATTTTGGCCATGTGAGAAGATTTTATGTTCATTTTGTCTGTGCCCTGCAGGCAGGAATCAATGACATTTGAAATAATTGTTGTTACAGGGGTAATCTCTGGAGGGAGAATGGGGCAAAACTGTAGAGAAGATTTGAGTAAATTACTGTGTCAGCTTCTATTTATTTGCGACCAGATTGCCAGAGGCAGCACTTCAAGATAGCCATTAGGAGTCGGGGCAATAAAGACAGAGCGTGTAGCCATTGTCGAAAAGTTAGCGTGTAATGCAGCAAGTTATCATCAAAGTGCTCCCTGTGGAGAGAGCAGGGCGCACACTGGGGAGAATACATGTGAGGAGAACCAATTATAGCTCCTCAAATCTCTCTTTTCTCAGAGGGAGAGGTCATAAATAGGTTGCTATAGCTGCGTACATTTGCTGTATATCCTTCCATATGGAGATGCTTGTCTGTCTGTATCATTAAAGGTAACAGCCATCCTTAAACCGAGTCCACATGCTGTACTTTTGGAGGGTACAGTAAAAAGCTACAAGCATGACAACAAAAAGTTCTCCACAGAGAAGCATCAGCACGGAAAACTCTCATTTATGTGCACTTAAAATCACTTGGAATGAGTGCAAAGTGGACTGTAAGTGTACTGTCGCAGTGTGATTTTTGAGACATTCTGGTATTACTTATGAGTTATAATAAGTTAAATTATAATAAACCTAATTTGCATGTTAAAGCTGAAATGTGTTATTACAGATAGGAAGACCTGAGATGGAACAATGGATATACTGCGAGGTATCAAGTGTAATCAGCCTGTTTTTGTTGATCATGACAGTTCATTCTTGACCACAAAAACAGTACTTTGACAGAAATAAATGTTAAATAAATAGTCTTAAACTTAAGGTCTATTTTATAGCTTGGTAAGGCCAGGAAGTGGATTTTGTTGAGTTAAGAATCTGTTTTTGTGATGTTTTACTACTCAACTACTCAAATTAAACATTTATGAGTTTTTAAAGTCAGATTCTTTTTATATTTGACTGTTTTTAGGCCATAAAGCCCACAAAATTAAGGGATTTGGTGTAGAGACAGAATGTAGAGAAAATGTGTTTGGACAGTTAAATGTAAAATATGAAAAAATACAATATTAAGAAAATTTTAAAAACCTCTTAGGGGAACATTTTTCCCTTAATGTTGCTATTTCAGTGGCTTGTTGTCCTGGTAATCACTCTGAATATATCATTATGTAACAGATATCTGCTCTGTTTCAGGCATATAGTCTCAGAATATAACTACGTCTCTTGGGATATCCTAATTAAAATGCTAATTTCATGAACAATGTGAAAGTACACAATTAGCTGCAAATTAAATCACATGAAGCTGCTTCAAATAAAAAGCAAGCATGAACTGCTTAATCCTTTTTGCTCTGTTTAAAACGAATCCTGACCTCTTTAACTTAATTTCTGAGGATATTAACAAAAGTAATGGTAAAACAATGAATATGTAAGAAAGTCATAATCCACAGAAAAGACACCTTTTTAATCCCCAGCCACTCAAATATGGTATGATAACCAGTGGAGGCAGTGACTTTTAAATCTGGGACTTAAGAGAGGAGGGGGGAGAGGATCAAACAATGAACAGGAAGTGGAGATGAAAAGGGAGGCTGCATTAATTAGATGACGGCGATGGGCTACAGCAGCGAAGACAAGGCCAGGAGAAAAGGGATTGAAACTGTTTGTAGGGTCTGCCAAACAAATGGTGCAGGTCCCTGCGGGAAAGAGATTATTATGGGTTCTGTGTCTGTCAAACATGTGAACACAATACAAAAAAGGAAGGGAGGTGGGGAGGTGGGGGGGGGGGGGGGGGGCCCGAGGCGGTGCTGCAGCCTCTGAGGGCCCACGAGGACCCGGGCTCTCCGCAGCAACACTGGCCCTGCCAAAGAATGTCTGTAATCCGCAGGCTGACTGAGGTGATCCCGTGGCTCTCCCCGGCAATGCACCAGGCTTCCCTATTGTCAGCAACGCTCAAAGAGGAGAGGGAGGAAGCCAGAGAGAGGAGAGGGGGGAGGCGGCGGGGGCACAGGGGAGGTGGTGTCCCTTTTTCAGCCAAGCCTTATGAGAGCTCCCCGCCATTGTCCGAAAATTACAATTGCACTTTTCTGATCTTTTGTGCTCTCCTGTTGACAGTGGTTATTGACTAAGCGGTTGGACATGGAAAGGATATGACCCCCACCCTTGCCCTCCCTCCCCCCTCCCGTCTTTTTCTTTTTTTTTTTTTTGTCATCTTTGGGGGGCCTCCATGAACAAGAGAGGAAGCAGGTCCAAGGTTTACATGTAGCATTAGACTTAAAAAGGGTTTGAGGAGGCTTATGCGAAAAAGGAAGACAGAGAGGGGGCGGAGGCTTTGGCTCCGACAAAGACGGCGGAAGACACAATGAGCGAGAGAGGAAAGTTAGAAGAAGAAGAAGAAGAAGAAGAAAGAAAGAAAGAACAGACTTTTTCCTCAGTGTGAAGATTTTTTTCCCTCCTGTTTCTCCCTTCAAACAGATGCTAAGGCAGATGGTGGTGAATTAGCAGAAAATGGGCGAAGAAGAAATGAGACAGTATATTAGAGGTCGGGGAGGACGGACATGACGAAATAAAGATTAAAGTGCCGCTGCAGGGGGGAGGAAATCTCACCCAGGGGTTGTGGGAGGTCTGAGGTGTCATCTCGGAAACATAATGTACAACGGCTTTGGTGATGAGCGATATGCTCTGGGCCTCGTGTAGCAAAAGACCCATCACACAGCAGCAGCAGCAGGGCACCGTGTTTCTCAGTGTGGGGCTCACAGGGTGAAAAACATCTTATTAATGTAATAATGAGGTTCAGCTAGATTGTGTTAACAATGGAGACGGACTCGGCAAACCCATGCTGATGCAAATCATACTTTTAAGTGAGAAAATTAATTAACAGCGTTATTAGGCCATCAGAGGAAATATGTCCCAACCTGGAAAAAGAGGAGAAAAATGGATCAGCCTATTTGGAATTCAAGTGCACACACATATATTCATTTAGCAGACAAAATCACAAAATAAAATGTTATATTCACGGTATGTATTGTCACACGTCTAACCTCTTTTTGGCCTTGTTCTACATTCTCTAGATCTATAAATAGAAAGCAGTCCCCAGCTCTTTCTGCAGAGTGTCCATTTGTTTGAGAGATTGACAGTCATAAAAATAGTGAAGGAGCAGACTAGGTTAAGACTAGACAACATTACAACCAGTAATTCTTGCTGCCTATTAGATTTATCTGTTGCAGGCTGAGGGAACGCACGCACTTTGTCTTCAGACATGAAAACAGCATCTCAAGTGTTACAATTCCAGAGGGGCTAAAGTGGAATTGCTGTTTTTACATTTCTGTATCATTTTTTGCCCATAAGGAATATGGATAACAAATGAAATATTCAGCCCCATTGTCTGATTTATTTCTTTTATTATCTGCAAATATCACCCCGGCAATTTAAAGGATAGCTCGCTTCATCCTGGGCCTTTTTGCTGGGGGCTTGACAGCCTATCAACTTTATACCGCATAAACAGGTCAGGATTGTATGAGCTTTCCTATATGTTATACTTTAAGGTTTTTCAGCTCACAGAATTTCTAAATAGAAACTGAAAAAAGGAAAAAAAAGAAAGGATCCTTAAGGGGATGCTACAGAGCCCCTTGCCCAAGAAATGATAAATTTGCACTGTGTCCGTTTTTGAAACGGGGGAACAAAATGTTATTAATTTCAAACCAACTGGAGACCTCCGTATCACAATTCCTCAGCCTGTAAGTAATATGACTCTCCAGTAGAGGATGATTGACTGACAGGCGCTCCAGCTCGGCTTTTTTGTGTGGGCTGAGTGTTTTGGAGCATCCCTACGCTCCAGTTTGTCTTGAAGCAGTCAAATGATATAATAACCCCCGGTTCTTGTCTTCTGTTGGCGCTCTGACTTCACAGAAAAACTATTATGTTTCATAGCTGACCACAGATGCACTATTAAGAGCCTGCATCCAGGCTGAGAGGAGTATATGGAGAAAGGGAGGATTTCATTAGAAGACTCGTGCAAACCAAGCCCATTTGCACTGGAATGTGATCAACACTTCTAGTCTCATTCAAGACACAGCCAGAGGTTATAGCACGCTGGTTAGCTGTCAAATACTCAATCCAGTTGGCATTAAATGAGTTGATTGTATAATTAAAGACAATTCTTGTAAATAATTGTGCTACCCTTTAAAAATGTTTCTGTGGAATGCCGCACATAGCATCATTTAACCAGATCCTTTTCATTACTTCATCACCTTGATACTTCATGACTTTTCCTAATATTATGAGTTATGAACATAATTTCATACTCATGTCATGTTGCTGTGTGGGGTCTCAGAGACTCCGGCTGTAAAACGTAATTAGATACATATTGATTTTCAGATGCTCTATAACTGTGGGTGGTGTTGACAGTATTTTTTTTTACCATCCCTACAAAATCCCAAATAAGTCTTTAAATTTGGCTTTCTGTTATCTGAAGTTTTGCAACAGATTGTTCCACTCTATACATATGTAGTATATGTTAGATAACATACTGTGTATTTCATTGGCTGTGCATGACTATTGAATATTAATAGCCAATGTGACATAGAAAACATTAAATATTTTCTTATGTGGTGCAATAACAATGCTTTATGTATGTATGTATGTATGTATGTATGTGCATGAGTGTGTGTGTGTGTATAGGTCCATACATATACATATATTAAAAAAATGTCAATGTCAACCAATCATGAGGGTTTATCCACAGAGCTTTTCACTAATTGAAAATGATTATAAATGATTTGATTATAATTTAAAAAGAAGACATGAAACTTTGCCTCTGAAAGCCAAATAAAAACAGTTTGCTTGTTGACTTCCTCATAATAACCAGGATGCATTCAGTAAAAAAAAATGCATCCTGGCTATCATAAAATCATAAACTTGTCTTCAAGAAAAGGCTTTGCCCTATGACCTTGACAGAAACACTGTGCTGCAGCTCGCTCTGCCTCTCTGTTCCTTCAGGTATACACTGTCCCTCCTCTCTGCATTTCCAAACACGCTGCATGGCTAAAGATAGTTATTCCACCTTGAACCGATCTACATCACCTCCCCTGAGAGCGCCGGTCCCTCTTGTGAAACCTTACACAGTATAGCATTTCTCACTTCCTAAAAGGAGAATCGAATGGTGTGGGGGAATATTCAGCAAGCCTCACTTTAAATCAAGATAAAAGACTGAAATGGAAAATAATAGAGGGAACAAACCCCTGGATGGCCCAGGGCCCCTAATGGAAACACATGGCTGAAGGCTGAGGTGTTGTCAGCAGCCAACACTGTGACATTCCTTTTTGATAATCTGGCCTGCCATAAAATTAGAATAGCAAATACCTCCTGACAAAGATGCATGTTCCTCCTCTATTGTGCCATCGTAAAAAAAAAAAAGGAAAAAAAACCCTCCACTGGTGACTCTTAACGCCACAAACTTCAATTTAAATTTACAGCGCTGCGAAAAGAGAAGTGATATGCACTCAAAAATTTTAATAACCTATTAACTTACGACTTCAATTTCATTTTATGAATATTTTCCTTGGGGAGCACAGCCATCACCAGAGAAAGATAGAAATTTAAAAAAGATAAATAGTGCCATTAATCTACAACATTTCTCTTCCATTATCCCTGAAAATGAGGAGTTATTTTTGCTCAGATCCTCACGTAATTAGCTCCTTACACTTGATTCACTAGCCAGAAAATGACCATGTTCAGAAAATTAAAAATTTGTCATTAAGTGGAATTTAACATAATATCATTTATCTTTATATATTCCTCAGCTGACAAGCGGCAGCCTTGGATGTTGATCAGGCTTTTGTGTCAGAGGCAGTGTGCGAGGACTTAGCATTATGTGAGGAGCAGGACTGTTATTGTGTTCTGGCTTACCAGGTGAATATTGGAGGTTTTAGCTGCTTCAGTTCAGAATATTTATCCTACTAATGGCGCTGTCATTTGAAATAGGGACTTGCCATTTGTGTTGAAATGAAAATAGCACAGAAATACCTTTTTATGCTGTTACATTCTGTTATGAAGACAGATGTAAACATCTAATTATGAGCCCGTTTTGGTCTAAAAAGGCAAATTTGGAAGCAAGGGTGCTTAAAAGAGCAGCTTACGGTCACTTCATTTACACGTTCTTTGACAATTCAAACAAAAAACAAACAAACAAAAAGGCGATTACATTTGCCACAATGGGGAAAACCGTTTAGTAATATAGAAATAATGTGGAGGAGAGAGAGTTGGTCTGTAGTTCAGCAGAAATAAACAAAAAGTGCCATTTAATGAGAATCAGTGCTAATGTTAGCATGCTAAGCTCATTTTCCCTGTGGAGGTGAGTCAGTCTATCTTGCTGGCTTCTACTTTCTGAGTGAAATATAAGCTTAATTGCAAGATGGGTTCTTCCTAAATGTTGAACGTTATAAAGGGGGCAAATGTATTAAACTATACATTAGCAGCGTTATTGTATGTGGGCTAATTGAAAAAAACATCATGTTCCCTGCAGCATGTTCCCTCAATTATCAGTTAACTGTTGCCACCCAGTGCTCACCCAGGGGCCAAAAATGTCAAAATATGATTGTATTCCATCCGATTTGGACAATTTCAAAGTCATACACAATAGCTGCAGCATTATCTCATATTCCCTCAGCATACAGCAACACTGAGCACCATAAAGGATCTACGGGCAAAGTAACTTTCATTAAAGCTCAAGAAGTTAACATTCATTTTAAACACCCACGGTGGAAATAAATGACTCCAAAATAACAAACAAATCCAATAAGCGCGCACTTAAAATGATGTAATCAATGACTGAAACATATAGAGGCAGATTTGAGTGGGACGCTCAGTTCTGCGCTGCTGTCTGCTGTGTATGGTTTCGTCATTTACTTAGTTCAACACAAAAACATGTTGGTCATCATCTCACAGCACAGCAGGCTATCCATTAAGATCTAATTGATCATCAGAAGGAATGGAAGGAAGAAATGGAGTTGATAATGGTGAGAGAAACCATTTTGTCTCCCTCCCATTACAGAGTAACAGCATTCTTGTTTAGTTATTATTCTCCTGTGACTATGAAAACAAGAAGTGAGGAGCCACATGCTGCACTTCTCTATCGAAAAACTTTTATTTCTTATAACAGCCCGCCGCAAATCTTGTAAACCTTTAGACGCCTGCAGATAGAAACACTGATAAAAGAATCAGGGCTACATGAAAAACACTCAGTGTCGTGACAGGAAACAATGCAAGATTCATTCACTACTCCAACTCATATAATCATGTACCACAGTTGAATTGTTTTGCGGTGTGCATGATGTCACGGTGCTGAACCAAATTAGGGATACATGTAGTACAATGCAGCCTTCACATCAAGTGCTTAATGCAGGTTTTCGTCACCCATGCCTGCTCCCCTAAAGCAAAAGTACATTACCGCTAGCTTTAAAACTAATAAACTCATTTCATAATAATATGTGCAGCTGGGCTGGTAATAAATCATTATGAGACTCCTTGTTCCCCTGATACAGTATTGAGGCATTGACCCCAATCAAGTGCTTGCAACAAATATTTGGAATTACAGGCCGGAGATGAATAATTTCACCAGATTCTGAATGTCTTTGAGGAGATAAACTGTAATAGCCTTTGCGTCGAGAAGAGAAAAGTCTAGAATATTTTACATCAGGAAAGTGTGCGTGGTCAGTGTAAGTCTATTTATCAGAGAAAGGAAGTAGATTCTCTGTACTACACTGTGTAAATATTGCACTTTCTAGTCCATCTTTCCATTCATCTGGAATTACTTCACAGCTTCATATTCTATAATATTGTGGTTTTAGCAAGAATCTACAGTGTTTAATACATTCAACATACAATCTCATCTGATTATTGATATTGTTTGAGAGATAATCAATTTGATTAATTATTTGGAACACAAAGTGCAGTTGTGATAAAGACAGTTGTTTTCTTTAGGTGGTAATCAAATGCCAAGCCCAAACACCAACAGACAAACCTCCATAATAAAAGATGAAACAAGCCTTAATCAACCCACCGTTACACAATATGAACTCAAGATCCATCCACTTTCCTAATTTAATGCCTCAGATGTCCCTTAATCTGCAAGATTAGGGGACAGGCTGCTGAAATAACCTTATTTTTTTTTTTTTGTAAAATTGTTCATATTTAATGCAACACGAGATTGAGATGCAACATTTAGGGCTTCAACTTTGCTCTTTTTAGAGTCAAATCCAGTTTCACCCCATAAATTTTGAAAACTTTGAGGGGGCTTCTGAGGTTTAAAAATGAGAGTTTTGTTTCCTATAATGTAAAACTATAAAAATGACCCCGGACTCCATGGAGTTAAAAAGCCAGATATTAAAGATGACATCTTAAGTATTGGAGCAGGGAGGCTGGCTGACACACATTGGGGACGCGTGAACGTGGTAGTCAATCACCTGTAATAGCAACGGAACAAAAGTGCATCCTGAAGACGCGCCAAACTCCAGCACACACATTTTTCACCAGCCCCTCCCTCTAAACAAAACCAAGCAACCTTACATGCAACTCACATCCATTCAGCTCCCTGGGGTTCAAACCAATCTCTCTTGTCTCCAGCCAGTCTCCCTGCTTCAACCTGCAACAGCCATCAAAGCCATTAATCCATCTGCCGAAGATGACTGTGACTGATTTGGCCGCCAAACAATCAATTTGTATCTCTCTCACTCTCTCTTCTGGTGTGGATGTACAACATATCATGAAAAAGTGTCAGTGGTAACAGCTCCACCAGAGTGAAATAATAGAGTAATAAGGCAATCAGTGTTTGACCTTGGAGGACAGCTAATTCATCTGCCCATTTGTCTTAATTATTTCCTATGAAATAGATACAAAAGACAAACTGAACATTTCATTTGGTCGAGATGACAATTTCATTTTTTATCTGCTGGCAATGCCTCCATTTTTGACATGACACAGCATTTCTTTGCCATGAATTCTGGAGATCAGTCAACAAACACCACACCAGTGAAGACAGAGTGGTTTAGGGCAGCCACATCTGAAGGCCAGGAAGTCTATAGGAACGCAGGGAAATGGGCTTTGATTAAACCTGTCTACATGTACAATGATCAAACCAAACAAAGTGTTAGAAGAAATTTTCCTCAATAATTTAAAGCTATACAGAATAGCCCCAGTAACATTTGTGGGATAGGCTATAAATGTCTTTCTCATGTAGCTTACTCAAAATTCTTCCACAAAACTGATAAAATTAGATGAACTGTACCCTCTAAAGTAGTGCAAGCAAAGAAACTGCACCTTAAGACCAAAATGAGGGAAAATTAGCGAGTTCAACTTCCTGGTTAGCTAACTGCACAAGCTAGCAGCTGCTGACAGAGCTCTCACTAAGTCTCTAATTGAGTATTTTTAAAGTTAAAAAGCTGAACCATCTTCTGTGTAGTATTAAAATTAAGTTTGCTGCCATTAACGTCATACCACGGCAAGAATATTACATTTCGGAGATAAATGATGCATTCATGGTTAGCTTAGCATGGTTAGGTATGTAGCACAAATGTGCCCTGAAAGACACAAAAAGTGCATTTAATTTCCTAGCTAACTGCAACAGGCCGGCAGCAAAAGACATGCTAACAAACAGGCCTTTCCTCAGATTAATATACTAGTTTTTCCTCTCACTTGAGCTTATTACCATACAAACTGAGATTAGCAGTAAAATCTTTGACCAACTGCTTCCACAGACTATTCCTAACATAGTAACTGGGTAGAAACTCTTGTCACTGTTTTGGTTTTCCATCATTTCCGTCAAACGTTTTTTCAATCGTTTTTAGTTGATGTGAAGACTTCAAACTGAAGTGTCCTGCTTTTAACTTTATTGGGGCAATAAAAAGCTGTGGCTCTGCCTGTCCTTCAACAGCAAATCACTCAAGGCGAAAACTGCTGTCAGGTACAAAGTGCTGGTGAGCTGCAGCTGGAAGCACTTGTAGCTTGTCAGTCTCAGTTGGTCTCCATCAGCGGGAGTTTTTGAGAGTCTGACAGATGATTCAACATGTAGGTTCAGTGCTGGCTGTCGGTCAGCGGAGGGCAGAGGCAGCCAGTCCATATGTGACAGCTCTAAATGATGCTGTTGACGGAGGAAGAACAAAGCTTTTCTTGTCGATGACTGGTTTGCCTGTACGTGTTCCCTCACATCATCCTTTTCATCTCTTGACATACGTGGTTTTCTTTTAGTTTTGAGATACCAGTAACTGCATGCTACTCCTCTTGGCCTTTGATTTGTTAGATTTATGTTTGTTTTCCACTCAGTGCTGTTATCCATTCACATGGGAACACGTCATCTGGCTTGTGGCCTTTACATTTTACTATTTTACAACAGACTGCAGCCAGACTGTCCACACAAAAATGCTGATTTTAGCTGAATGGATGAACATGATTGAGATGATTCGACCACAGTATTATTTCTAACTCATGAGATAATGCAGCGGGACATTTTCTCAAATGTTTTTTCAGTGATAATATATTCTCAGGCTTTTATCAATATGGTTTAAATTACTAGAATAAAAGTGTGCAATTCAAGCAATGATGCTTGAACGCATTTGTTTTCAAGGAAAAACTCACGAAGATTTTTGTATTTTTTTTTTTAATCAGCTGACTTATTTCTATTGTTTACCTTTTGTTTGTTCTGTTTTTTCATTCTTAGATTAATGTGATTTTCATATTTACTGCTTATTTTGTAGTGGAAGTCAATGGGTGTTATACAGAATGAAGAAATTAAGTATGAAAACTGAATTCTCAATGTCAATCCGACAATAATAAGCAGTCCCCAAAAATCATCCACTAACCCAAATTTATTTTTATAGATTAGAGTTTCCACAAAAGCTAACATATTTTTTGTCACGTAAAATCATAGCAGGCATTACTGTTAGAGGTTAAACAGATTATACAATATCATTTCTCATCCTATTACCTTTGTTTGATCACTGACTTCACAACATCACTGCGAATGTAAAGACAACCTTCCATTCACAGAATTCATAGAAAGCAAACTGGTTAAATGAATAAAATCTTTCGCATAATATTCCCAGTTCAAAGCTAATGAGGGAAAAGGCATTTAGCAGGTTGGACACAGATCATAGCTGTGAGTGTGATATAACCCTGTGTGGTGCTGGGCTTCCAGCAGCCGTGGAGATAAAGCAGCTCATAGTGAGCCATGCGAGAATGCAAAGCAGGCCATCTGATAGCAGAGAGCAGAAGGTAGGAAGGAGGCATGTGTCTGGGAGAGGCAGCCGAGGAGCATTTGTCAGGAGACAGTGACAAAAGGGGGTTGAAGGGGCCTTGCTCGACGCTATTCAGAGACAATTTGTAAGCCCGGCTGTTGAAGCCAGGCCAAAGACTCGCGAACAGCTGGAGCCCTGCCGTGATTGATAAATGTGGGCCTCCAAGAACTTCATTTTGATATGAATGAAGACAAAAGCGCGACAACATTCTGTGAGTGTTTAATATTACCGTCATTAAGTGGCGACAGTGGACAAACGCCCTGTCCTCAGCTGGGGATACACAACGCCAAAAGGGAGGTCAGTACCCCCTGGTAATTAACATTTTTATGACAAAATACAGTTTTTGTAGCAGATTTGTAATTAATTCAGGTTTCAAGCTGAGTGATTAAAAGAACATTTAATCAGGATTGGAAGGGTTTGTGTTACACCGAGGAATAATTAAGAAATACTAAACACTTTATAGATGTTATTTTAAAACATTCTTATTATTGCTGAGATAGTGTTAGCTCTCTTTTATGTATGTTCAAGATAACAACATAAACAGCCAACATGTCACCGGCTTGTCATATTTTCCTATCCAGCTAAAAATTTCTTCCTACATCTTCAGAAAGTCATTTTTGGATGCTGACAAAAACAGAGAGAGGCCCCTCATTTTCTCACTGATACGTATGAACACTAATCTAATTACACTGCAGGCAGTTTGTCATGCTAATCATGCAATAACCAAATTTCAACACATATTGACGGCGCACCATGAAAAGAGTTTCACTGCTTGTCTGTCACAGGCTTTTGCAGATGTTGTGACCCATGCTGCCATGGGTCATTGAGAGCGTGGGTGACCAGCTATGATCACTGGGTTCACTGACTTTTAAACCTGCTGGAAACATCTTTATCAACAGCTGCTTTTTGTTTCATCACAGAGTCGATAACGTTTTTCATTCAAAGTGAAATTTTCTTTCGATAAAAGGAGCACAATAAAGCAGGCAGGCAGGTGAAATTCATTGAGGTAATCCCTTTTTCTTATTGATTACGCTTTTTCAAATAAGCTGTTTTATCAACAGGATTTCCCATCTCTTTTATAGAATTGAGAGTAAACTATGCACATTCATCCCTGACCTATTTAATGGCTGGATTGTGCCAAAGACCTACAAGGGAAAATTGAAAAGTTTTCCATCATTAAGTGATATATATGGCTGTGACCGGGGCCCATAAAAATTGGGAATTGTTCTATTCTAATTTAAAATTCCATTTCAGACACTCCTCACAGTGACAAAGGAGAACATCCATCCAGTAATACAGTCGAGAATTTGCTGCCAGGATTCACGATGAATGAGTGAATATTGATGAAGTTGAAAACTCCACCGGGTCCCTTTTTCTACATCACTCCAGTGGAGGATGGGATGGGGGGAAGGGCGGGCTTATACTGGGTTTCCACGGAGAGAGGCACCTTTCTCAATATTCAGAATCCCAGTGTTCTGTGCCGAGTCTCAAAAGGAGATCAATCTCACTTTGAAGCGCTGGGGGCTTCATTTGTTTGTGAAGGATGTGAGGTGCTGCCTAAATGACTATGCCAATTCTTCAAAACCCACTTGCAGTTGACACTCGGTGCCTCTGCATTCATTGTTTTTGGGGCTGAAGTTCGCAGACACATGATTGAATCCGGCCCACTTACTGAAAGCCTTGCTCAGGATAAAGATCTGCGCACCTGGAAGTCAGATTTGTCACTCAAGCGAAAACCCTGAGAAAACGGAGCTATAAAAGACACTGAGATGTGCAGAAATAATGTACAGGAGATGCCATCATTGTGAGCTTAGTGAGTCTTTTTTGGAGCTGAACATAAGAGAAAAAACAACACAGTAATTTAAACATATTGACTGCATTGACTTGAATATGAAGCATTTTAGATTGACAGTTATGCAGAACAGACTTTATTCCATAAGCTGATGTTTTGGCATCAATGTGTCTTTTCAGAGCTTTAACAGGATGATATCATCTTATTCATTGCTTGGGATTCATCTGGATGAACAAAATGATCTAAAAAGATTAAATAAGGATGCCAAATACCAAAAACACATGCACAAATACAAAATGTGAAATCAGCTTCAAACCTGAATTTAACTCCCCAGCAGTGGAAATTATTGTTGATTCTTACTGAGAATCTTTGCAAAGTAGATGATTTACCCTTGAGAACTTTTTTATTCCTCTGCGCTTAACTTTCTGTCTTCAGGCTTAGTTTTAAGACAGCGATGACATTTCAGTTTTTCCTTTTGTTCATTTTTCACTTCATGTTGTTATCCAGTCACTTAGGAGGATGTGATCTATTGCCTCTGTTTTTACAGTCTTTTATTTATTTCATTTGGCTCATTCTGCATGCAGAAAGTCTGATATTTGGAATTAATGTTTTCTCTATTGAAAAACAGTATCATCATAGTGTTTTTCTTTCTCTTTTTGACCTTGTTTTTATCAGTAAAATGTCAAATTTATCCTGCATTTTCTACTTGTGCTCTGTTTTGGAAGCCAGGCTTTGAACAATTAGAATACCTAATATAGAAAAATTGGAAATTGGGGTAGAAAGCTTGCACCCATTTTCCACCCATTTTCGTCTTTAAAACAATGAATAAAGGAAAGCTTTGGTATCAGAAGCTACTGCACTGTATTAAATGTAAATGCATGCATGCATGTACATGTTGTGGGGAAGAGGGCGGATCTGTTATGTTGTCATTTGTCTTCTTCTCCTGCCAACACAACCCTTGGATATGAATAAAAAAGCCTTAACCTTGATATGACTCTTTACATTATTTATGTATTTATTGTGGTGGGATCAGTACATTTTTTGGAAAATGTCACAACAGTGTGAGTCCGCCACTGGAGCCCAACACATAAGTAAGTCCTCCCTCAGTCGCCGGTGCTTAACTAGCAGCGCGTCAAGCCATTCTTCTCACAGTTTTAGCAGTGCAATGGCCCATGCGGTTCCCTCACAGTGTGTTTAGAAGAGGACCCTCCATGTCTGCTCAGTTGTGCCTGGTTTACCAACACTATTGATTGCAGGTGATGTTCTGGACAGAGTCCATCTGACCTCTGGAGGGGCTTAAATACATCATTGTCCAGAGAGAGACCTCCTGAGACTCTGGTTATACTGTGTGTACAGCCCTGCGCTTTACTCTCAGACACACTGATAAAGTGGCAACAAAAAAAGTCAACAGGACACATGGATAAGCACTTCTCACTCCTTTTCAGTGCTCTGCAAAATCTAAAAATACAGCTGGAGGACGGATAACTGTGTTGGGTGATCGGCGGCTCCTCTGTGGAGCCGTTAGCACTTCTCACATTTGTCTTCCTTCAACCTTTGGACATTAAAAGCGTGACATGAAAGCTGCGGCCCAGCCGGTTTGTGTATGTTGTGGTTCCTCAGTCAGCACACTTCAGACAGTCTTGCTTGCTCTTGTCACAATCACCCTGATCTGCTCTTCTCGTTGCTTTGCTGTGTATTCTAATTGGCGTTATTAATCAGCAATCATGTTAACACTCTCCCTAATCTGTGTGGCAAGCCTCTGCTCCATACACACCTCAGAGCCATTGATGGAAATCCAATGAGACATAGGTTTACCTGCCATGAAAGTACCAGTCATCAACACATTGTGGGGAGTGAGGGGGGTAAGTACACCTTAAATTAATTAACATCAGACCTCTTGTAGCACTTCATTTCTGTAAACAAACATTCTAATATGCAGTAATTAATTAGATATGCCAAGCTTCCTTTCTCGTCCTCGTGCTGATCTTTCTGCTTGTGGTTCCCATTTTTAGGGTCAAATTTGGGGTTTTTTGTCTCTGGTTAGGATGGGAAAGTGCAGAGCAGTCCTCACAAAGGAGATGCAAGACTTGTTTATTTTCATTCTGAGCACAGCTAATACAGCAAGACTGGACCACAGGAAATGCATAGAGCTCCTTCTTAGATGTCAATATTGGCAAAATCCTGCGAAATACATATTTCTCCAGTTTTCTAGTATAATACATTACATGAGAATATATGAAAAATACAAATACACATAAGAGTAAAGCATTGAGGAAGTGAATGCATACCATTAAATTATCAAAAATCAAATTATAAGGCCTAATCCTTCAGTTTTTTGATCATATACATTAAGGTTCAGTTCATACACAGTAATTGAAAAGTTTGTCCTAATGATAAAAATATAACATTTTATATATGTTGCACAAACATACAAACAACACACAAACAAACATTTAAAAGCATCAGAAAAAATTATTAACTTACAAATTACGATGCTAATTCATTTGTGATGTAATGTCAGGCCCCAATTTAAGAGCAATATCTTGTTTTCATCCTGTCTTATGAATTCTGGTGGCGGGTGACCCTTTTGTTTAGGCCTGTGTTAAAGATGCAATCACAGATTCAATCATGTAATATTTTTATGCAAAAAAAAAAAAAAAAAGCAGATTTGTGAGTTTATTTCTCAGTGACACTTATTACAAAAACAGGGCCTCACTTTTCTGTTTTCCTGATTTCCATTTCATATCTGCAACACTCACGCGCCCAGCTCTGCATGATAGCGGCTCATGGGTGATGATTTTCGAATCGATTTGCCATTCTCGCAAACGAAGGGCACAAAAGGCTGAGCAATCAGTCCAAGGCTGGCTGCTTTTGGCCCAGAGAGAGGAGAGATACTCTGTGAGTGGAGGGCAAGCATGGCTGATCTGAATCATGAAGAATAATGTTTAGCCTGGCAGATGATTAGGGATGTTAATTTTTTTGGAGGGGGGTGGGGGCAAAGGGGGCTGGCACTTGGTGATGTCACTTTGGCTATCTGAACAATCTGGCAGGGCCGATCCTGGCGAAACGCTGCTCAATTTGCTGGGGCTCCTGCTCCATTTGCCTGTTAATGAGCACTGTTGTTGGAGGTACCCATGTGTGCCATGTCATGAGGCTAGCAGGCAGCACCTTCACCTGACGCTCTGACCACAGAGGAAAATGGCAGCCGCCGTGACAGATGTTTTCACAGTCCTGGGGAGAGAGCCATGGGAGAGCGGTACAGTCAGAGGGCCCGGATATATCGCCGGCAACAACTGCTACAACATGTGTCTGCCTCAGTGTACGTCCAGCATGCGCCGAAAGCAGGGAGTCAGCTCTTTTCTTTAAAACAGCGTGTCTAAACAAAGACAATTTCACTATGAGAGAAAAAAAAACTACATGAGTGAAAATGCAGTTTTGGCACACGTATTTAAATATTTAGAGCACGTGTATCTGTGTGAATAGATGATATGCTGTTTCCTGGTTTGTCATCCAGTGGGAGGAGCTCTCAGTGTCAGAGGATGGATGGCCGGCGTAAAGTCATTGCGTCACAGCATGAGCACAGCACTTCATTACTAATGAAAGGGTGAGCTCTCCACAGTCCACTTCTCTCAGGTGAATCCAGCATTAAAGGACTGACCGGCGACAGTGATTGTACTTCCAATTATGAGTAGTTTACTTTACTAGTATTTGATAAACTATGCTCTTTTCTTCATTGTTTTTTTGGCAATTTAACCTTCATTGATTGATAGAGGGCAGTGGAGACAGGTGAGAGAATGAGATGAATTGCAACACGTGTCCCTGTGCGGAATCAAACCATATCATTGCATGGTATGCGTCTTAGTCAACATGGCTACCGCAGCGCTCTATTTCACACCCTCTTAATGGCAAACGTGCAGATCTGAGATAAATATAATGATGGTGTGATTCAGATTTTTTAATGTGACCTATAAGCTGGTGGCTCCAAACTTTTTTGAGGTAAAATTATTCAGAAATTCACAAGAAAAATGCAAAGATTAGAAGAAAGTTGAAAAAATAGGCCTGCTTGTCGTGACCACGCAGACTCCTGTTGTGACCTCTTGAATGGTCCTGACCCTCAGGCTGGGACCCCCTGCTACAGACAGCCATTGGTTTCCATTCATTTCCTTATGGCATGAAAATCAATTAGACTCTTGAAACTTTGTTGCGTTGTGTAATTCATCACCCTGAACGCTGTCAAGTCAAATCTAATTCAGTGGAGGACTCAAAAATCCTACTGAATGATTTGCACACTATTTGGAAATCAATGGAAATCAATGGCTGCCTGGAAAGCAGGTCTACAGCCATGGTTTGGAAAATGATCCTCAGCTCTACGAAGTAGATTTACTCAAGTACTGTAGTATTTCCACGTTACGCTACTTTATACTTCTACTCAATTATGTCTGCATTTATGTAAGAGACAAATACTCCAGCTGCATTGACTTCAGGAGATCAGTAGTAATAAAACAATGATATAATACACATAGTAATGTGACAGTGTGAATGAGACGATTCTGCATGATGAGTATTTTTTCATACCCTTTGTTCACTTTGCACTGGTAGGTAGAGTGCTTGTATGAATTTTTACTTGTAATGGAGATTATTTACAACACAGTATTTCTACTTTGAGTACTTCTGCCACTCTTAGTGAAGCATACTGTGCATGAGTTGCTAAAACTTGCAAACACAAAGTTGTCCACAGGCTGAAGGGAAACACACTCAACAAAAACCACAAGGATTGTGGGATACAGGAAGCCTCTGAGTTGAGCTGAAAGTTGAAGGTTGCTGTGGTTATTTATTGACGCCGCTGAGTGAAATGTGCCAATAGCTCGGCTATACATTGTAACACTATTACACAGTGCATCATTAAACAGATCCATAAAACAGACAGGCAACCAGACCAGATTTTAATGACAAATGCGCTGATCTGAGATAAGTATAAATACGGTGTAATTCAGCAAGGTTTCATGCCTGGTTAAGCATGTACATCCTTTGGCGGCCCACTAACTGATATTACTTCAGTGCAATATTTCAGAGCACATCAACATCCCGCTGAAATTAACTCTGATGTGTGAGCAGATCCGAGTCCGGCACTCCAAACTGTCTCGTGATTATATCGAGATAGATCGAGCAAGTCGTGCACAAAACTCCCCACAATCTACAAGCTGTCCCGGCAAATTTAAATACGCCTCAGAAAAAAAACAAAAAACAAAAACAAATGGGGAGAATCGTTCTGTAATGTCTGTGCTGCTGGAAAACAGGTAATAGATGCGACGCCCTGAGAGTGTTTTTGGAGGCAGTTGGTTTTTCCTCTGTCTGATTACTAAATCCAGGGTTGATATACAGATGTAAATATGCTGCTTAGAAGCCCCCTCCTCCTCTGCAATCCCTCCCTCCCTCTTCTCTTCCATCTGGCAGACAATAGTTTAAAATTCTTAATCCATGAGCAACCATTGAACATTAGTGAATTGCAAATTACAGATGTTTTACTGTCTCTCCCCCTATTTTTTTCTGTTTTGATCTGTGCATCCCACTGTCACTCAGTGTCGCGTACGCATCCCTCGCTCCTCTGCATTCATTAGACACCCTGTGCCATCATGGCACCATATGACACTGTCATCATTTGGTAATTAAACCTTTGCTCGTTTAAATATGAAAAGCTGGCAAGGGTGTGATCATAAACAATGTTGCGCAAACCAGATTTTCCAGACTAAATGAGAATTCAAGCAACATCATGCCAGAGATTGATTTTTTTTTTGTTGTTGTTTTTTTTTTGTTTCCCCTGTCTTCACTTGGAGCAAAACAAACATTGGAAAAAGTTGCTCTTGTGCCAAATATATCAGACTGTCACACACATTAAAATTCACATAAACAGACACTTTATTTAAAGCACAAAACGGTGCACTTTAGAAAACAAACTCCAGCTTTGTGTCTAATGTGACTGACGCCATGAACGTATGCAGTTTTATGGTCATAGCCACAGATTACAGCTCTCCTCTTTCAGTAAACAATGATAATAAACCAGCATCTGACAACTTCCAACGCCGATATGTGCACGATAGCATCATGACGACGGAGGGATTTTTTTAAAACTCTAAATGATAAGCACAGGACATAACATCAATGTTGCACTCTTCTATCCCCTAAACACAGATATGTGCTTTATCATGTTGGACCACCAGACAATAAAATCTCCCCGGTGCCTGAGGACAACATCTCCCAGATTCTCATCTACATTCACACAGGCCTCCATCGCTGAAGATTTAGCCAAATGGCTGTGAAGAGGAGGAATGCCTGAACCATTACAAGCCAAACTACTGGCTTTTTATTACCACTAAACAATCTTCCTTGCAGCCGTCCTTTAGCGTACCAGCGAGCTCGGAGCCGGTGAGAAAGTATGTGGGAGGAGGCCATTCAGTCACATTATGGCTTTCCATAGATCAAGGTCACAATTTTCATGATCATTACACCACTGAAGGTGACAGGAAGCATTTACAGAAGTGATCAGGAGCTTATGTGGGAGCTGCTCATCCGTAGATTTCTGGGGAGAGGAATATATGTGTATACACAGCCCCTCTCTCTCTCTCACACACACACACACACACACACACACACACACACCCAGACACACAAACTAATCAGCAAATCACACTGTGCAGCTGACATATTATCACATCATCGTTACTAGAAGACAACTAGCAAAGACAAAGGAGGGAGAACATCAAGACAAAGAGGGAAAGTTAAAGAAATTTTCAAAAAAAAAACAAAACAAAACATTTGTGAGGTCAAAGCCTGCCACCAGGAGGTGACTGCTACATTATGCATTCACATGCCATAGGCTAACACATGTCAGCAGCCCAGCGGACAGACGCTCTGTTTCCCATATTGCTGACATGTGATTTGAAGCTGTTGGCTGTCTGGTTGGGACAGAGGCAGCTGGCGGGACACCTCCAAGCCGCCTCAGGCTGATCTCCGCTGCACACACACACAGATCCACTGAAGGATCCAGACGTGGGATCAGCTTCTCCCACAGTGATGAACCCAGGGCCTGATGGGAGGACTGGCTGCCGTGTGCCGCCTTTATCCACTGGCAGAGAGGCTTCTCTGGTGGTGAAGGCGGAGATGACAAGGAGGATTTTTCGTCTTAGCGACCAGTTTGTGTAAAATAACAAACAGAGAAACTGTGGAAGTGTTACAGTCAGACATCTACAGTCGAACTCCTGCAGACCAAGTCGAGCTAAATGTTGAAATCTTTGTGCTTTTGTCTCGCAGTCATCCAGAATATTCCAATGCCCTTACAATTTTCCCGTAAAGCCTCTCCACTCTTCGTTAAGTTCCAACCAGAGGGGCACACATTTAACTATTCATGTGGAAAGTTTGATGGGGAAGAGAAGGGATTTAGCTCTTGTTCCCAGTACAATAAATGCAACACGGAGAATACTTTTGAAAATGACAAGATACAGACCTATTTTTAATCCAGCACTGCAGGGCATATTTAACAATTACTTGTAAATCTGCATAATGAATGAGGAGCCAGAGTGTATTTTAAGTCTTTGGCACTTTATCCCCCAACTTAGTGTGTTAATGCACAGGAGATGGAAAGATGTGTCAGAAATATTGGGAATGTTTATGGAAATTTTGATTTTTTTTTTCTCTGTGTGTATGAAAAAAGAACTAAGATGCTGAAGTTAGCAGGGTTTTAAAGCTCATAATAATGATAATATTGATCATAATAATATTTTTTTATAATTTGGTGCTACTTTCATGTTTAAATGCAAATGAGATGTTAATTTTTCTTAATGATTTGCTGTACCTGAGGCATGGAAAAGCTCACAACTGTCTGACTGCTTTTGTGCTCAGGGTATGAAAAGTAATTTAACAAAGTGTTTTCTAATCAAAGTAATGTAACCTGATCTCACTTGCATTTGGATCTTTAATACAATACAAAATCACTGGAACTGCGCGTGTGCGTGTTTGTTGTGTGCGTGTGTGTGTGTGTGTGTGTGTGTGTGATATCATCAGCTGAACCTGAAGTCACTGCAGATAGAAGAATTTAATTGGAGTTAACACCAAGGTGGATGCAGGTAACGTGTGGATTTTTTTTTTTTTTTTTTTTTTTTTTTACAGTGAGAGCAGCTCGAAGTCCTTCACCTGTTTTATCACCTGAAATACGACCCTGACTGCTGTAAACTTCCGCATTGACTTTTACACCTATTCTTAATTTTTGATGATTTCCCATCAAAGACAGTAAACGGTTAAATCGGCTGCATTAAACTGACATATTTGGCGTTAAATACATCCCGAAGAGTGGCATCGATCTACAATAGAAAAGCACCGACAGAAACAACAAGAAGCGACTTTGCTGCATTTTATAATGTTTGAATTCGCCCTTTAAGACGTTTTTTTCTTCAACTTTTACTTTTATTCTAAAAACAAAAACAACAATTCAGTTAATTAAAAAAATCCTAAAAAGAATGTAATGTTAATGTCAATTTCTCACAATCCTGCCTGTCACCTGAACCATAGTGTCATGTTATTCTATTTATTTACAGAATAATACGCATAAAATGATTAAAAGCAGATGTTAAGGTGCTTTAAGAGGAGATGCAGCCTGACAACTGCTGACAAATTAAAGATTGATTACAATAAAGTCCATTTAAAATCAGAATTACAGAGCACGTGTTTCTGGGAAATTACAGGGACGTTATTTGAGATATTATGGGATTATCATATACACAAAATTATCAGAAAATTCTAGAAATATTTTGAGCGATTTTTCGTTAAAAGATGCTGAGGTTGCGCAGTGTGTGTGTGTTTCATCACAGGCCACATAATGAGTTCATAACTCAGAGGCTCAAAGGACTGGCGACATTCAGATTGCTGTAGGATGATCCTCCACAGAACAGACAGACAAATAAATAAATAAACAACTAATGATAAGAAACATAGATCACATTCTAATTTTACATCTAAACGGGAGGGGATCAATGGAAAACAGTTGTAATGATCCAATTAATTATGGGCAAAATTAAAAGCAAGTGCAAAATCAATCTTTCACGGTGTCGAGGATGGAATCAAATTGATGCTCCATCTGTTCATGCCAGCAAGATTTGTAGCCCGGAGTGGAGAAGCCTCGCTGCTGGAGCGCAGGACGCAGAGAGGAAATCCAATGTACAGTACAGTGTGGAGACATATTTCTGTGAGTGTTACACCATTATGTGCAGGTGGAGGGGCTGAAGCTGAGCCCCTCAAATCTCCTCCTGTTTATTCAGGTATCAAATGATCAGAAATACCACTCATCGTTTCAGAGAAAATGGGTTTAATGTATATTTTCTGACAAATTCAGTCAAAAATGAGCTTGGAAAGACTATTATGTGTTATTTATTTAAGCATGCATAAAATGTTACACTCCACGCGCTTCTTGGCATTATTCTCAGATTAACAGAAGGTGCAAATAGTCCAAAATCAGACACAAATTCATCCAGATCACCATAAATCTCCTGACAGACCCACCCCTCCCTCCCTTAAATCCAAAAGGATTAATATTCAACTTACAACCAGTGGTGTCAGCTCCCCTCTGCAGGGAAACTCGGATCGATTGGTGACGTTGGAATAACGCGAGACAACCGGCAGAGTGCACGAGAGGAGGAGAAGAAAAAAAAAAACACATCAATGACACCTCACCCACCTCTAGAAATATATACATAAAAAAAGTTCTCTACCACCACCCAGACGCCTCCATCATCCTCCCCACAGTTCCCCGCAAGTGTGAGCTGGTGTTCGGCGGGTGGAGCTGCTGGACCCTCGGTGCTGCTTTTTTCCAACCCTCCTCCTCCTCCTCCTCCTCCTCCTCCTCCATGCCACCTCTCCTCTTCTCCTCCTGTACAGGCCATTAGGAAGCGGGGCAAAAGATAAATTGCTCTCTGTCAATACATTACACCTCTCCTAATGGGTGCACCCGGGCTCCAAAAACATTTTCCAAACTCTTGACATGCAGCGGCGTCGTCTTAAATACTGCAGCTGTGCGTCAGAGTGGAAGTGAGTCAGGAAATTGTGTTTAAATTTGCTTCAAATTTAAGTGAGAATTCGGGATTATTTTCTGGCTTCAGTGTTGAGATGATCAGAAGTTTTGAGGCTGAATTCTTAAAGGTAAAACTACAAAAAAAAGGGGAAAAAGGGCGATAATTGATTCAGTCTTTGTGTTGTTTAAATGGCTTTTGGGAGCTCTCTGACCTCGTGTTGTAGCAGCTGAAAAAGAGAGGCCGCCTTCCTAAAAAGCGAGGGGTTATAGGGCCCATCTGACCACAGCCAAACACGCCACAGCGCACGTGCTGTCCAAACACAAGCCAAACAAAGTAAACACGTGAGAAACGCTGCATTCGTTTGGAGACGCGTCCAAATCAACGACTTCAGCATTTTCCTGCTTAATTTCTGCAGCGCGGAGATCAAATTGTGGGGAGCAGGAGGGCATGAGAGGGAGAGAAAACTGAGGGAGGGGGTGATGATGGTGTTGGTGGGGGTCTTATAGAGGGGGGAGGAGGGGAGAAAAAAAGAATGTAGCTTTAAGGGAAATGTGCAGCCGGGTGTGAAATTACAGCCTATAGTGCTACATATTGTACCAGAAGCTCACTCCAAAAACAGTAACAAAAAGAGAAATCATCCCCTAACCTGACCAGGAGGCAGAGCGCGAGCTGTGGCCGTCTGCCCCTAAGAGGTGCCCCCCAGACCCACCCACCCACCCAAATATGTAGGTGGCCAAATATGTGGAGAGCGCGTGTATACAAAAAACAAGGAAAATCAGGACGTCACGTGAAATGATGCATTTTATTTTGAAATTGGATTCTTCTTCTTGTTATTCTTATTCTAATTATAAAATTATGAAACCATTAAGATTTGATTGACTTAATCTTTTAATTTATTCATGTTTATATAGTTTATTGTATTTTTAATGTATTTTTATTGATTTTATTCTTTTTTTTTTAAATTTGCCTTTGCTTTAATTAAATTTATTTTTCTCCTTTAAAACACCTCGCAACTTAAACTCATGAAAAGTGCTCCACAAATTAAATGTATTATTAATTATACATATTAATTCTACAGTGTATCCTTTAGAAATTAGAAATTAGAAAGCTTTTTTTAATTATTATTTGAAAGGTTTCAAATCCTCAAGATTTTAAAAACAAGTTATATTTAAAGAATTCAAAATGTTGCACGTTGACTTTAATGCATTGTTTTGTTTAATTTCCCATTCAGATGACTTTATACTGCAGGTGCAAAGCTTATCTGCTGTTTGATGCTTTGCAACAGCTCACGTGGATCTACGGTCATGGATAATTGTTCCAGAAGAATATTCTTACTTATCAGGTTAACCACAGGCGCTCAAGTGCACCCCAAGTTTCACTTTTTTCGACTTCTTTGACAGCGCCTTTAAATTTGAGAAACTATACAGCGCCATCTACAGAAGCTATGCGGCACTGCTGCGTGCAGATCAGCTTCAAGTCCACTTTGAAACCACCAGTGTTCCCAGTTTGGACCAGTGCAATCATCAGCTGCATGTAAAAAGGTCAGTGCATCATGGTTTTACATATCTTGGCCGCCAACTGTGACATTTTCTTAACATAAATAAATAAATAAATAAAGCAAGAAAAACGGCTGAAAACAAACGATTTTAGGCCTACTTGGGTTCCAGAGCGGACTTAAAGACAGATGTGCAAAAAAAACCAAAACAAAACAAAAAAAACAAACCTGAGATAAAAAGATCTAATTCAAACGAGGATCAAGCTAAATCCGGGTTGTGAGGAGACCTGGACCTGTGCACACAGAGATATCCTGTATATTCCCAGAGACAGGCTGATAGTCCGTGTAATAAAGGGTAAAAATAAGACCAGAAAGAAGGACAAATTGTAAAAAAAACAATCTCTATTTCATTGATTCAAAACTTCCAGTGAGCGAGCATATAATTCACAGCTGTTATAATGTCTAATAAACTGAAATTTGCAACTCCGAATCCATCCTTTAGTTATCTCCCTCCCCTTCCTGCCGGTGTGTCAGACCCAGAGACCTCCTCATTTGGACCCCCGGTTTTTTACGTTGGCGAATCACAAAGTGTTGGCATCTATTGCCTTTGTCTGACAAGTCATCCATATAAGCAAAAGGGGGGTCTGCAGAGGGGAGGAGAGGGGGGAGGGAGGGAGAGGAGGGGAGGGTTGCAGCTTTTAGAACCACAGACACGGAGAGAGGCTTCATTCCCAGCCTAAAGATCCAGCCTAACGCATCCAGCGCACAAGAGAAGCCCGATGTGTGCGTGCGTGCTTCTCCGCCGGTTTTGACGCGTGAATCAAGGCCGCCAGGATTTGAGGAGATACCGGGGCCCTGCACGCTGGACCTCACCGCTCCATTCCGCTCACAGAACCGCGGTGTGCTCGCCGGCACGCTGTGAGAATTTACCTCTGCTCACTCCAGGCTTTGAACAGCAGCGCTGAAACCAGCACAGGTCGTCTTCCTGAAACAATCCTTCGGTCATGCTGCGCACCTGCCAGACCTCCGCTCCCGGACCGGACTGTTGAAGAGAAGAAAGGCAACTTTTGGGGAAGAAGTTGCCATCAGATCGGGTGTTGAAGCGGGGGTGGAGGGGCAAACTAAGTCCCTCCATCGAGTAGAACCACCTTTTTTTTCTCCACATTTTCATCCTTGATAGGAAGGCGAAACGGCGACTTCAGTTGATTATCTCTCTTTCCTTTGCTATCCAATGGATATTCACTGCAAAGCAGACCCCTTTACAGCTATGCACCGTAAGTAGCACAACCCGAGTTTCTCAGCCACTGCAGCTCTTACATGTATGCGGATAAAAATAATAAGGATGTCATTTCTGCGTCTTACAAAGGCCCGGAGCAGAGAGCATGGCGAGTTTTATGCGCTAACAGCATCTCGGCGCATGAACACAAACAGTTGGAGGCTGATAAACGTGCAGGCAAACATGGAAACATGAAGGCTGGTAGTGGGATAAATCGTCCCCTCATGTTTCACACCTGTGCGCAAATTTCAGCCAATGGGCTGCTTTAAAAATCTTAAAAATATATTCAGTGGCAGCGATACTTGTGTGCACAGTGCCGCGATGCGCAGAAATTAAACTTGTAAACAAAGAACATGCTTTGGCAGGTACTCTGTAATTTACACGTGTAGCAGCCTCCAGCTTCCCGCGCACTGCGTGTGCGTGTGTGTGTGTATGTGTGTTTAGGCCCAATAAGTCAGGACACATTAGTTACACATGTATTATTCAAATTATTGTAATAACAGCAAGCTCTCCAAGTCCAACTTAAGTCCACATCCAGTGTGGTTTGCTTGTAATTTGGTGAATGTGTGTGAATAATTGATGACCTCTTCCTTTACCAAATAATATGTAATATGAGTAATCAAAGCTCACTCAATTATTTAAAATTAGCGTGCTGGGAAAATGAGGGAGCTTGTAACTTAATAGCCAACACGAGCCGAGGAGCTGCTCAGAAAATAAGAGGTGTGCGTTTGGACTGCGAGGGAAAAGTCCTGGAGACTCAAATAGATCCATATTTGTAATTATTTTAAGCAGCAGTCATGACACTGGGTCACACACTCGTGGGTCAGTGTAGGTTGGAGTGAATGTATTAATTGTACGAGCTGCACAAAAACAGTGTGACAGACGAAAATTTTAAAATATATATATGTGCTGGATAATTAGGTGAAAAACAATGATGCGTTTTATTTTATTTTGAAAAACACTATTATAAAGACATCATTGTAATTAATCTTTGGTTGAAGTTAGAGGTCGATTAGTTTGTTTTTAACACAAAGAGGGGCATAAAATAGACTAACAAGCAGGTACAAAATATACAAATAATAAGATAAAATTTTAGCTGCAATGTCTGTTTTTGCTCCATTTTTAAAAATAACAAATACATAAAAAGATGCACATTGATCACAGGACACTTGGCTTGCAGTGTTGTGATAATCTCCACTCTTTTCTTTCTCTAAAAAGCACCAAAAATTTCCAAAATCCTCTTTTATCCATTAGTTATTTGAAATAATGCCTTGCAAAATATTGTGATTTGGTCACTGTGCCGTATTTGTGGAACATTTAAAGCACATGAGAACTGAAGGCGCCTCAGTGATGGCAGCAAACAACTTTCTAACGACATAAAATGAAAAAGAATAATGAGATGGTTTTAAAAAATATGAACAAAACAGAAATGTAGTATTTCATGCATCCTTAAAGGCTTCTCCAGAACATTATTAATGCATGTAAATCCACCTGCTCCATAGAAACTAGTAAAGGGAGCTGACCTTCACTTATGATATTATAAACGCTGTTTTACCTCCACTATAATTTACAAAAAAATACACTCACCTGCGTCTTCCTCTCGTACGACTTTATGTAATGTTACGGTTGTGTCTGTGCTGCTGTTGTATCCCACGTAGGGCACGGAGGTGTGAACCAGCTCGGCGGGGTGTTTGTGAACGGCAGACCCCTCCCGGACGTGGTGAGGCAGCGGATAGTGGAGCTGGCCCACCAGGGCGTGCGGCCCTGCGACATCTCCAGGCAGCTGCGGGTCAGTCACGGCTGCGTCAGCAAGATCCTGGGCAGGTGGGTGAAAAAGTGAGCGGCCAAGCCCCGCAGCCATGCAGGTAGGCTGCGCTGGGTGCGAGGAGGCGGCTGAGTCTGCAGCGAGGTGCAGTGGTGGTGGAGGAGAGAGCTGCACCTGCAGAACTCAGCTCGCTTTTGAATATACAAGTAGGTTTAATGATATTTTAATTATAGATCGACGCTATTTGTGAAGATTTGTAGAGTTCAGCTGGGTTTCTCTTATTTTTTTTTTTGTCGGTGTGGTGTTTTACAGAATGCATCTTTGCCGTCTATTCATGCAGTCGTTATGCGTTTTTTTTTCTTTTTTTGCGTTTTAATACATTTTTAAGAAAAGTTGCATTTCTTTTGAAACATCATGCATGTTTGGAGACGCCAGATAAGCTCACAATGCCCACAAGTGTGATGTTTGGCTGCAGGAAAGTTTGCTATTCGAGCATTTCTTCTATGAAAGTAGTTCTCAGACACAATAACTCTCCAAAGCTCGTAACCAATGGCTGTATCATTGCGCATAAACTGATATTAAACGCTTATCAGACGGGAGTTAACCGGCTGAATCGCGTCCTCAATATCGCAAGCTATCACCTCATTGGAAAATGTATTTTTTTTGCAGATACTACGAGACTGGCAGCATCAAACCAGGTGTGATCGGTGGGTCTAAACCTAAAGTGGCCACGCCAAAGGTGGTGGAAAAAATCGCAGACTACAAGAGACAAAACCCAACCATGTTTGCGTGGGAGATCAGAGACAGACTGCTGGCAGAGGGCATCTGCGACAACGACACCGTTCCCAGCGTCTCATCCATTAACAGGTAGGGAATGAATATAGAACCTAAAAATAGATACACGTCTAGGTTGTTTTTTTTTTCTTGTGGGGAATTTATTTGGGTTAAATAACAGGCTGCGAGGATGTAAACACTTTAATGAAGAGGGGCCGGCTGAGCGCAAATTGGGAATCATTCATCACAGCGTATCTGTGCTAAGCGCACCACCCACAGCAGAATATTGTTTGACCAACTTTGTGCTGGCCGGCGCGCCGAGGCTGCCTGCGGTCTCAGAGGTGCAATTCAATCTTTCAGACCAAACTCCCTCAACAATCAGCAGTACATCCAGGACTGAGTGAATCTGTCGAGATGAAAACCGATCAATATTCGGTGACCAGATCCCGTGGCGCTATAAAGCAGGCCAATTTTCTTTAGCACATCTAATGTGCTGGAGCTGCTGCTGGAGCTGCTGCTGCTGCTGCTGCACGCAGGCAGAGCAACACTGGCCTCTCTGCAAGATTTGGTTTTGCAGAAACGGTGTGAACGTGATTCGTGAAATATTGCATCACGTGAAAATGACACAGATTAAAAATATAAATGAATAATAAATAATAATAATAAAAATCACTTCCTGTTTATCAGTAAGGCTCCTGATTTAAATCCTTGCGTTAAGCTGACATCGTGCTGCGGTTAATATTGATGTAACATCATGATGGTGCATAAAAGTGCAGCATCAATTTTGCATTGATTGTGACATTAAAACTCTTATGTAAAACGCTTATATTCCAATTTACTGTATAACATGTAACATTTCAAGTATCTCCATTTATGCTGCAAATCTCCAGTTTCCCTGTGGAAATTCGTAAACACTGCTATGGTTATAGAAAGGCAGCTACAGGAGGACCCAGGACACCCCCACCTCACCTCGCCCCCTCCTCACCCCCCCCCCCACCACCAGAGATCCCTGGTGATGAACTTTGGTTAAGAGGCACTGTTCCATAGAGCCAGCATCAGCATTACATTTTAATGAGCTGATGGGAGAGCATGGACAGCTCCACACAAGACATCTTTTAAATAGAGAAAAGGCTGAAGAAAATTCATTTCATGCTTCGTGGCTGCTTAAAAAGCCCCATTTAAGGAGGCTCAGACACATGTATGTGATAAATTCAAAACGTACATTAATATCATTAAAAGAGCCCTATAAAGTTTTTTTTCAATTCCAATTAAAGCTTTCTATTTTGGACCGGGGGGAGCCTTATGTGTCTTTGTTTATGTGGGAAATTAAATTGTGAATAGAAAGAACTGTAATTCTATCAGCCAAATACAGTATGAGAGCTACTTTGCATTTCTATTATGGCTTAATGCTGAAGATTTCCCCCCTTTTTTTCTGAGCTGAAGAAATGTAAGATTTCAATGTGTTGCTCTGTACTCCAGCGCCACACACACACACACACACACACACACACACACACACACACACACACACACACAATGGAGTGCACACACAAATGAGACGACACAGGCATTTGTTTTGATTTAGCTGGAGGTTAATACTTCAATGCATGTCTGAATGTCTAAAGGAGCAGTTCGCAAAAATCAATGAAAACATCCTCAGCGCTTCAATCGCTGCAGCAGACTTCAAGTTGCTCAAAAAAATCCAGATAAAAAGTGAGTTTTTCTTAAAATAAATGACGACAGAAGTTAAAACAGGGCTTCCCCCGTTCAGGAAACTGAGAAAAAAAAGCAAAAGACTGGAGCCAAGGTCTTTTCCAGTTGGCTGATTCTGACTGGGGCCAGTCGTGGGTTTCTGTGGCAGACAGTCTGACCTCAGGACTGTTGACAAAAGAGGATGCTCTATTTAAACACCTTTCCCCTGCATGCATTATTAAATGCAACAGAGATAGTGTTTGTACTACGAGTCAGGGCCACCGCAACCAACAAGTAACGCTAGCCTGCTGGTAGACATAAAAACAACAAAAAAAAAAAGGCTCCTCAATGGCGCTAGACATTATTGATTCAGAAGGAAAGCAATTTTAATATTTCTTCAGGGGATTTTCAGCAACAGCCAGGTCATTAATTCATTCTCCCAAATTGCTTATTCAATATCAAGAACATGGATACCAAATAAAGTCTTTGGATTTATGTAGCACACACAAGTCAAGGGGTCGAATAACTGTTATGGGGAGAAGTGGGAAAAATAAAAACATCAATATGCGCTCTGTGGAAAGGCTTGTTGTTAGGTAGCTTTGCCTCCAAGGGCAGTTTTTTTTTTTTTTTTTGTGACAGTGTTGGATTTGTTCCTCTGAAGCCCCCCTGGCACCTACAGTAACATCAATATCCAAATCATTTGATGCATTTCTGGATAATATGGAGAAAAGTGTAAGAGGCGTATTTTCCAAATTGAAACCTGGGCTGTTTGATCTGTAAATATTTTCATTCTGCTGAAATAAAACACAACAAAGGAGCAACATCTGAATCGTGCAAAGAAATCAGCCCTGAAAGGATCCATATTCCTTCCCCGACCTCTGTTCCTTGTGCTCTAAAATAGCTCTCGTGGCACACATGATGAATAGTTTTAAAGTTTACAAATTATTGTGACAGCTCCCTTTCTCCCCAAGTGCCATTCAGATTAAAGGAATCTAATGCTGGCGTAAGCTTGTGCAAGGCAATAAGGAACTATTGCTTTCCTGTCACATATAATTTATAGCTTTCTATTTGCATCTGTTTGGCCGTGTGACTAATCCCCAACTTTTTCTCCCCAAGCCCCGATCAATACAACCTCATCCGCATTGGCACATGGGGGCCGCTGGTTCTACAGAGATGTTTGATCTGGGAAGCAGAGGGCTACTATAGGGCTGCGATCGGCCCCAGTGAAACCCCCTCCACAGTGGGGGAGAGAGAGCTGATTAGTCTGGGCCAGGTAGAGTCAGTGAAGCTGATCATTGAGGTGAATTGATGTGATTTCATGCTTTGTTTGCAAGATCACTCAGACCAAAAGTGCAATGAAGACTTTTCTCCAGAGCACACCTTTAAGGTAGAACCACTGACCAGATCCACGTCTTGTGTATGAGTTGCGTTTGATATCTTAATCACGCAATATCTCCATAAAAGCTGCCGTGACCGAGCAGCTCGCTCGCACCAGGCGCAGATTCCAGGAAGGGAAGTGGAGATGCAGCAGCTGACTTGTGCTTTCCCATTGTTCCCCAGGATCATCCGAACAAAAGTCCAGCAGCCTTTCCACCCATCGCCTGACGGGACGTCCCTGTCGACACCAGGCCATACTATAGGTAACGCTGCAGCACATCACAGCAGCAGCTTCAGCAGCCCACACTGCACATGCATGTGTAGTCATTGCACTTTGTGTTTTTCCCAGTACCAAGCACAGCCTCTCCGCCCGTAACCAGCGCCTCCAATGACCCTGCAGGATCCTACTCCATCAATGGGATTCTGGGTATTCCACGATCCAATGGTGAAAAGAGGAAAAGAGAAGAAGGTAAGAACATTTTTCTGTCTAAGCTCAGCTCAGGTTTAGCACCCAGAAAATATCTAAAAATCCTCTGACAAAAAGCTAAAAGAAAAAAAAAAAAAACTGAATAGAATTCTTTGCAGCTTTCTGCTATAAAACCCACTTTGCTGAACTTGCAATTACAGCATTAAAGCCTGCTTCAGTTCCAGTAGATGACCCTTATAAAACACCTAAGTCTGAACTCTGTTACACTGCTGTGTCAATCTGCCAAGGAGTCTTTTGATTTGAAGACACGACCTCCGCTGTTGTCTCCTGCAATTAATCTTTATGGAAGTGATTAAAGGGCTTTAGATAATTACATGTCAAGATGATGTAGCCAACCACCCGGGTCAGTCAAGAAAGCCGCTATAGCTCTGTGGAGGGCTTTTTTTTTCTTCTTTAACAAAAGTGGCTCCACTTCTGCTGCTGAAGTAGTAGGTTAGTGGATATAAAGGGGGCCTGAGGCGATATAGATTATTGGTTCTGTAAGCAATAGGCTTCCTTAATGTCACTACATAAGCAGCTGATGAGAATAGCTAAACAGATGCACTCATGTTGCAAAGCATGTATGGGCATGGAGGGATGATGTGGCTGCTGAAAAGGGGCAGTTATCTCAAACAGGGTGGGGAATGAGTGCCTTATTTCTGCAGTGCTCTGGAATGAGAGCTAATCAGAGCACGGCAGTAGTTTACATAGCGTCTTCTTTGTTCTGGCGTTTGTTGAGAAGCACGGGGGTTTGCGGGATATTGAGTGGAATTGATGTTTTATGCGCGTGCAGGGAGGGAGGGATGACTAATGACCTGTCAGAGGTAGATTTCCTGGCAAAGATATAAAAACCAGCATGACGTGGACATGGCAAATGACATAATCAAGTCTTTCCCTGTAAGAGATGCAATCGCGGAGGCATAATGCAAACGTCTGGTATTTTCAAGGGTTCATTTTCACTCGTTCGAGGACCTCTACTATTAGCCAGGGTGTAATGTCTAGTCACTGAATGATAGAATGCACACATTTCTATGCAGATTGCTACTGAAGGGCAAAGAGGTATTAAAGGGCATGGAGGAGTAAGGTGTGTGTGTGCGTGTGTGTGCGTGTGTGTGTGTGTGTGTGTGTGTGTGTGTGAGGGGGAGAGCTGGCCTGTTTTGCGGAGGTCTTCCAGGTGACAGCACCATGTTTCTATGGCTATTCAGTCTCAAATGATTCCCCTGATGTGCTGCCATTTCTGTGATTTAGGTGCTCGGCCAGCATTACGATGAAAGAGAAGAAAGGTGTGTGTGCGTGTGCGGATGTGTGCGCTCGTGTGTGTGTGTGTTTGCGTCGGCGTAGGACTTGCACTGAGGGTTGACGGAGGGGGCCGTGGTTCTTATATACTCTCTCAACGGCCAGCTGGTGCCTACCTGGAACCACAGGGTCAGGGATACTTTATCTTTCCAAAACATAAACCCCAGGCCTTGGCCGCACACACCCGGTTTGCAAAAGCAATGTCTCGCCTGGAGCCACAGTTTGTAAGAATAATACATTACATGCGATGTTACCCTGTAGACACTATTGTCCTGTTACTGTCTTCTCTTAAAGTGCACCTTATCCAAAAAAAAAACCCAACTAAAAAACACACCTGAATTTCAAGATTTTGCAGCAGGTAGGCTGAAGTGACCTCTGACAAAATACTTAGATTATGTCCTCAGTAGTTTGGGAGATGTTGAGGCTTTTGCAACCATTTGTTTGGGTCAAATTTGGAAAATAATGAGTAGTTTTATTATGAAATTCATTCCACTGCTCCAGTGTGTCATAACCTGTGGGTGTATATGACCCTGTGTAACCAGTATGATCATTTTCATGGTGTTTGCTGGAAGAAAAGATGACATATTTTGCCATAGATACCATCAACCATTCTGAAGGGGCTTCACTTCACTTCCATTCATACATTTTTTGTAACCTTCACACTGAAACCTTTTAAGAAATATGTCTGGAAATAATCAAATGTTATCACCATGAGCCTACTTTTTAGTCTTTTGTCCAATCAAAAAAAGCCAAAAGAATCTCTCATCCAGGAAATCTACGTGTAGGACTTAAGTTTGTGGCTCTGAAATCAAGCAAATAGAAGCAAGAAGCGTGTTTGTGCTGCTGTTGCTGGTTGTTTTTGATTTAAAGCACATTTTTTTTAGCTGAGGTCTGTTTCAGTGTCGCCTTGTTTGCCATTCAGACGTATTTTGCTTCCCTCAGTAGGCTGTAGTCTATAGCCAGTTAATGCTTGGATTAAATTTCCTCACAGCACAGTAGCTTGCCTGAGCCCTATTTAACTTGGTAAGCCTCATGATGATTATGGCACAAGCAGTCATTATCAAGGGTTGAAAACATGAACAAAAATGAGCGAAGGAAGGAAAGGAGGGGGAAGGGTTAGGGAGGGGAGGTGGCGTGCAACCCAAGCCCCGCTGAAATGGATTGGCTGTGTAGCCCGGAGTATTTGTTTTAGGCAGTCGCTGTGGCGCTCTGCCAAGCAGGCAGACAGCTCCTAAGTTTCCAAGTCAGCAGTGCCCTTAAAAAAAGGTCCCCCCCATTACAGGAGGGATGTAGAGATAATGTAGTGTGACACACGTTATGTACACTGGGTCTCGGCAAGAGGAGCTTCAGGGACACAGGTGTCATAAGAGTCATTAATCTGCTATTGTCACATGTTATTGCAAATTAAAAGTAGCATGTTACACTTGGCAGCCATTGTTGCGGACGGACTGAGCGGGGGGGGAGAGGGAGAGAGACCCCTGGAGATGGTGTCTTTGGTGACCACGGCTGTCCATTTTACAAAGTGACATGTATTAGAATTTGCAATTCTGCAGAGAAAAGCTATTACCTCACAGATTAACATCCAAGTGGCCCACATCCCAACTCCTCCACCCCCCACTGCTTCCCCTGACACTGTGGGCCTCAGAAAAGACAAAGGAGAAGCTGCTTCTCTCGGGGCGGAATACAAATCTCTCATACAGTATCTGATGTTTAAGTACAAATCTGCTTTCATGGATGTTTTTGTTCACCTCCTTGTTATTAGTGAGCGAGCGAGCGGAGCTGAATTGGCCTGAGCAGGCGGCTTGGAGGTCTGTTGAGGACATGCAGTGTCCATGAAGTGTGTCCGGCCTTTCAGAGCGGCCCCCGCGAATTGCACAATCAGACCTGCAGATGATTCTTAATTTCAGCCGTTCTGATCGCTTTCTCACTTTGTGTTGGGGCCTTTCTTCTTGATTTATGAGAGAAACACCGAGAGAGAAATTTCATGATAGGATGATCATCATAAATTTCAAAAGCCAACAACAATAGCCAGTGGCAGTCAGAATGGATGTGATTCTGTGCTTCAGTAGCTGTTGAATTAATTATTTCTCCTCTCTGAGCGTCATGAGGACTGAACCGATGTGTGTGGAGGGAGATGAGTGATGGAGCGGGGCCGCCGTCACACCCTGCTCTGTGTATCAGCATCTGTTTTGGGGGGAGAGGAAGAATCAACGCAGGAACTTAGAGCACGGCAAAATGTCAGCACCTAAGTGCAACCTCCAAATTAGATTAATAAAGCCTTTAAAAGCTCAGGAACATCACAGCACATTGACTGCCAGCAGTAAGCCATGTTTCTCCCGTGAATCTTACGAGTAATCCGATATAGGCTGCAATTAAGGAATATTTTGGTTATTTTTATTCATTGTTTGGCCTCTAAAATGTTCATCACTGTTTCTCACTTTTTTTTTCTGACCAGCAGCCAAAAACATTAAAAAAAATGTAATTTGTAATCACATAAAAGCAAGAAAAGCTGCAAATTCTCACATTTGAGAAGCTCCAATCAGAATCTTTCACTGATCTTTATTGATGAATTTTCCATCGACGGATCAGTTTATCGTCCGTTCCTCTTCAGCGCTGATCGCAGATCTGCGGCGATGCAGAGCCAGCGTATCACGTTCCAAAAGCAGTATTTCATTTATGTGTACATAATCAAAACATTCAATTAGAAAAACAAAATGCAGCTGAGTTCATCCAATTTGTTTTAATTTGATTTTATTAACCGAGAATTGACTCAGGCGGGAAATCATAGAGGTGTGTTATTGTGAAATACATAACAGTGTGTTCAGGGAACGAGAGCGTATGTATGTTGACATGTTGTTTAAACAAGGAGCAGACTCGGGGGGGGCTAAGCTCATTCATCTGAGGGGGGGCTTTGGTGACCTCAAGGTGCCAGCTCACCTCCTCGTGCCTCTAACAAGAACTTAACTCTATTTTCTTTGCATGAAAAAGCTGAAACTTTTATTCTGAAATCAGGCTTTTCCTCGATTAGAGTCAGACTCTCACAAAAAGCTGCTATTCATACTCAATCTGCGCTTCATTCACGATAATTGTTGTGTTTTTGTTTGGCGGCAGTCACTCAGACTCGCTCCCAGTCCCAGAGTTGCGTTGGCTGAAGCCTCCTGCTAGGGGTCGCGACCTCTGGGTGCCAAACCCGCAGAGAGGAGTCTGCTTTATAGAGCTGGTTATCTGATCTGATGGAGGCTGCTCCCTCGTTACCGGAGTGTTAATACAGACTGATGTCAAGATGAATACACTCAACTCCAGAGATGATCAATAAACGACCACAGAGCGGGACAAGCGTGTAACGCACCAACAAAGCCACTGTGGTCAAAGATTAGTATCACCGCTGCATAATGGGCAGATTTGGAAATGTCTAAATAATGGATCTGATTTCCTGCAGAGACAATAAGTGCTTAGAGGCACTTAACAGCACCTGGAATCTTCTTCAAATGGCAAATATTTCTATTTAACAGGAATTACTAGTGACTAAATGAGCAACAGTTTTTTTTTTTAGCACAAATTGTGCAGAATTTAATGGCCTAAAGCCTAACTATTGGGCTTCATCAGGTCTGTGCAGGCGAAGTTTGATCACATTTGATTGACAGTGGCTTCTCCAGGCCAACATACTGAACAAGCATCAAACCTGGATTAAATACCATGTTGTCCCTGTTTTCTGAAAAGTCTGAATCATCATGTGATTGACTTCTTACTTTAGAAAAAAATGTGCCTTCATGTCCCACTTATAGAAAAATAAATCTGTTTCTTGCACAGTTTTGGTTAAGGTTTGGTTAGTTTTAGGCACATAAATGATGCTGTTAGGGTTAGGGATTGTTGAGTTTTAGCTAAAATGACTACTCCATTAAGGTTAGGGAACCTTAGTTGTTCCTATTACAACAATAATCACATGGTTAAAGTGAGGGAACGACTGTAGTCATGGTTGAAAGACCCTGTCGATATGAAACGGCTGACTCCCGTGTTAAAGCCTGATGTTTTGTTGACACTTTGCGACTCTATAATAACATCACACTAGCTCCTTTGCTCCTGACGGACAGCAGTCATAATTTCCGCCTCCGCTAGAGGGCTTTGTCGCTTGCAAGTAAACAAACACTGATGCTATCGTTTTCTTGAAAATGATTAAAGAAGCACAATCTCGATTTACGCTATAAATGCTCTACATGTCACCAGAATCATCTTCATCACCAAAACACAGTCGTTGCTGATGTGTCAGTAGCTGGGAGGGCAGATGGGACTGTCCTCAGTCTGAGTGGGAGGAAGAGTGTGTAGGTTGACCCAGGATGGTTTGTCTTGTGTGTGGGAAGTGTATTCCACTGTGGTGAATGACAAATATGGTGGGGGGGTATTGATCAGGTGTTGTGGCTCGGGCCGGCTGATGGAAAGTAATTAATGACTCTATTTGCTTTGGTAGCAAAGAGAACAATTGCGTTTGATAAAGTGACAAGCAGCAGCTATAGTAGGTGAGGCCCTTCAGTGAGGCTGTGCAGAAAAGGTGCTGAATATTCACCTGAACGTCCCGAAAGGTTCATGTGAGCAGCAGATCAGAAACAATCACAGCTGTCGTGCTTTTTTCCTCATGTAGCAGCTGAATTAACCTCTTAAAGCAGTTCAGCCTGTTCGCTTTCTCCCCAAGAGCTGGATGAGCCAAACCTGTCTGTTAAATATACAGCTACAGTCAGAAGATTAGCTTTGCTTAGCATTAGCTTAGCATAGCTTTAGAGGTGCTGATAGGAAGAATTTTTTTGGACAGAGCCAGGCTAGCTGCTTCCTCCTGTTTCCAGTCTCTATGCTAAGCTAAGATAACCATCTCCTGACTGTAGCTTCATGTTTAACAGAGCAGCTCTCGCCAAGAAAGCAAATAAGTGCATTTGTGAAGCTATTCCTTTAAATTTTGCTGTGATCATACATTGTTTGACACTTTTGTTTAAAACGGATAATGTGCCAAAATGTTTGGGAGAACATGTATCTAAAAATGCAGAATATTTTCAGTGTGACCAGGAACATTTTGGGTTCAAAGCCAGCTTCATAAAAAGGTTGGAACAGGCAGATATATTCATACACTCATCACTGTCTGACTGCATTTCCAGCATATCATCCTTTCAGAAACTAAGAAAACAGCCAACTTTTCAGGTTTTTGGAGTGAAAATGGTGGATCAGAGCATGCAATCAATTGAATTTTTGTGCCATAAAATTGGGAGTTGTATTGGTTTTCAGTGGAGAGTGACATACTTTTGCCTAATCAGAGGTAAAATCAAGATTTGACAAGCTAATAACAGACGATGCTATGAGGGGTAAATGAAACTTTTTTTCTCCCAATACTGATACCTTAGCTCAGGGCATCTGCTGACACCAGATCTCTCTTGTTCTGTGTTTACCTCAATGTGTCGAACTCATTGGAATAATTTTAAATAAGGTTACACAAGAACAGGACAGGGATTATTGTGCCACTCAAAACCATTCTGCAGCCTGTGATGACTGAATGAACTGATAGCCTTTGATGTTCATAATGACAGTGGCAAAGAAACTAAACGTAACGTGGATCGGTCACTTCATGGCCAAAAACCCGATCGACCTATCGATGCAAGTCCTGCATTCATTGAGCAGAGAAACCAGACTGAGCGGCTAACAAGGCATTGTTAGCTCATAACTTATTTTTTGCCGGACATTTTTGCAGCTATCAGCACAATTTCAGGTCACACTCACACGTGCTCAGACACACACACACACACACACACACACTCTTTTACCTCTCCTTCTGCTCTTCATGGAAGAGTCGGGTTCATCCTCTGGCCTCAGCCTGTGAAAAAAGGTCAAGCAGCAGAATAGAATGGCAATAACCCTCCCAAATGGTACTATCACACAGACATGATTGATCAATTGAATTCCATGGCAGAGAAAAATGTGGGATTAAGTAGAGTATTATACGCACAATGAGTTGAGGCATGATGTTCATTTCAAGTTCATTTCAGCTCCCTCTTGCCACCAGATCAGGCAATCAATAGGGGCCTTGCATATCATATATCACCACTCTCCCACTGAGGGGAGAACATAATCTGCCGCAAATTTAGAATGACAGATTTGTAAGGGAGCTGAAGCTTTCTGGGATCCGGGGAGGAGACCTACAGACACAGCCGCTGAAGCCAGGAGAGGCGGGGGTGATGGAGAAGGGCTGGGAGGGGGGGGGGGCAGGAAAAAAAGGGAGGTATGGTAGGGTGGTCTGTAAAGGCTTTAAAGCGTCGCATGCAAGTGACAACGGGAAAAGCGAAGGCATCCTTCTCCCAACAGTCGGGTAATCAGGTCAGGAGTCAGGAGAAAATTCCTGTGTTTGGAGAGCAGGATGATTGAAGCAGACTGTACGATTTTATTCAGCCTCTTGTCCTCCGCCGCTGTTTCCAAATGGAACCACACACTCCCAGAGAATGAAAGCGGTATTGAATTGTGAAAAAAGGGAAATTGTGCTTTAAAAAAAAAAAAAAAAAAACTGCTCTTGATTTCTGCGAGCACCGTTAGGGTTTTGGGGAGGAAAGAAAGACAGGGGGGAAAAATCCCCTGGCTGGAATGAAAAGGCAGGATAATGGGCTAGCTGCTGCTTTCATTAGTATACATGCTTGCCACAACATGTATATATTTGCAAGTGATGGTAATCCATCAATTACTAGAGGGCTCTCAGATCATGATGGTGTTACTGCTGTGGTGGGGGGTGCAGGGAAAAGCCTGTGTGATGCAGCCAGTGGCTCACTACAGCCATTAAGGAGTGGAAAAACCTGCACTCCATCCCTTTCTGTCCTCCTCAGATCCCCCACAGAGGTGGTACAGCAAAACCATGAGGAGAATATAAAGTGCATGGCTTGAAGTAAAGGCCAGCTTCCCAGGGTCAGTGTCTCGATTGTTGCTCTTTCTTCTTGTAGATGGTTCAGATGGTTCTGGCCCAAACAGTGATTCTCAGGGTAGTGTGGAGAGTTTACGGAAACACCTTAGGGCAGATGCCTTCACCCAGCAGCAGCTGGAAGCGCTGGACCGGGTCTTTGAACGCCCCTCGTACCCTGACGTCTTCCCTACATCGGAGCATATCAAACCCGAACAGGTTAGTAGCACTGAAACTCACCACTTCTTCTTCACATCCAGTAAATACACCCAAATTGTGCATGTTATGCCTCTCAAAAAAAACCCTACACCTTTGTCACAGATATTCCCAAACCATATCCAGAAGCTCATTAAACAAGCGCCCGAGATGGCCGAGCACTGGATTACAACCAAGCACGTATAATGCTGGAGGGATCACCAGGAAAACTCCCACACATTATTGATTTTGTGATGAAAAACACATTCCTTGTATCCCCTATAATTGAGAATAACAGTAAGGCAACATGAAATTAATCGATACCTAGATTTTTTGCTGTGTTATTCAACCTCTTCTTCTTGCCCTTGTTTAATTTCCAACTCTTTGTCATAGCTTGATGTTTAATGACTGACGTAGTCTTGACGGCCGCCTTTATTGTAACATGTATTCATGAAATGGATGTATGAAACCATGTATTCCTTCTCCTTCCTTCTGATATTGCAACCACGCTCGCCATCCATCCTCATTTCAAAAATTAAGAGGCATTTGGGGAACAGCCACCCCCATGCCAAAACGACAGCCACAAAGCACCGCTTATTAAAAGCTCTGGGCTTATTACAATGGATAACCTTTATTTACTTTCATTATACTATTAAACAACAAGAGACTATTAATTTCTCCCACCAAACTACAAGTCGGACCCATAAAGCAAAAGCAGTCGCCTAATTGAGTTCATTTTAATTTCTCTCCAATCGGGGCGAATTACGCAGGTGATAAATCAGTGGGACAGGCCTCACCTCCAGAAGAGGCCCTAATTTGCAGCTAATTACAAAACTGATTTCTACTGGAAGATCAATACCAAAACGAATTGGAAATGACTTGCAATCACAAAGAGCGTCAGGGAGAGTATTAAAAGGCAGAGGGAAAAGGGTTAGACTAAAAAAGGGGGCAGGTAAGGGAAAAAAAAGGCAAACGGAGGCCAGGAACAGTCTAGAAAAATCAAGTTTAATTTAATGCAATATTAATCAGAGCACTTTCCCTTTCATGGGTGCCTCACGTTTTCTTTTTTTCTTTTTTTTTTTTTCTGTGGAAAATGTGGCCCTATTAGCCAGTGTCTGGGTTCTGTAGCGAGGCATTAAAAACCCATTCTGGAGATGCAAAACTCAATGGATTCACCCCTCCCACACTTCTGCTAGCCATTTGGTCATCCCTTTCAGACCTATCTTTTCAGTTTTCCCCCTTCTGCCCTTTATCTGCATGATAAAACGTCTGTTTGGCGTCTGAAGCCTCTGAGAATAGAGGAAAACATCCGACATTGTGCCAGTGAACAGTTGTAGCAGACAATTAGAGTTTATCGGTGATAGTGGCAGACAAGAGCGGGGTCACGGGCGTCCCCCTGTGGGAGCGCGGCCCACCGAGCCACTCGGCCTCACACTGGGCTGTGGACAAACATTGTCAACACTCAGACTCCGGAAGTCTCATCTCATTAAAAAAACCCGCTAACATCTGCCAGGAGTGTGTTTTAGTGGGTTTAGAAAAGGAAACATGACGAAGGGAGACGAGCTGGGGAGAGGTTATTTTTAGTTTCTTTTTTAATTAAAGGGCCAGTTCACCCAAATTACTAACAGACACGTCTTGGTTTTATCTGCTGAGAGTTTTAGATTTCTGACATTTCTGCTTCCACTGAATGGCATTTTGTTTGCTTCTTTAAAAAGAAGTCTTTGCAGAACGTCCCAGTTCCTCTGGATAATCCACAGACTTTGCTGTGAACGTTTGCAACTACTTTCCATATATCAATATATCAGATTCTTAGTCTTATTTACTTATTTTTGAATCAAATATCTTCTGATTTAAATCACAGTTTTCCCATTACTAGACTGACTGTTTAGGCTTTCCTCTGTGTTTAAACATTTGATAAGTCTGGCTTAAGGGTTCTGTAAAAACGAAGAAACCAAAAAAAGAAGTGTACTTTTCATACTCATGTAACTCTTTTTTTGAGAAATTAAAGCAGCACAAATGCACAAATTCCACTCACCTCCATTAAAGTGAGGATAAGATGGGAGTTTTAAAACTTTTGCACATAAAACCAAACTGATCCACATCATTAGACACTGCTAATGCTAAAAATGTGCTTTTTTTTTCTTGAATTGGCCAAACTTTTCCTATAAGACAACAGCTGAATGCAAACAAGCAACAAAATCTCAGTTAAGCGGTCACAAAAAGTGCAAGTAGTACAAGTGGTTCTATTCAGAGATAAGAGGTAATGAAATTAAAAGGTGGTTTAGACTCCAAATTAAAAGCAAAAAGGGGGAAAAAAGGGGGAAAAAGGTGAATGGTGTCTCTCAAACAGGGCCACATGGTGTGCCTGTAACAAAGCAGAACTGCTTTCTCCCTTGGCTGATCAGGGGTAGGACTGCAGTCAAGCACAAAGGGCCAGCTGACGCCTTGGCTTTTCACTCATCTCAAAATCCCACTTCCTCTCAGACAATACCAAAATACATTCATGATATGCTTGAACTGCCACCCTGCAGCTTGAACACACACACACACACACACACACACACACACAACACACACACACACTCACACACACAATGCTCTCATACAAATTTATACTCGCACAGGCCTGTGTGGAGCGTTTAATGGAGGAGGAGAAGGGAGGATTTCCATCTAGGTATTGTTTGGTTGTGTAATGATTCAACTGTCCTTTTCCCAGGCTAATGAGTACTCGCTCCCTGCCCTGAATTCCAGCCTGGACGAAGTCAAACCCAGTTTATCCTCTAGCGCCAACCCAGACCTGGGCCCCAGTGTGTCGCAAAGCTACCCTGTAGGTAAGATCAAGTGCCATACAGTACGCCTTTATGCCGCCGAGCCACAGCTTCAGCTGAGGGGGATTGAACAATGTAAAAGACCCCAAAGAGAAAAAAAAAAAAATGCTTGTGCGATTGACGAAAATAAAAGCAAGAATGAAATGTGTGAAAATAAAAGCAAACCAAAAAGTTAAGTGTGAAGACTTTTTTAATACCGTTTCACTCTTGGCTGAAAAGGTGGCACGATGATGCCATAAAAGCTCAGCAGCTGTCCTCCGTCTGGTTTTTGCTGAGTAAGCAGGGCGAGAAGAGAGATTGTGGGGGCTGGGGGGGTGGGGGGGGGGGGGGCGAGCTGTTCAGTCACCGCTGGACAAGGACCTCTGGGTGTCAGCACATCAGAACTATGACTGTGTATCAGAGCAAGGTCTTGTGGGAAAAAAAGGGCCACCATGCAGGACTGACTGCTCGTTGGCTGCTGCTGTTGTTGCTCCTGTGATTTGTTCGCCGGGAGACAGTTTGTGTGTCTCAAAGCACGAGTAATGTGCCTCGGTAAATACGCTCTGGCATTTCTGCCGCCTAACTCTAACGCCATGATCATTTATTTCACCCTCCCTATCTCTCACTCTCCCCCCCCCACCCCCACCCCCCCTCCGTCGTCTCCTCTCCTTGTCACAGTTAATGACTGCCTGGCTAATTGAAATATGGTTTCGTTGTTGCCGTGTTATTACCGAGAAGAAGGTTAAGTTTACTGAAAGTTTACGATGACTGTCTGGGGCCTGAGATTAATATACAGAGCTTTTATTAAAATTCATATAATTATGCAGCCGCCATCAAAGGCAACGAGTTCTGCGTGGGGGAGGACAGGGTGATTGAAAATTGCAGCAGCCCCCCTTCTCAAATGATAGCCAAGCAGCCTTATGAGAAAAGAAAGGGCCCTTTTCTCATTAATATGTGGGAGGTAGATTTCCCCTGTAAGGCAGGCCTCCTGAGAAGAAAGGTGTGTGTTTGTCCTTTGTGCGCCGATGGCCTCCGTAGAAAGCAGGTCTGGTTCTGCAGGCGGCTTTGTTTGCACCTGGGATATCTTAGAGGGTCTCTGCAGCAGAGAGGGTCTCCTTACTGCTTTACAGGTGCAAAGAGACATGCGGAGGAAGAAAGATGGGATTGTATGCATATCAGTGTGTGTGTGTGTGTGTGTGTGTGTATGAAAAGCACATTACCTGCTTTTGTGCTGGTAAATAACTTAATTCCATGTCCTTTTCTGGTGGCGGAGTAAGTAAGTAAAGCATGCAGAGGTCAAACTAACGGAGCAAACATCACTCTGACTTCCACTTGGTAATTAGTATTTAGTTAGTGGCTCCTCTGCTTGGTTTTTCTCTCAGCACCTGCCTGTGTGGATATTAGGTGATATTCAGGTGTGTGGTCTCTCTAATGGCTGAGTATTACAGTTTACTTGCGATAAGCCTACCAGAGGAATTTTAAGCCATGCAAAAAGTAGTAAATTATCTGCAGTGTTTAGGCCGAGATCCAATTTCAAATTAATTGTGTCTTTACGGGGGAAAGAACTGGAGATTATGTTCATCCTTAAAATGTTTTCGAACACCAATTAAAACGCCCGCAGTTAATGATCTTGTTGATTTTATGTCCTGGAATTTGCATAATCTATTAAAAATGAATGATTCATGAAGTGCTCATTGCCAGAGATCGGGATTCTCAGTGAAGTGAAAGACTTGAGAGATAGAAATCTTTTGTGTCCTCTGCTTATCCTATTAAGGCTCAAAAGTACCTGCAAAGCAGGCTCAAATAAGAAAGGGATTTAAGGGCATTGTGCACATCATCGAAATTCAGAGGCAAGAAGCCACTTCCATTAAAACAGTTTTTTCTCTCTCTCCCTCTCCACCACATTAATGCTGTATTACCTGCTAAATAGTCCCTCTTACCCCATAAAAACACCAAAGGGTTCCATGAATATGTGGATAGGACAATTGCATATTGTGAGGTAATTTCTATTGTTGATATGGGAAGTAATTTCTTTGATGAATTCCCTTCGAGAGATGGATTTCATCTCAAGTGCTCCTTATTCTTGTTGATTCGAACTGCTTAAAATTCAAATAGTGTGAGCCCTGGGTGAATTTATGAATAGCAGAAGGAGGAGCTCTAAACTTTTTTGTGTATTTTGAGAAATAAATGGAGAGATGGCCTTGATACGGCCAATTGTCCACTATTTCTATAGAGAGTTTCTGTATTTCCTGAAATTAGTCGGAGCCCACCTGTTTTCTCGCCGGTGCCTCAGACTTGCGAGCCGTCTTTCGAGCGCTGATTCCCTTGAGCACTCAGTTGGAGTTTTACACATCTCCACTCATTGACTGCATACTGAAGACTGTTTAAACACATTCCCTGCTGGGCCTGTTAATGGAGGCCTCCAAAGGCTTAAAGCCCCTGTGTCAATGACACTTCTCCTCCTCAAGCAGCTGCCTCCGGACACTCCTTTATCCCCGCCTGTCAATTCTCTAAACAAAACTTCAAGCTGCAAACACAACTATCCACGCTCGACGCTCAATTAAGGTGAGTGAGTGCTCTACAGATAAAGTACCAAGACCTGCCGTTGTCCAGTGAGCAGCGAGCAAAGATCAGACAGCGAACCTGCCGTCAGTGATGTGTGGCCTCGTGACAAACCGCTCGCCTGTCTCCCCACAGGCCCAGGCTCCGAAATTAATGCTTATTTCGTCTTCACAAAAGCAAACTAACCTTTGAGCACACATTTGATAATGAATGACTTTCAGTCGGTGTTTGGGGAATTAAAGCAATTTGGCTCTCCAAACATTCTTTACTTAGTTGTAATTAATTAGGGTGCTGAGATTTTTTGGCTTGTGATAAATTGCCCCATTCTGCATATAGCCTAGAAAATGGAGGTCAAAGATTTTCGGTTGTTGTTGTAGCAAACATGAAGGTGTCCCTGTCGTGCTAAATTTAATACTCTTGCAAGCAAAAGAGTCATTCACAAACGACTTTGTTCCTGTGCCAAATAAAGAGAAGGTCACCCCGCTTTTCTGTTTGTGTTTTAAGAAGCTGACTTGATGCTAATGCAAAAGGCGAGCATAACCTTTCTTGTCATGTTGTTGTGGGTTGAGAATCTTCTCGTGGTATAATCAGGTGCAGTTTAAGCTATGAGATGCTCTCAGTCACTCTGTGTAGTTGAGTTAAAGAAAAAATACCAGCAGTACTTAATGGTGACGTTTATTCTTGGTTGGAACCTTTTAGTCAAACACCTGCAAAAGCACAACACTCAAAGGATCTCGTCTGTGAAAATGAGACAGTTCAAGGCACGTTAAAAGCAGGAAATACTGTATTCCCAGCTCAGCGGCGACCGTTACAAGCCACTTCTCAAATTAAGACGGAAATCAACAGGCTTTTGTAACAGCAAACCGAAAAATCTTTGAATTGATTTTCGCAGGGGAGGAAAAAAGAGGGCAGAGGAAAATAAATAGCTTGATTTGCTGGCGTTCAATCTAAGGGGACTGTCAGGGGAAGCAGACAATATAAAGAAGCCCATCTTTTAATGAGAATCTGGACACACATCTCTGTTGTAAAAACAACAAAGGCTAGGAAGCAGCTAATGAGGCTATCATTGCTGTACAGAGAGTTCTCCGAACCGGCGCCTCTCTGAAAGAGGGCTTTAAAGCGGACATAAAGCAGCAGTCACAGAGCTGCTGGCAGTCACTGCCAACTGTATCCTGGAATATACAAAAACAGGATTCAGCAGAGACTGGGATTATTATTATCAGAGTCAACAAGTGATGAAAAACTGTGGATGACTACAGACTGACGTTCACATTTAACTGGGTAACCTTTTAGAAAACGCTTTCTCCGCATCTCCTTTTGTTTTCGCTTATGAAATAGCAAATCATGCTTTTACCAAAATGCGTGATGGTTTTCACTCGTCTACCGTAAAAATTCTGCAGAAAACCCCACCAAATTGTGTGTTTTATTGTTGCTGTTTAAGGTTAGAATGAGGGTTGAAGTCTGTAATGATGGTTGAAGGTTTTGATGCCCTGATCACTGGATCGATATCAGGGCTAACACTCATCAGGTACCGGCTAGAAGTGACCAAACCACATTAAACAGTTTTGCAGTGGGATCTTAGAAATTTGTAAATCTACATTTTCTAAAGCTTCTACAAAAATATCATTAAAATCTGCACAAACATTAATGGAGTTTGGTGGATGACAAAGTCCACTTATGGTGAAGAAGGGATGCATTGACACAGCCTCAAAATTCATCAGTTTCACCAGTGAAAAACCCCCCCAAAATACCGCTGGTATTGGATCAGTGTCAGCCAATCTGAATCAGAATCAGTATTTGAAGAAGAAAAGTAGAGGAAAAAGTGTTATTTGTTCATCCCTAGTTATCCCCAGTTTTGCCATACCTTAAAGAAATTAAACTAGATGTTTCCTGTGAGACTGCACAGGCCGGGATCCTGCGCTCATTATGTATTTCATCTCTTTGAAGCGAGGTAATGAAGAGATAAGAGTATTTGCTTTTATTAAACATGTACGACTGCTGTAGCTGCTGCAATAATCATGAGGAAAAGATTGGGTCAGTGTTTGCTGAGACAGTTAGACAATAGTTACCAATGTCTACACACACACACACACACACACACACGCAGACTGACACACACACAATGGCCTCACCCCTGCTGGACCCCCCACCTACAGTACTCCCACGGCTCCCTTTGACTTATGTGCACTGGCTTGTGGCTAACTAATTCTTATTATAAATGAAAGGTCCAGCATGACCTCACTCTTCTCTGTAAAGCTCTTTAACTCCGCCGAGTCTCAGCGCTTTAACCAAAAGGCACATCGTACCAGGCCTTGTACAATACTGCCATCAGCGCTGAGATCTGCAAATAATAGAGAGCGGTGGTTCGACATAAGACCGAATCTTCAGCACACAATTCATGATCACAAATGGAAAGGTTCTTTTATTTGGTCTGTGTTTCAATACCATACTGACAACAGTATTTTTTATTAAGATGCAAGTACATTTTCTGATGCCTAAAAACAACATTTCTGGATAATATCCCCACTGGTGGAGGTAAGATCCAGATCATTTACTTAAGTAAAAGCAGCATCACCACAATGAAGAAATAATAATCATCAAGTCCTGCATTAAATATCATATATGAATAGATCTGCAGTATCAAAGATCATTCATTATGCAGAGCAGTGTATTATTATATGCAGTATATAGTACATTTTGAATTATGATGTAAGCAGCATTTTAATAAAGTAGTAGGTCAGGGTGGAGTTAATTTGAAGGCCTTTAAATACTGTTTAGTGGTTTAATCTAAAGTAAAGCATCATGTTCTAAGAACAGATCATACAATATGATTTTTTTGTTAAATATGTAACAAGGAACTGTAGCTGTAAAATAGATTTTAGCAGAGTAAAAAGTACAATATTTCATTAGAGTGTGTTGGAACAGAAGTAGTAAATTAGAAGTAACTTAATTGTTCTCCTACAAAAATTCTTAATTCAATGGACAGAATGCTAAAAGTGTCACATGACAGCATCCTGTTACTCTCGTTCCAGTATTTTTGCACGTGTTTGCAGGTTATTTTACAGTACAGTTCAAGATCAGTTTAATAACACAGCCTGGATTCTCTTATTGGCTGGATTTTCCCTTTGATGTGTGTGTTTTCGTCTGTGTCTGGATATAATCTATGTATGTATGTATGTAGCATACATGTATGTGGACGGTCACGTGTGCTTGTCTCTCTTTACGTATCATTTACCAAAAAAAAAAAAAAGAGGCCTTCATCCTTCGTCACCTTGCATTAAGACAGAGGCCTCCATGAGTCCATCTACACCCACTTCCTCCTCTTCCTCCTCCTCCTCCTCCTCCTCCTCCTCCTCCTCCTCCTTCCTGGCAGGCCTGAGTCTCGGGGACCTCCAGGCCTGCCTCCCTGCCACCAGATTCACCAGCCGTTTCACTCCCGGGCCCCTGTGCCACCCCCACCCTGCAGCCAGTGTGACTGCCAGCCTGTCGGTACTTCAATACCCAGAGGGCTCACACACTCAACCTTCAATTAAACAAATAAGTTACTCATGATACTGCGCATGAAATGGATTTTTAAGTCAGTTATTCTCCCGCTATCAACACTAATTGGCAGCATGATTCAGTTTTCAATATTCTGACAGATACATGTGTTTTGTACTTGGGAGGGAAAGTGTTGCATTGAGTTTTTTTCTCAGTAAGAAGTATTAGTTTTTTTTTTGATACATTTTTGCTGTTTTTTGCTCTTTTATGAAATATTTTCTCTTTGCGTATTCCAAACTCTACCAAACCACGGCAGATGCAAAATGCTAAGACTTCATTTTCATTAATTGTCTCATATTTAACTAGATAAAGGTTTAACTGAGAGTAAAATCTGGCCAAGGGGCTCTAAAGTAGTGTAGGAGCAGTAAAAGCATTTTTAAAGCAATTTCAAATGCAAACTTGCAATGAAACAAGACTCCACCAGGCTGTGAATTCACTTTTCTTTTTGGATCATCTTTGATAAAAAGTTTTCTCTGCAGTAGTTGAAAGTCGCTCTGTTTCCCTGAACAATTGTTTGTGAAGGCAGCATCATGGACAACAGTTGTCTTGTGATGCATTTCGTCCACGGGTTCCTCATTAAAGCTCCATTGGTAGATGATTTTCCCTTTGAGTCCAAGTGGCCCTCACAGCTGACAATATGACAGGGGCCTCTCCTGCCCTGGCCCCTGTGCAGATTGGGGTTACGTGCCGTTGTCCCAACCTCCCCGTGGCTAGCGAGGATGACCCAACCGTCACTCTCAATTACAGAGCTGAATATCTGCAGCCGGACGGGTGACGCTCGGCAGAGGGGCCAGTGTGCTCGGACTCTACAGCCGCAGAGGAGAAGAGAGGAGCCTTCTGGGAATCAGCAAAGGCTGCCATGTTTAGACAAGTTGGAACTGTGTAATGAGGAGACACATTTTTGCGAGTGGTGTTCAGTCGCTTCAAAGCAGCATATTGTTTTGAGTTTGAGCCAGGCAGGTCGAGCCTCTCTGTACTACAGTGAAAATCGAGTTGTTGTGTTGACTGACTTGCGGTGGTGGTGATGAGTCACGATGTTTGTCGCAACATCATATTTTTTGCTTGTCACAAGTGGTGTTATATAACTGCAGTAGCTGGTTAGCATTTTCAAACTGAATCACCAAAAAGCAGAGATAGAAAGCACGTTTACTGAAGTACTGCATTTAAGTACAATTTTGAGGTACTTGCGCTTGAGTATTTCCATTTTATGCCACTTTACACTTCATCTCCACTGCATCTCAGAGGGAAACATTACAGGCCTATTATTTAACAGCTACAGTTATATAGATATTTACTCAGCAGATTCAGATTTTACATATGAAATCAGTAAAAATATGACATATGTGCATTGATTTAATGAACCAAGAGTATATAATGTAGGCCAAATTATCTCCTTCTCCACCTGCTACATCATTAAAATGTTGCTCACACTGTAATGCATTAGTAACCATATTCCAGTAATTCAATATATCTAATCTCAATACTAGCAATGAGAAAGAGGCCAATCTGCATGATGAGGACTTTTGATATTTACACTGAGTTCAATTTGATGATAATACTTAATTGAATGCAGGGCTTTTACGTGTAAAAGTGTATTTTTGCAATGCTGTATTGCTGTTTTTACTCAATCAGCTGAAAATTTCCAAAATCTGCTAAAATCTGCATGAAGTTCTGCAGAGAAGCTATTTCTCCAGGTCAGGAATTAAAGCTGGAAAGCACTGATGATGTGTTTTCTTGTTCTATTTTGTCTCTCCAGGTCGAGATATGGCCAACACAACCTTACCTGGGTACCCCCCTCATGTTCCCCCCACAGGTCAGGGCAGCTACCCAACCTCCACGCTCGCTGGAATGGTTCCTGGTGAGTGAGAGACCACGTCACGGCTTCATATTGTCATTAGGGTCCGCTGAACGGGTGTCATTGCTCTGGAAACGAACAGGTGTAGAAGCAGAGGGAAGAGGCTTTAGTGCCAAATTACGCAAAGAGGCGATAAATATTGACCTGCAGAGTAAGAGGCGCACTCTTCCTTATATTAGCCCTGTGTGTATGATTGGATTAGACAGGCTGAATAAGTGATCAGAGATAGGGGAGAGGACAGTCGCTCTCTCTTCCTTCCTGCTTTCCCCTCTTGCCTTATTGGCTCATTATCTCCCTGCGTGGCCGTTCACACCAGGCGTCGATAAACAGCACTACCAGCCCTCCCCAGCCTCTGAGCTCCGGAGCATATCCCTTTCCCCTCCTCTACTTAACCTGCAGTTCAGGTTCACAGCAAACAGTTAAGGGTCAAAAGGCAGAGGCATGGGAGCCCGGTAAATATTCAAATCGCTGTCTCTCTGAGGAGGTCAGGCTTGTGTTTCCCTGCCAGGAACAGAGCAGGGATGCGGTTTTGGTGCTGGTTTTATACGCTTCCTCAGCTCCGGCATCACCATACGCATTCTCACCAAAACACAGCCGGCATTTTGCTTTAATGTGATTAAACCACGTGGATGGGGAAACCAGTGGAGTGTGTCCTGTGTTAGCATATCATTTACCAATCACACAGCCCATCACAGGCTCTGGCTGTTCCTCTTTTCTCCTCTATGAAGGGCGGCCATGAGGTGTTTTTGCTGTCACCTCAGCCAAGGAGGTTATATTAACTGTCCCATTTGTTTTTGTCTGTTAGTTAGCAGCTAATCATAAAAAAAAGCTTGCAAGCATATTTCATTGAATCTTAAAAATAAGGTCATGGAACGAGGAACAAGTGCTTTTGTAAAGGATTTCAAAGGATTTCTTAAAGTCTCAATTTACCAAAATAGCAAAGATACTCATTTCGTCTTAGCTCCAGTGCCATCTTGCAGATTATTTGTCCAGATCTTTTATTTGTGTGTCACATAGATGCAATGAAGATGAATTGAATTGTTTACGGTGCTCAAAGCACTGAAAAAGTTGCATTTCTTACTCTTTTTTTTTTTTTTTTTGTGATTTGGATGAACTTCTGCCCCGTGTACCCCATGATGCTTTGTAACGATGCGTATTTTGATACTGATGTGTTTTTCAAAACATTTTCTATTATTAAAGAGTCAAGAGTAGCTTATGAATCTAAATAAACTTTGGCACACAGCAGGCTTGCACTCTCTGAGCGCTCTCCAGTTTTTCTATCTTCTGTTATGAAAAGCCATTTTGAAAATATAGAGACTTTAAATTTTCTTTTGACATACTTGTGCAAACAGCCGTCCGTGGAAAAGCAAACAGTAAAAACAAAGGGAGATGTGGTTGCACCCGGCGGCAGTGCAGTCCAGATTTACTTTTGGATTTTGACTAATAAAACTGTTAAATCACGTTGGTGCAAAAGCGTCACGTCAAACACACTTTTGCTTTCCATTTGTTCTTATGTGGCACAAAGCAAAAGATGAGGGCCTTAATCCCATGGCTTGTGGTTTTGTGTTACAACCCATTCATCCTGTACACAACCACTAAGATTTACTGACAGGCGCAAAACACTGTTAAAGCAAAGCCATTTCTCACCAGCTTCATATAAAATCTAGCCTTTATTGTCTCGTAAAAGAAAGAAACGTGTTGAACCAACAGCAGTGCTCACTGACATGCTCCAAGTTACTTCCCCAGCAATGAAATTCTGCTGTACCAAACACCACAGCTCAGACCGGAGGGGGTTCAGATTGGAGATGTTAAAATTCCTCCAAGATAGGCTGCAGGATTTATTGCAGCATATCAAAAATGTATGCATGAAGCTGTTTATTACCGCTCTCTATTTATTAGAACGGTTTGGAATATACTGGAGGAAGAAGAATGGGTAGATATCCATAAATGGGACAGGGAAAGCCGCCTTCAGTGTCACATCCTGTATTGTTCAGTGTTGCATAACTTAAGTGAAATGAAAAAGAAATAAATTACTTGCTTGACTGGTCGCACAACGATGACTATCATTTTCCCCCTCAAATTGCATCCTGTTTTGAATGACGAGAAATGACTGCATGTGAAGGGGTAATGGCTTGATGCATTGAAATGCTAATTGATTTGTTGTTTTGTTTTGCAGGGAGTGAGTTTTCGGGGAACCCCTACAGTCATCCGCAGTACACAACCTACAATGAAGCCTGGCGATTCAGCAACCCAGCATTACTAAGTGAGTAGAGAGTGAGAACGATTAAGTGACCGTTCGCTAGAGCACTCCCTCTGAACAGCGATTGTCCAAGTGTTTTCTTAGCAGCCATAACCATGCAGGCATGGCAGACTTAGGATGTCAAGCTTTAAGTTCCCCACATGCTAAAGCTGTGTGTGTGCAGCTGTAATTTAAAAATTTTGGAGTTTGCGGGGTGGTGTCTTTTTATTCAAGGCTTCCCAAAACCAAAAAAAAAAAAAAGGAAAAATGTACAGAATGGATGAAATGTTGGAGATTTGCTTTGTCCTGAGCTACAGTTGTTAGCATAACTTGCTAACAACACACAGTTCGTCCTGGAGCATTTATCTTTGTAGAGCTAAAAGTGAAAATTGGGGTTTAAGGTGTAAATACAAACAAGAATGTAAGCCAAGCAACCAAACAGGCTTATGCTAGAACAAAACAACAGTATGAGCTTTATTTTCTTTATCATGCTCATAACACAAGGCTAACGAGTTAGCTCTTCACACTGGCAAAGCAGCAGGGGAAAATCAAGTGGGACTTAGGGAACGGTCAACACACCATTTACATTTTAGGTAAAGTTCAGTGTGGAATAAAGCGTGAAGCAACAGCGTGACAATTAAACGACAATGGTAGTCAAGTTTGGTAAATGGCAGCAAAAACTGTATTTGTTGTTTCAAATGGTTCGTTCTTCTGTTAACTTTCAGGTTCCCCTTATTATTATAGTGCCGCATCGAGAGGCTCCGCCCCTCCCACTGCTGCCACTGCCTATGACCGTCACTAGTTACCATGGAAACCAAATCAACCTGCAGGACCATGGCCTTAGCCTCCATATTGCCCCGGTGTGAGCGGCATGGTCCACTGGACACTGAGCAACTGCGCATAAAATGTTCCCGGCTCACACAATGAGAAACTTAACGGTTTTTGGAATTCCAGACGACTTCTCTCCTCCCTCCTCGCAGCTTTTTTTTTTTTTTTTTTTTTTTTTGGACACTCAAAGCCAAAAAAAAAAAAAAGGAAAAAAAAAAAAAAAAGAAAGAAAAGAAATCTACAAGACATCACCAGAGACACTGACGGTCGCTACACACACACACGAGGAAAACTGTGGCTAATTACAGTGGTTTAAAAAAAAAAAAAAAAAAAGAAGAAAAAAAAAAAAAGGAAAAAGACTGAAAACAAAAAGATCAGAATTTATTTTACCCTTGTAGCAGCGTCACAGTTTCATCCCACCATGGATCAATACTGTACATTCCTTTTCTTGACGGCTCTCAGCAGGGACGCTGTCCGGAGCTTAAAATGTAGCAGCAGCCTCTTTTCCTTTTTCCATTCGTCTCCCTCTCGATTCAGACGGCAGCGCAGTGAGATCAGAGGAGATTAGCAGCAGCACGTGCAGGCCGTGGCGGCCCACCGTTGTTTTTGATCTGTCTGAACAGTCACCGACCAAAACATCCAGCATGAGTAAATCGATCGCTTTTGATGCCATGAGAAGATTAGGACATGTTCTCTGTGATACACAATCAAGATGTAAAAATGAAAATGAAACAAATAAAGAAACATCTGTTTGAAAATAGAGGGAGCCATGACAGTATATCACCATGGCCCGCTATTTGCAAGGTTTCAAGAAACTAGTAAATATATTCTTAAAATGATTTTTTTATTTCATTTTTATAATTCGTAATGACTAAACTGCAGACTGCTTGGCTAGTGTTTTACTATTTCTTATTTGTCAGGATACAAGAGGTCATCAGGCAAAACCCTTTGTGTTTTTGTTTTTTTTTTTTGTTAATTTTGCACTATTTTGGAGGTTTGCAACACTGGAGCGTTATTATGCAGAAAAACGATGATGCATATTTGCTTTATTTCATGAAACTTGACTGTAAGTCTAATAAGTCGGTCCGAAAAGGCACTTACAGTTCTTTCCTGTAATTCAAGGCCCATCGTGTCACCGCCTTGACGTGCACTAGTGTGTTCTCACAGCTTCCATTTTCCTTTACGTTGATTAAGTCTTTGGCATTCAACCACAGAAAAGGATACAACAGCCATCCCAAGTCAAACCAGTCTCATCATTTGTCCAGTCTGATGCCAGAAGCGTCCAGGTTCACTCTGATTGGATGATTCTGATAACGTCACAAAGCAGGGCGACGATTTCAGCTAAATGCCTTAAACATGTTCCCTCCTGACTTCAGCTCCCTCACATGTTTCAGGCCAAGTTGTTTCTTTGAATCACGCTGGAATGACGGTTTCTTCATCTGTCAAGTGAATGTATTTGCATTTGCCAAAGACTTAGTTCTTGTTAATGTTTATTTACAGGCCGCCTATATGCATCATGAGAGCAGTATTATTATTATTATTATTAGGAAAAACCCACGTTGTTCATGAGGAAAAGTATATGTATAAATTCTATGCAGTGCAGAGATGGTCATCATATGCATATTCAGCTGTAAACCTAAAGGTAGGTGGAGTTTATTTAATTGTTATGTTATTTACAAACTGTTCATTTTGTAGAAGGATTTTTTTTTGTGTGTGTGATGTGAAGACACTTCTCTGTAAATACAGTAAGAAAAAATGTCTTTCATGTTCATGGGTATTATCACTTTCATTATGCTGGTCTCACTTGTACAATAATAAAAGTGTCTGAAATCTTTTACGCAAAAAAGGGGGCTGCATGGTGTGTCTGACTGTCTGGAGGAGAGCTGGAATCAATAGAAAGATGATTAATCAACATCACGTCTGATATTCATCATGGAAGCTATTTATTGAGGAAAAATGTGCTGAGTTCAGCTTCTCAAATGTGAAGATTTGCTGCTTTTCTCGGTTTTTAGATCATTTTAAGTTGAACATCTGGACAGGTGAAAATAATCCTTATTTCTGGCCTTAATTTGGATTTAAATACTTCAATTCTAAAAACAAAACTCAAAGAAATGAGCCTCAGAAGTCCTGTTTTTTACATTTTTGCCCTTGAAATGCAAGAGGCATCTATCATAAGATGGATCACAGTGACATTAAGTTCGATTAAGGGTAAAACTTTAATGAAACCCCCCGTGTATAAACAGGTAATAAATGGGTTTTAACACCAGTGGTGGAGAGTAACTACATCCATTTATTCATGCATTTGTACTTTGCTTGAGTATTACCATTTTCTGCCACTTCATACACTTTATAAGAGGTGTGCTCAGTTGATAAAACATGATGCAGATTAAACTGTCCTGCAGGATATAAAGCAGCTAAAACTGGATTTACACTGACAAACTACAACATCAAAACACTGCTGTCACACAGAGGATCAGTAATAATTACTGAATAACCTAAAAAACCCAATAATCTATTATTCAATAATAAAATATTCCAATATTTCGAGTCCAGCCCAGATCTACTTACATTGTATGTATTCATATTGAATGATGCTATTGTATATTGTTAATCATTTAATATGTGTTTATACACCTGTTACAGATGATTCACAGGAGAAGGCAGAATTGTTTTTGGCAGTTTTAAGGTTTTATTGTATGTAAAGATATGGCTGGTACGTGGCAGTACAGTATTACAACATATGGTGTGGGAAATAAAAGATAAAGTAAAAAATAAGTATAAAATAAGTAGAACAAGCAGTGGTGAGAGACCCAGTCACAACAAAATGAAAATACGTCACAGTCGCAGATGATCTTTGGCTCAATTTGACATACAAACAGGCACTGCATCGATCTTTATATGAGTCCAAAAAAAAAGGTTTCAGGAGGAGGTCCCATCCTCCAAACTACCTTTAACTCTATGAACATACAGACTCACAGGATTAAATCTCTACTATTGCACTGACCAAATCTTTCAAATCTTGAGCTTCAGCTGTTTCCTGATGCCTCGTAATGATTGTGGAGGCTGTAATCAAACCCACATTATAAGTGAAAATGCATTTTTGCATATTTTTGGGGATTTGAAATCTGTTCTCCAATAGATATAAGACATGAGTCAGATCAACAGCCCAGGACTTCGACCTAGGATGCTTTCACTGCTGCACACTCCCGCTCACAGTGTAAGATTCCACTTGCATTCTACATAAAATGTCTTTATTATTGCTTAAAACCACATACAATATGGCGTGCAAACAATTTATTATGTGTTTTAATGCTGCTTAGAAATGCTAAAAAACGGGTAAAAAGGAAGTGTTATCATGTGAAGTGCACACGTGATCTCTGCAAATTTAGCTTGATGACAAATAACTTAATTTCTGAGTGTTGATGGGTTAAAAAAAATAAAAGAAAGTTGAAATACATATAATGAATTTTGGCAGCTAATGAGACTATTTTGAGGTAAATGTATTTACTTTTCAGGTACAAAGATCACATGGTGCACGGGGGCTACAGTGAGAAGGCCTCTAAATGTTTTCTCCATGATTCGGATCACTGAGCAGCACATAAAGTGTTTAACCTCTCCTCGCTTTGTAAAGCTGAATTAATTTTTCTAGCAGTGTGCCTGAATTCAATTTGTGCTAAGTTGCAGGGAGAGATTTATGCATGAAATCCCTCTTAGAGCTTATTTTCACTCTTTCTTCGCTCCGTAATCCCTCCGCCACCGCCGCCTTGTATGACTTAGTTATATCATTATTGATTTACAACAAGTGGACACTGTCCTGATTAGCGCTGCGCGATTTGCAAAGGATTTGGGCTGCGGGAGCACATGATAGAGCTGCATGTACATCTGAAATGATGTCAGACAGAATAGGAATATACTGTATAATACAATTGTTGAGCTTTTCAGTTGCTAATTCAGACATTCGTTTCTCGGGCCAAACACTAAAGACAACAAAAGAGGGAGTTTTACTCTCTGGTCCTGCATGGACAGCAGTGATATGATACTGCATTGAAATATCATAAGTTTATATGGTAGAATACTCAATTTATGTCCTTCTATCGCACATTTTCCTCCAAATTTCAACATTGTAAAAAGAGAAAATAAGCCAGTCTGAAACATACTGTGCTGAGCTGTTTTTTTTTGGTGCACTCTGATGCCTCTGGGTCCACGAGGAGAGACCCCCTTTTTGCTTTGTAATTCAATTTCTCTGCCTGTTGTTTATTTCATAGCTCCCCTGTGAAGCATCAAAAGCTGATGTTCTGTCAGCCCCTAACTGTCGTATATGTTTGTCATTCACAGCCCTTGTTAAAGGAGGAGGGGGGGGGAGAAAAAGGGAGCTTGACTCTTTCCTCTCCCCAGCTGAGAATTCCCAGAAGCAGAATTATTCTATTTAGATGGAAACTTTTTTGTCACTTTCCTGTCTAAATTGGCATATCTGGCTCTCTCCTCCGAAACCAATAAACTGTGAACCTGGATGTAACTGTCAATCAAGCTCAAATTGACTGCAGCATGCCAGATGACAACAGCATCCTCTGGAATATAAATATATATTATTTACTGTGTGCGCATATATATATATATGTACTCTCAGAGCGGTGGGGTGATCTGATTGGCTCTTATCGACACCTGTCACTGTCTTTGCTCATGAAACATTCAGTTAATCATAAAAATCAACAATAAAAGCACAAGAGTGACATCAGTTATCCCAAATTGACAAAATCAAAGTGTAAGTTTGCATATAAAATTGTGTATTTGATCATAAAAAAAACAATAAAAACGCTAAAGTTCAACCCAGCAGAGAACTGAATGAAGACATTTGTATTTAGACAAACTAGCTCAGCAATCAGCTTAATGCATGAGTGCTGAAATCTTGATTTACTGCACGTTTTTCACAGGCCGCTCCGCAGCCACGATTTTTAATTCATCTTTTTATGCTCAACTTTTTAGCTCCATACCTAACTGTGACATTAATGCTATTACTCCTCATTGGTTAAGCAGCAATTATCTTAATGTGCAGGCCTCATTCTGCAGATTGCTCCTGAGGAAATTTAATTATTGCGCCTCAAAAGTTGCACAAGACAAAAACATGTGGAACATTGTTCTTCATTCATCTTTAAAAAGAAGCAGGTCAGAGCTCAGGTGTGTATGAAAGTCTACTTTGAACAGTAATAAGAAAGCCTTCTTTTTCAGGTATTATAACAGTGAACCTCATCATGCATAACGTCAAACCACAGTGTCAGATCTTACTGTTGACCTTTTCCAGCCGCTCCGCACTAATACATGCTGACTGAACACTCTCTCTCTGCGATTTGTACAGTGGTTCTACGAATATGCCGCAGCAACTGAATTATAATTTGGTTACTGGTGTGTCAAATGTACAATAAATCCTCAGGATGTTATCATTTGCAGTGACACACCAAGACGAGGGGGGCCGTGGAGAAAATATGAAAATGCATTTCACGTCTTTATATCCGAGCACTGGTTTGGACGTTATGAAGAGAGGGAATGGATCTGCTGCTTTATGTGCTGTATCTAATTGGATATGGCAATATATAATACGATTCTCCAGTATCCATCAATTCCTGTGTTAGACCTGTTTGTATGGCCGTGTCATTGGGGCAGCCTAGCTTGTTATGATGCCTGAGCAGCAATTATGAGGTAATTTTTGACTCTTGCTGTGTGAGGCCATCCAGAGGATACTTGAGGGGAGGTTCCTAATGAGTGAGCATTGATTGATTGGACGTAATAAGTGCCCTGCTTGACTGAAAGCAAATGTGAGAAAAAAAAAGGGGGGGGTGGGGGGGTTGGGCAGCGGGGTTTGGATGACAGGATATTTCCAAATGAAGCAAATGACCGGAGATTAGATCTGTTAGCGTATAGGTGAGCACCACACCTCTGCCAAGATGAGGCTAGCTGCCTGGCTGGCTCAGCCCAGCGCCAAACCTCATTTACCCTTCACCAGTAAATAATTACCCTAATGGCTATTTTGTGATACATGATGCAATTAAAGCCTAATGCAATGCACCTCTCTTAGTGAACGTGTCAGGTCCCACATAACAGGCGCTGGTGGTCCTGGGCTAACGGGGCTTGCTACCTGACTGGCCAGTAATGAGGATATCCTCCAAAGCAGACAGAAGAGCTCCCTAATCAGCTGGATCTGTCAGCCAGGCGTGTTTGTTTGCAACCGGGGGAGCTGGGAAATATTCAGCGAGAAGTGAGGAGGGGGAAAGCAGAATTTGATGCAGGCTATTCCTGTTAGCAAGAAGAGGGGAATAATGGAAGCGGGTGGAAGAGAGGGCAGAATCATCAACCCCCATCCTTTCCCCCCTATAACCCCAGCTTCTCCTGCTTCTCCCCTCACCCTCGCCTCCCCCACCACCACCACCACCACCACCACACTCCCAACACCCCAGTCACTGTCAGGCCAAACACATGATGAATTGCCCTGTCAACAGAATTCATTCAGGGACCAATTAATTCAGCAGAAATGAACTAGAGCCATCAGTCGCTGAAAAACTCAGAGCAAAGAGAGCAAAGTAGCTCTCTTTGGAAGAAAGAGAGACAGTGTGTGTGTGAGAGGGAGAATGAGAGAGAGGGTGCCAAGGGAGTGCAGTGGAAGTTAGCCTGACAGGAATTGGTCATTTAATGCTTTAGCGCACTGGAGACAGCCCCTGTCATAGAGGAAGCCATGACAGGACTCCCCTGGTACTTTATTTATTAATTATCCAGAGCAGCAAGGGGCATTTAACTGTCTCACTCCAGGCCTGTCAACTCGACTTCTTGTCATTTCCTCTCCATAAACAGGTCCTCTGGAAACAAACCCAAATCAGAGCAGGAGAAAATGAAATAATTCACAGAGCAGACAAATATTTTGGTTGCGACGGCTGTTGCGTTTCAGGCAAAATAAATTCAATTGTCATGCCCAGGAGTGTGATGGCGCTTTAAACACTTGATTGTCATCGAGGAAACAATATCTGGCCTTGTGTTGTGTCAGCTGATCAGCCGTCAGCAGCGAAAGGGCTCCAGCGAGACAGGTCACTCTCACGACCTCCTGACGAGAAAACACAAACACAAACACCCCTCGACGAACAACACACTCTCGTTATATATAATAGTTCCCAGCCTTCCTTTCCTTGCTTTTGATCCCTTAACTCAAAGCCATACCTCCCCGCATGTGTTTAAGTTGTGAGCTGGTAAGTCAAAGGAAAAGACCGACAAATAATAATGGTTTTGTGCGGCAGAATTTAGTTATTTTTTAGATTTTCTGCCCTGTTGATCAGCTCGTGACCTTTTAGATCAATCTTGTGACCCCTCATGAGGGTCCTGACCCACATGTTGGGAACCACTGATCTGATAGACTTTATCAGGTGAAGAAAAACTACCCAAAAGACACATTTGAATGTCAAATACTGTAACAAACCAAAAGACCAGTTAGGTTTTTGTACCTCTTCAACTGTTAGTTCTGTATATTGTTATATGGTTTTTCAAAGAGCTTCGGTCTAAGTGCTCCATATTATTCTACTTTACTGTAAATTCACCTTTAAAGTCCGACACTGACAGATCAGTGATGACTTTAGCTTAAAGTTTAGCTACTAAAAAATCCGCACTGTAATGCACTGGGAGCTTTAGAGTGATGCAAAGTGTCTTTTAGTTGTGAGAGAGACTCGAAATAGTTTGCAATCATAGACCTCATTGACTCAACCCTTTACTTTGCTAATTCCTTTCCTTTCTTTTACATGATCTCCTTTACAGTCACACAAACCATTGATTTCTTTACCTCAAGCTGATTGTAATCACCTGTAAATTGTAGCTTATTGTACTCTTGCGTCAAATGTAAGTCACCCTGTATTAGGAATTACTAGATTAACGACTGACCTGCTGTTATAGGACAGCTTTTACTTTCTAAATGTGAAGCCCAGGGTCAGTCTGAAAGATTTAAGGGATGATGTCAACTCAAGGAACACAGGTAAAGAGACATTTTTCTAAAAGAATATGAAGCAATAACACCATGAGTCTAACAGGGCAACTATTGTCTTGCCACGTTTGATACAGTTCTATTTTCTCTGCTTGAAACTCAATGAGTCTGTGGTTGACCTATTCAGTCAAAGGTCTGATCTTTCCCTATTGTGTTGTGTTGATCAGGTGGTAAATATTTGATGAAACCTTTTCTTTAGCACATTGTGCATCCCGGTGTAACAGGAGGACGGAGTGGCAGCTGCGAGGCTGCTTATGCCATCGGGTATTCCTTACCAAGATGACACAACAACCCACAGCAAACTTCAGCTGCCTTAACAACAGGCCAGGGGAGTAACAGCACACATGCAGCGGCATTATGTAATTATAGGTAACTATAGTTCTTTCCTAAAGCTAAAGGAATGATATTAGCGATATTTAGTAAAAAATTAGGATTATTAGCAGGATTACAGCTTTATAATACCTTTTAAAATAAATACACTACCATGCACATGTGCATACTGCAGCACTTCACATGCCTACAACAACACTCTGGTCTCCGGTGAAACCACAGCTAATTTTACAGTTGCCAGTTCATTATCGGGGCTCTCACTAGGTGGAAATGTCATCGTTATTTTGTCTTTAAAGCAGAAAAGGGGAACAGCGTCGCAGTACAGTGAAAGTTTGCCTTCCAGCTGTGAAAACACTGTAATCATCCAAAGACTCGACGTCTAACTTTAAGAAACAATTACAGGCTGGCGTTAGCTACACAGAAATCCAGTTAGCTAAAGTTAATGTTGGTCAAAACCTGTCAATACTACTACTACCGTTACTACTACTCGTACTACTGCTACTACTGAAAAATATTTTGGGACAGTAGGTGGGGAAGTGTGGGCAAAACCACAAGCCCCAGACTCCAGTAAGTAACATAATACTTCTTCTTGTCCTTATTTGCATATTTGGTACTGACGTAATCCAAAAATAACGGAGTAATCAAGTTACATGTAACATTGTGATACTTGGATTAGGTTACTGGCTACATTTTTAACAAGTGCTTAGTAATTGTGCTGGAATAAATTCTTAAAGTTGCCCTCTAAACCCCCTGCTAACAGCATAACAAAACACTTTTATGAAACAGGAAACACATAGAAACTTAATGAAGGAATCTTTATTGGCTTCTCATCTAATCCTTCATCACACGTGTCACAATGCTTTAAATAAACACCTTTCAATGAGTTAGTCATCAAGAAAGTACGTAAAATCCACACACTGGCACGAAAGTCACATCCCTGGACTGAGCAGCACCTTTCTGAGAGCTGATCTTGTCTGCAAGTTTGAAACAAAGGCGATGAAATCTAGAGGAAGCCAGAAATAAGGAGATGTGCTGCAGTATATAATTAATTAAATGAGACTAATTAGGAACATGAGAGCAGGTGCCAGGCTATGGGCTGACAGCACAGACAGCCAGACAACAGGAAGGGAAAAAAAAAAAAACTATGGGTAAGGGGTGTAACGTGACAAGAGGAGGGACAAAGCAACTTTCTGTGTTTTGTCACATGAAACCTCCAAGGAATATATGTGACAGAAACTGTAGACCCAGACGCCATGGGGGTCTTTCCCTTTGTTTAAGACAGATTTTCATTTCGCCAATTTGAGGTTGATGCAAGCAAGAGATTTTCCTCCTCATTATTTCTGCGCGTGGATTGGAAAAAAAAAAAGAAGAAAAAAAAAGACGACTGAGCGACTAGTATATGAACATGTGCAGTAGCTCAGCGGAGACAGCATAGAGATGTCATGCATTTAGAAATACTGTGAATACGAATAGTAATGCACAGTCACACACTGCGCAGCCTCTGGTGTAATGAGAACTCCAGCATTTCTGATCCTGCACAACTCAAGGTTATTTTTCATAATTTTTTGGATGATAAATGTAATCCCAGCTCACTTGTTCCTAATCTAGAGTGATATCAGGAGCCCTAACATCACAGTCATTGATATGAAGCATTCTGTCACATACAGGGTGTACGAGATAGAAAGAACCTGTATTTCTGCCACAAAAAGCACCTTTTTCTTCCATGCTGATGTGGTCCCCACCATTATGGACAGTCCAACTTGTGCAGCCAGAGACACTCAGAAGGGGCATCAGCCTATTTTATCACAATTTGCTCGCTAACCAGTTACAAATGTGGCATGTGATGACAATAATGAGGCTTGATGTCACTTAGCCTTTGGGCCGTGTGTGTGGAATAGCAAAGCAGGATGTCAGGGTGCTGCAGGTCCTCCACTCTGGCACTGCGAGGCCTCCTGCACGCGGGGTGACAGACACCTCGGTTAGAGAGAGAGCCGCCTCTCTAACAGCATTATAAATTACTGTAGATCCTATTTGTGTCAGTGGAGGCAAGTGAGGGGAAAATTCAACATCAGCCTATTTATTCATTTACTTATTCCCTGGCTCGGTCAGGCTCAGTGCTGCCGGAGAGGAGCTCTGCTTCGCTCTGCTGTGCCACTCTGCCTCAGAACAAATGCTGTATGTTTACAGGGACACATGGGCTTTTTATTTTAGAGGCACTGGTGATATCAGAGTCAATCAGGCCAGGAAAGGGAAAGCATTACTGTACAGATGAGGTTTTATTTTTTATCGTTTTTGCTCCTTATCTGGATGGAACCTGAATTTTGCAAATAACCGTGCAAGTTTTGAACATGTCCACCATGAGCAAAAACCCTGCATCCTGAGATGTGGTGGAAGTGATGAAAAGAAGTCACGTTTAGGCAACTAAAATGTGATTAAGGTCATGATGAAAGGACACTAAGTTGATTATAAGTAGGAGACAGGATGCAAACGATGTCCTTTAATGCGTTTCAACAAGCAAGAAAGAAACATCCTGAAGTGGAAACTTGTGAGCAGTCAAAACCCTTAAAAACAAACTTGTAAGATCAATAAGAACAATAAATTAATTAGCTTATAACCACACGCAGATTCTAATATTTCCCAAAAATGCTGAGAGCCAAAACCTGATAAATTAACATCCTGGTAATTGAGAGATTTTTGACTGCGTGCTCAACAAACAGGCTCACCTGACTAAACGTTCAAAACAAGAATGCTAACAGTTCTTACTTTGCGTAATCAATAACAAGTGATAGAGAATGGATTCTGGGAAAAAAAAGTCATTTCCCAGCTAACTATGCCACAAGTGATTTAAAGGAACAAAGTGACCGCGGCTCGATATGGTTTTTTTCACACACACACACACACACACACACACACGGACACAAAAAAAGCTAATACAGGAAAAGAGATGGAGCTTTCGTTTAATTATCAAGGGATGGCTTGGACTGTGCATCATCATTAGTTTGACTAAATAGCGTCGGTCAGTGACTCAAGTAGTGGTAAATGGCACAATTAGCAGGCTGAGCAGGGAGAGGTATATTCAATTTGAAAGCCTTCTTTCTTAATCCATCTCCTGTGATCATGAGAAATGCTGAGCTATGGGTTTCTACGCTCATTGACATTAATCAGGTTAATTCCAAGTAAAATGTCAACATTGTAATCAAGAACTAGCACACTCCAGCAAAACCTAAACGTCTATAGATGCTAAATTTACAGGTCCAGCAGCTTTTGTCTCCCCTATCTCCATCTCAATGTAGTCCTCGTCTTTGTGAACAGATTCCTCTGTTTGCAAGTTGGCACATTTCCTCTTCGGCTGAGCATATTTGATGAACGGCTAAGGAAAAAAGAAGCGCAGATTAGTTTGAAACCTACGTAGCAACCAACAACAATGAATAGCTTAAGTACAGGCACCAGGGAGGTGTTGACATGCTTCCTTAACATGAATCTGTTGTTCCTTGTTCCACTCCCAGTGCCCCAGTGCCCCAGTGCTTAATCCCTCAGTGCACTTGCTCTGTAACCCCAGCAGGTGCAGTGGGAATCTATAAACACAGCTGGTGCGTCTCAGCGTCGAAACTCTCAGATCTACCCTCACCTTGCACCTCACCCCACCGAAAAACCCACAGTTTACCCAGAATACCACGCATAACCCAGATTCATGATGCTGGCTGATTCTTTTATCGTGGCTGCAGGCAAGACAAGGGTTCACGTCGACTAATTACAAGTACTCAGTGTTTCCGTCAGGATTTTTAGAAATTTGTCAGGGTGGAAAAGATACTGAAACAGCTTATAGACCATTATGGGACACTAAAACACTCTGAATGAGGGAAGCTCCTCTCTGGTTTGTGTCTTTTTAAAGCATTGATGTGGCTGATGTCAGTATTAAATAAAAGGGAAATTAAATATGTATTTATGCCACATAGGAAAGTTGGTTTGAATCAAAACTGCAAAAGTCCAAGACCACGTCTGGTTGAGCTCTATTCAAGCTCTGCGTAAAATATGTTCAAAACTGAGACAAGAGTCAAGACCACATGTCTCCTGATGACAAATATAATAAATTGTATGGTATTTACGTAATGGAATTTATTCTGAATAAAAAGAAATGTGGATCTAGTTGATTTCTTGCATTAAACTAAAACATCCAAATAAAAAAATACAGGTTTCTGGATGCACCCCTTTGGTTAAATTTAAACTTAAATTTAAGTTCTGGTTGATTTAACCTCAACCTGTCATTGAGAACATCATCAGAATACAACGAGTTTCATCCGAAATCACATTTTTCGATCATTGGACATGATGAAAGGTATAAATTCTGAATCTCTGTAGCTGTAATTTTACAAAATGCAAATCTTCCACTCTTTTGGATTACATGCGAACATATGCACATATTATGTGCAATACTTGCATGCATTATCTATGCCATGGGGATTTTGTAATCCCTCTTGCATGTGCACGCTATTTGAATCCAGCATGGGAATGGCAGAACCCGCCACTCACAATACAGCTGGATAGGTAACTGAGTGTAAATGGATTTAACGGCAGTAGCAGCATAAATGGCATCAAAAATTGGCTTTTATTCGAAATATCTTTATAATTTATATTGGAACTTTAAACTTGGTTTATCGTAGGAAAAGATTGTGGTAATTAAAAAATAGCCATCCATGACCACAGGAAGTTGTTGGTGAGGAAAACAAAAGGGCCATTTTAGCTACTTGAACAAATGTCCATTTTTCTGCTGAGGAAAGTGAAAAAGTTTCTTATACATTATGAGTCTGTTTCCAGGAGCGCATTCCGTCAATATCCAAGTAAGTAATGTATTGGATTTTGAACAATTAAAAACAAGTTTGATGGCCATTATATAATGTACAGAGTTGGTAGAAAATGAGCTGGGCAGAGCACAGATATATAGACAAGCAGAAAAAGAAAACTGTGCGAGCAAAACAAAACAACCAAGCTCTCAAGTCTGAGAGGAAAACAGGAGAATATTGGAAAAGTTGAGACTGATTGATAAAACTTTATAATGTCTGATCATGTGTAATTTTATATTGTACACTGCATTTGCTTCCCTCTCTTGTGTTTATGTGCAGACATGTCACCGTCTCCTGTCTTCACTAGAAGCCTGATGACTCTGGGTATCGGTTGTCTCATTCACTCTGATTTAATGTTCTACCTGGCTTTGCATTTTAACTCGTTAAAGTGTCGTAGTCTATACCTGCCCAGGAACGATAGTCCTGATTGCTTAGGAAATTCACCGCTGCCTGCCTGTAATGAGAGTGGACAGAGGTTAGAACAGCTCAATAGAAGAGATAACCAGTCTTTGATCCAAACAGCCATGCAGAACATACAGGCAATACCATCAGAAAATGTACTGTCAGGAATTTTGGATTTTAAATTACACCTGATTAACCTGAGGGGAGGTGAAGGAAGAGTTTGGTGGACTTGGACACGCTGAAAAGAAACATGTGGTCACAAAACCTGTCAACTTTCCCGACGACAGCGAAAGAATGATAAACATATACCAGTTGCCATAGATAAAATGCAGGTCTCTGTGATGGGGGATTTTATTTCATGCACCTGTCATTCACTTCCATCTCAAGTGCTGCAGAAGTGTGAGAACAGCCCTTGCTGATCAAGATCAGTGAACAGTCTCATGTCTGCAGATGTCTCCTGCGCTTTTGTCATAAAGCGTCTACACATCAGACTGCTGCTGAAACATGTATGGTAGACAACTTTGATTCAGGCAAACTGAAATTTGAATTATCCTCATGTTTTTGTCAGGATATGAACTATATAGATCCTGCTGCTATCATGCAAGTTTGTTTTTTTACATTTTTTAAAAGAGCATGAAATACTTTTTAGGACCTTTTTCACAGAAACTGTAACCTTTGTCACAGCAGCCTGAAGGCAAATGTTCAACAAATGTTGATAGACAGCATTTCTCCGTCTTTTCCAACCCACAGCTTTAGCTGACAACCAACTGTAATTTACGACATTTACGACACCATTCAATACTTAGGAGGACCATGCTGTTCAGTTTGTATTCCACTCACAAGATGAAAGCTAGCAAACTGGATTAACTAGTTTCAAGCCAGAAAGTGGACGCTAATTAGGTTAGCTTGCTAACTTTAGCACTGATTCCTACTGTAGCAGAGTTATAGCAATTGTACTTGTCAATACATAAAATACATTACTTCCCAGTATAACTAATTTAATGTTGCTTCTATTTTGAAACTATGTTATTTCTGATTCTATTTTTGTTCATCTTGTTTGTGTTGTATTAATTTTTCTGCTGAGACTTTCCTCTGCTAGATGTGCAATTTCTCGAGTAGCCTACAGCACAATGTCAACTTTGATAGCTTGATTGTAACGTTAATGTTAAATGAAATCTCTGTGGTGTATTATATGCAGCAGTTAACTAAACTATTTCATACTTTGTGTTAGTATTTTAGACATCATTTTTAATTCATTTCATTTTAAAACCTAAGTCACTGACATCTTGCACACTCAGCATTGTAACGATCCTACAGTACATCTAGCTAGCAAGAAGCAACCTCAGCACTTCGTACGTAACTTCACGGAATAATATACGGGTTAGCTGCTCGTGTTGTTGCTGGAAATTAAGTGATTCCGGACTATTTTTAAAAGTCACTCATGTAAATGCTAATGACCCAATAAATTTACCAGCACCAACGCTGTCAGTGACCAAATAAGTTCACAAGTCAAAGCAAACACCAAGTCGGTTTATAAAAATTCTAATTCAGCTTGACTTTAAATTTAAATTTCTTCAAAACTGCCCAAAACTCTGAGTATAAACTGTGTTAACGAGGACAATAATTAAAAAGGGGAAAGTGATTTTTCTTCTCTGTAAGATAACATTGTCCCCAAGTATTTCCCAGTAGACTGCATGGCATGGAAAACATATCTGTTGATGAGATACGTCATTACCTCCTGTAATTAATATTTTTCTTTAATCAGGATTATGTTTTGACACGTCTCCTTATCTGATTTTTATTAAAACTGTAAATTGATACTAAACGCTGTCTCGAATCCCTCGGCTCTTGAATATTCACGAGGGTCAGCTGAGAAAAGATTCTGAGTTACCACCTCAGCCGCAGTCTGACTGTACATCCCAAAAACACCTGAGGGGGAAAATGATTTTCTCATTGCCAGGCTAATGGTGTTCATTTCTGTTAATCTATGGCCCAGTGTTTTCCAATTTGGAGGGTGTATCCTCACTCTCCACTGTCTATTATGCTCCAGGGCCAGGGAGAGGCCACTTTCTCCCCATCTCTGTGGCACTTGAATTAAATGGAAGCAACTTGATTGCTGGGAAGCACAAGACTAAGCGATAAAGCAATTAAGACACTCCCAATTCTTAGCCAAAGGACGGGGCAGCGACAGCTCAGGAGAGAATTAATTTGTATATAATGATATCCTCCCATTCTTTTATTCGCATTTTTGCTCTTTTGGGCTCTTCTGTGTGAAAAGTGCACTTCTCTTTTGGCTTGTCAGAGAGATGAGAACAAATGTGTGGTTAATAGGTCCTCTGTGGACAGAAGAAGTCTATTAAGAAGCTGTTTAGGGATGAATGGGAGAAGTGGCTGAAGAGACCAGAAGAACGTATGTAGACCCCCATCAGAGTCGACAAACTGCTGCTCTTCTGCAGGTTGACTTCTGCTGGAGGCTCAGTTTGATTCACCATAGTTTGTGAAGTTGCTGTGGTGGTACGTATTGTCTCCTCAAATAATTATTCCACCCAAATTATGCATAATTTCGAGTACATCTACTGGAGCAGCTATGCAGATATTTTGTTTTTGTTGTCCAAATATCTGTTTCTGAGATTGTTGCCTCCATCCCAATACAATGAAGGTGAGTGGGATTTTGGTTTTGGTGCTTACAAAAGTCATCAGTAATATATTTTCTATGAAAGGACACCCTGGTTAGTCACAGAGAGTGAACAGTGTTTGTAAAGACTTCTCTTGTTTTAGGTAGGAATTGGACTCAATAGCCGACACGCAGACAGGGAGCAAGGGAAAAAAAGGAATTTCTTGAATGTGCCCAGGAGAAACTTGTAGCGGTCAGATGGCAGAGGAACAGGTGGAGTAAGGTGGTGGTGGTTGAATGTTGGAGGCTTGAGGCAGATGGAGACAAGAGGCCGGGCGGCGTTGTGAACATGGAGAACATGCTGGTGAACTCACTGATCCAAAAACAAAGGAAAAGATATGGGAGATGAGACACTGGAGAACAAACACTCGATAACAACTAACACCAGTAACTGGCCAACAATACCACAAAGCAGTAGAAACAATCTGGCAACGAGTCTTCAGCAGTCCACAGTCTTTATACTGTGCTGATTGTGATGAGTCCCAGCTGAGTAGGTTATGAGCTCCCAGCCACCTGGAGAACCACGCCCAGCCTCTGCCAAAAAAGGAAGCACAGGAAACACAACCCCCCACACCTCTCCACAGCACACAATGAAACCCACATTTTCCAAACCACCACACATTGCTCAGTTTGTATATGTGTAAATTATGTTGATATACGACTAAATTTTATCGGAACAAGGAAACAACTTAGATCACTTGGTACAGAAAGATTGTGGTCTTGGTTAAAAACTGAAAAAGTCAATGGTGACTTATAACAGGAAAACCTTCTCAATATCTGATACTGCCTATTAGACAGTATTAGATATTGAGAAGGTTAGACAGTGTCTAACTGTTTAAGAAACATAATCATAGCAACATACAAACCCCAGTCTCAGGTGTCTCAGTCCTGTCCTTGGTACAAACCATGCACCCTGAGGTCCTCCATATGACTTCTGTCGAGTATGATGACGTCAGGTTTGCTGGATAGGAACAACGGTCAAAATCAATACAATCCAGGTAGAAACTACATTTCCTCAAAACTTATTTGGTGAAGCAAATTAGTGTTTAAATTCTCTGAATGGCCAAAACCTCCGTTAATAAAACTTAAAGTTAAGAATTAGATTAGATACCACTGGGGTAAGTGAGATTATATATTTTTGTTTGTTTTATAATTTGAGTTAACTGACCTTTTAATTGAATCCAGTTGGTTATCTCCAATTTACTTTGCGCAAGGATGTAACTATACTTGTTCCTTAAAACTAAACAGCATAAAGGAGTTCAAAGAGTGATAATCATTTTCTAATCACAAGTGTGATGGCTTATAGACACTAAATGTTTGAGAGCAAACAATTTTCTCTCCAGCTGGCCTCTTTATAGATCATGAAAATATACTACTTAAATCAATGGGAGACATCCCACACACAATGGCAGCCCTGCTGTTCAATGATGGCTTTTGTATTGGGGATAATCTACTAAGGTCATCAATCATGTCATGCATCCACTGAAAAAAACACAGGCTGATGTAATGGATTGAAACATACCTATTACAAAACAACTCCCTTCTTCTATCGTCCACAGAAAGAAAAGAGTGAGTTTATGTGAAATATCTGTAAAGAAATACACACAGTATGTTTAGCACCATGCAAGGGGAATACTTTACACTAAACACCAAGGGAGTCAATAAGGCAAATTGTTCCAAATTCACTGTCAGGCATGTGGCGAGACAGGCATTTTCGCAGCAAAAGACTCCCTGGTTGAGCTGGAAATGTACAATTGACCCTGTCTGCCTTTTCAAAATGGTGCCGCATTATAACCTGGGGGAATGTGTTGTCATCCAAATGAGATAAGTTTATTTTCTGCGATGTAGCATTTGTTCCATCAGGCAGGGAGGCTATAAAGCTAGAAGGATCAGTGGGGAGTCGAGCTCGGCACATGTGGCGCGAATGAGGAGCCCGACGAAAAGGCTTGGCCACCGCCCAAATCTCTGCCTCTGCCTTCTGTGCGGGCCCAGCCTTGGAAAGCAGGAGGCCACAATATTGTGGAACAAATTTCCTCTAATCTGAGCGTGCTGGTCCGGGGCTCCGGTGGGAAGGCTGCTCTCCTGTGCCCTCCCCGCCTGTCCCTCAGATCAGCCCAGTTTACCCTTCACAGTGCCAACACACTGCAAGACGGATGAGATGTCGGCGGGGGGGGTTAGAGCTGTCGGGATCTCGGCACTTCCGTGGACCGCTCATGTGTGCGCTCAGCAGGCCAGCGCTTTGCCCTGGAGAAAGGAGCTGAGCGAGAAGAGCTGGCACGGGATTGGTCATCTCCCACCTGCATCCTCACAGCCAACGCCGATGCAACTTTCAGAACTTAAAAGCACGTCGCCATTAGTCTGGCAGTAATTATTGTTCTTGTACTGTTCTTCAAATCAAGTAAAAAAAAGTTTGGTTTTCTTCCTCCCCGGATGCTCAGATAAAACCATTTTAACCAAGATGACAGAAAACAAATGGTGTAAACTGTCCATTTTCAGAGTAAAAACCACAAGAAAGCACATATATTTCCAGATCCCACACAGCCATGCGAGGATCCTGCCGTTGTCAAGGACTACATTTAGATTAAATGTGGTGCCATAAGCGCCGATGGAGACAGGTCACGTGCTCTGCTGGGGACTGTATCCATCAGCTTCCAGTCATTTTACGGCAGCATGCAAGGCTCCTCGGCTCAGGATTGATCGAGACAGGAAAGGAGTGGGAGTGATGAAATGTATAGCAGATAATTATTTATGGTGGCGACGCTGCGAAGCTCCTCCAGCACTTTTTTCCAGGCAGCTTCTCAGGGAATAAACATTGTTTATATCGAGAGTTTGAGTGTTAAAACTGGCAGCTTTAAGAAATGACTTCTGGTTGAAGGCTTAGCTACTCTTGATTTTGGGGAGAGGGAAGTCAGGACATTGCAAAAGTTAGAAAAAGTTTAAACTTAGATCAAAATCTCTAAATTGGAGTTGCATTTTGCAGTTCATTCCTGCCACCCTGCTGGTCTAACCTGTAAAAAGTGTGCATTCACAAAAACCTTTTTCCACATAACTGGTTCTCTTTTAAACTCTGAGGAAAAAGTTTCTGACGCCATGCAGGTGGCTGATGTCAAAATTACACATATCCCTCCTGCAGTTACCGACAGTAGGCTGAACAATTTCCACCCAGTCAGCATTTCATATTTACAGAACAAAAGACATGATGTGAAGGCAGCCACTGAGTACTTAACAACTACCTCAGATATGATATCTTGATGTGCCTTGATGTGAAATCAGTGTTGTTGTCGCTGGCAATGGTTGATATTATTGTGTATGTAGAGATGAATATAGTGAGCCGGTATACTGTGTATAATGATGTATATATGTATATATGCATATACTCTATATGTGGACGTGTACGGATGTATGTATATAAATATGTGTATCTATATAATGATATATCGAATGTGTTATATTGTGGTAGCAGTATATATCAGAGTATCGTAAGAGTATAGTATATAGAGTATATAGAGTATATCATCACATTTGATTATTTTCTTCTTTTATTTGGAACTTGCATACAAACAAAAGCAGCGGCCTCACATGAGACAACGCTTGAGATTAACAACAAAATACAAAAAACAATAAAACTTTCTTTCAGAGTGGAAACTTCAAGGTACCAAATGAGAACAGAAATGCAGCAGAGGTGCATTATCAGCGGCAACTGTTGCTCTCAGCTCACGTGAGAACTCGGTAAAAAACAGTCCTGCTGCCCAAATCATGTGAGCTTGCGAGACAGCTGGATGAATAACATCGTGCTGTCCGGCCCAGATATACAGCAGAGACTCTGAAGCCACTTTCTCAAATGAAAGTGAACTATCGCGCTTAAGAGACAGCTTCCTTGGGTCAGTAGTGCCAAACCTCTACTGTACTCAAAGTGATGAACCAACAAAGAATGATCACTTGAACTGCAGCTCCACTTTTTCTGAGCTTTACAGTGAGTTTCAGTTCATTGTTTAGCTGTTTGTAAATGCACTGTTTTGGTAAAAGGAGTAAATTTCTGGCTCTCATAATCTTGTTTTCAGCTACACAAAAAGAGCTCCAACAGCATGCTGAGCAGGTACTTTACAGCAGGTTTTTAGAGTTTTCCCTCCGTAACTACTGGATGCTAACAAGTTAAAATGTAATGGTTATTGTGGGTTTAGGATTTTAAAACCAGTTGATTTGGCAGCACCTGTGGTTACTGGTTGTAACTGCAAGTGCATTTTAATGATACAGGTCACACGGTTTTGTTCAAAAGGACACTTGTCTCAACCACCAGGAGCAGCAAACATGCGCTGAGTGGCCATGCTGTGAGAAATGCAACAGAAAAAGAGCAGCTTGTGTATGTGCTTACTGTGCATCCAAATAAACTCAGATTCACCGGCTTATGTCTCACACATTTTGTCCAAAATGTGCATGCACTGAACCTGCAAATCCCTTACACAGGACATGACTCCTGCACTGGAAAGGTGGACTCCATCAGTGACAACACAACCTATTAGAGAAGGCAATTATTATATTAAAATACAGCATTGCATGGCTACTACTGGACATAAGTAGTCAAAAAATGTCTCATATGAGGAAATAATTATAACTTTTGATATCTGGATAGAAAGATATTCATCACATTAATGATCTGTAGGATTCATCTCACCAATAAACTGTATGCGGTTGCATTGCATTTCTATTGTGGTTATTTAAAAAGGAGGTAGACTGTGAAGCAAACAATTTCTCAGTCTCCGTGTCTAGCCAGCTTACAGGAGCCCATTCTAGGAAATTTTCCAGCTGCAAAGCCGAGCTGAGCACCGTTAAGCACCCGAGTGCACCCCGAGCCATTTTCCATTTGCAATAAACCCTGTTTGAAACAGGGCAGAACAACACAAAAGTTGACTTGTTAACACAGGGAGAAGGAGGAGGACTTGTATGGTCTCAAATGAGCAGTCTGGGGCATTTTCATGCACTGGGGGGGTGGGGGGGTGGACGTGCACGAGGGGGAGGGGTTGATTTCCATAGCAACAGTCAAGTCCCCAGCTGTCATGTTTGGGCTGAGATAGGTGCTGTGAGCATAGGGACCACTTAACCCCAGCCACACTTCAACTTAGGAAGTTAAGATGCTGCTGAGTGTCTGTGCTGTGCCTCACTTAAAATGCAAACTCTATACCCATGGGAAGATAAGGGAATGCTTCTGAATTAACCCGGGGACACAGGAGCTATGCAAAAAGCCTCCTCAGATATAATTAACCATCAATGTTTTGGGATGTCATTGAATGAAGAGTAAAGAGAAAAACAGACAGTGGGAGCATCAAGCCCGGCACACGAACACAACGAATTCCCATTTTATCTTCATGTGTCACTTGAGACATATTTGCTGGTAGACAATTATAGTAGCCGGGGTCTATTGTTTAGGAGATACACTGCCAGAAGGAACACCATGAGGAGAATATTTCATGCACATCAGAGGTATATTTTTTATCTTCCAAAGTAAATTATTTGTCAAAGTTATTGAAATCCACTTTATACCGCACTCATAAATGCTAATTCAAACCTTTTCATGGCAGCTTTAACATTATGTAACTACAGCTCTACTTTATTAAGCTGGAGTGTCAAAATAAAAGCCTTGACAAATTGCTTATTTGGCTATTTATTACGTGCACCGTTCTCTTGTAAAAACCGATATTCATCTTACTTCTTATTCTCTGCCATTGTCCAGATCACAGGGTTTATCTCTCCAATTACAAGCGTCTGAGACGTCTTGAAGCTCAAATGAGCCAAATGGAATTCATATTATGTCTGAAGCTACAAGCCTTAGCTCAGACAGAGTACATGGTATTATTACAGTGTTTAAAGTGAGGCTCTTTAGCCGCTGAAATATGCTGCAGACCAATGAAAGCACACGAGCACGAGAGGCAGTGAGAAGGAGGGTGAAATGTAGAGAAAGTGTAGAAAGAGTGAACGTCAGCGTAGGTTTTTTTTTTCAATCAACAGCAGCTGCTGACTGGACATTTATTTTGACTTTCTCAACCAATAATTTAACTCATTTAGAGCGGTTTGTGTATTCAGTGTGTGTTTAATTAAATGAGCATCAAGACTGAATGCATGCGATCTGGCTGACAATCAGATTTTATGGCTATGTTATGGATTTCAAATTAATTTGTGTTTCTAAATGGCTGAAAAGATCATTTCTCCTTTAAATCAAAGGAAAACATCATTCAAAAGGCTTTGAAACCCTGAGGCCCCTTTAGGATATAGACCACCTTGACCAAAACAAATGGATTGATTGGATGGATTATTATGATCACAGTGACCAAAAACATGAGAGTTTAATCTGTCTATACGTATAATTAAATGTTTACGTAACTTTTCTTGTAGCAGTCTGCAGCACTGGTATCATGGACAAGACTTAGATGAAAAATTGAAACCATTTTCATGTTAGTGCAGTAAATATGAAGCTACTACCAGCTGCCAGCTAACTTAGCTTAGCACAAAGAGTGGAACGAGCTCGTCTGACTTTGCTTAAAAGTCACAATGAAAGAGTCCACCAGCACCTCTAAAGCTCACTCTTTAACATGTTGTATCTCGTTGACTTTAATCAGCACAAAAACTGAAGCATAAAGAGGACAATTATCCATTTTACCAAGGATAGTTTTGTTTTTCCATATTATCTTTGATACATTTTCCACTGAGCTATACTGCAGTACAGTATCTTTTCACTGACATCCATCAACATTTGAGATGATTTACCATTTTATTCAACTCAACAGGGACTTATGTCAAAGTGGCCTCTTCCAAACTCACCAGGAAACGTGTACTTTTGTTTAAACGGAGGCGACTGCAGTTTGAACAGCCAGCCGTCTCTACATGCGGGATCACTCGGCCTCCTCTGAGCTTTTCAAACAGCCTTCCTCAACATAACAGATATTGCTCGCGACAGGCCAGACAAAATGTCCCTGTTGTTTTGCAAGGGAAAATGTGGCATTGTCCCTCCACGGCGGTCCCCTTCTGGGTGTGAATGGCCATCTAATCAAGCTCTCCCTTTCACTGCAGCTGGTTTACAGCGAGCAGCGGGGCTGACCTCTGAGGGGCCCGCCTCCCCCTCCCCGTCCTCTGGGACCCTTCAACAAGCTTTAGAGGCCAAATGAGGTGTAAGTCTATTAAAAGGGAGTTTGTGTGTAGATCACAGTCCCTCTGGGGGTGGGAGCCTTTGCCTTGTCATTCAGGTGCGGCTAATTTCCTTCTGCTCCACACGCAGACATGAGGCCTGCCCACGGTCCTCGTCGCACTCAGACGAGACCCGCTGCTAGAATTTCAAATGACAGCTTCTCGCGGAGGCAGCAGGTGATTTATTAAAACAGAAGACTGAAACAAAGAGACGTCGTCTTTATGTTGTGGATTTTATTCACAATGAAAACCGTGTGAATGTGCAGTGTCCACAAACCATCATCCGGTTCATTTATGGGGCTCGTAACTACAGCGCAAATATCACTGAATGCAAATTATGATGGAAAAACAAACTGTGGCTTTTTTTTTTTTTTTTTTTTTTTTGTTTTGCTCACTTGTTTTAAAATCTTTCCCGATGTGAACACAGCCGCGCTGATAAATAGTTGGTCCTGTTGACTGCTGTGTTTATTGAACTGACGGAGAACGAGAGAGGCTGGCGAAGCCAACAAGGGAGAAAGGAAATGAAGGAACAAGGCCACGGGCAATGCTTGAGTGAATGTGAGTTAGAATTTGTGGCATAAATTGATTGGAAGTGAGGGTTGTCAGAATAACATGATGTCCTACCAATCAGGGTCCTATCGAGAGATCTGTTTATCACAGTACCCAGCGAGGCACCTTAAAGCTAAATGTCAGCACTTTAACCTCGCAGTCATTGTTTCATTTCAAATCAAATGTGCTGGAGTACAGAGGCAACACCAAGAAAATCACATCACCGTCCTCACTGCACTGTAGCTGTCAGGTATTTCGTGACTACACTCTGCTTTCATTGTCTCTGTGTTTGGGGCTTTGAGGCTGCTTACTCCCATGTCAGGTAAAAGGTGTCTGACCTGCAGCCTCTATAGCACTTTGCTGTAGGAGTTTTACAGTCCTTGAGTGGCCAACTTAGTCACATGACCTCAACCCAACTCATCATGTGTTTCTCTTCCTGAAGACCAGAACCTGAAACGAGCGAGAAGCGTCTGTCTGTGGGTCAAAGACTTCAGACAGCAAATATCTTAACACCAAATATTAAAGATAATGACTTTATTTATTTTATGTATCTTATCTTTTCCAATTATTTTCAGTGCCAAAATATTGGGGGACGACTGTATGGATAAAAAACTGTGACATTTCCTGCACAGCTCATCCAATGTGGATGCAAACACCCTAAAATTAAACAATAATTCTGTTCTTAAGTTCGTAATTCCTATGTCTTATGGTGGCATTGCGCTCACCAAAGTACATGCTGAGATCTGGGGACACTTTATTTGGAGGTAAAACCAAAGTGAGTGCACACAAGGTATCTGCTGCACTTCACCTTTTTTTTCCTCTTCCAATTAAGCCAACATCAGGGGTTTCTGATCGTCGGGTTGCTTTCGTTTTGTGCCATGTCTGACTTCTTTTTAGTGCTGCATTGGGTCACCCTGGCTGTGCCACAGTAGAGCGGGTTAATTGCAGGGTTAGCTCTTTGACCCCCAGCTCCTCCTGACCACATGTCCTCAAGTGTCCTTGAGCATGAAGCTGAACCTCAGATTTCTCCTGATGGTTAACCAGCGCCTTGGATGATAACTTTCTGCCACTGATGTGTGGCTTTGTGTGTGAATGGGTGAATGAAAAGTCACCATCTTGGTTTTTTGCAGCCAGGACTGATTTGGTTGAGAGGGTGGAGCTGGATGAGGATAAGCATTGCTACGTCTCTATCCTGATTGGATGTGACTGGGAATCCAAGGACATGCCTTTGCAGCGGCTTGTCAATCAGAAGGTAGCTATTCCCTAACGCTTACCCTGCTTCATTGTATATTTTTCTATACATGGGACCATAATTTACAAAATGAACATCATGTTGTCTTGAAGAAGAGCTGAACTTGCAATTGAGACGATAAACTCATTAGGAAACTGTTTACCAGTGCAATAAATTAGGTGAAAGATACGGCCGTTTTCTCATAAGCTTACATGTAATCAGACTTCTTTTTGCAGCCAGTGGAGTCGCCCCCTGCTGGCCATTAGAAAGAACATAGATTTAAGGCACTTCTACATTTGTGTCGCTTTTCCACTATTTATACAGTTTATGTCTGTTCAGGAGATCACTGGATCATCATCTATGCCACGGAAGAAAATGGACTTGGTAGTTAGCTATCGTGGCATATTACTGGACTTGTGGACTCACATATGAATCCCTGAACACCCCTCAAGCAACCATCAGAGTGGACTGACCTGATATTTGGCTGAGGAAGAGCTTTTCCGAATCGAGCATTGACAGTGCTTGTCAGGGGGGGCCGGGGTCAGCCGAGCAGCATTAACCTCTGGGACGCCATCTCTGTGCAGTGCATTAGTCACATAGAGGAGGAGGAGGGATGTCCTGTAATAGATTATTGACCAGCGGGCAGCGGCCTGCACCGCACCATGTGGTCCTAGCCAGCTCCTGACCTCTTCATCACAGATGGAGCAGCCCACCTGCAGTCCAGAGCAAGGCCAGAGGACACACACACACAGAGAACACACACACATCCACTCCCACAGCAGCATAACCCCGACGACTAATGAGAAACACACAAGTAATATTCTCCCTTTGCAAGACAGTTAGCAGGACAAGGAACCTGAGGGGTATGAAACCATATTCATTCATAGCAATAAAATGGGAGTCCTTGGCTCATCAAATTGAAAGTGCTGGGGAAACAACAATTGCTTCCACGAACTTAGACTACCTAATTAAAGGCAGGCAATTTCTCTCGGAGAGTCACACTCAGGATCTTTAATTGAAATCAAAATGAATATCGCTGGAACACAGAGAGCAGGGTGGAGCGAGAGTGGGGGTGGGGATGGACACATCCTTTGCCATTTCACTGGTCTCACTGGCAGCTCATGTGACTTCATATTTGATTTGTTGATTGCAGAGAAATAGATTTTGAAATAAAGCTTTCATTTCTCTACTGTTCGGTCTCACGACTCACGACGTTTGGCTGCATCACAGCGTCTGAAAGCACGAAAACCAGGAGAATAAAACAAATCGGAGGACGAACTGACTTAACCCAGAAAGACGAGCATCTCCAAAGCCATTGCCAATATCATCTGTGCTCTGTTTCCCTTTGGCTCAGCCTCTTTTTTTTTTTCTAATTGTTTGATAATTCATCTCCGAGCTCTAATTTACCCCCCATCGTCAGCCCTGTATGTTCGACCATTGTGTGAGACATTCAGCTGAATTTCAAATGAGCTTGTAGCGTATAAAGTCTTTCTTCCAGGGAAAGCACCTATTTATGGACCTGTTTGTTTGTTTTTCATCAACATTAACCCTTTGGGCGAGGAACGTCCGTATGCCGTCTTTTCAGGAACGGTCCCAGGAACGTCCTTGGGCAGGAAGTCCCACTGTTTAGTTAGTCTGGTTTCCCGGTGACTTCAAGGGTGAAAATGCAAGATAATTAATTTTGTTTTGAGCATCAGAGCACGTGACTTATGGGATGGTCTCCTTAAACACTTGCCCACCTCTTCAATTTGAATAGGAGTTTAAGGTGGGATAAACACAGGAAGAGATTACTAAAAAAAATAAAAAATAAAAAAAGATATAACTTTTGTAAAGACTTGTGTAACGATGTTGACGTATGTTGTATTTTTTTCTTTTTGTTGTGCTTTGGAAACACTTTGTAATCACAGGATTTGATAAGCGCTTTATGAATTTACTCTTTTAATGTAAGAGTAGTCACATATCTATTACCTAAGTGCATGATGCACAGCTAGTAAATAATATATTGCATTTATGGAAAAGACATACATGCATATGTGCATGATTATACTCAAAATGTATACTATACTGTATATGATGATTATATTACACACAGTACACCATATGATCAAGAAACGTACGTTAGATCTCTTTTAAGCTGCACAGTTTTCTGGGAGGTGTTCATGTCATGGGATCTTTGAAGCACAATTTTGACATTTTGTAATACACATATTTACAGTAGATATGACGCTCAGACCAGCAGCCATTGCTTGGCTCTGTCCAAAGGTAACAAGAAAACAGAATATTTTATTAGTGATCTTTAAAGGTGCTGGAAGGCAGATTTTACAGAGGCAGGCTAGCACTTTTACCAGTCTTTGGGCTAAGCTAAGCTAACTGCCTGCTGGCTGTAGCCTTATATTTAACGGACAGGTATGAGAGTGGTATTGATCCTTTCGTCTATCTTGCGGCAAGAAAGCAAATAAGCGAATTTCCCCAAGTGTTGAACTATTCCTCTAAGGGTTGGTGAGGGCTAGCCAGCTGCTGCACAAACTGGAGCAGGATGCAAAGGATTTTGCAATAACAATATTACGGTTATATTTGTGATTTCTTTATAGCTTTAATGGAAACTTCACACTATGGTTCCACAGCCACCACATCAATGCAAAAATTCTCTCTAACAAGACAAAACCTTTGTTGGTGTTTCATTTTTCTTTGTTGTGGTTAAAGACCAAATATGAAAAACCTTTCCACGTGTCAAGCGTTGCAAAATATGTGTTCCACAAAACACCACAGACCTTGCGTGTACGCGTGCACTCGCTGCAAACACATGCACACAAACGAACACCCACACACTCAAACAGGGCTGAGAATATGAGGCTATCAGAGCCTTGCACATTACATTGACTGGTGGAGGTCTTCACTGTTTAAGTGGAGCTGCCTGCTGAGGTTTTCCTCCCCGGCAGCAGGCCTATAAGAGTGGTAAGTGGCGGTGATGAGACACTGTCCCCTGTGCCTCCTTCAGCTGCCATTCCCTTTAAATTGAAACAGAGTCCTGCAAATAAATGCCACATTCTGAGCGGGGAGAACGCTTGAAAGTTGAATTTCATATAAGCACCCGTTGGGGAATTGGCCACAGCACAGTCTGCTTTATTCGCTCTGCTTTTTGTTATTTATATGATGAAGGAACAGGGCTACGTCAGGGTCATTCAGTGTTCATTTATCTTTTTATGTTGTGTTCTGAGGCAAGATACTACAGTCTGCCTACAGCGACAAATTCTGCAACATGACTCGGCTCCTATGGCTCTGAATATTACAAACAATCTTATTCTGATGCTTTCACCTCTTTGTATTAGTTTTAGCCCCTGTTCATTAGCTTTAAATGGCATCTCTCCTTAAGATTAATTGAAGCTGAGATAAAAGAAGATGGCTCCCAAGAGCGGCCCACTGTTTGTTATTCATGTTGGCCTGAAAACGGCAACAGTAAATCCTCTAAGTTGTTGTTAAGCTGGCTGTATTACCATATGTGTGCCATTTCCATGGAGTGACAGACCCCCCTGGATCAAATGGGGACTATTGATCCTGCAGCACTCCATTTCAAGTTAATTGTGCTTGAAATGAGGTGCACACACTCAAGCATACCTGCATTGGGAAGGCTTTATTTATTTATATTTGTCAGGGACCCCGCGTGAGATAAACAGAAAATATTCAATTCACGTCTTATTCAATTTTGCTCAAAAGGCCAGTTGTGCTGAAGTATGCTCTGAGAGTGGTTGAACCAGATTGAATCAGACTTTGATCCTCAGTAAGGCCAGTGTTACATGAGACTACAGGCTACAAGGGAGCATGTTTAGGCAACACAATGCAGGGGATTGACTGAAATTATACTTGTAGCGCAATGATTATCCTCATCAGTGGCTTCCCAGCCCCTTCTCCAGCTGCAGATGTAGGTAAACCTGGCTGGAATATTTCAAGAGGGGTCAGGTGAAATCTGGCCTCTCCCTGACCCCTTTTCTCTGCGACACTAACAAAGCAGGCTCTAAGGTAACCAGGCATGAAGAGGCTGGCAGAACCAAAGAGGCTGGAAGCGTCAGAGTTCCTCCACAGACGTCCTGCTCAGCCTCAGCATGATCATGTGCCAGATTATGGCTTGGAGTACCCACTTCAGCCTGCAAATCATTCATCTCGTTGCAGCACGGTGGGCTGAAAGTGAAAGTGAAAAAGAGGCAGCGGGAGATTAAATGTTTCATACACAGTCAAATGAGAAACAGATCACCTGAAATGTATTTTCATGATTCATTATATAAGCTCAGTAAAAAGGCTCCATGTCCTGCAACACGGAAAATAAATATATGATAAAAGAATATGATGGTAGAACAAACTTACAGACAGGTGAAGTGAGCTGAACTGATGATTAAAGGTGGACTGATCATAAACAGTTAAAGCTATGAGTGTAATTCCACGTCGCCTACAGCACAGCCCCACAGTCCATGACTGGCAGTGAGCAACAGTGAATGTCACTGCTCCCTCCACCGGCCCCGGGGCCACTGCACGGGGAAACGGGCCAGCACAGCACCATTTATAGGACAAACCCCTCCCTCCGTTTGTTTATAAGCCTATCCTTTTATAATAGTATATATAAATAAGTGAAAGTGTGTAATGGATCGCATTAAACGGGCAGGCATATTGAGGCAGGATTTAATTTGCATGCCAGATTAGCTTGCTATTGGCTGGGGCAGTGCCGTAGGGCAGCCTATTCATTAATAGGATCTAGTCTCTTCAAATCCATTAAGTCAATTGAACCCATACATAATCTGATTTCAGAGGCACCATGTAAATGTTGCACTGCTACGCCTGTTCTAGGACAGGCCTTTGCACTCTCTTAAGTGCAGCAGTGTGGAGGTATTTGTGGAAGTGAGGGAGCGCATAAACCCGCCCCCCCAATCAGGTACAAACCTGATTTTAAAAAAACTTGGGACGCTGTGTAAAACATAAATTAAACAGAACATGATCATCTGCTACTCCTTTTTGACATAGACTCAGTACAAAGACAATATATTTAATGCCTGACCTCATGAGCCTTATTGATTTTTGTGAAAATCGTCTTTCTGAATTTGATGCAGCAACATGTTTCAAACAAGTTTGGATAAGCTCCAAAAAACACATGTTTAGATCATTCCACAGGTAAACAGGTTCATTGGTAACAGGTGATAGTGTCATGATTGGGTATGAAAGGGGCATCCTGGGAAGTCTCAGTCGTTCACAAGCGAGGATGGAGTGAGGTTCGCCAGTTTGTAAACACATGATTGGATAAAGGAGATTACTGCATGGGCTCAGGAACACTTCGTAAAACCATTGTCGGTAAACACAGTTCATTCAATTCTGCTTCACGGTCACCCTGTCATGGCTTACTGGGACACTGGAGCTGACCAGAGCCATTGTTAATTATCAGCAACAGCGGTGCTTTTTCCTACTATGACAGTTCAAAATGTGTGACGTGAAGAAGGCCGGTATCATGTTGTTTCCCTCATCACTCGTGGTACTGTACCAGTTTGGTCCATCGCAATGACAGCAGCTCATGAAACACGGCAACTCACAGCCACAATGAAGGCATGACAGCATACTGTTAGCTCTTTAATTTTGTTGTTTCTGTGTGTTGCTTTCATTCCTTATGTGATCCTTTAATAAACCCTCTGTACACTATACCTGCCCAGCACCAAACAGCAGACAGACACAGTCAGAGAAGTTAGAGACGTGATGCTGAACACAGTGGAGTGCTTAGCCTAACCCTGCAGAGCCAGACATTTTCCTCACGAGCTGGTGGAAACAAAACAGAGTTAAAATGAGAGTGAATATTTGTCAGATGGCCAGAAACACGACTCACGACTACCAAATGAAGTCTAACGTTGTTCTGTCTCTGCTAGATGTATAAGTAAGCAGCTGTTTTCTGACACGTTCGCTGTGACATGAGGTGTTAATATGTCAGCGTTGTGTTTACAGCTTGTTGCTCTGCTCCTAAGCGGCCAAAAAAAGCAGGTTTAAAGATGCACAAGCCGATTTTATCCGAACATCCCACAGATCAGTGGCCACGGGACAGCTTAAAAATATTGATGATTGAAGAATGAATATCCATATTTTTGGATTTGCCGTGACAAAATGCTCCAGGAACAAAGGTAAAATAGCCAAATTCAGGATCACAACATGCAGAACAGTTACTAAAAAAGTACAACCATTACGTTTATAGGCTGTAGGATTAAATCCGAAGCCACGAGGCAAACAACATCTTAAACTCCACGTCACAGATCAGAGGCAGTGACTCAAAGCCACGTTAACAAACTCACTGTTGATGCAGGGGGGGTCAAGATGACCTAAATCCTTGTTTGTGAGGCTGGCTGGTCAGAGCTGAGGAGGGGAACACTGCTGGAGGCGCTCAGAAGACAAGGCCCGACACAGTCCAGGTCATGCCTGAGCGACCCGACTAGCCCCAGATTTACACACTGTACACACCCCAGCATCTGGGCCAACAGGGAGCCACACATCCCCGCACACACACACACACACACACACAGCGAGCTCACAAATACACACACATGCACACTGTAGATGTGAAGAGAGGACAGGGACTCACCATGGGGAAATCTATACAGTTTATAATTGGAGGAGACTACAGAAGGAAGAAGAGAACCATAACAAATCTACACAAGGGTGCACGAGGCTAAATAGACCTGAATGTCTAAAAGGAGACTCAAAAAGTGGGACGATTTCAGGAGACGAGGTAGGATAAATACATATGGAGCGGACGTAGCCGACATACTCCATTTAAATATAATCATTTTCCGGGTTGCTCCAGTAAATTTTTATCACTTATTTGTTTTGCTTTTTGCATTTTTTTTTTTTGACTCAGTTTCTGCTTTCATTCAAACATCCACATTTCTCTAGAAATCTATAAAGCGGATGTAATTGGCTGGTTGTTCTGCAAAATCTTAAATAAAGAATCACAGTAGGAGGCAGCTAACTACCTGACGACTCAAAGACTTCATTTACAGTCCTTAAACTGTACCGCAGTGATTTCTGTGTCAGAGGATTTGTCACCTCTGCTGTGAGGTCTTCCTGCTTTTCAAAACACACAATGGGGGAAAAATTAAATCCCTGGAGGAGGATTTAGACACTTATATAACTCCCCAATTATAAAGTTTTTTTTTTTCTTCAAGAAGCCTCAGTGCCCTCCCTTCTGTTTATATGACTCACAAATATCTAATACTGAACTGTGTATAATGCCAGTATGCCCACATGACTGCAGAAAAGGCTCTTTTGCTTTCTGCCCGACTGAGTCAGGCATAATGGGAGGCTTGAAAAGCTGCGGGCTTAAACCAGCGCAGTCTTGACAAAGCCTTGGTGGCTTGCTGGGAGACTGTGCATCCTAGGAAGTTGCCAAAAAACTAATTTTCAAGAGCACTCAGCATGGTCTTAAAGCTATCTAATGGAACCACACCCAGACTGGACGTTAAATACCTCACTCCTGCATGGGCAATTTGCTGACAATGATGAAGGAAATGACTACGTAGGCAACTATAACCTCCGCTAACGTTTAAGAGAAACATGAGAAATAATACAATTAACTGCACATTTTAAAGCTGAGAACATCCTTTACATATTCACCTAAGAAAACGTATTCAACATATGAAACAAGCATCCAAGAGACACATAACCAAGAGGAGCAACCAATCATGAAATACCTCACAAACCCTGTATGGCCAAAAGTATGTAGACACTTCAACATTGTTGAACATCTAATTCCCAAACTGTGGGTGTTAATGCATCACAATAACAGCCTCCATTCTTCTGGGAAGGCTTTCCACAAGATTCTGGAACCTGCCCACAGAGATTATCTCTCATTCAGCCACAAGAGCATTAGTGAGGTCAGAGACTCATGTTTTGGTGATATGGCCTGACTAGTTGTGTTTCAGTTCATCCCAAAAGATGGTCTTGTTCCTCCACACCAGACCTGCAACTAATGATGATTTTCATTATGGATTAGTCTGCCGATTAATCATTTGGTCCAAAAGATGTGAAAAAAAGCAACAAAAAACGTATTGTAGCATCGGTGCAACACAGAATATTTACAATACTTGACAGTTTGTTGGTGTGTGATAATAAGAAATCACAAATCCTCAAATTCATGAACAATTAACGGCAAACGACCGTGATCCGAATGTGCTTGCACATCCTACGCATTTGTTCCCCTCAGCCTTTAGAAATAAATGTACGTGGAGCTTGTAAAAAGAATGCCTGGTATTCGCCTTCAGCCTCATTCTTCTACAGGACATATTTCACGCTAAAAAAAAAAAAAAAACAATGACGCCAAGTCATCGAGAGGTCCCAGTCCCCTCTCATCCCCTACCTGCCAGCCTCAAACCTCCCCCCTCCCCTCTACTTATGTTTCAACCCACCTTGATGTACCTGTTTACTTGTCTGTGGGTGGTCCGGCTGGTACTAAAACAAATTCCCTTCCCCCCACACGGGCATGCAGGCATACCTGTTCATCCGATTTCAGCAAACGGCTAAAGCTGCCTCGCTACGAAAGAGGTAGGGAAGGATCGAGGGTGGGCACACGGGAGGTGGGGACCATTCAGTGAAAAACGTCCCCTGGCCAGGCCTCAGGACCACCTAACCTGTGGCTTCTATTCCTGACCCCATAATGTGTGTGCGGGAGGGGGGATATTACCTTTTCGCCGACAGTGCTTCCCCATATTCCCTGACCCCACAGAGACATTACAGTGGGCAAATATAAAGCAGGGTTTCATGAAGCCTGAGCTTATCTGGGCTCTGAAAGTATGTGAGACATGCCTGGGAACAAAAGGCCGTCTCTCAGCCTGGGAGCAGGCCAAGGGGATCTCTTTCAGCAGCCACAGATTGCCCTGTGTTTTCTTAATTGACAGACCCCGGCCACATTTGATAGAAATGACATGCAGCTGGCAGGGAGCCCCGGCCTTCCAGGTAGACCACCTTTCAGCAGGAAAATTGTCCTCAATCTAGCTCATGAAGAAAGTTTGATGGAGGTCTCCATCATAAACACATTGTGTGGGTGGTGGGTTCAGCTCACTGTGGATTACACCTGCGTGGGAAAAGTGGGTTATTTCAGAGTGTGGGGTCGCCTTTGCAAAGTCGTCATCTCTGCCAATAAATAGCTGAAAAATAACAAAAAGCAACATCTCCCCATCTGCAAGTGTAGAATTTACCAAATGATTTATCAATAGCTGCTTATTATTGTTCTCTACTTAAAGGACCAGTGTGCGGGATTTAGTGCCATCTAGTGGTGAGGTTGCAGATTGCAACCAAGAGAGCGCCCCTCACCTCATTCCTCCCTTTCTAAACATGAAGGAGTACTTACAGCCGCGAAACCGCGCTAACCCAAAAGGCTCTCACTGGGGCCAGTGTTTGGTTTGTCCGTTCAGGGCTCCTGTAGAAACATGGAGGCGGACCCTGTCCCTCTGTAGATATAAAGAGCTCATTCCAAGGTTATGAAAACAACAATTCTTATTTTCAGCTAATTATACACCAATGAAAACACTGCATTTCTACCAATAGATCCCCATAAATCTTCCACTGTGGACCTTTAACTGATCGTATTTAACTCTGAGCCTTTTCAACTGTCCATCGTCCTCTTTTCACTGCACACACCTGCCTGCTGTTTATAACAGTCTCATTCCACTGTATACGTTTTGTACTGGTTTCCATCCACACAGTACATATTATAACTGCATTCATCATACTGTAGATTTTGTATATAACTTCATTTTGTGGCATGTCTTTCTCTTGTGACTGCCCGATCCATTATCGTTTTTTTCTTTTTGTACATTTGTTTTTCTCTCTATATTTATATTCATATTACACACATATACTGTGTAGATGCTAAACTGCATTTTATTGTGCTTGTACTTACTGTGTACAGTGACAGTAAAGCCTAATCTTACTGCTGGTTTACAGTGGGTAGGTGCAGATACATAAAGCTATATGTTCCCCTTTCCCCAGTCTGAGGAAAGCATGTCCTCAGCTGGTCAGATGCAGAAGTGCACCTTTTTTTTTTTTTCGTTTTCTTTTTTATAAATACCCCTGTCAATGAATCTTAAAAGATTTAATCTTACTTTATCTGTGTTTACACATTTAAACTCCAAATTTAATCTCCAATAAAATTCAAAGTCATTTTATTTGAAATATTGAGGGTAATATGTTATTATTGTCAACGTGCTTAAATGTAATTATTATTATTCATTTCTATGGTTTGCTTTTATGGCCTTCAGCTGCTATTTAGGGGGAAATATTCTATCTGATTAATTTCATTTAGGATTTTATAATCAAACTTCTGTCTAATCCTGATTTGTGGCATATTTTGTTCATCTGTCTAATGTTGTCTGTCTGTAACTCACAGTTATTGCTCTTCACTCGGCCGTCCCACATGTATGTGATGTAATAATCATGGCAGGAGTGGATTCAGGTCCCAGGCACCTTTCAGCTGAATAAGGATCAAATATTTTTATGACTCTTGTAATGGTTTCTGTTAACTGTTGGCTGTCTGACCTAATATTTGTATAACTGTGGTCATCATGTAGTATCGGTAGGTTGTGTGGTTGCATGGAGGGTTTGTTCTTAGATCTGTTTCGAAAAAGAAATCTTAATAAAACTACCAGACTTAAAGGCAAGAGTCACTCACAGCACACACTGATAATAGAGTCTTAATAAGCCCTGTTTTATGCAGTTGTGTGCACAGACAGTCACCTCCTCAGTGCTGAAAAATGGAAATGAACGTGCCAGCGATGACAAACAACAACATAAACGGCCAAAATGCCTTTGTCATGGCACATATTGTCAAAATCTCTTGTGTGCATTTAGATGCTGGGCATCCCAAAGGCCTGAACTCCACAGAGAATAAAACGGGGCCATATGGCATCCATGTTTCAAGCCCCCATGATCCACCCGGGCTGATTTCCCATCCGGTGTAGGAAAAAGGATTTGAGGGTGCCAAACAGCGTTGGTCCCCTGTGGATATTAGTGGGCCATGGAAGATAAGAAACTAGCCATCCCAGACAGCCAGTTCCATCAGCAGATAAGAGCAGAAAAGGCCCCTCAGCTACACCTGAACTGATCCACTTCAGGCCTGATGTGCTGCGACTTTACAGCATTCACACAATACCAGAATTTTTGTACATTTATTTTTGCTTTAGTCACGATTTAATTGCCTCATAAGTGTTTTTAAATAATCAATCGAACAGTAATAGTGCCTATATTAGCATTGTTATGGTTTTTTTTTTTGCATGGGTTTCACCAGGTGTTGTTCACATCATTCTGAAAGATCCGTTTCTTTGTTTGTATGTCATGTACAGCCCTAATGAACTGTTAAGAAATCAAATGTACAATTGCACATATGAAGTAAAAGTTTCACATTAAACTAAGACTATAATCATCCAACCAAAACAAATCATCATCACATGTTCATACATTTCCACTGAGTCTCTGTTCAGCCTCTTCACGCTGAAGTACTTCACGCTCTCACCTCGCTGTCACAGGACATTCAACGTAAAATAACAATTATCTGAACTGCTGTCAGTATTTGTATTAAGGCTGCCCCTTCAAATAGTTTTTAAGCTATTTCAAATATTTCAGGTGCGTATTTCCAACAGCGAGCACATTTTAGCCCTTTCCAGAATAATTTTCTGAATGCTTTTTGGGAGCAGCAACACACTCCTCAATCATCTGAAACTCTATACAGCCAGGACTCTAAAATGGTCTGACAAGGACAGAGATATGAAAAGCTAAGGTCATCTGATAACTACTGAGTAAGTCATGAAACAAAGGATTTCACAGAGCATTAAGATTATGCAAGACGTCACCAGGTCGGGACAAAAAACACTAAAAAAGTCTTTGTTCTCATATGTCAGGAGCCTAATAAACAAACCCAGCTCTCCTTCCTTCCAGATTATTTTATAATGAGGATTCACAACTTGTGCACAAAGCTGCCTGCTGGAGCTCCTATCGCTCTGTGCCACGCTGATCCGCTCCCCAGCTGCCTTTCTGCGCAGGAAACCCAGAGCAGAGGAGGGAATTTTTAGGCAAAAGATGGGTCACAACTTCCCTCCCCTGCTCTACAGATGCTGGTCGGTTAATGAAGTAACAACAAATTGGGCCGCTGGCTAATTTGGAGTGGCGTTTCCTGGCCCCTCTTGGCCCATAGAGATGTGTTTCATTTTCTCTTATCAGTGATTCAGTCATGTGGATTTACGCATGGACGCCTCTGTCTCCCCCAATCGCTGCGCTAATGGAAACTTCGTTAATGTCATTAATCTACGGGCCCAGACATGTACTAAACACATATTTTGCTGTTTGTTCTCCATTTGTCAAATAACTCTGGAGCTTCCTTTATGCCAGAGTTTCTAGTCAGTGCGACAACACAGAAGAAACAAGACAAAGGAGGCAGCCATTGATATTTTGGTTTCAATTTTTTTTTAATAGCTCAGATAACATGAATCTAATCATGGCTTCAATCATGTAGACAATATCCCACTACAGGTGCTCACAGTCATCTGATGGTCTGTGAAGTCAGCCTCAAACCACAGTGCAGTGACTCCAGAGTTGTCTTCCTTTGCCTTAAATCAGATCTTAATCTCACCACAAAGTAGATGATGAGACAGCCTCTAGCATCTTCCAGTGTCCACTAAGCGTAACAAGATGTGATCAGTGATCACAGCCGAACGCTGAACTCTGATCTCTGCTGGCTGCAGGACACAAGTTCAGCACAGCTACTCACAATTTAGCCGCCCAGATTAGTCAGAGGGCAAAGTGCTCCTGCCAGGACGAATCCTCGTCATGCTTATTGTATACATCTTCTCTATTAGGTGAATCAGTGTGTTTATATCGCAGCCAAATTGAGCGTAGCTACAAAACTTGGCCTCTGGGTGTTCAGAATCGGGCTGAACTCAAGCCAGGTACTGGCAGGAGGAAGGTCATCTCTTCAATAGCAGGGCTTACACAGGACGTGACCAGTGGTCTCCTGGGTTAAAGTCCTGTGTGTCTTTGGCCCATCCATCCACCTTAACTCCATATGCAGTCTTTCTTGCTCTTTAGACTGCATCATCTGACTTCCTCCTTTGATCCTGTCATAATTACTACGGCCGCTAGAGGTCGTCACCTTAAATATGGGTGGTAATAACCTACTTGCACAACAACAGCTTTTCTGGTCGGACGGTTTTTAACACGCACAGCTCCAGCTACGTTGTATGTGTCCTCTATAGTCTATACTCCCAAAAAAAGGTTACCTCTGCTGCTACCGTTTGTTACAGGAAAAGATGATGTGATGCCTTCAGATTGTTTCTTTGTCCAATCAAAAGTCCAAAACCAGAACACATTCAAGTAAAGATCACTAACACAAAGGAAAGCAGCAAATCCTCACATGCAAGAAGCAGGAACCACTGAATGTTTGACATTTCTGCTTGACAAGTGACTTAAATGATAAATCAATCAGCAAAATTGCTGCCAATTAATTTTCTGTTGACCAACTAATCAATTGATCAACTAAGTGTTTCAGCACTATAAGCTGACTGCTACCCAGCACTGCCGCAGGAAGAACAGGTGAGGTTTAGCAGCCTGAATGTTGTCATTCTCATGTTTTTTTGTGTGAAATCTGTAAATTGTCTTGATTAAATGTTGATGGCATGAGAACAAATTTAAGAAATGACCCTCAAAACTTTCTCTTCCCTGATAAGAACTGGGCCAGCACATTCCTCACAGTGAGTAGTCACACTGATGCTCTGTTCATTCAGAGCAAATGACAAAAAAGGCCTTAATGAAGAGATAAACTATGTGAGTAACTAGCGGGTCCGGAGCTAGCTGACCATGTGTTTCCTGTCCAGTCTGCCTTTAAGAGCACAGTAATTAGGAAGATGCTAATGGATCTGACAGTTATGAGTCCTAGAAAAGCTTCAAATGTCGCTTCAATTAGACGGCGCCCTGAAGACGTCTTGTGTGGCATCGTCATTCAGTCCGCTCAGAGGCTGGAGACACAACAGTGCTTGGCCCGAATCTCCACATAATAGTCTTTTTCTTTTTCCATCAAAGCCTCACGTCCATGACACGCATAAGAAGCCTCATCAGCATCTCCCACGAGCTCATCAACACCTTCAAAATCTTCCTAAATTGAGTCCCTCGCAGTTTACTTCACCAGATTCCAAACATGCATGTTTATTCACGCTGATTTTAAAACCCAACATTATTTCCTGCTTGGTCGACTGACATTTTGATGGCCACGCTCACAAAGCCACTTTAATGTTGTCATTAGTTATGCTTCTCTGGTGGCCAAAAGATGGATCCCTAAGTCGCAGGATCCAATAAGGTTGTATATGAATGGTTGGAGCAGATAAACTACATCAAATAAATGAAAGAAAGACTCATTCACTGATGGAAGACGGGAGAGAAAGTCTGTTAATTAGAAATATGAAAATGAACAAAATCTCTGACACAGTTTTTGGGCCCATCTGAACAGCTACAGTAATTCTCTCTCCACCTTACATGAACTTCATTTAATTAACAGCAAGATGAAGAGTGGCCTAAACCAATTTCTGATTATTTTCTTGAGCAGGATCTGTTTTTTTACACACGCTGAAGATGAAAATAACATCTTCAATTCATACATATAACAAAAAAATAATATGATAAGTCTTACTTTATTATTCAGTTGGTTAATGTTACGTGAAAATTGCTCCCAAGTACATTTGTTTCTTTTTTCCAAACTAAAATATGGTCTTATTTGCTGGTTGCCTGAAGGAAAATTGACATTCAAGTGTCATGTTTGACTATGATGCTTTGAGACAGAAGACAAATGGCAGAAAACGAGACTTTAGAAACATCATATAACAAAGAAAATACAAGAACGATGAACAGAATTTACCTAAATTCCTGTTCATTTATAGAAAACAGAGCGTCTGAGTGTGTTTAATGAGATTCAAAGTGCAGTGGGAATTTTATTTTAGATGATTAAAGTAGTTAAAACTATAAAATATTACTTTCAGAGAGTGTTTTTAATTTTATTTTGTTCGCTGCAAATGGTCTGAGAAATGTGTGACACTGATGCTAAACTGTAAACTGCATGAGGAGAGGATTATTATTTATATTATATTACATTTTTACTGTTTTTGGTGATTTATATATTTATTTATTCATGGTGTAATGAGTAAATTAGATTTTTTTTTTTTTTTCTCTCTTTTCACCTCTTATTGTTATGGACATGCTGCTACAGATCTGTAGGGAAGTTCAGGTGTGTGTAGGTGGTTGTTGTTCTTGATGCAGTGATACTACATCTACGGCACACAAAAAATAAATACAGAGAAAGAAAATATCCAGTAAATGTGTCCCTGCATTGATCAGAGATTAGATGCTCTGGCTAATTTGCACTGCCAACAGTTTGGACAATGTCCCAGCAGGAAAACCACAGGTGTAAATAATAAAATGCAGGCTGGCTGAATTCCATTTAGCTGCTTCAGCTTCAGGATGCTGACATTGTGTGTGCTGCCTTCACTGTCCACACTGATGAGACTTACAGACTGCAAAATGATCACATACATTTTCCACATAGGGAGGGTCAGGAAAGAGGGAGGGTCGTTTTAACTTTTTCACATCCCAGATTTTATTTTCTTCTTTTTATTCTCCCCGTCGAACTCAGGATCATTATGCCCGATGTGAGAAACAGACAGATGCAGATCTTTACAGTTATTAGCGATTGAATGATACCTCCCGAGTCGTTTTGGAACAGACCATGTAACTGGTTTTATTATGACAGACAGTCAGACATCATCTGATGTCATTCATATTCATTTTTATTATTTGGAATGAGGGATGACGTGAAAATACTGCAAGTCCATCTGGGTAGGCACAGAGCTGCTGCCGGGGCCTGATTTACTCATTCTGTGGTTGTAAAAACCTTTAACTGCTGGCTTCATAGAAATATAGAAGGGCTGGGAGCAAATATTAGAGAATATTAATAACGCTGTGGAGGGTGTTGCTTTCTGTAAAACTACATGAGATTCAGCCCCTTTCACCACCCTAATAACTTCCATTCCTTGCCGGGACACTTGAGTAGAAAGGAGCCGTCGTTACTGTTTTCAGTCACGCCTGCTTTTTCTGCTATAACAAGTCAAAATGTCTCCTCAGGAAAAGATCTGTCTTCAGAGGGACTTGCATGAACCAGCTGCCAAAACACAAGCCTCTGAACGACATCAGTAAGTTACTCTGTCAGAAAGCGGCCAGAGATTACACCTGGATTTATTCTTTGCTTTAATAAGTACACTATATTACACGCTGCCAGGGGCCGAAGCTACATACTGAATGAAATGGACCACCTTCACTGTTGCGCCTCGGTTTAAAATGATCAGTTGCTATTGATCAATAATTTAGACAAGTGCTAGATTATTGACAGGAAGACAAAATATGTTAGGCCGGCTATGTTTGAGAAATCCCCCCATACACTCAATCACTGGAACAGAAATTGCTCCATGGTATATAATAACGCAGTGATGTTTCTTTCCCCCCCTGCAGATCAATGCTAATTGAGGTCCTACATGATGAATGTAGTCTGAAACGTTTTTAACCCACTGACTGCTGAGCAGCAACAAGCACTGCTGGACCACTGAACACAGAGGACGGTGTTCATACAAATTATTATACAGATGAGAGGCTGCAAAGTTTTTATGTCAGTAAGTGTGTCTTACAGTAAATTGACATCCCATTTCCATAAGAGTGTTATCTATTTTGCAGCATTTGTTATTTTGAGGATGAAAAGTGACACTAACCAGACATTAGTCTGTGATTATTGCTTTAAATCTTGCTAAATTTGGGTAAATACGGGTATCTACTGCATGATATGCCTTATAAATTGAAATTTCAAGATTTACTTTATAACTAATGACGCTGTGATGTCTCCTCGGAGGCACAGCGGTACAATACGATGATCAGCACAGCTAACAGAAGGATGCTGGTCGATCCCTGAAGCCCCCCGAACACAAGTCTCTGTTGGTGCACATTCGGCTTGTGGACAGCACGCAGCAGATGGAGTAAACCATGCCATCAAGTGGAAAATAGACCTGTTGTGTTGTCACAGAGACAAGTTACAATATAGTCTGCCAATCGGACCACCAGAGGAAACTGCAAGAAGGGGTTTTAACGTGCAGCAGCAAGGGGATGTATCCTTCTTACTGTGCATTCACTGCATCAAGTGTTAACAAGATCATAAAGCTGCTGTTTGTCTCATCTGACTAACAAAACATTAGACCCTTTCTCTGAATGTTAGAGTCTTGGCCTTCGTATCCACACGCCGATGCCACATCCTCACCTTTAATATTATACACTATCACTGAATGTACTGTAGCAGGAGTCATGGAGCCTCTCAAGCTGAATTAGAGCAGATAAAAATCCTGACTCACTGCTGCCACCTTGTGTCACTTTGAGTCATGAACCCCGTCTTAAAACCTCACTACACCGCAATGCTCTGACAGCCCTCTTATCCTGATCTTATCTCATCAGAGTTAAACGAATCCTGCCATTCACAGCAGGTTATAGACAGATCAAATTATGCTGATTTTCATTATTTAAGCATTACATGAACATGTGATATTGAGCCTCATATTCAACACCTGCTTTAACATTCTACTATAACTTCAAGTTGATCACATCACAGCAGATTTGTGCCTCTTCATGCAGTAGAAAAGTGACCAGTCATTTCTGATGGTGCTGTATTTTACCATTTAATATTCCTTATATAATTCATATACTGTTACTGGGCAACAGCATTTCAGCACAGGTGCTTTTTACAAAACTCTTTTCAAGGTTTTAATGGGAAACAGTGATAATTCCTACACTTATTTCAAACAAATACAAGGCTATACAAGTATGCATTTATTCACAATGTGGATTAAAGGGTTACTTCCCCCAACGTCACAAATATTATATATAAACATCTTCCCACTGAGCTTTGCCGGCCACGCACACAGTTTGGTGTAACAACTACTCGAAGCAACAAAGCTGATCAACAGTTTCCAATCGGGAAACATTTAAAAACTGTTGGCAGTGAGGTCTGTGGATTATCCTGAGGAGCCCAGGACGTTGTTTCTGGAAGACAGATGGTCAGCACCACAAACGAAGCTGCATTCACCTTTACTGTACTGTGGTGGCAGAAGTCTCAGTAGGGGAGATAATAAAACCTGGACAAATAAAACCATTCAGCGAGTGTTGCCAAGTGAGTTTGTTCCAGTACTTGTCGATCCTTTAAGCAGGCGCAAACATGCAAAATTAAAATGTTCAATTAAACTCAAACATTTTTGAAATGTTTCTAAATGAAACATAAGATAAATGTTTCTTATGCGTCGTATACACAAAGTAAAATGTGTACTGTGTTTAAAAACCAACAAAACAATACACTGTACTTTGGTTAGAATTGCTTTTCTACAAAACCACGTTTTTACGACACTGAATGATTAACAAAGAGTGCAGTGACATCTTTTAGACACGAGGCAGCAGTTCCTAAAAGTTCATGGCTTTCTTCGGTCATTCTCACTTATTTTCAGTTCCGTCTTAAATACGCATCTCTGATCACATTCCGGTGAGTTTTTCTGTCCATCTTGAGGGCAAAACGTCCAAGTCTTCCCGGATTATCTTGACATTTCCCACGCGTCCTTTTGATGCAGCTGACAGTGACGGCTTCGACAAGGACGCCTGAAACAAATGTTGATTGCAATTCATTGTCACCACCATCATCTGCTGCAAATGCACTAGTAATAAATTAATTCATGTGGTTGAGTTTTGGCCCCGTTGGGATATTTGACGGACAGTTTTGAATATAAACACGTCAGAGGCTCATACAGATAGATATACTGCTCAGATTACCTGCCTGTGCGCTCTTGCTGAGACAGATAGATGGGCCTTTGGCTATATCTGGAGATTGATAAAGGGAGCAAACCCCAGCACGTCCTGAAGAAGTACCAGAGCCCTCTGTAAAGGCGGCTCAACATCGATCACTACATTGCGCTTCCGCAGAGGATCCAGGCTCGACTCCGTCACGTTATGACAGTGATTCACCTTCAGGGACTGCAGCTTCGGGCAGTACTCTGCCAGAGTCCTGTGAGCACAGCATGCAAAGGATCTTATGGACGGGTGCACAAGTGAGGTGGTGGGATGGCACAAAGTTAGTTGGATTATGCTTGAAAATAAGATATGACATACCTGATGGACTGATTCCTGACCCGCAGGCAACCTGTCAGGTCCAGCTGCTCCAGGCCCCTGCAGTTCTTGGCCACCTCCTCCACCGACTCGTCGGTGACGTTAGCGTTGACTGCCAAAGATAGAGACCTCAACTTCAAACACTTCTTGGCCAGGTAGCAGATGGCGTCGTCCTTGAGCTGGCGGCAGGCGGTGAGGTCGATCGACTGCAGCCCCCCGCAGTGGTCAGCCAGGCTGCGCAGGGACAGGCTGTCCACCCACTCGCAGTGCGCCAGGCCGAGGTGCTGGAGGTGCGTGCAGCTCAAGGACACGGCCACCAGGGAGTGGCGGGTGAGCCAAACGCACCCGCTCATGTCCACCCGCTGCAGATGCTGGTTCTGGCCGATAACTGGCAGCAGCTCCTCGTCTGACACCCAGTCTGAACAGCTCTGAAGTGACAGGCTATGGAGAACTTTGTTGTCCTTCAACATGGAGCAAAACGCCTCCTTGGGAATGGACGGTCCAGTCTGCAAATATCACAACAGAGCATACCATAACGTACCTTTCAACACAGGCTGCTAAAGCTCTTACTCATCAGGACTTACCGAGGACAGATCGAAAGTCCTGCAGTTGGCCAGATACACCTGGATGAGGCTGTGGAACTGCTTGCTCACCCTCTGCAGGCTGACAAGGTGTTGCAGGGGCAAGTAGCACAAAATGTGTGGAACGAGAACATCCTCCCAGGGCAAGTCCAAAAGGTGACATCTGCTCAAGAAATGCAAACCTCGCTTAACAGCTGAACTTTGATACTGCATGCAGGCTGACAGGAAACCACCATGTGAACGCAATTAAATGTTAACAAACGCGTTCAAAAGCAAGAATAATGACAGAAACATTACATTAGTAATAAAGAACATTATACCAGCTCGCCCACTGTGATATGTAATTCAACCGAAGTGAACTGGCATAAATAAACGGGGGCTACAACAACCACCCACATCTCTATTACTTGGTTGTTGTCACTCGCAAGCTATCGGTGTTAGCTGACAAGCTAGCCTGCCGGGGCCAACGACCCAGTTGATTTTAATTACAAATCTCCCTTTTTAAAAGGCACTTACGTCCGCATCTTGGCTCCTTCGTCCATCCTGAGTCAGCTGTGTTATAGAGACTTTTTAAGGACGCGGTGTTCTTCGCATAGATTCCAAAATATCGTATTTTCTATTAGCATCTTGCAAGCATTTGAGGTGTAACCCAAACCTAATGCTGCCTTCAAGGACCGTCCGGAGACTTTTTTTTAGCGGTATGGAAGTATCCAACGACATTTTATATTTGACTGGATGTGACGTTTGGAGAAAACAAGAGCCAAGAATTTTTGGTAAAAGTGATAGACCTACACACATAAACTATTATCGCTGCCTTGTAGGCTATTTTATCCATTTTATTCTGTTGATAAAGCACAGAATAGCCCAGTTCTGCGCCACTGGACTTGTTAACGAGAACAACTTCCACCACCCTTGTACAGAGTAAATTTGTTGTCTTTTACAGACAAAAGTGTGCTGTTAAAATGTCAGAGACGTCTTACTGAGATGACCTACATCTCATATAGTCATGGATCTACGCGTTTACGAGGAACCACTGAACTCAGCAGTCGTAATTTTCCGGGTTTACGTCAAAGACCACGTTAAAGTAATTTACATATTAGTGTGATATAAAGATTAAAACATACCTCTTTAAAATTGTTTATGAAATTTCATATAGTCATGTGTTTGTCGGCGTTGGTTGGTGTTTTGTTGTAACAAAATGAAGTGACCTGTGCAGAGATCTTATCAGGAAGATTTTATTATTATTATTTTAATGTAAGCGCTGCTGTGTTAAAGAATAAAATACTATGCAGTAACTAGAAAATAAATCTATGTAGCTGCTGTCACAGACAAGAAATTGGCAACATCAGTGTAAGAATTCCTAAATTGTACTCTTAATATAGAAGATACAGCCAAAAGATTTTGCTGCAGACCCATCAGTATTTTGAATATTTTCTTTGCCAGTATCAATTAGCTGTCACTGTATTATAGCAGCATCTTTCCTGGAATACATGTGTTGAACAAATGAGCACCCTGCCAGCTCACCTCTGCCCAGGGGAACAATGAAGTCAGTCATGCTGAACAATTGCTGACCCATGAGTTATGTTTCAGTGAATGAGATGAGCCAACAGGATAGCCGGGTGAACACTCACTCTTGACTGACTACAATCCCATATACAAGCTAAAGTACAAGCATGGCGAATAAATCAATCTATGATTTCTCTGCTGAGACCCTGGATGGACAGCAGGTTCCACTCTGTAACTACAGGGGTAAGGTGCTCCTCATCATCAACGTTGCCACCTTCTGAGGGTCAACAATAGAGGAGGTAATATTCTGCAGGAGCACTGATCGATTTTAGTCGGGTCACATTTTTCATCACAGATGATCTGTGCCGTCATTTTTATTTCAGGAATTTGATTTTGTGTCCTTTTCCCTCAGTACCACCGACTGAATGCACTGATGGAAATGTTTGGCGACCTCAACTTCACTGTCCTAGGATTCCCTTGCAACCAATTCGGTCTTCAGTCACCTGGTAGGTACAATGAAGCTTTCAAAGTGTGACAGAAATAACAGATTATTACCCAGATACTGTACTGTACCAAGAGAAATACTGTGTTGTACATCAGTGGTGGAAAGTAACTATAGTCCACATTTTCACATAAGTACTGTACTTAAGAGCAATCTTGAGGTACTTCTACCCGAGTATTTCCCTTTTATGCTACGTTATACCTCTACTCCAGTACATTTCAGAGGGAAATATTGTATTTTTTACTTCACAACATTTCTTGACAGCTGCATTTTACTTACATTTACCACTGATTTCAAACTTCTTTGGTGTGTAACCTCTTACATAAGAGCTAGGTATGGTGGGGCCCATTGTCACATAGCAGATGGCAAAGGGCAATTTCCTTTCGAAACTTCTCAGATGGTTTCATTTAGATAACTGTTCAAGACCAAGCATATAATTAGCGAAGATTCCATCCAAAGTCCAAAATGAATAAATAAATAAAGTACTTAAAGTACATTTTGCTGCAAACACTTGTGCACTTTTTGAATGTAAGACTTTTACATGAAATGAAGTATTTTTACCTTCACATATTGGATCTTTTACTTAATAAAAAGATCTGAATACTTCATCCACCGCTAACCTACATACAAACTCTGTTTGACTGATGCAGATGCTGATGCTATGTGGTATACATGGTGGTTTGTTTATTTGATTTATTTTGAAAGCAAAGTTGTGAATACACACATTAACTTGTTCTATTTTCATGTTTTCAGAGGAGAATCATGAAACCCTCAATATTCTTAAGTACGTGAGACCTGGTGGGGAGTTTGTGCCAAAGTTTCCTGTCTTTGGGAAGGTTGAGGTGAATGGATTAAATGAAGAGCCTCTTTTCACCTATCTGAAGGTATTGCCTTTTGCCTAGGATTTGAATTTAAAAGATTAATGCATGATTTTTTTAAAAAGTTTTTTTTATGTTGGTGTTGCCCTGAAAAAGAAAATCAGATACACAGTAATTTCTCATTTGCCACAGGAATGTTTGCCATTTGTGAACCCTGTTATTGGAGATATGAAGAAATTCTACTGGTCCCCAATCAAAGTCAATGACATTCGCTGGAATTTTGAGAAGTTTCTTATCACTGCAGATGGAATTCCCTTCAAAAGGTGAAGTTAAAGATCTTAGATCTCAAGTTAGAAACCTAATCAGCCCTTAATTTTGCCAAACATGGCTCTGACTGTTACAGTGACTCTAATGTTTTCCCTTTTCTGTAGGTATGAACTTCATTGCCCCATTGAGAAAGTGGAGAAGGACATAGCAGAACTTGTCTGATGGATTTTCTTCAATTTGCTACCGGTGGCAGAGTGACGATCCCCCAGTAAATGCACTCGTGCACCTGAGCTGGATCTGATGGGAAGAGGGACGGGTCTCAGGGCTTCAGTGCATTCACTCTGTGAACAAGTTCCCTTCAGCCACTGACGGAGTTTTTAACACTTGTCTCTGTTTTGATTCTGCCTGCTCCTCAAAATTAAATAAAAATGAATAAATCACTAGGAAATAAATGGTCCGGTCGTTGTAGTTGCTTTTGTTGTCATTCCTGATGCTACTATGTTGAATGGATACGTAGCTGGTCTTAAAGCCTTATTAATGTTTACATTATTCATGTAATATGAATTTTAATTGGTCCTCATGCCGACCCATACTTCCAGCATTGCGCATGCGTACTTCTTTGTGTCAGTCAGCAACAGCCAGTAACCATGGCTGGTGTTGGTTTCCGACGGTGGGCCCAAGCTGTTTCTAAAGGGAAAGGTTCCGGCATTTCAGCCCTTTTGTCGGGAAGTAGAGCAGGTCAGTAGTGTTATAGCTATTGGTCTTACTGTCTGATAAATTACTGTCAATGTACATGTCAGAGTTTAGAGTTAAAAACAACGAATGGACGTAACCTTGACATGCTAACGTTAGCTGAGCGGCTACCGCTATTTTGAATGAGGGTGAAAGAACGTTTCTTCGTGGTAATTCGCTGACGAGCTTTGCAACTTCGATTTGATTTATTCACATATGCAACCGTTGATGTTTCAGCCTCTGGTGTGTCAAAGGATAATGAAGTTGGTCCATGCCCTACGACCCCCGAGGAGAAGGCTGCTGCTGCAAAGAAGTACATGATGAGGGTTGAGGACTATGAACCATACCCCGACAACGGCGAGGGGTGAGCTTTATTTTGAAAAGGCCTGTCATATGTAGCAGTTTCTTTTTTTTCTTTTTTCTTTTTTTTTTAAGTGTTACGGCAGATGTTGAGAAGTGTTGTTTAGCTCACACATTGTTATGTTGACCAGATGCATTGACAGTGTGTGAACCACTAGCAACAAAGCCATTAAATAGATGATTAACCGCATGTTATCGTTGTGTTTTTGTAGATATGGTGATTATCCACAGCTGCCAGATAGATCTCAGCATGAGAGGGACCCCTGGTACCAGTGGGACCACCCTGACCTGAGGAGGAACTGGGGAGAGCCGGTAAGCTACTGATGGCTTTTACATATGTGGATCAGAATCGATGTATATGTCAGGCAGCCCTGTAGAAATCACTGATAAGTCTGACATTTCGGGGCGATAGTCGTTAGTGAAACGTGATGCTTCCACCATTGTGATCTGCGTGTATTCATTGCTCGCACATTGCTTTTGTGAATTAGGCCACAGAAATGCCAAGTATATGTCTGCTGTAATTTGGATCAAGTGTCCCACTCAGCTGGTACATGTCTTGGTACCAAAACTTGAGAGATCCTTATCTGTAATGTTTATAGATCTGTTTATTTAGAGTGTATTGTTCAATAATAAAGGTACACAACACCTACATAATATTCTATTGTAATATTCATACTGCTTTCTCCACACAAGGCTGTGCCTCACTCGCTCACTTCAATGATGACATTATTACAGTGTGAGATTTCCTGTGACTGTTAATCAGTGATTGTGCCCTGTCTATTTTCAGTTGCACTGGGATTTTGACATGTACACCAGGAACCGTGTGGATACATCTGGATCCCCTGTGGCCTGGTCCACAATGTGCAAACAGCTGTTTGGTTTCATCGGGTTCATGCTGTTTATGTTCTACATGGGGGAGAAATTCCCTTGTTATCAACCTGTTGTAAGTACAGACTAATTCTAGGATTCATGTTTTGTACGACGTACTGTTTTCAGGAGAATTGACCTGATAAATTACTGGTTTAAAAAGGGAGAGGATTCCCAACTTTAGCTTACCATTCTGGCTTGTTGAATTATTTGTTTTTTCTTATTTTTATTTTCTAAAACCACCAATATTTTCACCTGCCCCATCCACAGTATCAGATAATAAATACAGTAAAAAATAAAATAAAATAAAAATAAGAAAAACAAATGTGGAGATGATATGGTTTGAAAAGGGTCTCCTTTTCCTTTTTCCAAATCTGTGCTTTTTTCCCCCTGTGTGCATATTGGCCTATTAACATTTTGAATACCTTACCAGCTAGTCAGAGTAAAAGTTACTCAAATTGCTTTCCTGTTTGACATGTTCTGTAGATTATAACTTCTGCTAACTTCCTGCTCAGATTGTCCACCTAACTAATAGACTAATTGCATTAAAAGTTGTTACAAAGAGTCACTCAGGTTTCCAATTGTTAAACTACAAAGAGACAACCAAGAAGACATAATGTACACTATAATTATTTCTCACAAATCTGACTTGTTTTTATGATTTGAAATTAAGGACCCTGTTTATTCTGTCTACTCTTTCCTACATGCTCATTTTTACAATCATTCCATTTCACGAATGAATGCTTAAATTATGTTGCAATATTGTCACTTTTTTTTAGTGCTGTGCCACCTGTAGATTAAAGATTTGGATTGTGTCCTTTATTTAACAACATACAAATTTTCAGTAAAGCATTTTCCTCTCTTCTAGGCACCGAAACAGTATCCCTATAACAACCTGCACCTGGAGAGAGGAGGAGATCCGGAAAAACAACCAGAGGATGTCAAACATTATGAAATCTAATGACTAAAGTCTGGTTCTACTTGTGTATATATATATTTCTGCAAAGAATAAACATGTTAACACTGACATTCCTCGCTGTGTTGCTCTCTTCTGTCTGTAGAAAGAATGTCAACCTGCTGAATAGGCTTGTTTTTTTTTGTCTGTTTCCAAATAAAAAGATTGAATTCTCACTGAGTGAAAAGGAACACTTGAAAAAGCCCGGATCCCTCATTATGAATATTTTTGCTGGGTCAACACTGGTTTTGCGGGGTAACTTTAGGCCACCACCAAATGAGAAATGTCCATGTTGGCCACCGTAGCGCAGTGACAACACGGCAAAGCACTTTGGTCGGAACTGACTGCGGCTAAGCTGCTAGCTTGGCTGATAAGTAGCGCTGCAGTTTGTTGTGGATGCGGACAGTCAGACTGTGATATAGACAGTTGACGTGAGTTTTTCTTAAATCCATAGTTATTTGTTGTTTGTGTTCAACGTGTCTGATACACAGTGCCTGTCGTTTCTGATGAAATAGAATTGTAAGGGTGGTGGCTGGCTGCTTGCTAGCTAGCGGCTCCGGTTATACACTGGAGGGCTAGGCAATTTGAAGCGTTGACCTACTAGCTTATATATGACATCTCACGTATGTAGTGGCTTGCATGAGAAAATATGTGATCCTCTTAAACTGTTTGAGATAGTTAGATAATGGCTGCATTCGGATATTCTTTATGAAGTGTGGTTAACTAACAGAAGCTAAGGGTAAGTGTGTTGTTTGGAGACGTTCAGTTCGTTAAATGCGAAATGCTAACGTTAGCTAAATGCATGTTAGGTTAGCTTGCGTTGAGTTAATTACTAAGTGGCTTGGCAATAGTGTAATGTAGTCAAAAATCACTATGATGTAATGAACTTAGATTTTTGGTGTAATAAACATTGTGTTACACGGATGTAAGTTGGACATATGGTCGAACTGTTAGCTTGCAGTTCCAGGAAATAGTCGGTGACAATCTGTCAGTGAGGGTGGCACCCTCTTGGAGCCAAGTTGGAAAGTAGGAATATTTGATTTGTGAGTACAGGTTTGTGTGTCACAACTCTTCCCTAATTTACAGGTACGTAAGGATAAATTGTTAAGCCACAACCATTGTTATGCCAAGTAATGTATTATCTTTGGTTTAGTGGAGTCGGTTCGTCTGCCCAGGATTTGGAACTTGTAGAGGAAAATGAGACTGAAGGAGATCCAGAGGACTGCCCACCAGGCGTGGAGTCCTGCCGGACACCATCCTATCTGCCTGGCCTTGGGAACATCAGCACAACAGCTTGATGCCTCTTTCAACACCACAGCAGCCCTGGAGATATTTGAGGTGGATTTTTCTGACCCCTCACTGGAAATGCAGCTCAAAGGGTCATTACCCACAACAAACAGGTACATTATAGAAAATAAGACATGTTGTTGGCAAGATTGATAGCCACTTTTCTACCACTGTGCACACCAGCCACTGTGGAGAAGTGACTTTGCTTATTTCTTTGATATAAAACTTAGTACACTGCTGTATTTTGGTACATCGTGCTACAAACATGTCAGTCAGAGACATAAACTGTGACAGAAGTAGAGACTGTATATAAGAAGAAGTTTAGTAGTCAGCATTCAATCTTAATCCTCATAACACATAACATATCTAATGGGCATCATCACAACACTTCATCCCTTCAGAGCAATTAACATACTCCGCTAACTCCATGTATTTTTCTGTTCCATAGGTTGCACAGTATCGTATGGGTGAATTTTGGCATGGATGCGGATGGCACTGGAGGGAGACTGGTTGGTGGCAGTGAAAATGGCACATTAACTGTATATAACCCAGAGGTCATAATGAGCTCCGGAGCAGAGGCAGTAGTGGGGCAGTCTGACAAACACACAGGACCCATTCGAGCACTCGATTTCAACCCCTTTCAGGTAAATGTCTGCACTCAGAATCTTCTGTGTCCTTTGAGACAGTTTTTACAGCAGGACTTCGTCTTGGTACTGTCGTGCACCTTATTAATCTTTTTCAATTTGCTCTCTTTCAGAGTAATCTCCTCGCCTCAGGAGCAAATGATTCAGAGATTTATATCTGGGATCTCAACAACTTCAGCAGTCCGATGACACCAGGAGCAAAGACACAGGTGGGTGCGTGATTGTGAGATCAGATGTTTAATGAATTTCACACATCTGTCGTGAGGGATGAGGTGACTTCTGATTTTGAGCCAAAACACAAAATAGAAACCACAATTCCCAACAGGCAGCTTTCTCCTTGTTTCTTTATAGTTTCATGTCTGAGTTCAGATTGAAAGCCACAAGAAAGTTTTGTTTATGGTTTCCATTTCATGTGTTGTGCATGTTACTTCCCTTAGATTGTTGCTGATGATGTCTTGTCACATGGACAAGTTCAGTCAACTTTTACTGAATATATATTCCCAAATATCTGTCAGCGACCTTCTTTAAAGGGTTTTTTGAATAGGTACCAACAGTATTTGCATGGCTCAGGCCTGCTATTGTCATTTAAATATCAGGAAACTGTTTGTCTCAGACTCACAGTCGGGTTTGTTTTGACAATAACAGCCTTTGTCTCGTCTTTCAGCCAGCTGAAGACATCAGTGTTGTGTCCTGGAACAGGCAGGTTCAGCACATCCTGGCCTCTGCCAACCCCAGTGGAAAAGCAGTTGTGTGGGATCTGAGAAAGAATGAGCCCATCATCAAGATCAGTGACCACAGCAACAGGGTTGGTGCCTTTGATACACAACACAGCAAGTCCGAGTCCAAAGTTCCATCACTGCAAGATAATATGAGTTTGTTTCACCGTGCAGAAAATCTGATCTGTTCTGTGATTTCAGATGCACTGTTCAGGAATGCTCTGGCACCCTGATGTGGCCACTCAGCTGGTGTTGGCCTCTGAAGATGACCGACTGCCAGTCATCCAGATGTGGGACCTCCGTTTTGCCACGTCACCCCTTAAAGTCCTTGAGAACCACACAAGGTGAGGTTCCAGCAATTTGAAAGTCATGCGCATTTTTGAATTTTAATCAGCTTGAAGAATATACTTTATGTACCTTTTGTGTCTTACAGGGGAATTCTGTCCATATCCTGGAGCCAGGCTGACTCTGAGCTCCTGCTGAGTAGTGCTAAAGACAACCGGATCCTCTGCTGGAACCCAAACACTGGAGAGGTATATGGCAGTAACTGCTGTTTCTCTGTTCCCTGAATAATCTTGCCTCATTATCATGAATCACAGGTGTTATTTCCTTCATTTTAGGTAATTTACGAGCTTCCAACAACAAACCAGTGGTGCTTTGATATCCAGTGGTGCCCCAGGAATCCAGCCCTGCTTTCAGCTGCCTCATTTGATGGGAGAATCACTGTCTACTCTGTGATGGGAGGGAGTTTGAAGGCTCAACAGCAAAGCACAGCTGACAAGGTAGCGGCTGTTTCTGTGTGATATATTTAACCCCAATGGCTGCGTGTTGAGCTGCATTGTTTGTCCACAAGATGATGCTGGTGTGAGGGGATTGACATCAACTAATGAACAACTGTTTGTTCGACTCATTGACGAATTGTTTCAGCTTCACCCCAAAGAGTTGTGCGTGTTTTAACATCCAGCTTTTCTATTTAACAGATATCCTCCTCATTTGATACAATGGATCCCTTTGGCACAGGGCAGGTGCTGCCTCCCCTGCAAGTTCCTCAGCCTGCAGTGCAGGAAACCATAGTCCCCCCTCTGAAGAAGCCCCCTAAGTGGGTGCGCAGGCCAGTGGGGGCATCCTTCGCTGTAAGTGAAATACTTTATAAGCGTGTCAATGAAAAGATGTAGTTAAAATGTGCAAATTAATTTCCTTTTTGACTGATCTGTTGATTTTTTTCTTCTCTCAGTTTGGTGGAAAGCTGATAACCTTTGAGAATCCCAAGCTGCCTCCGGTGCAGAGCCCCCAGCCCGTCCCCAGACAAGTATTTGTGAGCCAGGTTACCACAGAGACGGAGTTCCTCCAGCGCTCCAGGGAGCTGCAGGCGGCGCTGCAGTCGGGCTCCTTCGGCAGCTACTGCCAGGCCAAGATTCAGAACGCCAAGTCAGACGCTGAGCAGGACATATGGAAGTTCCTTCTGGTGGGACCTCACGTCCTCTTGGCATTAAGACGTAACATTCAGTCAGTGTGGCGTTGTTGTATTTTGAGCTCATTCACTTCCTGTCTTCACAGGTAAACTTTGAGGATGAAGCCCGCATTAAATTCCTCAGACTTTTGGGTTTCAGCAAAGATGAACTGGAGAAAAAGGTATTGTGCCTCTGATATGTAGCTGTTAGCTGATATCTGTCGCATATAAGCCTGTGCGCGTGTCTCTAAAAATGTTGTATTTGTTCAGATTTCAAAATGCCTGGGGAAGAGTTTCCAGCACAATGGACATGGAGTAGATGCCAAAGATCTGGCAGAAAAGATGCAGCGGCTCTCCACCGAGGTCAGCAAGCCTCCCTTTTTGCTCTTTGAATACCAAGTGTTGCAGCTCATGCTAAGTGTAAAATATCCATTGCTGTGTTTGCAGAGGACTGACGACGCAACTGATGCTAGAACCTCGGGTTCTGTTTCACCAGCAGACTTCTTTAGTCATACCCCAAAGGAAAACTCCAACTTCCAGATCCCTGTATCATGTGGTAAAATCCCTCAGTTGATTATATAATTAAAACACATTGTATCTGTTTAGATATCTTACATCTTGTCATTGTTTGTCATGATTGGAAGTGTAACTGCAGTTTGTGCAACATAGTTGGCATCTGACCTTGTCCTTCTCTTGAAGACACCGATGGTTTGATCAGCCAGGCGCTGCTGGTCGGTAACTTTGAGGGAGCTGTGGATCTGTGTCTGAATGACGGTCGTTATGCTGAAGCCATCCTGTTGTCTATCAGTGGAGGAGAGGAGCTGCTCAAGAAAACTCAGCAGAAGTACCTCAGCAAGCAAAAGAACAGCATTTCAATGGTAAGAGTGATTTGTCAGCACGATCACATGGGGATAATATTTCAACTGTGTGTTAATTTAATTTCTTCCCAAATGTAGCTCATCTCTTCAGTGGTGACCCAGAACTGGAGAGACATAGTGCAAAGCTGTGAGTTGGACAATTGGAAGGAGGCTCTCGCTGCTCTGCTGACCTACGCTCACCCTGAAGATTTTGCCCGTCTGTGCGGTAAGTTGCTCTCAAGTGAGATAACTGAACCTTTTCAGCAGTTCTTGTTTTCAAGCTAACTTTTCTGTCCAAACTCATCCCCCCCAGCTCTTATTTTAGCCTTGTCTCTTTCGTTAATACAACAATAATCTTGTTGGTAGACACCCTGGGAGGCCGGTTGGAGCATGAGAGGACAGAGAAGCGCTGCCTGCAGGCCTGTCTGTGTTACATCTGCTCTGGGAATATCGAGAAGCTCGTGGAGTGCTGGGCCTCACACAGAGACAGCTCCTCCCCTCTCGGGCTCGAGGTATAATCTTTGTCAGGTTTGGTCAAAGCTTTGCATGAACGAAACACTGCTGTCACTACACTGCTGCACCAAGCCACAAGTGTGTGAGCCGCAAAGCAAGTGTGAAATATGTGTGGAGTCGTATTTTTAACTGCGACCGCATCCGAAAATGATGAGTCATTGTAATTATTGATTTGTGTTTTACAAAGACATCTGCCGTGTCTCCTGTGAGATTTATTTGGGAACAACTGCTTGTGCTGACATGCAAAACCATTGTAGCAGTTTGAAGGGAACTTGAAAAAGGATTTTTATGGGCTGCACGTACAGTACGCCGTTGTAGCCTGAAGGTAAGAGCGTACAAATCTCAGTGACACTGTTTCGGCTTGATTTTCCAGGACCTTGTCGAAAAGGTAATGATGCTGCGTAAGTCAATCGAACGCCTCCGCAACAGCGAGGTGGCAGTCCAGAGCCCCATCCTGGCCGAGAAGCTAACCCGCTACGCTGGCATACTGGCTGCAGAGGGCAGTCTGGGTACTGCCATGACCTACCTGCCTGAGAGCTCTGATCAAGTAAGAGGCGTAACAGACAGCTAATTACAAAACCACAAATCATAGTTGGGCTCCATGTGAATTGTGATAAATACCTTGGCATGTTTGCACAATGTTGTCCTTCCAGCCTGGGATCATGATGCTGAGAGAGAGGCTGTTCCACGCTCAGGGAGAGGCTGCTGTCGGACCGCAGCCTCCAAACTCCTTCAACAGAGTCAACGTGTCCGCAGCCAAGCCCGCTCCTGCTGCTCAGACTCCTGCACCAAAAGCACAAGTTATGGTAGAAATTGAATCCTTTCCAACATTATCTTTCCTGTGTAATTATGGATGTCTGAACTTGTCTTTTAAACATAGTGGGTTTTTTTTTTTTTTTTCAGAGTCAGTACCAGCCTTCTGCTCCTGCCCAACAGCAGCCTCCTATGCCGTCGGTTTTTACCCCACAAGCTGCTCCAACCAACACTGGGCCTGGTCTGCCACCGTCTTCTCACGTACTGCCGCCCAGTGCGACCCGCCCTGCCATGAGGCCTCCCTACCCCCAACATCCTGCTCCGGCTCCAGGTTTGACGTGGATTTGTGTTCTACTTCCAGGTATTTGGGGCTGGTTTTATCTGATCGTTGATGAGTTACTCTGTGCTCCTTGTCCTTTCCCAGGTTTCCTTCCTCATCAGCCATTCCAGCCTCAGCCCATGCCCATTGGCAGGCCCTCAGGCTTCCCTCCTCCAGGTTCTTCCATGCCAGCTGCTAACTTATCAGGACCTCCACTACAGCCTTCGTCATCGACCCCTGGAGGCCTGCCCCCCATGCCCAGCCCCGGGGTGCCACCGACAAGCTTCATGCCGTCTACCTCTCTACCTTCAGGCCCCATGCCACCCAGCTCCCAACCCGGAGCCCCGGTCCCCATGTACCCAGGGGGCCTCCACAACCAGGGCCCTGCGCCCCCCATGGCATCCGGTCCCTATGTTCCTCTTGGATCAGGGTATCCACAGGGAGGCCCCGGTGCTCCTGCTGCAAAGCCCTTCCCGGCCCCTGCTGTCGCTCCTCCTCCTACAGGTACATGTCATGTTGGTCACTTTATGGCCAAAAGATGAGAAGTACATTCATTTTTATTTCCTTTTTCAGACATTTAACTTAGATATATCTTGCTAGAGACAGATCTGCACGTAAGCTGCAATCTGTTGCCAATGTTTATTGAATCCTGTTCAGCTGTCCTCCTCATTTGACTTGCAGGATACTTTCCCTGGCTCCAGTGTGACCTTCAAGGTGACAGGGTTAGGGTTGGATATGGAGCAAGAGTGCATTGAAACATACACTTGAGTGACCAGAAAAGCATCTGTGCAGTATATTACAGTGCAGTACAGCATCCCTGAATTGAGTTCTATGTTTGTATCAGACTGCAGTCCATTGTGAGTTTCTATATTGTTCTGGTCACTCAGTGTGTTTTTCCTGGTGTTTGCTTGTGCCGCTGTGTGCTTGAGGGAAATGTAGAGAGCTGATTTGTTTGTACGTTACCTGAAAACACAGCAAACAAAACCACAGTTTCCGGGCTTGAATCAAGATACTCTAGGTCAGCCCTTAAAGGGAACCACACTTCATACATCAGTAGTGCAAATTAAGACTTGAGCGAGACATTTTACAGCATTCACAGCTGATACGTACATGTTTGAGCTCAAAAAGGCAAAAATGAGATGCTTACCATTACTCTGCATCAGGTTGATGTTGCCGTTGAGTGATTATGAGGATGCTGCCTGAACATTCTGCCATACTTGCTTGAACGGCTGAGATCTGTGGCTTAATGACATGTTTTCACGTTGAGCGTTTTTGCCACGTAGACTAACCTTGGCTCCTTGGCTCAAAGAGATTGTCTTGTGTAAACAATCTTTGGCTGCTTGAGTGTGACTACAGGGGAGGGAAATGCAGCTGGTTTCTTTCTAATCGTCTCTCTTCATTCTACTAAATTTAGGACCTCAGGAAGGCTGGAATGACCCACCAGCAGTACGAGGTGGACCCAGGAAGAAGAAGGTACTCCTGTGTTTATCACTGTCAGAATAGTCTTTTAGTCTTGCAATTTTATACAATTCTTTCATAATTTCTTTGTGTGTGCATAGTAAAGCCTAAGCAGTCCAGTGCACTGGGCAACCTTAAATAATTCGTACTCATCCAGTTCAGCTCAGTTCAGTAATTCAGTGTTTCATTCCTTCTTTACGTTCCACTGATAAATACTGTGTTAATAACAACGAGTTAAATGACGACCTGTATTTTGTAAGGCGTTGTGTGTCGTGACAAACCCCACAGAGAATTCTGATGCAGCTCTCATTAACCGAATTTCCAGCCGCAGAGGGCAGATGTTGTCCGCAAACAAACTGATTAACCCACCAGCTGTTCAGCAACAAAAAGCAGACAAGATGGAGCTAGCAACTTGCTAACTACGAGCTAAATGGTGGAGTTCTTCTGTCCCCAAGTGGCCAAAAAAAATCTGTAAATGTAGCTTCACAGCGCGGATACGGCTGACTTTATAACCTTGCTAAGACGTGTCTTAATGTACACAGGTCCCTGATAACTACACCCCACCAGCCCCCATCACTGCTCCTGTGATGGGATTCCCCGTGGAGGCTCCTCATCCCCACGACCATGCCCAAGTTCCCCCTGGAGCCCCTCAGGAGCCCAGCGTGCAGGTTGGTGTGCTACAAGGGGCTGTTATCTGAATTCTCAACAGCAACCTGCACGGCAAACGTGTCAACACCTTGTGTCTGTGTCCTTGTTTTCTCAGCTCCTCCAGCAGCTGCCAGCAGAGAGGGTGGAGCAGAAAGAAATCCCAGCTGAACACATGGTCCTCAAATCCACCTTTGACAGCCTGGTGCAGCGCTGCCAGCTGGCAGCGAGAGACCCGGTAGGTCTCAGTCTGCCTGTACATGTAATATAGCTTGAATTGATTGATGGAAAAGGGAGAAAGTTTGGGTTTTACTGGATATAAAGTGACCACAAGTGTTTCCTTTTCAGCAAACAAAAAGGAAACTTGATGATGCAGCCAAACGCTTGGGATACCTGTATGACAAGCTGAGAGAGCAGTCGGTAAGAAAAGATTACATGATCACACAAGGTTTATCATCAGGCTGCAGAAAACATTAGATAAGTGACAGTTCACCCAAATCCTAAGAAGATGTTTTTTTGTGTGATTTGGGTGAACCAACCCTTTGAAACTGTCTCATAAAACATCATAATGCAGACTCTTTCATAGCCGTTAGCATAAACCATGCTGCACAAAATCAGTGAATCACATACTTCAGAGGTACTGCAGGATATTTATTGAAGGTGAATAAGAGGCACCTTCGCTTACGTCAGAGGAAACTGTTAAATTCTTCAGAAATATACAGTCAAGCTTCAAGGAGAAGCAGGAAAGGGCACGTATTTAATTAGGGAGGCGAACGTTTAAGCCATCGTAGAGTAACTACTCTGATAACGAGATGAGATTTATCACATTGTGCATTTGCTTTGCAGACATTAATCAGCGGAAAATGAAAAGTGTTTACAATTTGGAAATCAGTCATCAAGAAATCATTTCAATGACGTGTCCAGCAAGACTCAAGTTTTAGACTTGGTGTCACATGACGCGCGTAACTTTGTTTCTCTGCCCATCTTTCAGCTCTCTCACAGCATCCTGAACGGCCTCCACGAGATCAGCCGCTGCGTGGCGAGCCAGAACTACCAGCGGGGCCTGGAGGTCCACACCCAGGTGGTCAGCAGCAGCAACTTCAGCGAGATCTCCGCCTTCATGCCCATCCTCAAAGTGGTCATGACCATCGCCAACAAGCTGGGCGTCTAACCCCAGGGACACCACCAAACCACACTTCAGTGTTATCATATTGTTATATATGTATTTATTTCTTTTTTTTGACCTGATGACATGCTTTCATAATGAGAATAATTACTGATAATATTGCAGATTGTGGTCTTCGTCACTCCATACGGATTCCCTCCCGGAGGACTCGGCCGATTCGGCCAGCGAGGTGGATTTTTGTAGACATTTGTCAATGTTGCTGTGGTAATTTTCCAATAAGATGAATGTACTCTGAAAGTCGTGATTCTGTGTAAATCTAACAGTTGATGTAATATACGAAGCAAGTGGTGCAAAGTCTGAATCGAGTAGGTGCATCTTCGTCGCTCTCTACACACACGCGTAGGTTTCCTGCATAGGGCTCCAGCTGCAGACGCAAAACATCTGGGACCTGCAGCTTCCAGGTCCGCTGCAGGGGTGGACATGGTGAAATAAAATCTGGGTTGCACTTCTGTCCTGTCGGCGTAGTTTGTGCGAGAGAGACTTTTTTCCGAGCGCGTGTCATTTCACAAAAAGCATCATTTGGAAATACTTTAACATAAATGCTGATTGTTCTCTTCACCTGCTGTAACAGAATGTGTCCGGTTAATGGTGCCATGAGGGGTTTTGGGCCAAAGCACTGCAGATGATTGTGATTGTCAAAGTTTTTGATTATTGTTTTTTTTCCCCTCTCTTCATTTTGTGTTAGCACTGTTATTTAGCTTGTGCGAGTGAGCGAGTGACCCTCTTTTTTGTTTTTCATCGGTGTGCGTGTTTCCCAGAGTTAACCCCTGCTGAGTTCACATGGCAGCTCATGAAAGAAAAAAAAAATAATTTATGTTGAATTGCAAAAGAATTGACCGTTAAAGATGCTTAACTCATCTTTCTACCCAGACTGCAACATCTCATCCTTTTGTAACTCCAGATTCCTTTTAAAAATCACATGTTTTAGATGAGCTCATACAGCGATACCAACTTCAATGAACTGACAAATGGAAACGTGATGTTTTGAGGTTTGTAGCTGGACATGAAGCTGGATAGTTTGGTGTATCATGGCAGCAGACGGCAGAAGTGCCTCTGTGCTCATTTTGGTTGCACAGATATTTATACAATCCATGTTGCTTACTTTAGTCATTGCGGTATCTTTTTCAAATAAAATTTCACTTCAGAGGTTTTTTGGGACTTGGTGAATTTCTTCAATGAATTTATCACGTGATAATCAGTTGTACCTGATGGCTTTATTAATTAAGTTAATTATTAGTCATTAATTAGAATAGGTTTAGTGAAATAAAGTGACATTTGTTCTGTCTTAAGTTCATCATTAGAAAGTGACCCCTTTATTAATATTTGTAAATGCAAAATGTCTGAATTAGTACGTTAAGTAAAAATTAAGCTGAAATGACAAATGCTGCAGAAGAATTAAATCGATTTTTCACAGTTTGACTACTTAATCCTTGGACTAATTAATTGTTTTTTAACTCTAAAACATTAGTAAAGGGATGGGAAAGATTAAGATACACAACAGTATATAAAGTAGTAAATCTGGAGTAGTTAAAATTCTGCTGCACATGAATGCATCCAATAATAAAATCTTGATTATAACAGCGTGTGAGGGGACGTTGATGACTTCAGATGCTTTATTTTGCCTCCACTTTGCTCTCTGAACAGTAGGTGTCTCTGTGTTCAGCATCATGCATGTGCTTTATCTTTTCAGTGTAACTACTACAGCACAGTGAGCTGCTACCTGCGCTTTTACAGTCTTTACATCTACACCCACAAGTCTGTTTTCCAATTTTAATCAAAAGCACGTGAACGTACCAAAGTGTTCATTTACTTTTTCTTTTTTCTTTTTTTCTTTTTTTTTCTTTTTCTTTTCTGAGACACCTCGAGGGGCGTTTCATAACTCATTGATTTCACTCACTGCTAAGTCCTGGTGCAGTGAAGTGGCAGTTTGCAAGCTGGCACAGGTGGTTCACACGCCCTTCCGCCATTGGTCCGTGAGGATCATAAGTCAGGGACCGGCCGGTGATTGGCCGCTCGCAGTCAGACGCTGTAGCTGCGCGTGGCGTGTATGTTTTTGGTTTTGAACGGCAGTAACCTCGGCCACGACGGTCTGGGGTGATCTTAATAATGCAACTTCACCACACATCACACCACAGCAGCGCCCTGAGTCACGCCTCGCGCCCTTCTTGGCACTCCGGGCGCAGAGTTCAGGGTGACGAGCTGTGATGCAGCCAGCAACCACCCAACTGTGGCCAGGGGCGGAAAGTGTATTTACTCAAGTACTTGCAGCTTAATAGAGTATTTAAGATAAATAAAATGAAGAAACTGTGTTTGCATTGCACATTTCATACATGAAATGCAACTCAACGTGTTTTACAGCAAATAAATTCATCATGTGCCAAGTGCTTCACGTGGAGCAAAAGGACATGCAATGAAAAAAAGACGGGGATAGAATTCCATAAATAAAGAAAAACAAGTTGGACAATAGTGCTGACAGTAGTAAAAATAAGATAAAAATAAGGACGAGAAAGGACCACAGAGAATGCATCAGATGGGAAATAAAACCCACTTCAAAATGGAGTCGAAATAGTTTAGAATAAGTGCAGCAGTGCTTACATGCAGGTATTTCCAGTTTGTGCTGCTTCATACTTCTAAAAGTTAAATTAAAAAAAGGTTTTTTCCCCCCACTGTATTTATCTGACAGCTGTACTTTTCAAATTCACTTTATTAATACAAAGGATAACCCTGAAAAACACATTCTGAAGTGTTATTACAGATGAAGCTACATGGCAGCATAGAAAGTGACGCTTCCACATTAATGCAATAATTATAATCCAGTACTGGTACTTTTAGTACAGTCAAGCCCAAAATGATTCTTATCTCTGGCAAATTTTGACTTAAAGTTACTTTTATTCAACGAGCAAGTTTTTTCTTGATTGGAAATGACACAGGCGTCTCCCAGAAAATAATAAGACGATGTACAAGAAGCATCGTTGTGGAAAAAAATATTTCTCAGCTTTTATTTACATTTGAACAAAAATTGGCATGTCCAAAAGTATTCATACCCTTTGCAAACTGTCACACTCTATGGGAAAATCCAAAGTTCTATGCTGTTCCAAATAGTCCAAGCTGTTGTAAAGCATCCTGATTACCCTGATTCATTGGGAGCAGCTGTTTTAATCAGCTCAACAGGTGAAAAACAGCAGCTCTCTGCAGTTGCTTTGTGGACTGTCAACGAACAGTCATTTTCACTATCACTCTCTAAATGACTTCAAAGATCCACTAACTGAATGATTGTTTCAGCTTTCGAGAACTTTGCTCAACAACGTTTTGGAAGCAATGTCACACCGACAAACCCTGCACTCCTCTCTGATGTAATATCAACTGGTCTCTGGTCAGCACACTGGTCCCACATTCCTCTCTGCACTGTGCAAACCATTTAACACATTTTCGGAGTGCAATCTTCATCCGCAGGCAAGAGCAAATAACTGCAGCACTGCACAGTTTGGATATATTTGACTTGCTTATGTCAGCAGTAAGCTGGATGTTCTTTACCCCACACAGGACAAACACAGGGTTAAACTCATTTTACCCAGTACCAGTGTGTAGAAACGCATCCAGCTGATTGGTCGTTGTGATCCAGTTCCCCAACAGTGACGTAAAAATAACACTGACACTGGGTCAGTTTTTAACACAGTGTTAAACCTCGTCAGGGAGCCGAAAACACTCAGACGAGTCCCAGTTGGGTTACTACCAGAGAACTGCAGATTGTTGCACATCTACACACAAAACAGCTGTGGGAGAAATAATAAGGTAATTTACTGGAGCAAATTTTGCTCTTATTTTTTTATTTATTTATTTTTTTGCATGCATGTATAAGCAGCATTTTTCTGTTGTGGGTTGTAACCGAATCATGTTTTATGAGCTGATTTTGCAAACAAATTCTGACACTGCTAATTCACCAAGACGTGCAAAGTTAAAGTACAATATCTAATTTTGATTCATTTATAAATGTTGGGTATTTTCAGATGTATTAGTAACTACGTCCATTTATTAAACTGAAGTACAAGTTTGAGGTACTTTTACTTTGATTTTATGCTGCTTTATATTTCAGCTCCTCTGCATTTGAAATGTAAACATTTTATAGACAAAATACAAGATTATTTCATAAATTAGGGGTTCAGACAACCTTTTTTTTTTTTTTTTTAATTTGCTTGACTAATTGATCAGTCCTTTGAAGGTGATGTGTTCAATGTCTCAGTAGTCCCCAGAATATTCAGTTTGCAGTATCTGAGCAGACGTCTTTCCAGATACTGTGTAATGACGAAGCCTGAATCCAGCCCTGTTCAAACGCTGGACGCCCTGACAGCCTCTGGCCTCATTCTACACAGAATCAAGATTAAATGCTTCCTGCTGCTGCAGCTGGATCATCTGTTTCACTTCTGACCGACCTGCCATAGACAGCTCACATAAAAAGATCCAAACTTTGAGCCCTGAAATGGCAAACAGAGTCCAGGCGGCAGAAACAAGTTTAAACTTGTACCAGAATCCAATTAAAAAACACACGTTAAGAAGGAGCTCTGCAGGGAAACATGAATACTGACGCGTCCAGTTCGATTCATGAGAGGAAGCAGAGACACAATGAATAAAAAAAAAACAGAAGAGCAACAAGTGTTTTGAATTACGAGTGTATTGAAAATATTGTGACTTTTATTTCAGAATACAGTTGAGATTTGACATAATCATTCAGAGTGACGACCTTCGGACCCTCCTCGTCATCAGGAAAGAGTTGAATTTGGCGCTCTGGGCAGCAGGAGTCGTTTGCATGGCTTCGATGTATTGTCGGGTTTGGTCAGGAGATTCCTCGAGAAGCACCTGGTTTGGAAGTTTTACTGAGATGCCGCGATGGGTTTGAACTAGTTGGCACATCCATCAGGGCTCGAATTATGTAAGTGAAATCTCACGACTGAACGTTGGCGCCAAGCGTCAAGCTGCATCCGCTTCTTTGAAAATGAACCAATCCTCCGTTGGCCTTTACAGTACCTTCATGTTGTCATGCTACCATTTGCCTAAATTAAATGCTCAGAATAAAACCGGTGTTCCACCTGGTGCCTCGGCCTGTAAACATGGACCTCGGTCAGATTTGTTTTGTGGCGTTTGAACCTTTTTGTCTTCACTGATCAGGAATGGATGTAAGTCATAAGGCATTAGGTTGTATCCTGACTCCTGGGAAAAAACAAACAGGTGCTCCAATTTGATATATATGTATGTTTTTTTATGAGACTTTCTGCCAAATAGGTCTGTAACTTATGATTTTCATTACCGATCAATCTGCAGATTGTTCCAGATTAATCGTTAAATCATTTATAAAATGTCCAAAAATTGTGAAAAATTCCCCAGAGCCCAAAGTGACGTCTTCAAATCGCTTCTATCGGCCAACTGGCAGCCCAAAACCCCCAAGACTCTTCATTTACCGCCATAAATGACAAAGAAAAGCAGCGTTTGAAAAACGACTGAAACGATTTATCGATCGTGAATCGACGAATCGTTGCAGCTCTGCGGCCAAATCTTGGAATGCAGAAAAATGTTCAGCTCAGAACAATCTTTTTTTTTTTTTTTTAGTCAATAAGGGAAAAAAAACTAAATAAATACATAAATAATAATAATAAGCATTCCGCACACCAGAATTGAAGATGAACACAAACATCGATGCGCCTGAAATTCTGCGGTGACGATCATCGAAGGGAAACCAGACCCCCGCCTCAGAAGCCACCACAGCAACAGTTCTGATGATCCAAAAGCGACGCAGCTCCACAGTACGTTACAAAAATAGACACGGTTCTGCCATTAGAGTCACCGACGAAACACCTCACTACAACACCTACTACAGCACATCATCATGCATGGGCGGCATGTTGCTTTGTAACACCAGAACTGTCACGTGACTGGCTGCTACATCAACCGGCGAGATCTCTGCTGCAGGTGTTTTCGGGACAGAGAGGAGGACATGTTGGGTGAACTCTCAAGAAGGAAGCAAAGCCACTGATGCCACAATGTTAAAAAAAAAAACTTGCACAATGAAGCGGAGAAGCAGCTCGTGTGCTCTAGCGGACCTTTCGGATTGTTAGAAACGTGTGGACGATTGGCACGCTTTTAGCAAGATGATATATTCGTTAAAACACAACAAAAGTCGATGAGTCTAAGTTAAAATCACACGTAGCATTTCCTGTTAATATTGAACGGCAGTTTTAATTTCATTCCAAGCTCGACTTCATTATAGCACACACTAAATAAAGCATGCGTGCATCTTCTAAAGCCTTTGACTTTTCTACATATTTGGTTCGATTAGCAGAAAACCGGGTACGCACTGCAACACGCGCTGCACGACTCGGTTTCCGTACAGTTTTGGCGCACCGGTTGTCGGTATAGCCGGATTATAAGACGGTCTGGGTTCCCTCACTTTTCCACTGTGTGCCATTATTCATTAAAGCCAGCAACTTTTTTTCTTTTTCCCCCCCGAAATATGATTCAAACTCTTCACATCGTAGAGCGCTCAAGGAGTGAATTCATGTCAGAACTGTAAAAACTTGATGTAAACTACAATAAAAGGCAGTAGTCACCTCATCAGCTGTGATGTTAGTCCATGTTTCAGTGCTCCACTTCTTCTCTATTTGGATTAATAATTGAGTAATACTTACATAAAAATGATCGGCTACATGACTTTGCATGAAGAATGCACACCAAAGTGGCAAAACAGCGGAGGATGAAGTGGACTTTTAAAATGCATCTACTTCAAATCTAAAACATCTTTGCAAGACCTTGGCCTGACTGAGCAACAGAAACCGAGGCCAAGAGCTTAGCAAAACGTGTTTGTTATCCATCTTGAACAATTTTGTTTAGGTACAGCTACAAAAACCACAAAAACAAGCAAAATGTGGTCAAGGCCCTCACGAAGCTGACGTTTATCCTCAGAGGATGAGAAATGTATAGCTGTCAAAGGACTGTGAAGCTTCTTCTTTTCGGTTGTTTTGCCTCGAAGCTGACCACAATTCGACAATCTTAGCCACTCCGGTGGCTTCCGTCTCCCGTGCGCTGTATTCGGGCCAGGACCAGCTCGTGGGACACCCTCTTGCGGTCCGTCGCCAGGCCCAAGTAGCACATGAGGTCGATGAAACAGGTGGTAAGGTTCAACCTGCAGCCAAACTCGCTGGTTGCATAGTCGTAGGGGAAGGAGTGGTGGTAATTGTGGAATCCCTCACCTGTAAGGTACAAGGAACAGTGGTCAACAAATGGCACGAAAAGCAGGAAAAAGTTCATAGGACAAGATGTGTGTCAGACTCTGCAAAGCTGGAGGATCTTTACACTTGGATTCATTAAGGGCTGTTTTAGAGCAATTTTGGAGAATTTGATGATGAAATCAACTAAAAATCAACCGTAAAAGCGGAATATCATGCTGCTAAGTTTGTGTTCAAGCGTCAGGTTTTCATCACTTCTGCTGACATTACGTAGACCACTCCCTGCCTAACGCTAACCTTAACCCCACTCTTCACCCTCACATTGAACGATTTACATTATTGGGACTTGGCATTTTGTCCTCACAAGTACAGCGAGTCCCCACACAGTGTGACTGTGTAAACAAGTTTTTGGTCCCACAGCGTCAATAATACATGGGCACACACACACACAAGGACGCCAAGTCCCAACAATGTGACTGAGTAAACAGGTTCATGTTGCTACAATGAGTAACACACACACACACACACACACACACACACACACACACACGCGCGCGCGCACGAGTGACGATGAAGAGGTCCTCTCACGGCAGCGCAGCATGAGCTCATCACTTCAATAAACCGTAAGAAGCTCCACATCAGAAGATGCAGGACACGAGTCTGTGGACTTTGTGGCTGCATGAGTCACATGTTCTCTTAGAGAAAATGAAGAAGCTACGTCCAATTCTACATCTGTTTGATGTCCAGTAAGAATAAAAAGCCCTATTCTAAAATTATTGGTGGGCGAGGAGTCAGCTGCCTCGGCCAGAGAAGGTCTCTTAGGCCTGAAAACTGTGTTGCCTGATGAGCAACTTTCATTAGAACGAACAGACTTTTTGTTCAGAAAAGTGCCGTAAAAATCAAGTTTTATCATCATTATCACCACCTTCACTTCATGTTGTTAATTGCTCTTCGTCTGTTCTTTAAAATGACATCACAGCTGCATGTTTTTCATACCTATGGCGCTGAAAGCGACAAACTTGTTCTCCCTGGGGTTGATGTTCTTGTCATAGGGTCTGTTTCCCCACATGTGAGCGGCGCTGTTGACCAGCCAGGTGGCGTTCAGCACCAGGGTGTACCTCAGCAGAGCCGGGATGAAGTACGCCACCCACAGGGACTCCCCCCACAGGTACCAAGGCACGAACATGGGGACGAAGAAGCACATGAGCAGCACAGACGGCTTGTAATACCTGCAGAGGAAGCAGAGAGAGCGGAGCTGTGTATTGAGGACAACACATCACATTTAACACACTGATGCTTGTCACACTGTTCACTTTCTGACCTTCCTCCTCGTGACACAGTTTTCACACAACCCAAACTTGAGTCAATTTGTACATGCATGAATAACGCGTTGGCAACTGCCACCGAGTTTAAGCTGAATGACTGATAAAGCCTGCACAACAGACAGAACTCTGCAGCAGCGGCGGGTCAGTCGCACTAGTCGGAGGAGTTTATTTTTCCTTTATTTGCTCTGCATTTGAATTTGATATATTATCAGGAAATAGTTATGAAACAGCCGTGCGTTACATCCAGGCTACCTGCCAAAGGAGTAAAATGCACCTTTTTTTAAGACTGAATCCTCCCAGGCTGATATTTAACTGTGAGATGAAATGGAAAAATCACTTACTTCCTTTGAAACATTACAACTTTGTCGGCCAGCAGGTCATTGAGCTCCAGCTTGCGTCCTTTCTCAATGACGTCCGGGTGTTTGCGCACCAGCAGCCAGCCGATGTGGGAGAAGAAGAAGCCCCGCACGGCGTTGTGAGGGTCAGCATCTGTCTCTGAATATTTGTGGTGAACCCTGTGGTCTCGAGCCCATTCAAAGATATCATTCTGTGGGTTCGAGTAAAGACAGAGATTACACACACTGTACACACAACATGGTACTTAAACAGTAATGAAAGCTGCTATTATCACAACCGTAAGCGTGCGCCTGTGCAGATCTGTGTGATCCGTCATTTTCAGGTACCTGAAACGCCATGGAGTTAGCAACGCCAAGAAAGATCCTTAGAGGTAACGAGGCCTTGTAGGATCTGTGACTCCACAGGCGATGAGCTCCTGCAGTGACTCCTAAAGCACTTATCAAAAAACAAAGTGCAGCTGTGGGGAGAAACGCATCAGCAAATTAGTTTGACCACCTTCCACTCATCCCCTCCACCAAAGCACTTCACTGCACAATGCAATGTTGAGGCATCGGACATTTTCTGCACACTGGTGCTGTCATTGTTGGGGCTTGAAGGTGATCCTGTAATAAGTGACAGCCATCTATGTGACATTGTGCTAATCTGTGTAGCTGAAGGAGAGACTGGCGCCCTTAAACAGTAAAACAGCTTCTCAAAAAGCTGAAATTAACAAGCTCAGGACTTTTATTTGTCCCAAAGGGATAGCAGGCTTTGCCACAACAGCAATAAAAACAACAAAACAGGGTGAAAAACACAAGAAAAGTCATAATATTAGTGGGAAAAAGAATGGTTGGAGATGTGATGGTGCGACCTGTGCTGATGTTGGTTTTACAGTTTGGATCGACTTTTCTGCTGAGTGCCAAAATTTCTGTTTGAAGTCAAGAGGTGCATGTCAGCACATGAAAGAAAAGGTGAAAAGTGACTCAATAACAGACTTATAAAACAGAGGTCCGCCAACCTGGACCCTGGCAAGCTGCCTCAGACAACAAAGGTGCTGTTTGCTTTCCTTACTCAGCACATGTGTATTCCTATCAAAGTCACTGTCACTTATGATGCCCGCAACCGCTGAAAGACTCAACAATCTCAATATCTTGTCTGTAAATTATAGTGCTTGCAGGTTGGGCGGCGACGTCTGCAATCAGCGCACATGTCGTTGGTTTTTGTCACGTTAAATTCTAACAACGGCAGTTACAAAACTAGTTTAAATCAGGACCACGAGGCGTTTCGGCATTGCTCAGCTGCAGCACTGTAACTGTACCATGTGCAAACTTCACAATGTGCTGGTTGTCAGACTCACTACGGCCGTCACTGAGGTACAAAATGCATAAGAGCCTTGGCTGCAGTCATGTAGTTAACAGACTGTAGTTTATAGGGCGTTTTCCTCTTTATTAGAGGCAAAATACTTGTGCAGTTGCGTCCCACTAGCCTTCCTGCAAAATGTCTCTTCCAGAAAATCATAAAATTTTGTCCTTGACCGAAGTAGTTTACACTAGTCTACTTATTTCACAAGTAATTTAATAACCAGGAAGGAAGCAAAGGCTTGTTATATGGGACGGTGACACTCTCTGGGGAATGTAATTACATCATATCAGATGATGACTGGGTGGATAAAACCATGAGATGATTGCATGTATGATAAGACTGGAAGCATTACAGTCTATTCACAAGTGCAACCCCCGTGGTTTTGACTCATGAGAAATACTCATCCCAGTGATTTCTAACCAAATGTAGCGTGCAGTTTATGTAATTAACAGACTGCTCCTCCTTTGTCTGCATTCCTGCTAAAAAGGTAGTTGGCCCCATGTTGTTAAGAAGTTATTTTCTTCCCAAGCATGCACTGTGCGGGGTGCAGCCTCGAGATGCATGCTGTGACATTTAATCTCTGCTGAAATATGCCTGATCTATAATCCCTCAACATCCAGCGCGCTGGGAGGAACATGCACAGATCCTATGCATGCGCCAGCGGTGAGAGAGTGGGCCGGGCTGCTGACATAACAGCTGTTATTTAGGTAAAACACTATGTATACCACTATCAGCGTAAAAAAAAAAAAAAAGCAAAAAAAAAAAAAAAAAAAAAAGCTAAAACGTCACAATAAGAAATGCTGTTAACAGGTAGGATTTTTACTTACACCAAAGCAAGGTCAAAGAAGATGCGGAAGGGATGAGGAATATGGCGTACACGGCACCTATATGCAATAGACTCATCAATATGACATTTTTCCATACGATTATCCTGGCAGGTTTGGGGCCTTCTTTCTCCCTGTACGTATGATCAAACACGTCTTCTCTGGTGGCCTCTGGAAGAACATTCCCGTTGCTGGACTTGTGCTGCTTCTTCTCCAACGCCTCCGCCTCCGTCATCGTGGCAGCGGCTCGGTGATGCTCTGAGCGGCGAAGAAAGCGGAGAGAAATCGGTCATGTCGGGTGTTTGTTTGACGGGCTAATGTCACGGAGGCTAAAACACCTTCGCACGGTGAATGTTAATTATTTCTGTGCTTGCTAGCTAGCTAAGCTAGCTGGCGCTGCTGGTGAGGGTGAGGATGGTCATGTAACGATGATGCTGATTTCTAGCTGACATACGACATTTGCTGCGCTGCGTAACACTGATATTACACCTGTGGGACAGAAACATGGCGGATAAATAACTCACCAAAGACCGGCAGACGAGTGGAAAGGAGATCTGGCGTGTTAACGGGAGACGAAGCTTCCCTGCTTCACCCAAAACTACAGTAACCTAGAAAAGAGAGTGATAGTCAGCTCCGCAGCGGACGAATCAATAAGAGCCGGAGCTCGAGGTGCGACTGACCAATCACCGCTCGGATGCCGCCTCAACCTCGGACGCTGATTGGCTGTCTGTTTATCTGCTGTTCACCTTTTATTCATTCTCCTGCCAGATGTAGCATATATTTACCTCCCCTGGAGAGCAGCTGCTGCTGTCTAGACACGTACTGAGTTACGCGCGTCCATGTTTCCGTTCACACGTGGATTAAAACGAGTAGAGCAAGTGTGAAATTCAACGATGAAACTGGAACAAAACAAGTTACTGTACAGCAAATCCAGTGGCAGAGGACCCCCCCCCCCCCCCCCCCCCCCCCCATCCACCCACACGGGGAAATACAGAGATGCTTGTTCTGTGACGTCACCACAATCCCCTCCAAAAAACTTAGAAATAAAGAAAAATCAGATGATGGGAACATAACGTAACATTAGAGCTGTTGAGCGCTGAATATTGATTGAATTATAGATTTATAATACCCCTCATGAGAACAATTTTGTCTCTATAAACTATGGTTATACAGTGATTTATCATCATGTTCTGAATTCTGATCTAAAAATCAATATATATATATATATATATACAAGACTATGACTGGTGTTGTGAAACACACAGTCTGAGGTGACGTTGAAATGAGGAGACAGTTCTACGGCACGGGAGCCAAATTAAAGAGGGTTGATTTAAACATTCGCCTGCACGGGGCCGCTTTTGGAAACAGACGTTTTGTCTCCATCTAGTGGAGAAACGAGGCAGCGCAGAGAGCCGGCACCGCGTTCACATCGCGCAAATAGGGCTAGCCGCTTTATTAAACCTCAGGTGTTCCAGACACCTGCAGCGAAAACGGTGACACGCGGACAAATTTACGTTGCCAACTGACACTCGGTTTAATTGCAGCATCCATGTGACGTCATCACCAGGCGCCTTTATTTACTTCTGGTCCAGTTAGCCGCTGCCCCCGTTGCCCGCTGCAATGGAAGTAAACAGGGACGAGGCGGAGCGCTGCATTGACATTGCAACTGCGGCGTTGACCGGCGGCCAGCCGGAGAAGGCGCAGAGGTTCCTGGAGAAGGCGCAGAGACTCTTCCCGACAGAGAAAGCGAAGGGTGAGTTCAAACGGCGGAGCCGAAGCAAGCGGCGCTTCAGCTGCGGAGGTGCGCTGCATCATCACCGGCAGCATCACCTGCATCCCGGATGAGCTCTGCGGCGCATGTAGCCGGGGCCTTCGATAGCACACGAGCTAGCTGGTTTAGTATCTTTGTTCATCATCCCAGCGGATTTATATCATAATGTTGTCATTTCGAGATACATTAAACTGCTCCTGATGGTTTTTTTTATGAATTATTATGTACATCTGCTCAGCATGGATCAGATGCGTTCAGGGTGTCAGTGATAGCACTTGTCATCAGTTGCTTCTCCGTTAGATAGCTAAACCTATCCGAAGAGTGGGCACAAAGACTCCCAGAATCCAGATCTCAAAGAGCCATTCCCACGTTTTATCATTCAAATCACTGGTTTTACTCATACATATGTCCATACCTGTATGCTATGACCCGCCTCACGTCATATGACATGTGCCACACGCTCTGGAAATGCATGTGTGCACACATCCATTATCCACAGTCATTACACATTTCGATTGCAGCAAACAATTACAGCAGCTGCAATCAGCTGAGTGCATCCTGGATGAATGTCCATCACCAATAAACAACTTGGCATGGTGCATTTTGAATGTTTTAATATATAACATGTAGGTGTGCGACAGTATTGGATATGAGATTTGGATTCTTATGGTATAAATCATGGATATTTGGTCTGAAGGACTATATGGCAGTGAGTGAAGACATTCTTTCTGTTCCAGTTGAGCTGTTTTCTCGTGCTCCACATCATCTCTGTCTCAAAAATTTCCTTTTTAATCCCTAACATGCTGTAACACCAATATGCAGTATTATCAATATTGTGGTATGTAGTAGTGCACCAACTTAAATGCATGTATTAAAAAGACATTATATTGCTTATATATTATACTTTCTGTTTCATTTCCTGTAAATAAACATGAATAGATGTTGATGTTTAGGCATTTGGTCTCAAATTATGTGATATCTGGGTTTTGTTATGAAAATCACTGCAACCTATGGGTTAAATTGGAACATTTTTTCAATTTTAATTAGAGTTTGCTCAGAAAATCCAGATGGAAAAAAGACCACAGGCAGAGAAACCAGAGCCTGCAACACAAGATAGATATTAATGTGAGATTCCTAAAGGGCACCACAGCTGCTGCTCTGACAATATTGTATTAATGGCCTGATGTAGCTGCTGTAGTTATCTAATAATAACACTTTCTGTGCTCGAGGGGACTGTGTTACAGCCTCTGCTGATGTGAGGGACTCGTGCAGGGAATTCAAGTGTATTTTAGGTGCTTGTCTGGATATTTTCTAATGTTCACATCACTGGTATTGTGTCCCTTCTAGTACTGCTGGAGCTAATAGCAAAGAATGGATTCACGCCGAGACAAGGCGGCCAATCAGACTTCGGTGGGGTCTCGGGGCCTCGACAGCGGCAGACCAACAGTGAGAATACAAGACCTGAAGAAAAGCCTTCAGACACTTCAAAAGCCTACACGGCAGATCAGCTTGATGCTGTGAGGAGGTAAGGCAGAAAATCATGGGACTCTGGTGTCCGTTTGATGGAATAATTTACTCCTGACACCGAGAATCACGTCTTCTCCACACAGGATAAAACAATGTAAAGACTTCTATGAAATTCTTGGGGTCCAGGCAGACGCCTCCGAGGATGAGCTCAAAAGATCATATAGAAAACTTGCTTTGAAATTCCATCCGGACAAGAATCACGCTCCAGGCGCTACGGAGGCATTTAAAGGTGACCAGCATAAACGTGACCCCATCACTTAATTAATAATTATGGTTACAGAATGTGTGTTTTAGCCCCTCTTTGTGCTCAGCCATAATCTCATAATGTCTTCTTTCCTGCAGCTATCGGGAATGCGTACGCTGTTCTGAGCAATGCTAACAAAAGAAGACAGTACGATCAATGTGGAGACGAGAGGAGGCATCCTTCCAGACAAGGCCCAGACAATGAGAACTTCGAGCCAGATATTTCCCCTGAAGACCTCTTTAATATGTTCTTCGGAGGAGGTTACCCCTCAAGTTAGTGTCACTGTTTTCATGCTAAGCTTGTGATATTGTTATGGTAATGCTCTTTATGATCTGTCTGTTAACATGTGCATTATTAATATAGGCAATGCTAATGTGTACACTAATGGGCGGATGCGTTACCCGAGGCGAGAGAGAAGGGAGCGACCGCGAGATGTGAGTTATTATTAGAGCTCCTGCAAACTGCAGATATCCAAATAGTGTAATGTAATTGTTAAACAGCAGGGGGAGACGTTGAGTCATCTGTAATTTGACCTTTGAGGCTCATTCAGTAACACTCAAGTGTCTTTCAGAGATTTTTAAAACAAAGCAATCACAGTGTGCTGAATGATTCAGCTGCTGAGGTCTTGACACTGACATGTTTTCTCTGCAGGGAGGCCTCGCTCTCTTCGTGCAGGTCATGCCCATCCTCATCCTGGTTATTGTGTCAGCCCTCAGTCAGATCATGGTCAACAGCCCCGCTTACAGCCTCAGCTTCAGGCCGTGAGTGTCATCAGTTCTGAATGCCTGCCGGATGTTAAACAACAGTACCGACTGTTCATGACCACGCTTCAAATGTCACTGATTTATAGATGAACCAGCCCAAAATTAGGTTTCATAATCTTTGCAGCTTCCTAAAACAGACGCATTGTATTGAGTTTTGAGTGTCTTCATTGGTTTAGAAAGGGCATCTTGATTCTGCCTCGTCATTTCCAAATATTCACAGGCCTCCTCTGTGCTTGCGAGGACTGCCGGCTCCATGTGTCTGGCCTCTCTCCATGTTTTTATTTCAGATACACTTCTGCAGTTTCTGGCCCGTCTGCGAGCCATTATCAGCCGTGAGTCACATTAGCAGAGACAGACGGTGCCGGATCTGTCATCCTCGCGCTGCGTTCGGTCATGTGATATCTCTCCCACACTCTGTCCCGTCTTGGCTCAGGTCAGCAGGTTACACGCAGAAGAGGCTGACTGAGAACCTGAAGGTGCCATATTATGTGGGGGAGCATTTCTCCAAGGAGTTCACCGGAGTGAATCTGAAGAACCTGGAGCGGACGGTGGAGGATGATTACGTTTCCAACCTTCGCAACAATTGCTGGAAGGAGAAACAACAAAGTATGTTTGCCAGGACAACAAATCGTGCTTGTTTGTTTGTTAATTTAACCCAGAGTATTGGCCGCAATTATCAGTTCTGGGAAAATGATTAAAGGCGTATTCTGGTTTTTATTACCCCTCATATATCTTTCATGAATTGTCTCTCTTGTTTCCTGCAGAGGAAGGCATGCTTTACAGAGCTCGCTATTTTGGAGACACTGATCTGTACCAAAGAGCACAGAGGGCTCGCACACCAAGCTGCGCCAAGCTGTCCGAGATCGCGGCTTCATTACACGGTTGATGCTGCTTTCATGATAAAAAGCAAGTCCTCCAGACTGAAGCATTTCTCTCCTTTCTGAACGCATTTTGTCGTGAGTCCCCGCATGTTTCAGTTCACAGAAGTTAAAAAAATGTTTTCTTCTTTCTGTCTCCAGGTTTCCAGAATCAACACAAAAGATTTTTGGCTGTAAATAGATGAGCTTTAACAATCTGGAGACTGACGATGACTCAACGAGCAACACAAACAAACCAGCACCAATCTGCATCAAACTGACCACACGAACTGGTTTACACCGTTTCTGTGGAATTTTAGTATGTGAAATGAAAATATATAAAGTTAAAATAATATTTTGAAATGGAAAAGCCACTTAAAATAGCTTGTCCTCCTGACAAGAATGGGGTTTGGAAAACCGCCAAGCCCCACTTTCGACTGGGAGCCATTGAAGCTGACAGAGGTCACTTCATGGTTTTTGTGAGAATGCAATATGAAACCCGAACATAGTGAGGTTAGATATAGTCGTACAGATGTTATTTATGTAGCAGTTGACTAGATACCACAGCGAATGCTTCCTCTTTCATTTTATGCAGTCAAATCGGTGGAGGAGACGCGTTTGAGGGGGATTTGCTGATTTGACTTCAAATGCACATTCTGAAACTATGCAGGAATAATGTGAAACCTCTGATGAATATATGCTCATGTCTAAGGTTTGTCAGACACTTGAACACCTGAGATTTGTCTCCTTCTGCAGGGTGTGTGTGAGATAACAATTAGGAAATGTCCCTTTACACTTTGCATCCTTTAACTGTTTGAAAGATAGACTTCTGTCGTGGAACTTTATGACACTTCAAAATAAAAGCCAAGAGAACGAGAGACGTGCCTACCCACAAAGTGGGACTTTAACAGGTTCTAGTTTTGGAGCGTTATGTCTCTGTCATCTGTTGGAAAAAGCAATTGTTGTCACACTTTTTAAGTTTATAGTATGCTATTTATTTTTTGTATTATTTATTTGAGAAATGGATTGTCGGACTAAGAAGTCAGTACTGATATTGCTCACTTTTTCCACCTTGTTTTTACTCCCGGATGAAAATAAATATGGATGCTTAAATGTGTTGGTGGTGACTCATCTCTCCGAGCAGGACAAGCACAGAATGTGGAAACAAAAGCTCAGTCAGCACATTCGGCACATCAGGTCCGTCCGCCGGCTGACCGTGACTGGGAGCTGGAAACATGGCTTTGTGCACGTTCACATTTTTGGGCGACGTGCAGCATGTGCCGGGCAGGAACTGCAGCACCACATTCTTTCACCGCAAATGTACTCAGCTGTGTTTGGCAGCAGCTGAACCTCTGCCGTCTACTGTTTGACTTACCAGATTTTGTTATTGCTAATTTGCTTTAAGTTTTGAAGCTTATTGTTTTGCATGACGTGGCTGACTCATGTCTGTCAGCCCATCTGATTCTGCACTGCAACGGGTATTTTAGTATTCTAGCAGTTTGTCAGCTTCATATTTTGCAGAATCAAACACACTTTTGCCTCATACAGTCACTGTTTCCACTGGAAACCTGGATGTAAAACTGCAGATGGATGATGATTATCTCACCAGCCTCATGAAAGAAAACAGGAAAAGAGAATTGTTAAAAAAAATAATTTATTTTGCAATCATGAAAGTACAAAAACAGTGCAATGATATGAGTATTTGAATGTCAAATAAATAAAAGTTGAAAGCAGGACAGGTCTACACAGATACAAGATCAAGTTACAATAGAAATCGTAGCCGCAGCTTGCACGTAAACTGCGCAAGGCAAGCAGTGGTAGGCCTTTGCACTTGAATTCAAGCAGTCACTAAAGGTCCCTAAATGGTTGCTCGGTGTACAATTCATCACTTGGTGAGCATTGAAATTAATTGCCATGTATAAAAAGAAAGAACACAATGTCTTCGATGATTATAACCATATAGCTAGCTGCCGTTGTGTAGTTTCAATAGAAACTGGAGGTACGCACTTAATAGTCGCAAAATGCCCGTTTACGTTTATCACGATGGTTACATGTTATTTTTAATTCTGACCGCCGGTGAGGAGCGACACCTGCCTCAGGTACCATGAACCTCAGCTCCCTTACAGTAGGAACAACAGGCTGCATCAAGTCAAAGTCCATCCTTACACTTCAGAAGGCATCATATACATGTAGTTATAGGAATAAGGCCCTTCTGTGAGCTCTACTGGGCATTTTAACAATGCAGACGATAAAACATTGGCACTCCTTTACATTTCTCAACACTCCTCAATGAGCAGTTCTTCAGAGCAGTACAGTTTCTTCTTGATCACACGGAAACCAGTGCTAAGTTTAATGGCCTGTCTCACTACGGGAGTGGAGGGAGACTTTGTGCTGAAAAGTCCTTGGATTTTCGGCCACAGCCCGCCAGACTCCAGCCTCAACACCAGAGTCAGCTGAAAGGTGGGGACAAGGTAGGGGTCCACAGAGAGCTGCGCCATGCTCTCACAGGCGGCCCCTTGCTCCACGCAGAGGTCAATGAGAGCCCCTCTCAAACCGCAGGGCTCGCTAGCTGCCAGGTGAAGGAGCTCCTGACCGATGTGTTCCAGAAGTTTCTCGGGAATGAGCAGTTTGGCACATCGTAAGGCGCAGTCGGAGTCTTTGGCTTCTCTCAGGCTTCGTGCAATATGGTCTACCACTTCTTTCAGGATGGCCTCCTCCATTGGATCATAAAACAGGTCTTCATTAGAGGGAGACAGATCACTAGAGACATCTGACCCTGTTGAGGAGACATAATGGGTTAATACTGGAACCATGCATAAAACAGGAACATCTAAATAACCCTCTGGTCAAGTGTTACAGATGTTTGAAGCGTTGCTTACCTGAGTCTGAGAGATCACTCCTGCTGCCATTGTTAGACCCCGAATCAATGCTGCTGCTGTTGGCAGATGTGCTGAAATCAGTCAATCTTTGCACCAGTTTGCCCCAGGACAGCCTCCTGGGACTGCTGTCCACCGGAGAAGGGGGTGAGCTGCCGAGATCAGTGGGTGCAGAGAGAGCAGGCATGGTTGTCCTCTTCGCAGTGTTCAACACAATCAGCTGCTTCTGTGGTCAGCTGTTAATGAGCACACAAAAAGGAAGGATAAGCACTCAAAGTCTACATAACAGAGAGTGGTTGGCAGTTCTATTAAACATTAGAATGAGTCAAATTAAGAATAGATTCTTGAGGAGTGTGTGAACTGGGCAAGTTAGCATTATTACCAGCTTTGTTTGACGGTAGCTAGCAGCAATTTAACCGTTCGGATTAGCTTCAAAGCTAGCAAAAAAAAAGCAGTTGGAGCATAATACTTACAGCTTATTTGACAAAGGCGATGTTCAAGTCCGTTGTCGTTGTTTCATTTAATTATTTGAGGGGTTATTGTCTACAACAACAACTATCTCGAAACTTCGGTCCCCAACACCAACCCTCTCTCCCACCAGCGGCCAAGCGCTGCGGTTTGTCCTGCAACAATGTTTATATAGGAGCAGCTAGGCCACGCCCGCCCGTCTCCAACCAGCCAATCAAAAAGGGAGGCACGCCATCTGCGCTGTATCTTGCCTGGTAACATGCCAGCAGAGAAGGAAGACAAACAGGAGGAGGTGGGGAAGGGGGGTTGGGGTGATGAATAGCAGACCCAAGTGTTGTGGAAATGTACAGACACTTGCCTGGGCTTGCAATGATCATATTGTGTTCCTTTGTTAAATAACCTCCATGAGCATTAATAAATGGCTCTGCTGTATAAGCATCTAGATTATTGTTTGCATAGAAGTCCAGCAAGTCCATGCAGGGCAGCCTCAGCTGGTTGAGTGCTGCAGTGCACATTACGTCATCTGTTTTGCTCAAGCATTACATCAGAATTTTTCATCTGCCACACAGAGATGCAAACATCAGCTCATCAACACAATTGGATAAATAACACAACACATATAGCTGCATGGTTGAATGCCAATACATGTTTTATATTCATAAAGATGTGCAACACATCTTTCTCCATTTACCAGCCAAACGGGAACAATGAAAAACATGCAGACCAATAGGAATACACCAGGAGGGTAGGTGTAATTACATTTTATGAGCATTTATTACAGTCACAAGATTTCTGTTCTTGCACTATCAAAGTGCTTCAAAGTATAAAAGTGACTGCATGTGAATACAAGACAATCCATTTGTTTGAGTGAGTTGTGGCAGACCAGCCTGAAATCACAAGGAAATTGCAAGAAAACAGCAAAATTGTGGTGAAAATCAGAAACGGCTGCTGTGGTTCAGTCTGGCAGGGTTATACTGTACATGACACACTCAGTGTTTCCTCAAAGAAAAGTTTTTGGAGAGCAGCCAGATATACAGTGCTGTAAGTACACGTGAGGGGGACGGACTGTGCTTTCTGTCAGGAAGGAACTGAGATGCATAAACACGTGTAGGAACAGGCTGTTCTGACAGGACGTGATGAATTAAGAGTTGTAATCATAAAGTTTTGAGGGGGGTGGGGGTGGGGGGGGGGTGTTTACTCCTCTTTCATAGACTTTCAGAGACTTTTAAGATCTGTGAGCAAACATTGTTAAAGACAATTCCTAGAAAGTGTGAGGCAAAAACGAACTTTTGAACTCTGAAAAAGGACATTTAAACTCCAGCTAGAGGTGTGTCCTGAAACGTCCAGCTGCGTCCTTAAGACACTTACACCCACAGCGGTACATTCTGTCCGTTCCCACCCCTCATTTGCTTGAAAACATTCACTCAAAGTGCAAAACAGCATGATCTGCACGTTTCCTCGCTGTCAACACAGCAGAGAGGTGAGGGAAAAAAAGAGCATCGGAAGAAAAACTACATTTTCAACAACGGCGATGTTGCGTCAGACAACACAAAACAAACAACAGCACAAGGGTTTCAGCGTCAGAAATCAGCTCAGTGAAGTGGGTTTGGACAAAGTATGCAACAGCAAGCAAACAAACAACTGACCCGAGGAATGTCCAAGTATGACTTTATTTACAAGCTCTCTTTGTTTTGCTCCAAGCGTCGTTGGAGTGAGCAGCGTTCAAGACCCACAGAGAGAGGACAGAATGAGCAGGCAGCAGGTTTCCAGATTTCTGAGTTACAGCGCAGCCACATGGAAACACAATGCCTCACTTCAAGGGATTTATTGCATTGCCAAAGATATTCTTTCCCTTGACTCTGAGGCTAAGAGCAGATTGGACTGGCAAAGCAATTTTATTATCTTAAACCAGCTGGAAAAACTGTTAATAATCTGTTACAAAACCTTTAATTCTTTAGTTACTGGTATACAACAAGGAGATTTTGTTGGCAGGGTTTTATTTAAGAGTGCTGGATTTAAAAACACAAACCATGCTCATACAAAAGTAAAAGGGATCAAATATTACATCTCACATTCAGTATCTCCAAATAACATTTCACACTTAAGATATAAAATAAAACCACGAAGGAGGAATATAATTTATGAACCGAAATAAACCACCTCCTTTTATTTGGCTGATTTATCGAGCAAAGGCATCTGGATCTCTTTTATTTAAGACGGTGTGAATCCCAGTAGCTGTTCAATTGGTTTGTACCGCCACTCATCTGCTTCCAGCTCCTCCACCAAGCTCGCGAGTTTCTCCATTCGAGACACTTGCTGATCTGGAAGAATATACAATTCTTACATTATCAGGGCCCCAGAAATCCATAGATCAACCCAAAAAAACAGCATTTTGCTTGTACTGACTTACCGTGTTTAACCTGTTTAAGTGTGGAGGCAACTTGGTAGCTGAACACAGACTCGCATAAAAATCTGTCTGAGCCATCTTAAAAAAAAAAAAGAAGAAGTTAAATGCTGGTGAAGACTTTTTAAAGAGACACAGCAGAAGCCTTGGTGTTCACTGGGCTAATAGCAAATGTCAAAATGGAGATTTCAAGCTACTGCAGAAAGAGAACTACAGGTTAAATATTATGTAATTTTCAGCATTATGTAAAAAGGGCTTTCAAGGTTAAAATGAACAGAAAGGGACAGAGTGAGATCTTCTGTACCACTGCAATCCTATTCAGCAAGACAGAACGAGGACACAAGCTTTGTGATATGACTTCTGTATAACCCTGGCTGTGCTACTCATTTAATCATCACTTCTACTTGAAACTTTTGCACTGATGCAAAACCAAGCATCCGCCTGTCTGGAGGATAAACTACAAGCCAAACCTTAAAAGCCTAGTGAGTCATTTGATGAGACATGTCACATTTCCACCTCCATCCAAGGCTGGAATTTAAAAAAATTCTGTCTGTTGCAAAATAACAAAGATTTTTAAGTATTTTTTGAGCTAGTTGTGACTGTTTCTTAATCCCATTGGCAACCAGGAATGATGTTTTGTATGATGCAAGAAAAACATGATTGCATTGTTGCATAATGAAAACACTAAGTCAATGACAACAGCTTGATAACAAAGCTTTCAATGTTGATAATGCCTTATACAAGAAAGACTAGGAGGATGTCACAACTTGCTGGGTTTTTTTTTTTTGTTGGCTTGAACAACATGGGAAATGGGTTAAAGGTCTCTGTTTGCAGTCCAAGGAATTTTTAGTTATTTATTGTTTTTTGTTCTAGCTGGACAGAATAGGCTCTTGGGAATCTGGAAATATCCTCAAAAATAGCTGCAAGACCTGTCAGACTTTCTCAGAGTTTGGCTTGTATGTATCATTCAGATAAACAGATGCTTAGCTCTGAGCCCTGAATGTAAATGTCAATGCAGAAGCCTCAAATCTCAGTACAAACAATGACTGCATGGGAGGCCCAGTGCTTTCTCAATGTAAATGACCTTAAAGAAAACTAACATTCAGTGTGTTGCAAGACAGTGACTTCCATATCACTGCTGGAAAGAGAGAGATAGGCGTGTGTTGCACTTCACCTTCCATCATTTCGCCTGCGCCTTTGGGGTATGTGTACAAGACTTTCCTGGGAGGGATAAGCTCTGAAGCGCTGAATCCAGAGCCCGTCACCGAGCTGCCGCTTACACCCCCCGCAGAAGACGACGAAGAAGACGCAGCCATCACTTCAGGATACTATAAAAGACACACAAAGAAATGACAACTGTCACCGCTATAATGTGTGGAAGAGTGAGGAAGCCTAACGTTCAAGAACTCACGAAAGCATTTAATCACAAACCAGCCCACCAAAGCTAACGTTAGTAGCTACATTTTAGTTTTCCTATCTTTTACACTCTGATAGCTCAACTGCTTTAAGTAGCTATAGGTAGCAAGCTAGCAAGAAAGCTAACTATCCTGCTGCCACCAATGTAGGCTTCAACCATTCAACATTAATGTGACTTGACAAAGCATGGCAGTAATGACGCCTTTTCGAACAGTGTAACTCACCGTCGATGTCTTAGAAAATCTATAACGATCTTAGGTCCGAGCAGTTGGTTCGCTGTTTGTTTAGATTTCTTGCTACTCGTTTACGACAAAGAAAGCGCTTTACGCTTGAAGCGGTGGCATTCTTACCACAGATTTCAAACTCATATGGATGGCTCGCATGGACCAGCATTCACTGCGCGGTCATTCATTTCCTGTTGTAGATCTCCTAAACATGAGAGACGGCCCCTGTGTGTCGTAAAGCAGGGAAACCGATATGTAAACGTCAACCAACTAGCTAGCGTTAGCTGAAGAAGTATTTTCAAAGCTACATAACACAATTTACACTTTTTTTCGTGTAGCAAAATTGCTAGCGAGCTTTCCAGATAATTATTTATGTTGTTAGGTTAGCCTAAGTTTAGCTAACGTTAGATAGTTTGCATTATGGACGTTTTACGTCCACCTCTTATCAATATAAACGGAAGAATATACAGAAGGAATATTATTAAAGAAGAACATTATGAGGAGGAAGAAGATTTTTCCTACATAGAATCACCAGGTAAGTCTAGTCCTGTCAGTGTTTCCAGCCGGTATAAATATTTGTATATAGTCCCAGACAATAGTGTCATTTTGGTTTTCTTAAAAAAAAGAAAAGAAAACCAAAACTATGTTTTATCATGTTTAGAGAGTGCCGACCTTGCAGAAGAGGAAAGCTGTGATACTCACTTAATTGAACAGACTGATAAAGGATTCCGCTGTGCCATTGATGTCCCAAGTGTTCTTTACAAGTGAGTTACCTACAAAACAATCATGTGTTCATTGTTTGTGTGTTCTTCAACTTGAAAAGCAGAAGAGGTTTGTTTCCAAGCAGTTTAACATGTGTCTCTTTGTTTGGTCCACAGATACATCATTGGGAAAAAAGGAGAGACACGCAGACGTCTGGAGGCTGACACAAAGACATCTATCAGCATCCCGAAACAAGGAGTGGAGGGACAGATTGGTGAGGACAAAGAGGACCATGAAACAGGTCAGAGAGCAGTTTCTGAAACAAACATTTTCACCTGACTTTCTTCCTTTTCCTTACAGTTATAACAGGTTCCCAGAAAGCTGCAGTCACATCTGCAGTCACACGAGTTGAGGTCCTTGTGGAGAGTTTCCGGAAAAAGCAGCCTTTCACGCACTTCCTGTCCTTCCCTCTGAATGATCCCAAAATTCAAGAAGGGCTCCTGCAATTTAAAGATGAAGTCTTGAAGCAGTGTGCACAGGTACGGCAGATGGAAATGTAAAGATAAATGATGACGACGAGGGGCAGCGGTGGCCATGTTTGTTTAAGATCAGAACATTATGTCATTGATCAATTCTGTATTCACAAGCTGTTTTCTGATGGGCAGGATCATGGAGTAGATGAAAGCATCTTTCAGAACCCTGCAAAGCTTCACCTGACAATCGGCACCCTGGCCCTGCTGAATGACATGGAAGTGAGAAAAGCATGTGAACACCTCCAAGAGTGTCAAAACTTCATCAGGTAGGCCACCAAACAAGGTTGTTATATCATTTCACACAGTTTTAATTGTTGCTCTGGGTGGCACGTTCCTTTATAAACACGGACACTGTAGTTTATTCTTGATGAATCTCATACACACTTTCCTGCTGCTGCTGTAAATACTAGCACACCAAATTCACAGCAGAAAGTCGCCCCAACAAATGCAGTGTTTACTCCTGTTTGAGCAATGTTTGCTAAAAACTTATGCTTATGAGCATTGTGCCAAAAAGTCATAGTAGATTTAATGTATGAAAACACAGACAGTGAAACATAAAATCTGAAGGCAACCCAAAATTATAGATCTAATGTGCCAGGTGGATCACAGTAATCTGCTTTTTTGCTGTCTGCCATCAGAGACCTCACAGGAGGGAAACCTCTGCCGCTGGAGGTGACGGGTATAGAGTACATGAATGATGACCCAGCTATGGTGGACGTCTTGTATGCCAAAGTCAATGTGAAAGATGGATCTGACAGGTGAGTGGAACTGTAACAAATCCAGTGAAAAAAATAAATAAATTACAAATTTGTCACCTCAAGTTTTTATTCTGCTGAATTCTCTGTTTTCCACAATATATATTTTCTGAAAATGTTGCTGCTCTGAAGGTTGCAGGTGATTGCAGACCGGCTGGTGGAGCACTTTGTCTCAGTGGGGCTGATGGTCAGAGAGTGGGACAGAGTGAAGCTGCACGGCACTGTGATGAACACTCTGTTCAGAAAGGACTCCACAGGTAAAGGCATTACACACACAGTATGAGCTAACTAGCACTGTGCCTGAAGCTTGTGTAAAAGCAGTCATTGACCTGCTGTGATCAGATTGGTGGCTCCTGCCCTCAACCTGTTTGTCCCTGTTTTATCACTTTGCTTTGACCTGAGCTGCAGTGACGACAAAGCTGAAGCTTGAACAATTGCAACAACAAATTCCTGAATATAGGCATCAAGCAGCTAGCTCTCTGTTTGGCCACAGCTCTGTTTACGTGCACCAAGCGGCATGTTTTCCAAGTACTCTGACAATGGCTTCATTCATTTTGGCCATGGATAAAGTCCAGCCCCAGTTCTCAAATTTGTACTGAGCTGACCAACAACACAACGCAAGCGAGAGGCTGTGTCACTGCTGACAATGTTTGCCAGCCTGTTGACGAATCCTATTAAAATTCAGTGTTTTGTTTTTTCACAGTGGTCCCTGTCTCACAAACTAAATGACCTTGATTGCAACCTTTCAATCTGCGACTGTAGCAGCCAGGGAACATGTTTGTTTGATCAGGAGATAACACATCTCCATTTTTTTTTGTTCTGTGTTACAATTTGTCAGCTTGTCTTTCACACTCTGGTGTTTTTCCAGTTGAAGATTCGGGCGGCCCAGGAAGGCAAACCATTAGCGAAAGAGAGGCGTTTGATGCCAGAAACATATTAAAGGTTAGAGGAAATTTACTCCGGCATGTCCTTTCATATACTGCTGTTTTACAAACCTCCAGACTCACTGTTTAACTGCTGTTTATGACAGAACTTTGGAAAAAAATAAAGCATACCGTAAAAGAAATGAGACACATTTAACTGAAATATATGTAGAAATGTAGAAAAGATCTTTGTCACTCTGTTTAGGCACCTGCAGCAATATTGCATCAAAAAACTGATGCAACTCGGTCTGCATGCTCCACACACTGTGTTCAGGCTTTTCAACTGTGGTTGACATTTTCACTGCATTCGGAGTCCCATGGGGATATGAGAGCCTGCCAATTAATGGGTCGGATTTAGGTCTGTGGGGAGTAACACTCTGATACCACTCTAGCGTGCACAGAGAATAATCAGGTTTAGTCAGGGGGCTCACTCACAGTTGTAAAAGGTGTTATGATTTCAGGCTGGTACTAAATGTTTTGTTCCTGGACCAGCCGCGATGCGTAATTAGACGTTAACCCACCCGATGTGCTCAGAAGCCAGTCATGGTCACCTCAAATCACAGATGAAGCGTCTGCATAGGCCTTTTTCTCATGTTGACTTGTCGCAGCAGGAAAAGCACAGCTGTTACTAATAACATTAGCAATGGTTCTGTTCTTTTCAAGGGTGAAGCAGCCAAATTCAGTGATTAATTTGATTACTTACACCCGCGCTTTTCCTGCTGCGGCACGTCAGGAAGTGGTCTGTGTAAAGAGTCTGCTGTGTGCACTTTTTTTTGTCCTCTGGTGTGTGTGTGAGAGGCAATGTTATGTTACATAGAAGTTGCAAATCATTTGGGAAGAGCTAATCAAAGATCTGCACATGCAGGCAGTTCTGCTAACCATAGTAAGACAAATGCTGTTTGCTATAGGTGCCTAATTGGAGTGATCATGAGCTAGCTAGATCCTGGTCATTTATGCTTTATTTATCAGTGCCTTCTTACAATATTTAACCAGAAATGCTAAAAAATAAGGTGCTAAAACTCTGTTATTGGGTAGAAAGATAAAGAGCGTGCTGCTAAAGAGCATATTGATTAAACCTGTAATTTAGGGGAACAAGAATAAGCCTGCATGGCTCAAAGAGGAGACTTTTCATTGATTTTTTTTTTTTTAAAGAAACACTTGTCACAGCCAGACTATAAAATCTTCCATTTGCAGCTTCTTTGTGAGTGACACCTGAAATGTGACACCGAGTTGACACTGCAGATAAAGAAAACTGTGACATCCACCTTCCCTCCCTCTCTGGTGCTGAGAAGGTCTTTGTTTGAACAACAAAATCCTTGATTTTCTTTTCTCTGAAAATGACACGAGGGTGCCTACCACATGCTCGGTGGCCCGTAACCATGGTAACACCGTGTTTGTGAGTGACAGCTTATCATCTTTTCTCCATAGTCGGCTTGACTTTTTAAACACACCGCTGACTTTTCCCGATCGTTGAGTGGTTAGACTGCTTTGTTATTGGGAATGTGAATTCATTGTGATGCAAATGAAGCCACAGCGCTGATGAAGTTTTGTGTTATTGAAGTTTTTATTTTATTAATTGTTGTTTTCATTACAGAAATTGGGTGCTCATTGTTTTGGAGACTTTGAGCTGAATAAGGTCCTGCTTTCCCAGAGATACTCGACAGATTGCACAGGTTACTACACCTCTGCAGGGAGCATCGACTTCTCATAAGCTTCAGCTGGGCTGAGTCTACTCCAAGGTGGGAAATTAATGAGGAAATCACGTTTGCAGCTTAGCAGATCATTGCAGCGGTCTTGACGCTTTTGTCCAGTAGGTGGCAGCATAGGGTTTTATTTTTCATTGCAAATGGCTTGTTGCCTGCATGTGAACCAAATTCTTTGTTTTCTGAAACCCCTTGGGAACAACTTAGGCGGAAAAATAAAATGATCAGAGCCCAGAATGATTGAAATTTCAGACTAAAGCTCATTCAAAAGATAAAACGTGCATGCAAAATCACTCTGAAATGCTCTAGGTAGTCAAGTTTTTGTACTTCAGTCTCCAGACAATTGGTTCTCTTCGGGGAGTCTGAGTCAAACAACATCAAAGTGAATGACACGACATACATTTTAATGGAACGGGAAATCAAAAGAAAACACGAGAAAAGAATTTCCATCAAAAACTTCACTCTTGATTTTGAAAATAGAACGGTTTGCTTTTGCGAGGTTTGTTGTCTTCAATGGAGAGATTTCATTTTGGATGGGATTCACAGAAGAATAAGAGTTTGTCGGTGGTGCTGTTCTCATGCAGCAGATGATTGACACCATGTATGAAACTGGATTGTTGAAGATATAAAGTCGGTCTCAGGCTTTGGGTCGGTCTCGAGTCAGGGTTAGATTGTCTAAAGAGTTTTGTTGAACTTTGGTGAAATGTAACTTTTTACTCCGCTAGATTAATCTGGTGATTATAATTAAGAATCTACATAGAAAAATGATGATAATCAGATATAACGTGTCGTATACTTACAGATTAACCTACCCGACAGCGTGTAAAATAGTTAAAATTGGCTCCGCCTCGACCAGCTGCAGCAGTGAAATACTTGCACATTAATGCAAAATTCAACACACAAATATAACACATTTAACAAAACACTTTGAAAGGGAGCATTCTGCATAATGTTGACTTTTTCCTTTAATACTTTAAGTGCATTTTGCTGACAATACTTCTTCACTTTTACATTTTGAATCCAAGACGACTACTTCTTCTTTTGTTTTGTGCTGCGTTTACTTGAAGGAGCCACGTGTGGTTGAAGTCATTTTTCATGCCCTGCCCATCACATATATGTTCAGTCTGGTCATACAGGAGTCTCCTCACCTGTAAACCACCATTATAGCTAAGATGGTTGATCAGAGTCTGAACATTTCACAGTATAGGACATAAGCATCCTGGTTGACTTTCACCCTGACCTGGTCTCATCTACTCACTGCTGCAAGTTAAAAACAAGTATTATCCAGTTCCTCTCATCTCGCTGCCTCATGAATGTGTTAATGCGTCACTGACATGATTTATTACACCAGTCTGGGTTTTTTTCCATCTTTTTTTTTTTTTTTATATCAGTGCCCTTCCCACACGAACCACAACCTTGTTCCCACTCCCGTCTGCCTGTTGAGTGTGTCAGTGAATACAGACGTTGAACGCAGAGCCCGGCCACTTGCTTTTGCCGTCAGAGCTTTCTTTTTTTTTTTTTTTCCAGCCCTCCCCTCAGCTGGCGATGCTCTCTGCTTGGCATGCAGGAGGGCGATCGCAGAGCAGCCAAAAGTTACACTGATGAAAACTGAGGGCGCTTTTTGTTTGTCAGCTCTGCCATCCCGTGCTGTCCACCCTCCCATTTCAGCAGTGGCGTGACTCCTTTTTTTTTTTTTTTTTCCCCCCTGTTCTCCTGGAGCCATGTCAACAGACGCCATTAGACAGGGACATGCAAATTTCGTCATCGGAAAACAGCCGGCCGAGCTGTGTGTGCATCGACTGTGGCACCGTCTGGGCATAAAATGTATCTTTTCAGACCCAGGAAAGGAGCCTAATTAGCCACTCCTGGTCTCCTGAGAACATGCTTGTTAGTAGGTCAGGAGTACACATCCAGCATAACGGCACTCTCAGGTAACAGACAGACAGAGGATTCTGGGAATTGCCAATACCGCGAGCACACAGAGAGGATGGAGGAGAGATGATGATTCGGAAGTTAATGAAATTCATGGAGACTGTGCATCCTTGTTTCTTTTGGCAGGGACACGATTAAGGATGCGTCGGGCAGATGTCCTCACTAATGATGGTCGTGAAAACACATGTGAAGGAACATACGTCATCCGCAGAGAGACTCACACACTTGTGACATTTAACTTGCCAGTATGTCAACATGTTTGAGCAACACGTTTATTTAAATGGCCATATGCGTTTTGTTGTGTAGTGCAGGAACACATTGGACCAGGGCCGCAAGCAACGAGTGTCCTTCAGTGTCAGTCAATTACTGGATTATTGTCATGATTAATTGAACCATAGTTTGGTCTATAAAATGTCATAAAATTTAGCATTTGTTAGCACAGTACAAACTCTCATAAATGTTTTATAATGCACAATAATTTAGCTTTAAGAGAATTATGAAATCTCCTTTTTACATTACTGCAGCTGTGTTTTACTATATTGTCATTCATGCTCTCTTTATTATAAACACACCAACATTGTAGTGCGTACACCGTTTTTTTAACGTTCATAAACTGCATATGAGTGCTAAATAGGGTCTTTTAATCGCCTGTTTGGTCCAACTAACGCACCGAAGCCCAAAGATATTTAGTGTACGAAGATATAAAACAGAGAAAAGGGACAGATTTTTGCATTTGAGATGCTGGGACCAGCGAAAATGTGGCCATTTTGGTTGATAGAGGATTAAAATGATCATTTTATCACATTCATATCATCAGAAATAACAAACGTTGCATACAGCGTTGCATTTCCACAGATCAATCTATGGTTTGGGCAGTGATTTGGATTGACTCATGTTGCTATGCATGTCTGAGTGGGTGAGCTTGCTTATTTTTTCTGTCCCTGCCACGCTCTCACCCTAATTAGTCAGCTCTGTGCTTCCTGCTGTGGGAACTTCCAGCGTGACCCCTGAGATTTCGAGACTAGCATGTGTCCCTTTCAATAAGCCTGCTAAATGAGACCTCAGTGTCTGTTTGTGTTCCCGCAGACCTGTTTCCTCTGTGGGTATGCATCCTTATTTCTGAAGATCTGAGGAGGCGCAGGAGCTGGTTTTTAATTAAAATGTTAAGCAGTGTAGTTGTCTTTGCAGGCGTGTGTGCATGTGCCTGTTTACATACATGGATGAGTCACATAGCCTGCATGTTTAGAAGGCCGGCTCGCTACACCCACTGAAAACAAGCCTTCGCAAGGTAAAACCCATGGATAAAAACGCACTTTCCAATTTTCTTCTCTTTGTCCTGAAAGAAAAAGCTGTGATTTTAAAGGAAGTGAAAGCAAAGAAATGTCTGCGGTGACCCTGTAACACTCTGAAAACTTGCAATGAACCTTTCAGTAATTCATATCATGTTTGGTAACTGAAGTCTTGTGTTATCTCAACCAAGTATTGTTTAGGCCTCGGTCCAATTTGCATATTTAATTTCATGCCAGTTTTCAAAGTGGCCTTTTTTATGCAGAGGCTGTTTGAAATAGGTTTTATTTGATCAATGTCAAACTTTTGAGCACATTTTGGGTTTTGATATTCAGAACCGCACTGTGCAATTTTTCATAGTGTAATTAGAAATTAAGCTTTCATTCAGGAGGGCCGGCATTAACATCTGGTGAGGGAGGAAAAAAAACTGATGTTTGACAGACGGGACCTTTTTAATACAGTAGATATGTTTGATTTGCACACTCGGAGTAACTAATAATACTGTGCAATCAATTAAGCACCTAATTACCTTTTAAGGTCATGCTGAAGTTTTACCCGTGTGTGTCTTAGAGCGCACATGTTGATTCATTTAACAGAGCGATGTGTGGAATATTTTAAATCCAATTAAGTGAAAGGATGAACTTGACAGCAAGGGAGCACTAAGATGACATTTCAGAAGGCAGCATCCTGCTCCTGGTGTCATGTTTTCTCCTTAAGCTTGAATCCTGAGATTGTTTTCTGAAGGTCTTTTGACTGATCAAACGCGTCTATCCATGAAAAGTTAGAAAGGTGATCCTGTAAATGATCCCGCAAAACAAAGCCGACGGGTCTCTCAAATCGGATGTTGTTAGCGGTGAAGTATGACTGCACGCCGTCCTTTGATTTTTTCCCCTTACGTTGGATGTGACTCTGCCGTCGAGTGTCACCACCGTTTGAATTTCACACTAATCACTCTGTCACTAATGGGCACGAGCGGCCTTGACGGACAGCCGAGGCTCGAGTTTTTGAAACGTCTAATCTGTGTCTCCAGCGAGAAGGCAGGTGATCCCTGCAGCAGCTCTTTATCATTCAAAGTGCTGAGTCTGGAGGCTGCCTGCAGCTGTCCACGTCTGTTTGCTGCTCGAGGCATTCACACCGGGAGGAGAGGCACAAAGTCAAGTGTGTTTGAACAGCAGGTAGTCATTCAGTGCTGCCGTTTACTTTATGTACACACTGCACTGTAAGGCTGAAAAACGGGTCTCTAACAAAGTTTCATTATCGATTAATCTCTATTGCTTTTTCTTTTTCTTATATAAGTGTTTAAAATGTCCGAAAATACTTAAAAATGCCCAAAGCAATTTAAAGAACTCAAGGCAGTGTCTGAAAAACCCAAACGTGTTCACTTTACAATGAACTAGCAACGGACATTTTTGCTCACCATTGTTTACATGATAAACTGTTTATTCAAACGTGACATAAAAGCAGTTTATGCAGAAACGCTAACTTAAGGACTGAAGAGGTCGGATCAGGGCCTTTATTTCAGTTTCAGGTTGATTAAAGTTGAGGTGAGTCTTTCTGGAGAACGATTATTGATCTCGAATTTCAAATTCAGTGAATATCTCCTCTCGGTCTGCTAGCTGTCCATTCCGTGTGCACGCTGACAAGAAAATCTGTTTTTTATACACAGTCCTGGCTCGGTAGATGGGAAAGAAACAAAGCGGCTGGGATTGAGCCACATGACATTGTTCCAACCAATCAGCAACAGGTGGCATTTGTGCTCATGTAGGAAAAGGTGGAGAGGAGATGTGGGGGAGCGAGAGGGACGGAAAATCTGGCATGCAGGAGGAGAGTTGATAATATCAACAGTCTTTCTCCAGAATGACTCACCACACCTTTATTTTTAATGGGGGCAGCAGAACGAGCTGTAAACATTACACACATGAACATATTTTTTGATTTTATGGCAAAGGTGTTAGCAAACGGATACGAGTCCAATATTTGCTCTTTTAGCTCTGTTTTTGGCCTCCATCAACTCCTGAGGGAAACACGTGTCTCTTTAGCTGCTAAATGCTCCACTGTGTTCAGCTAGCTTAACCTCGCCTGCTGTTTGGTGCTGAGCAGGTAACGCACAGCGGGTTTGTTAGAGCTTTTTGGGCAACAAACAGCCGCCTGATGAGAGCCGTGAGAATGAACCAGAACAGCCAGAGACCAAAACAACGGGCTGAAAGATGCTAAAACACTCCATAGAGGAGGGTAGCTGCAGAGTCAGGTGATTCGTCTCCACAAACGACCCCTTTCACATGTCACGACTAATTGTTTCAGCACCGCAGGCGACGATTGCTTCAGGTTTAATATGCAGAAGCTGAGATTCGCTGCTGTAAAGTCGCCCTGTATCGGAAGCTTCTTAAACAAATCATCCAGACTTCTATTCAGATGTTTTATTCATCCACTCCAAAGTGTTGCAGTGTGAAATCCCTTCATGCAGCACTTAATGCTATTTCTTATTGCTAGGATGTAGAATGAAACTGATGGGGATTTGTCAATTATAGTAGTTGGCATAAACTTGTTAATGTAGACTAAAAATAAGCCGTCTGCTGAGACCGAGCGTGTCAGGAGTTCAGAATATTAGCCCGTTTCTGTCTATTGTGCACATTTAATTGAAAAAGGTGCTGCACTCTCTTCCACCCCTGCTGCAGCTGCCCGCAGTGCAAAACAGCAGCTACCACTAGTTCCTGGCAAAGGCAAACTGCTGTCAGACTGCTCTCAACTAACTTTGCACTTTTAATAGCTGTGTGACCCAGTTTGAATCCAAATGAATTAGATCTATACGCATTTATAGCAGCTCCACTTACAGCTGTAAGTCACTTGAGATTACTTATTAAATGCCTCCCGATGTGGTTTATTCTCTCCTCAACTTTCAAAATAACTTCTTTTGATGCTTCTCCTATCCAGGAACTTACTTTCAGGCTATATTTTTTTTTTTTTCGTGTGCACTTTACAGTGGCAGCACCTCTTACAGGCAGTAACTGCCTCACAAACAGGCTTCAGTAGTGGCTGGAGAAGAAATGCAGGAGCAGAAGTGTTTTTTATTGTGTTGTTGTGTCATCAGTATTTTATGCTTTAATGTACAGGCTTTAACTGTACAGATGGAACATGCACAAGTACATTAAAAAACTGAATATAAAGGGAATAATAAGAAAGTAAACATTATTACGTATGTGGTTTACTGTAGCACACTATGCTAAGCCCACTAACATTTTAAATAAAGCTTTACTAAGTCTGTTGTTTCTGTCACACTGGAAAAAATAAATCTGAGCAGATCTAAATGTAACATAATTAAATCTGGGATATTGATAATAAAAAATTAAGTTTCTAACTTTACATCAATAGATCTAGTTTTGAAATTAAGCTGCATTTCTTCAAAACGCTGGACATTGTGCATTTTTTCTGTATTTCAGAAACTGTTTAAGAGACAAAAATTGCAGTTCCTTTAATGGCCACTTGAGGCTGGTTCCAAAAGCGAGTCAATCCCCATAGACCCGCTATTAAAATGCCCAACTTCACAGCAGAAATCAACATGTTAGCAGCCTGGCGACGGCCAGGACAGGGCCTCACGATGGATGGGGGACATCACAGATACTACGTCCATGTTTTATACACTCTGTGTTAGTAACCATAGCTCTGTCAGCTTTGGCGACCACACGACGTATCCAGCACCTCAAATGTGAGGATTGATTGGAGGTTTAGCATCTGTGGGTGTTGGACTGTTTGTCAGACAAAACAAGCAAATGTGAAGACATCATCTTTGGATTTTGGGAAGTTGTAATATTTTTCACTGTTTTATGACCTTTTATAGACTAAATAATGTGTTAATTAATCAAAAAAATAGTCACTATAGACATTGCAGATGAAAACAATCATTATCTGCATCCACAGGGTGCTGTAAACTGCCAATATTGATCACTGATCATGTGTTGCAGGTCATTGATGGACATGGCGGATGGAAAGTGTTCTGGCTGAAGAAGAAACTCGGCTGACAGTAAAGCACAGCAGGGAAGCGACGCTGCATCAGATAATGAACATGAATGGACTCACAGCAGAGTGTCGCTGCATCTTTTGTGGAAATGAGTTGAAAAATGAACATTTGTCTGGGTTGTGTTTTCCTTCACGGTGGCAGGAGGTGCCACAGTTTAACATTCTGTTTAAATCTGGCAGGAATAAATAAATGTGTAAAGCATCCACCCTTGGCCTGTTGCAATTAATTGTTGTGTACCAGGAGTTCCTGAAGCGATCCTCGCGGAGTTGTTTCATCTTGGGAGAATATGTACAGCCACGATAAGCAGCCAAGCTCGTGTTGGGCCTCATGAGCTGTTTGTAAGACAGAAAAGGAGTGTGCTGTGTTTAATTTGAAGACAGCAAATATTTACAGATAAGCAACCCTTCAATTTTTGCTGCTTGTAGTGCCGTCTGATGTTATTCAAATGAAGCCTTCCTCCCCTCATCTCCTTTTTGTGTAAACTGAGTGTGCTCAGTGAACAGGATAGATAAGTTTTATCAACATCTGCCTCGAGAGGAACAGGGGGAACTGATGACATCAGTTAATCTCTTCACAATTAAGGGCACTCTTCCACAGCGTGACTCTGGTACGTAGAAGAGGATGTTAAACCAGTTGTGTGGAGCTGCTTCCATGTTTGAAATATAAGAGGCTACGCGTCGCGCTTCTGTCTTGGATGTGTCGGTCAGATCAGCTCGAACGCTGGTCCTGAAGCAGTCTTTAGAGGATGTTATGTCATGTAACAATATGTACACACAAACATTAAAGCCCATGCAGTGGATGTTCTGTTCTGTGAAAAGCTACAGAGCTTGCTTATTAAGGTAGACTTTTAAATGCAATGCATGTTTCTGATTTCTTCTGTGGTTCAAGGCCAGGTTTAGAGCCCACTGATGGCTGTTTCTGCTGGCTGGAAAAACAGTCAACCTATTAGAGCGGAATTAAGAATGGAGGTCATTGCTAGAAAGCTACCAGGCTACATTCATGAACAGAAGCTATACAAAATGGCAGAAATTGAAACTGACTTCTGGAGATAACAGCTCTTACATTGTCCCCAGAACCCCGTTTGAAAATGATGGTGGGATGGATATGAACTGATTGATTACCGTAAAACAAAATGAAAGAAGACCCCCTCCCTCCCCAAGAAGATATCGACAAACGGCAACAACAACAACATGAGGCCGAATGAATGAAGAAAAAACGAAACGGCGAGTCAGTCTGATCATGAGGCTTTTTTCGACATCAAAAACAGCTCAAGTTCAAACAGAGTTCTGTTGCTTTAAACCAAACCTGCAGCAGTTTTCTTTCTTCATCTATGAAAACATTATGGACGAGCTTCGAATCAATCATTCAAGGAAAAAAAAAAGCACCTCTGGCAGGATCCTAGCAGGGTAAGAATATAAAAAAAACACGTGCATGTAACTGATGGAGGTTGCATTGACACAGACATCATAAATAAACGTACCAAATTGCAAGATTTTTCAGTTTTACACACCTGAGAGTACTTGCAGCCAAAATCCCACACTTAACCTCCGGTTTGAGCTGATAAAAAGCTGAAACTTTTGCTGTATCTATCCATAATCTATGTCTTGACCACTGTTCCTGGCAGGAAAACTTGAGCACCGATCATTTCAACATACAAAATGACTATTTCAGCATTCAGCAACAACATCACATGACTCAGCCGCAGAGGGGCTGTCGGAGCCTCAGAGGGGCAGGAGACCTGTAGCTGAATGCTAACGACAATCTGTGATTTCATGGCATCTGCTGTCATCAAGATGGAGAGGCCCAAATGGTCAGTAATTTGAAAAGTGAATCCATTTGTCAGGGGATCCTCAATAACCAGATCTACTTTAAATTGAGCGTTTACACAGCGATCTAAAGGCTGTCACCGCCGCGTTTGAAAAGACGGATGGGCCAGATCACAGCTGAAATTATTAATCTGGTCGAGACATTGATCTTTGAAAACTCAATCTCTGTGAAGTACAAACATGCTAGAAAATCATTCCTGCCTGCGCCACATGTACTGGGAGCATAACAATGGTTTGCTGTGATTGCTAGTCCTTCATGGCTCCTGGTCACTATGCTGCAACTTCAGATATCGATGGAGCAGGCGAGCTTTTAAGAGCTCTCTGCAATTAAAAAACAAAGATCCTTTGAGTCTTCTCATCCCTCTTAGGAGATAACCCACTCAAAGCTTTCATCAATGTGTTTTCCATTTGCCGCTGCTGTTCTTGCACACGTAGGACTCCCTCAGGATGCCTCCTCTGCCACAGACAGGCTCTCTAATATAACAATAACTAATGGTGCAAAGCAGAACACGCTCTTTAAATGCTTCCGAGCGACCCAGTTCAGCTGCGCGACCATCAATCTGCAGCACGTTCATCCTGACCGTGACTGATGACGACCTCTTGATTAACACATCATGTCCAGCACTTCATACCCTTGGCGTGCACAGCTGGCTGACGCTGCGGGGATGTTTCTCTCGCTGCCCTTGCTGCCCAGCTCTGGAGCTCTGCACACTCAGGAAAGCCTGCATCTGCCACATCAACTATTTTGATGCCAGTGTCGAGAGTTAGTTCGGCCAGCTAAGCAGCATCCCGGGAATGCGATCCTGCCCCCGGCTGCTCGGGCTCGGCCAATACTGGTAACCTTAAACTCGAATGAATCAGAGCGGAGTGCTGGATTATGTTTATCTTCGTGAGGATGAAATGGAGAGTGGAGGGAGCGAGGGTGGGGGGGTGCACGGAGGGTTTAGGGAGCAGCAGGAATAACGTGGGCAGACTTAAAATGATGAGCAGGTACAGCAAAACTCTGTATGTCACGGATTCTTGAGGAAAAAGTAGCATCACAGCAGCAGCTCCCATACTGAACCTGGTCAATCGACAGAGCCTTTCTTACAGTGTAACGTTCAAACCTCTTAGAGATTTTTAGTCAAGGACTCAGGCTTATTTCATTTACAGGGCCATGTGTGAAGGCACAAAACATACACGAGACATAGTTTTCTGTTCGATGGAGTACTTGAATTATTGATCAAATGAAGCATGAAATGGTTACCTTGATTAGAATTGATCCCCTCACTTGTGGAGAAAATGACCTCATGGACATCTTAAGGATTCTTCAAGTTATGGCAGCCACCACTTGTATATGTGTTGTACTCCTTTTGTACTGCCCTCATTCTCAAGTTTTCCATTTGCACTGTCACTTAAAATACTCATATTACACTGCTGCTGCACACACTGCATATATTTTCTGTGTGTATATGTGTGTAGCCTATATATATTTATACCTAACTGTACATCTATATTAGTGCAACTTCTATATACTTTATTGCCTATTTTATTGTTATAAAATAAATGCAAATATTTGTTTACACAGGGGGCTACAGCTGCATTTCATTGTGCAGTCCTGTCCTGTGTAATGGCAATAAAGCTGAGTATGCACTGTGTTGTGTTTGTGATATATTGGTGCGTGTTTATGAGTGACTTGAGGCAAGCAGTGTGACCGAGGCTGGACTATCTACTGGGGCAAAGTCGGCAGGCTCGGGCTAATTCTGCGTCAGCTGAAACCAACATTTAATTAAAGTTTGTTTCGCTATCTGACCCGCGAAAGCGCAAGATCAACCCATAACAAGGACCTTAACAGAACAGTTTGACATTTTGGGAAATATGCTCATTCGCTGTCCGTCAGCGAGTTAGACTTTCATGTCTGTCCGTTAATTATACAACGACAGCCAGCAACCCGTTAGCTTAGCTTACCATTAAGACAGAGGGAAACAGCGTTCAACAGCCTACCCGCATCTCTAGAGCTCACTCATCAACAACTTTCGTTTGTTTAATCCATAAAAACCAAATCCGACATGTAAAAACCACAGCGTCCTGTTTAATGGACGATTATGTGCAGGACAATTTCCTGGCAGGGATCAGTTGCCAGGAAACCAGCAGAGACTCTACAAAGTTACTGCTCTCAGCAAGGCAATGGGCCGGCGCACAACTCCCATGAAACGGCAAATGACGGTTAGTTAGCAAAGTTTAGAGGTGCTGGGAGGCGGTTATTGTTACCTTTCAGGGCCCAGCTAGCCGGGCACAATGACCCCGGGGTCAGGCCACGTTCGCTCACAGACAGTGGGAGGAACAGGAAGTTAACAGAAGCCAGGGACTCATTTTAGCCCCAGGGCCACTTATTAGGTTAATCTGGCCAGGGTATGACCTCGTTATGGCAGTAGGAGGGTATGGAGCAAGGTCTTGTGTTGTTTTGTTTGAGTTTATTTGCCAAAATACACGATAAAGTATTAACAACAAGAAACGACGACCCGTCATGAATGCAGCAGAAGCTTCTGGACTGTTGTCTTGTTTTCCCAATTAATGGACACGATCACAATGAATTAGCAGCTATTAAGTAATCAGTTAATCTTTTGGTTATTTTTCAAGTAGACGTATCAAACATTTCCCTTCTCAGTTATAAGGATTTGCTGCTTTTCTTCATCTTATTGTCTAATAAACTGAATATGCTTTGCTTTTGGACTGTTTGACACTGGAAGACATCACCTCAGACTCGGGGAAATTGAAGCCTAATTTTTCTTCTACGATTAATCAAGAAAATAATCAGCAGATTAATTGATAAAGAATCTGTCTTAGGTTAACTGTGGTCGTGCTCTTACTTCATGTCATGAAAAATCACACTTCTGTCTTTCTTTAAAATGCATCAGTTGCAAAAGTTAATTGTTAGCTTTGATTGTTTTACTCTGCACACTGTAACGTTGCTTCAAAGTACTGGAACAGCATTTAAATCTACTTCAGAGGCGAATTTTTGCTCTGCATTTTAAAATCGAATTAGCACAAGCTACAGAAACACAAAATAATTAGCGTAAGAAAGGTGCTCAGTGATGAAGCCGAACCATCGTAAAGGTTTGTTCCAGCTACTTTTACGCCTGAGAGAGACTCAGATTTCACAGTAAAACACCTCACAGACACAGCTGATCTGAGTCACTCTCACACGTTCTCTCTCTGTGCTGCTAATGAACACAGTCAGAATGAAATGGAGCTCATCCTGAGCAAAATTTAACCTAACGTTCCCTGAGGGCCCTTGGGAGTCCCTCAGTGACCCTCAGCAATCAACGAAGCCCCATTTGGGCACCACAACCTCAATGGTATCACCTCCGCTGCAGCCTTTACCCAGCATCCGTCACATTTCTCCCAGCTTTAATGTTTAATTGAGTCACTCCTCGGCTCTGCTGTAGAGCTCAGTTCAATGAGCGTTATTGGCATAAATATTAGACAGACGCTGGCTTGTTTCCAGAAACATTTTAACACATAAATAAAACCTGATTGATCATCAGTACAACAATAAACATCTGTTCCACTTGTATGATTCATTGGCAGTGTGACTATCCGGACTGTGTGTGTGTGTGTGTGTGTGTGTGTGTGTGTGTGTGTGTGTGTGTGTGTGTGTGCTGCTTACAAACGGGAAAAAAGCCCAAAAAAGACACTAAAATAATGAAACCAAGTGAGCAGAAATAAATGATTAGTGCAGGATCTGATCTCTCCTTTAACTCTCTGTCTCCCTCCTCTCTCTCTCTCTCTCTCTCTCTCTCTCTCTCTCTCTCTCTCGCTCTCTCTCTCTCTCATTTCCATTCAGTCTGTTGAAGCAGCAGCAGCAGCAGCAGCAGCAGCAGTCTTGTATGTGGATCCTTGGCAAGAGGACAGCAGCAGCAGCCAGCAGCAGCAGGAGATACATCCCAGACCAAACTGCCTGAGCAACATGGTCGTTGTGCGAATCGTCGCGTGCCTGTGCCTGCTGGTGGGCTTCTCGCTCCAGGTGGACGTGAAAAGTGGCAAAGAGGCGGCAGGAAAAGCCGGAAATTTCATGGAAGATGAGCAATGGCTGTCAACCATCTCCCAGTACAGCCGTAAGATCAAACACTGGAATCGCTTCAGAGACGTGAGTGGTGTGTTTAGTGTGATCATACGAGCGTGTTGTCGTACCTCATCTCCAGATGCTGTCCGTGGAGGCAGCGCGGGGTGTTTTCAGAGGGCATTTTTGCGCACAGTTTAACTGTCGCTCTGAAGTGCAAATACACGCAATACTAGTTTGTGCTAAAAGAAATACTTCAAAACATGGGAAAAAATTGCACAGGATACTATATGTACAAAGATTGCATGTGCGTGCGCGTGCTCGTGCTTGATAAATTCATATATTTCATTCACTGACAGCCCTTTCAATTGGCTGACATGCCAAACAAGCTGCTGTTTTATGATGTATTTCTATGGTTAAATTGACACTTTTATCTATGGACCTTCTTATGTGAGAGTGGATGAAATACAACTCAGGGGAAATCTATGGCATCAGCCCAAATCTCCAGAAAAGCCATTTCCAAGATCCTTCTGGCTAAATGTGATATTCTGAACAGTGTCTATATTCACTGATCAATACCCATTGATCTACCATATTACACATGGAATATGGGCTCACAGTCAGGAGGCTTCCAGAGCCTTGAGATGGGAAAGCCACATAGCAAGACATCATTGTGTGTATCCCTAAATCACAAATATCAAGTCTAAGGGAACAAACATTGCTTATTCCCTTGTGGATGTGTTGTCCAGACTTCATTCTGGGCTGTAAAGGGACAGCTTTGTTTATTCTGCTCAGCCATGCCATAAGGACTATTCACTAGAGATGGACAATTTAACAAATTACAAACAGGATGAATCTCCTGCAGACATAAATGTAGTCATTGCAATTAGAGCTGAAACAGTTAGTCAGACAGAAAATTAATCAGCAACATTTTTCCTACTTTATGCTTCTCAAACATGGGAATTTATTTTGTTAGATATGATGGCAAACTGAATACCTTTTGGCATTTCATAGATAAACAGATAATGAAAATAACCCTGCTTGCAAGGCCTTATTGCAACCTTTAACAAATAAATGGCTTGAATCCTAGATGGATGAGTGATATTGATAAAATCACAGTAACATCATGATTACAATACAATGTTCATTGTGACAGGAAAGTCTGTTGAGACGCCATTAGTGGATAAATATCCAGATGGGACTGTCAGTTTTTTTGGTTAATCCACCAAATTAAATACCTGATAAATCAAGGTTAGGCATAATCCTGTAAACCCAATATTGCTGTGAAGCCGTTCTGTTCATGAATTTGCACCATTGCACACAATGGCCTGATACACACAGAGATACTGCAGGATGAGCTACCTCAGTGTCAACAGTTTAGCAGATAGGAATGCACCAATCCAGATCTAACAGGGCGAGAAATTCTTTTCTCTCTGATGCCATCAAAGTGTTAAATCCCGAGGATGAGTCTGCTGACAGTCAGTCTTCCATTTAATGCCGCCGGGGGTCTTGTTTTAACCTTTGAGGACCTGGTGGGATGATGATAGCTGGACGTGCACCAGGAGTTATATTGTGCTGTCACTACTATATTTTGTGAGTTTGTGTGGTGCATTTTAGCACATGATTTACATATTTTGGGGGATCATTGTTTCAGCTGGCTGCAAGACAAACGTCCCCTCTGGGACAATAAAGTTGAAGCTGAGTTGAATCCAACTTTTTTCCCACCCTATTCCAATACCTCAACTCAGGGTGTCTGCCGAGCACCGATCTGATGCCAGTGTTCTCTTTGTCTCAAATTTTAACGTCTGTGTATCTCACTGTGCAAAGCTCGTCGGAACCATTTTCCTATTAAGTCACATGAGACCAGGGAGTGGGCATCCGGCTAACTGAATGACTGTCACTGATAGTGAAAACACTGAATTTTATATGACGTTAACATGTGTTGGTCACACTCATGAGATGAGCCAACACAAGACAGGAAATATGCACTAATATGCACTCTGGTTTATTACCCAGCTAAAACTAATGCAGTTTAACAAAACAGCTCTGCAATAAACTCTACTCTCATAGAGGTTATAATGTTGTAGAAATTGTTTTAGAGAAGTCTTGATTCAACTTTATGGTCATTTAGGACGCTTCTATTTGCGGTGCTTTTGAACTCTATTTTGTTATAGCCAGCGGGGGATATGTGGGCGGTGGGGAGACAGCGAGCATGGCGAGGGCTTAGGAGGTTATGGCGTCAGGTGTAGCTCATTGGTACCAGAGCACAAATCGGGATGTGAGGGATCTCTGAGGAGGAGTTCATTACCAACAGCTCAGATCCAAACCTCTACCATGACATCCGGACCGTCGTTTGATCTCATTGCTGAGAAAAATCACCTCAGACAGATAGTCTTATCAATGTTGGCCAGACAGTAGCTGTCTTAGTTTGGGCCGTGCTTGGTGGAATGCAGGAATGTGTCCCACTGCCCTGGACCCCTGAGGGCCCAGAAGGCTTGCTGGAGAATTTCTAATTGAATTGCAAATTTGTGTTGTTATGCAAAATTGAATATTATCTTCGCTGCATGGTTTTTCCTCACCTGTCTGATTGGATCGGTGCTTGACTGACAGAAGGGGTGAACGGGGAGGGATGGGGCCTTTCTGCTGAGCTTTTGGTGGAATATTTAGGGCATGTAAACCCCCCTAAGAACATTTCTAGGAGCTGGATGTTACATGCATCTTCTATGCATTTTACTTGAGTTTTTTCTGGATTCTGAATTTGACACATGCGAAACGTTGGCAGGAATCTTCACATCCCCCAGAAAAGTGTGGTGACATAAATGCTGTTAATGGTGGCGTGAAAGGTAGCAGCTATTGGACAGGCCCATAGCTAAACTGGGCTCACAAAGAATATAGCAGTATTATAACATATACTCTACAAGGATACTGCATGCAGTGTATATACAGTGTCTCTGTGTTTCAACTAATCATCTACTAAATTAACTGTTTAAAATATGAGCAAATTGTGAAGAAAGACAATTACATTTCCAAGAGTTCAAGGTGACATCTTCAAATAGCTTGTTTTTTTCTGACTACCAGTCCAAATCAAAAGATATTGAATTTACAATGAAATAAAACTGAGAAAAGCAGCATTTTTTAGAAGCTTCTCCTTCATCTACCGATGATCGTACCTCATTTGTACGTTGCTTTGGATAAAAGTGTGTGCCAAATGACTAAATGTAAATGTTAAAATTAGATTCCTTGACTGACAAACTGATTAATCAGCTAATCCCAGTGGATTAATTAGGCTTTTCTGCAATTTATCATTAGAGAAAGTCTCTTAAATGTCAAAGTCAAAACAAATCTGTTGATCAGTTTCATTAAAGTTTAATTAATCTGCTGTGATTAAAATTTGTAAAACTTTAAAAGATGAAAAAGTAACAGTTGGGGGTGGATACTTTTTATATCTACAGTGTGTGTGTGTGTGTGTGTGTGTAGTCAAGTGTGTGTCGTGATATGTAGTCAAGACCTCAAAGAGTATTCATTGGTATTCAGACAAACGATTATACAGTAAATATATAATTAAAGCGAGGTTATTACAGCAACATGTGGAAGCTTTATGGAGTGAGGAACAAATGTGACGGAAGTACAGCAGCACAAACAAATGATCAAATCACATTTCATAAAAAGCATGGACAGTTATATTTTCAGATTGCTGAATTAACAGGAAATATACGCTGTGATGCTTATTCATTAGACCTTGTTCATGGATGGGTAGATGTGTAATGATGCTTTCAAATTGGACCACGTGGCTTCCTGAAATGTACCTCCAGTCAGCAGTAAGGTTACTACTAACTTAGCTTAATGAAATACTCAAGCTCTAAGGTGTTAGCTAATTTGTTTTGAGAAAAGTGCTTCCTTTTTTATTGCTTTATTTCAGTTTAATTTTCCGGGATTATGTATTTTAGACAACTCACAAATTCACTTTTTTTTTTTTTTTTTTTACTAAAATGCAAGGCTTACCACTCTTTGGTCTGTAAATTAAATTTGGAGCTCAAGCTAGCAGAAGATTAGCTTAGCGCAAAGATGGCAAGCAGCTATCCTGGCTCTGTCTAAAGTTCAAAAATATACTTGTCAGCATCTTTAAAGCTGATTTGTTTAATCAATACAGAAACAGAAATGTATAAAGTTGAGATTTTATGGACAGTTAGATGCCATAACTACAGTGTTTCGATGGCTAGTGGCTTTTGCGTCACTAAGCTAACCGCGCCTTGGCTATAGTGCTAGCTATACAGACCTCAGAGTGCTAACGATTTTGTCATCTAACTCTCAACCGGTAAGCAAATGAACATATTTCCAACAATACTGAACCTTTAAGATGCAGAATATGACTTGTTTTGTAGCACTGGACGTCTTTTATTTCAGTTATTTAGCTATTTTACTTTAGCATTTTGCATTGGTTTGAAAGAAGAGGCACATGGCACGATCATGAGCGGTTAGAATATATTTGGTTCATTGTCAATCACAGCGAGACAGACCAGCTGTGGCTCTGCTCACAGGACTGTTCTCTGCTGAACTGGGCAGAAATATGAAATATAAAAGGGTCCTATTTGTTTACTAGCTGTCTTGGCGAGCAGGTGGTGTGAAAACAGCAAACATGAATATTCATACTGAGTCTAAAAAAAAAAAAAAACTGGTTAAAAAAGAAACAGTGTGGGTTTTATAAAACAGTGACGACGGTTTGATTGATCTGACGGGTGCTTAAATCGGTCCAGTGTACACATGATTATCCAGCATGGAGACGTAATGAGGAAATGTTGAAAGGAAGAACAATAAGACCAACAGCTGCAGAGGCAGGAGTTGTCGGGGATAATCCACAGCAGGTTACAGCGTGTTATACAAGCTTCATTATGACTGGCATCAATGTTGAAGCTGTACCCATGACACGCTGCACATGTCAAGGCATCGAATCTGCCAATGTGGATTCGCCCGCATTCACGTTTGCGCAGAATTCACGCGCACAAAGCGGGCCGACAGGTTACAAACGTCCACAAAGGAAGCTTGGCTATAATTAGCTGATTGCATCCTCCCGAATCAGCTCATCAGTTAAAAACCTCTTTGACTACTTCATGTGCTTTTTCATCCCAACACAAGTTCCACTTTGCATTCTAGTGCGTTTGGGTGGATCCGCTCAGTGGGAGCTCAGGCCACCGCTCATGTGAACAATACTGTGCTGTTCAGTCACGGCCAGATTCTCCCATCTCTCTGAGCAGTGCAAAGAGGGAACTCATTAAGTCGCTGTGCAGCCTTTCAGCCAACCACAGAGGGCTGTTTTAAGGTTTGCACCTGCTCTTCTGCCAGCTACATTTTTAATGAGGGAAAATTGCTACATCTTTCTCAGGTAAATGGCTCCTCAGGTCCTTTGGTTGTTAAGATTAGCACAGAATGAGGCAAAAATATGAGCAATCATTAGCCTTATTGGTGCTCGCAAATTAATTTATTTTAGGACAGTGATAAATGCAATAATTAGATTACAAAGAGCGGTTCCTCAGTGTGCCTAAATATACATCCTCAATATTAATGAAGGAATACAGTGTATGAAAGAAGAAAGAGAAAACAACTTGAATGTTTTATACACTGTACATGTATAAGCTTCTGGGCTGCAACTAATGATTATTCCCTTTATGTATTGACCCAGGGATTGTTTGAATGATAAGATCTGCAGCCATGCCAGTGTCTCTGTGAGGCTTTGCTTACAATACTTTGAGAATAATGCTCATGTCAGCTTGTGTCACTCACAATGACAGTCGTTTAGCAGGTTAAGTATTTATCATGTTTGCTTTCTTAGTTTAGCGTGTTAGCATGCTAACATTTGCTAGTTGCAGTAAGCTGAAAGTACAGCTGAGGCTGATAGGAATGTCATTATTTTTGGAAGTATTTTGTGGCAAACCAAAGTATTTAACAAACCTAATGATGTCACAAAATGAAGAGTTAAAGAAGTTGTTCAATTCATCCGAGGACATGAATGTTTGTACCAAGTTTCACAGCAATCCATCCTATAGATGCTGAGACATTTGCCATTGTAGGCATGTTAGCATGCTGACGTTAGCATTTAGCTTTCAGCCCCTTAGTCTTGTTTCAATTATATAATGTCAAAAAATAGGGGGAAAAGCCTATTGAAAGTTCCTAGAGCCTAAAATGATGGCAGTCCAAAATACAAAGATTTTCAATTTACAACAATGTGAGAGAAAAAAGCAGCAAATTGTCACGTTTAATCATTTGCAATCAAAGACTTTTTTTTGCCATTTTTGTTTTACTTGCGTCAATTGGTTAACATTTACATTTTTAAAATTATTTATTTACTGTTGATTGACACACACTTCAGCTGCAGTGACATACAAGATCTTTATATGGAAGCACATATAAGACAGCGAGCATATTGGATTAACTGGTTGAGCTCTAAAACTAATAAGCAACCTGATGCTTCATCCAACAACAGAGCAGAGTCATTTATTCCGCGCTGCCGTGAATGAGATGATGGCGATGGCCCGGTCACTGATCCTACATCAACACAGCTCCTCTGTGAGAGCTCTTAGATAAATGCTAGACCAGGGTTCACTTTGTTTTTCTGCTGAACATGATGCTGTTGCATCCTAAGTGACACTGAGCTCCTTTACTTAGCTCAAAGACACGCTGCCAGCTGTGGGTTTTTCTGCTCCTGTCATCAACCTCAGCCATTTATTAGCCTCCCACAGGATTTATGCTCCAGCACTAACAGCCATGGTAATTACGGATATGAAAAATTAGAAAAATTAGAGTAAGAGGACAGTATGCAATTGTAGAAAATATGATAATGAGGCCGATTTCCAATTAAAAGTGAATGTCAGTGCGGGGGTTGAAAATTAGAATGGGAGAAACAATAACAGTTAAATGAGCTAATACTTATCTGTATTTCTTCTGCTGTGTGAAGCTGAAGATCACACTAACAAATCAACTATCCACTGAAATCTTCTTGTTGCACACTAATGAGATCAAAATGGCAGAAATGGTGGAAAGAGGCGCTTTCTTATCCTGCTGTCATTACCATGCATGTCTTTTACTGGAGGTGAATGTCGGGGGGATTCGCTGCGAGTGTTTGGTCTGCTCAGATACGATTCACAGTGGAAACGGAGAAGAAAGGAGATCCTGTTGGCTTCCCAACACACGCGTGGGTGACTCCTAATTGAGTGGAGAGGCTGTTTTGTGTTGTTGCTCCTGTGGAAAAGCTCTACTCCTTCGAAAGCAATTTATGCTTTGCTAAGACGAAAACACTGGGAGAAGCTCAACGGCCGCCTTGAACAGCAGGAAGGGTTTTTCATAAGCAAAGCCGTGTTCCACAGCTTGTCCAAATATACAAAATCCCTTCCCTTTTTCTATGGCGGAGTACGAGGAAGCCACTTCTTGTGATAGGACAGTCTATGTAAATTAATGTGTTTCATAATGGAGTCTGGCTGCACCTACTACATCAGTGTATTAACACACACACCACCAGCAATGACAGCCTGAATTCCATCTTTTTTAGCCGTTAGCTTCTCTGTGCGTTGCTGAAATGTCGGGCTGAATAATTAGCTGTTCCAAGGTTCTTCTTCTGGCTCTATTGTTCATGCATTATTTATAGTGGCATCTGCCTGAGAGTTGTCTCTGTACTGGTGAAGCTCCTCTATGCCTTGCTGCAGGCGGAGCGATAAATGCTGCCACTCTGCTTGTGTGTCTGTCTTCATTCAAGGCTGGCATGGCGGCACACCCAACACCCGGTCAACGATCGAGCTTTAAGACAAACAACCAGAGTCGAAAATAGGAACTGATAAAACTGAAGTGGGTTTTTATTAATTTGAAGAACCTCATTTGCCTCCATCAATGTGGTTGTTAGCTTCCAGGGTCCATAAGGACAAGAAACAAAAAGAAGTTGGCATTAACAATTCATGACATAAAAGTAAAAGAATTTAAAAACAAGAGTCAGTAGCCATGCTAGCAGTACTGTGCTGCATTTAAGTAGCTAACATCAGCATGCTAACATGCTGACCTGATGGAGGCATCTGATGAAAATTTCTTCAGAGTTATTGCAGTTCATCCTGTGGAGGACATGAATATTAATGGAAATCACTCCAATATTGTAGTTAGAGATATTGCACTAAAAACCCAAAACATAAAATTTCAGCCTCATGGTGGTGCTTCAGATCAGGGATCATCAAATTTGGTGGACTTCATCCTCTGGGCTCAATGAATGTCTGCACAAAATTTCATGGTAATTCAAGCAATCCCTGTGGAGATATTAATTCTCTAGTCCAAAGTGATGGACCAACTGAGTAACCAACATGACCGTCCCCATGCTGCTAAAAAGCAAAAGGAGGGTTATAAAATACAGAAAAAATCAAATGAAAAAATTAATTAAAATAAAATTCTGGCCCAAAAAGACAATAACAAAGCTTAATGTTCATATTGATAAAACGCATGCTGTTTATATTTGTATAATAGAGTGTTTGATGTGAGGGGTAATAGGCTCTTATCATCAGATAATTTGCTTTAGGGATAACTGATCCCTCCAGGCATTCCCAATAAGCCAGATTGTTTAGATTTTTTGAAGTATATTTAATGTGATTCATATCACTTTGGTATCAAGAGATAACCCTTCTTGGCATTCATGTTAAGATTTAGATGCAATGAAACAGGTTGAAGCCCCTCCCTTAGAAATGCCTTTTATTGGCTGGTAAGATAAAATATGATATATATCACTTCTGACATAAGGAATGGCTGATAAGAAATCCACCTGTATTTATTGTCACCTGGAAATTCATCTGACACTTGACAACAATGGCACCACTATCTGTTTATCTGCAATGACCTTCATTATTATTACTCACAGACACGAGGCATAAACCTCAGTTTACCCTTCGCTGGGCAAACACTTAAGAACAGGCTTCACCTGCTGAAATCGCTCTCCAGTCAGGGTACAGACATGGGACCTGTTATTTGAGTGGAAATTATTAAACCGGAAAAAAAAAAAAACCCTGCAAACATCTCTGTGCATATATTAGACAGTTTGAAATATATTTAGGCTGCAGAAAAACGTTGTCCTGAATATATTCAGGTCTGCCTCAGGTGTTTTTGATAGGGGCCACCATCATTGTTATGAGCTGTCTACGACTGAGCAGCACCAAACACATGGTCCGAGCAAACACAGCCATGTCTCTTATGTTCAGGGACGAAAGGTGTAATAATGAAAGGTGGTCAGGTTCAACCTGGCATTGATAGATTCTTAGCTTTAGGCCACAAATCACTCACTGTTGAAACAGCAGGGCATGTACTGTACAATTAGGCCAAGCAGGCACAAAAGCTGTGAGGACATGCTCTTGCCTGCGGAGAATCAGCCTCTTTTACTGTCTTCTGTATGTTTGATTTGAGTGTCGGACGCGATGAGTGCCTGTACCCCTTTAGCTCGACTGTCCCAGAGCTGCATATGGAGGAGCAGGGAGAGCTGAGCCTCCTCTCTGTATTAACTGTCACAGCAAGAGGGAGGTGTCAAGGACATGTTTGGAAGGGACTGTGATCCTGTCTGTGTACAAGCTGTATTTAGCACGTGTGGCTTGTGGTGGATATATGTGTTTGTGTGCGTGGGAGAGAGACAGAGACTGTTAATTTGTCGACTTGGCACGGTAATGGATACACTCTACAAAGTCATATTGAAATGACCTTAATCAAGCAAATCGTATAGAAGGGATAGGGCGCAGAGCTAAAGCGCTAATAGCTTTTTTCTCAGTTGAAAGAACTCGACAGAATCTCATTTATGTGTGATGTAGTCCTTCCTAAAGCCATAACGTGACATCTCAATGTGGCTCCCTGTTTTACTGTAATATCCCGCTGCCACAGCGGGATATTAGCATTATCAGCAGCCACAACAACCCAATTTGTTCTCATTGCCATGGCAGACAGGGGGAATTAAATGCAATCAGCCAGCTAGCATATTTAACTTAGCTACCCCCTGCGAGCTGTCTCATGCAGATCCCTGCGGCATTTCAACTGGGATGGTTATCATCATTATCTTCTCTTAACCATGCCGCTGGTTTCTAAACTCGTGTGTCTGACAGTTGTAAAAGAGCTTCAATGGACTTGTCGTTGGAGTCTAATTAATTTAAACAGCGGGCGTAGCTGTTAAATTTTGGAAAGAGCAAATACAATGATAATCACAGGCACAGATACTAGATGATGGTAAAATGACATTGTAATCACAATTTTTGGAGGTTTGCTGAGCACACATGCTGACAGAACACTACAGCACGCTCAAATGGTCACACAGCTACTCAGTACAACTGAAATCTTCACACAGGTTTTTAGCTACTGCAGATCAGATCAGTCCAGTTGAAGTGAAAGACTTTGCTCATTTTGCATTTTTTATTGTCCACACATGCTAAGGAAAGACCAAAACTAACAATGTGTTGCTTTGCCTCTCAATATGTCCCAACTTTCCTGCCCTGTTTCTGGCACTCAGCCTCAAACCCGTCGGTTTCTACTGAAGACATAAATCTTTAAAAACAAAAGTTGCACATATATACATATTGTTTCATATTTTGAAAAGGCTCAGAAATTTCCTAAAACAGCCGGGCACTGTAGTTTTTAACCAAATCTTACTCAAACAGGAGTGAACACAGCATTTCTTGGGGACTTTTTTTCAATGGCGGATTAATCCACATTTGTTGCGCTCATGAGGACTTTGTGACAGCAGAACAATGCGTGTTAGCCTTGTTCCAGACCTCTGAATCACCATCCACACCTAATCAGAGCTTTGTAGGCGGGATTATAGCTAGCTAGGCGTCGAGATACATCCACACAAAATAGCAACAGAAAGATGCATAGAGGCATGGATGAGCTGTTGAGGTTGTCGTAAGTCGATTCACGGCCATCACATTGGCATATTTATTCGTCATGACTGAAACAAACCGTTCACACTCATTTTCGAGGCGAGGGCAGCATTTCTCTCTCGCCTCCGTCGGCTATATGCAACACAGGCATGTCTGATACGGTAGCAAATATGAATAGACAGTCAGACAAAACTGGTTTAGAACCAAAACACTGAAAACATGATATAAAAAATGACGTTTTTTGGGATACTACTACTACAACGACCAATAAAAGTGATGGTGATGAGCAAAGGAGCAAGTCAGGATACAAAACATTATATTAGTTGTACTTTTTTTCATAAGAAGACTTGAATCTGTTTTCAAAACGTCTGTTTAAGCCGTGAAAAATTCCAAATCAGTCACAACTCTGTCATCACCAATTCAAGAAGATAGCTTGTATTTTAAGTAGCAAAACCTGCAAAGCTTGTTTTTTTTTTTGTTTTTTTTTCTCCAGGGCACTAAAGTCAGTTTGTTAGAGTCTATTGGAGTGGAATTTATTTTCTAAGCCTCCACCACATTCAATATTGATTTAAGTTTCCTGCAGTGGATAAGTATGCCAACACCAAACAAGATTTAAGCTCATTCATCTATTTATGTATGCTGATAACTTTTTGTGTTCGCAGATCAATACTGATGAGTCTAGCTACTACAAAGTGAAAATAGCACACTGCCATCAGATATTTTTGTTTCTGTGGAGCCACACGGTTCAGCTTGTCTCATTATGGTTTTTTTTCTGTGCTGCTATTGTATGCAGAAGCAGCATGGCTCAGCACAGTAAAGACGGCCCTGCATAAGCTGCGCGCTCCCTGGGGCATCTGTGTGGAGCTCAACCTGAAGGCTCGCCTCTTCTCTCTCTGCTTCTTTGTTTTGCATACGGGGGGGTGGGAGCGATAACATGCTGCAGAGACTCCAGGGTTCTGCTTGGCTCAGCAGCGGGGTCCAACAGGATCCATTTTTCTGCATCCTCGCCATCCTCCTCCTCTCCAATTACTGCATCTCTCAGAGCATGCAATGCCTTGATTCAACTGTGGAGTCTGCTAGAGCAAAGTGAGCCTGGCCACTGTTTGATGTGTCACTTCATCAGTGATTTTGGAGACCGCTGCTAAAAGGCTCCTGAGAACGGAAAAGGTTCATTTCTGTGATGCAACTTCCTGAAATGTGGTCTTATTAGCCACAGGCTGCAGCTCAGAAGAAAAAAACGCTTGTCAGAAGGTCTTAATGTTTTAAGATCCTCGTTTCAGGTTGAAAAGAGCCTCTTTTATGTTAACTACACATACACCAGCCTGTGACTTGATAGAAAGTGTCATTGCCAGTTAGCGAAATCATCTGCATTCCCAGGAAAGAGCCAAACTCCCCAGTCAGCCTGATTGTTTCTGCATTTCAGCACAGTGCAAATGTCTCAGATGGATGCACGCTTGACAGCTGGCTACTTCGTGGCAAGAAAGACGTGCCCTTCAGTGTGCAGAGATGGCTGCAGATTGTGCTCCGTACTGTACTGCATTGCAGGCAGGCGTCTTACCTTGTGAAACAACATGTGTCCTTCGCCTGCAGGCCCCCCGAGCACTCCGGCTCAGATGATCAATTTGATCCAGCTCCGTGTTGCTGGGCTGCGACTTAATCCCATAATGCTCTGGTGTTTTGTTGCAATCGAGACACCCCCATTTTTTCCCGTGGGTTTTGTATTTTATCTATAGGGTGTGATGAAAAAATCTCTTGCTTCTTTCATATACACGGCATGTAATCACCCCAAACACTGTGTAATACAATCATTGATCACGTCAGCGTCTGTCAGAGCGAATACGGTGGAGAAATCTTAGACCTGTCACGGTTTGATAGGAGCAAACTGAGGAATTATTTCTTTATACAGCCATTGGAACTGCATGAGTTGGTATGTGGAATCAGAGGAGATGTGAAAATATGTCCTTAGCTGTTTCTGTGTGTTTCCTGCCTGATGTTCAAGTGAAAATACAATGTTTCGCCACTCAAAAGCCAGTGGGTTCAGGCCGAAAGACACACAGCATCATTTTGGAACACTCTAATGCATTTCTAAGTGGTTCAATCTGTGGTGGGTCTGCGCCATTAGTGTCTCTCCCATTTCTCTGTCGTTTTCAAAGACGGCGGGGTACAAACAGAGTGAGACATTACCTCCACCACTCAGGCCCCAGCATGCTGAATCGGGGCGCCATAATGACACGGTAAAGGCGAGATGCACTCCCGCTGCTCCCTGGTAACTACAGAGACACAGAGGGTGGAATGTAGATTCACGACAGCCTCCGCCTGCGTGCCCTTTGCAGGGATTTAAAGTAGGCAGGGAGAGGTAGCTAATTCGGCTACATTAATCAAGCACAGCACATTACTGTGCAAATGACGGGTGGGTGGGGGCGGGGAGGTGACGAGCTGGCAACGTCCTGCCAGTCAGAGAGGCAGCCACACCTCAGTGATCCGATAGGATGACACCGCCCTGGCCCAGAGCAGCGCAATCAGCTGTGGGAAGCCTCTCGCGGGTCTCCGTTCATTACAGACATGACCCGGCTCACCAACCATCCATCAGCCTGTGTTTATCCAGTCACTGCCAGAGCACATGACTTCATGAAGCGAGATAAATGACAACTGGAAGAAATGCAAAATGTCCAGATCATCATTTAACCTCTAGCTCATATCCTGCTGCTTAAGTGATGTCTTCACTGCAAATATCATCTTCAGAATATCAATAAGGAATTTGAAGCTCGCAGTTTTTTTTTATTGCCCTGAGAGGGACGGCTTTCATTTGAAAAGCAGAGCTTCTGAGCTAAAAACTCCTGAAATGTGTGTGTCTGTGTGAGCCAGAGTTCAGCAACATGAAGACAGAACCAACACTTTGCTGCTGGGACTATAGAGGAATCTGAATAGACATCTGCATTTGGATGCAGCTTTTCTTCTGAGAGACGACATCTTGTGTAAGAATATTAGGTCTTTGTATATGATCACTTTTGCTCATGTTGTGCCATCTAAAAGCCAAACGCCATCAAATTTTGCAAGATCACACAGAGTTAATCCGCTGTCTAAATATGGTTCAAGAGTTCAATCAGTTTATGTTAAAAAGTGTCAAAATTTGGGAGCCAATGTTTGGAAAATGGCTTGTAATATTTGTTTCACTGGGCTCATCCAAATGTTTTATTTTGTTATTCATCCATTAAGTATTAAGTTAAACTTCACTGAAATCTGCTCACATGTTTACTGTTCATGTTTAAATGTACATTATGTGTCTTTTGTAGCTCTTGTTACACCTGAAAATGAGCCAGAATGGCTGAACTGGCACAATAGTCCCTGTAATTTATAACTGCATAAATACTTTAGCTGGTTAGCTTAGCTTTGTGCTAAGCTAAGCTAACCCGCTGCTGCCTGCAGCTTCGTATTTACTGCACATGACTGCAAAGACATTAGAGTGGTGTCAATCATCTCATCCAGCGCTTCACCAGAAAGAGAATAATTACACTCCCCAAAATGTCAAACTACTCCTTTAAGGCACGATAATCTATTCATATTCAAGAGGGTGTTTGGAGACATTAGCTGTAGATAAGGAATCAGTCAAGAAAAAAAAAGATCTCTCTGAATTAGATTAGGAAATATGATGTTCTGCAAGAGAAATTTATGATCTTATCAGCTGTAGATGCTCATTATCGGATATATAATAGTGTGTGCACATGCTGTGTGTGCGTATGCAGGTGTTGAATTCTTTGACATCCGCCTTGGTTTGATTTCAGATGTTTCCTCCATTTCCCACACATTCTGTGCGTGTGTTGGAGTTTGGGATCGGGTTTGTGAGGCTCAGTATCCTTCAGGACCCAGACTGTACCGATCCTGTCACATTACAGGGACAGATGAGCTGCACTGACGGAGCGAGCGGGCTGCATGCACGTGATGGATCATTGCAGCAGGGCGAGGAGATGCAGATTTCCGCCTTGACATTTCTTTTACTGTGCGAGCATTTCTCCGGCAAGCTGAAGTGAGGTCGCGCTCTCAGCTCCAGCACCGGGAGCCCAGAAGCTTCTCTTCGACATTTCTAATAGCTTTCTTTCTTTAAGATCATCTTGGAGATGGATAGTCCTTTCATTTTTAGATTGCCACTTAGTTTGTATTCCACGTCAGAGGTGTGAAGGATGCAGGGCGTCGTCTGTGAATTACACTTGACCTCTAACATGTAAGCAGTGGATAAACATGTAAACATTACAGATGGCTCGGCACCATTATCCAGATGCCATTTACACAACACTGAGTATCTGCTGATACTGATACTAATCCAATTTTTGTTTTTTCCTTCTTCGACTAAACTGTTTGTGAGCTGTAATCAACCAAATTGTGATGCATGTATTTTAAGATACTTAAATCCCGTACGTGAAGGTTCATACCGTGACACAGATGACTCAGAGCTCGTTAAGACATCAGGCAGATGTTCGGGCTCCACACATCAGCTGTGAAACTTTTCACCAAAGCCTTTTCCCAAGGACAGATGTGAGACCACCAGCTCTGAAAAGAAACGTCCGTTTGTAGTGAGATGTTTTCAGATGCAGAGCTGCAGACGTGAGACTCACTTGGGACTGGAACGCCTGAAGACCTGACTGGAGAACTAAAGCCCAAAGCTGAGGAGACTTGACTTGTTAACCCGTAAATATTCAAATATGCACATAGCTTTGCCTGTTGGAGCTCTGCCAAACTGTCATAAATAATTGATAACATCACCAGGATGCCTGCAACATCTCTATAACCTCCAAAATTATTCTCAACTTTTTGTTTTTGTGAAGTATTTAAGATAGGTCTTTTGTTTTTATTTGTCTGTTGCATTAATTATTGGAAATAACCTCTTCTTTATGCCATCTGCCCACGGAGGAGGAGGCGGCTGCCTACTGAGTGAGGAATTTGTGATAAGAATATCTAATAAAATGCTATTGTATAAATGCTCCAACAGCTTAATGGTAAATTAACTGCTGAAAAGACTGAACATAACTGTCACCGGTTGGTAACGACTCCTGCATCTCGTAAACACACCTCATCGTCCTCAGAGGGAAATCTAACCATTAAAACTGAAGGTGAACCTTGTTAGTTAAGTCGAATCAGGCGCAATATGCCTGTGTGGGCACTCTGCTAATTATTATTAATTAACCACGCCTGTGTGCCCAACAGTTGGTCATCCATCAAAATAAATCCCAAGATTTTCTCAACCTATTAACTTTGCTTTGTTGCCTTCTGGAGGGAGTTTCTCGCAGCAATCTAATCACCAGAATGAATGTTGGCGGACGGATATGTTGAAAGTTTACGTTTCTTTGTGTTCAAGCATTACATTTCATTTTTCAATTTGATGTGGTGGCGATGCTGTGTTCGAGGTTAGGGTGGGTTTTATGATGGTAGTCTGAACCACGTCACACTGATATCTCCTGTAGAACACTGATATGATATGTATGAAACATACACATTTAACAACATATCTGTGCTTTGCAGAAACATACAGTGCCAACATTTATTCTGGCAACTGTGCTGACTCACACTTCACTACTTTGTTCCTGCAAAACTTCTTCTCTGTACTTGTTACTTGTACAGTTTTCATGATGCCTCTACAAGTTTAATCAGGTTTGTGGTTTTTGTTGGAGCTTCCAGCACCGATTCTGTCCATGAAAATGCTCCTTCTGCGAGCGTCCTCATAGCTCACCTGGTGGAACGAACCCGTGTACCAAGGCTGTGTCCTTACAGCAGTTCAATTCCATCCTGCAGCCCTTTGCTGCACGCCTTCCCCGCTCTCCTGCCCGTCTCCAGCTGCACCATCAAATGCTAACTGTGCACATATCTGAAGGCCGCTTTTTGTTTGTTTTTCCCATTTTAATGCACAAAATGTCCATGCAGCCGACATGATGTCAGCGTCCAGGAGCTCTCACTCGAGTGGCTGCTGTAGTTACCATGTGACCTGATGCTGGTTGATTTATTATGTTAGTTCATATTGGACTGTAAGTTAGATTTTCTTGGGGAGCATTTGTGCTCCATTTCTAGCATTCAGAAGAGGCAGATAAGAAATGAGTGGAGATAAAGAGGCAACAAAGGTTCCCAGATGGATTTTAACCAGAGACATTTTGCCTATGTGATACATGGCTCAGACCCGGCTCCATATCTCCAGGACTGTGTTTGTATTACATGATCCTCACATCCCGACTTCAGGGTCAATGCAGGATGTGATGTGCCTTTTATAAAGCGGGGCAAAAATGAGGTGTTGGTGGATTAATGTGTAAAACGTGACTGAGTTTGTATCCCATCACAGACCTTTTGTATATTTATTAACCCTCCTCACAATCTTTCCCTAACCTTTGCCATGCTGTAGATGTCCTACACAGATACTGTAGACGACTCATTGAGTGTAATCCAGGATTGTCTCTAATGTGTCATTTTATTTTTTTTTAGTTTTTACTATGTTTTTGTAGTTTCCAATCTAGTGTTTTTGCCAGTATCAGACCAACACTGAGTACTGCATTGGATCATTAAAAGCTCGCTCACACACTCCAACAGCAGAGCAATTTCCTCACTGGGAAACAGACATGCAGCGAAATGGTTTAAGAGTCAAAAGTTCAGCTTGCTCCCTTGGTTGTCACGCAGCGCTGGGCTATGTATGAACATTGTTGTGTCAGAGCTCAGGACGGGCGTGTGCGTGTGCGGTGCAGCGGGTGAAGTCGAGGTTGGGTGGTTCAGGGTTATCTGTGGTATTTATGTCACCGGCAGAAGGGGAGGTGAGATAGACGTTAACTCAGAGGAGCGCAGTCAGGCTTGCGGCCAAACGCTGTCAGCCTAATACCAGCGAGCGGTCCAGGAGGAGCGGTCGCAGCATCTGGATAGTCAAGCTCCATTAGCCTCCCAGCTCTGTTTTACACCGGCTGCATTACGGCCTTGTTGACAAATGGCAGAAGAGGTGGTGTGTGTGATATGAATCACATAACTCAGGGGACGTCCACCATGAATATCATACCCCCTTGCTCCCTGATCTTTCCCCTCCTCCCTCCCGTCCCTCATGTCTGGGCTTGCTGTGAACTGTAGCGGCAGCCTGGCTGGGATTCAGTGGGACAGCATTAGCTCTCAACCTTGGTGAAGGACTAAATGCAGCCTCAGTCTGGTGTCCTTGCTGTCACACTGCTGCTGGGAGAAGATAAGCACTCCAGCCTTTAGGACACGCTGTAAGGCTCCCATCGGCCCCTGCAGCACTGTGAGCTGGGTAATTGCATAAGCACTGCGAATAATTAATTAAGTAATTGCAACGTCTGACACGCAACACGCCACACGTATCTTTGATGATGAAGGCGGTTGCTTTGTGGGATTTTATGATACTCCACTTTTTTTTCCCCCTACAATACTTGCGAAAGCATCTCTGAGGCTGATTTAAGAGCTCTGCAAATATATTTCCTCTCCATATACTGAGGTGTCCCAATGGAAGTTCAGTGTTACAGCTAGAACCTTTAAAATGCCGTGTAAAGATGCAGATCTGAAAAAGAGGAGTCATTTTATCTGGCAGCAGCGGCGGTGTTTACATTTCATGTGACACATTTCAAGTCTTTTCTTCTTTTCTCATGTGACCCATCACAGAAATCCAGCCCATTGGAAAGATAACAAACCACCACTCTCGTATATGTAGCACCTGGACATTTTCACTGCTACAGAGAAAATATTTACCCCTAAGAAACAGCCTCTGAGGTGAATTCTAGAGCCCTGCCGCGGCTCGGTGATGAATTCTCGCTTTAGCCTTTGCAAAGCCTTCCGCTGGCTTTTTGGTGTGTCCTTGTGCTGCCTGTAAATTGTTCATAGTGATATATTATGCAGACAGTGTTGCTGTGTGTGTGTGTGTGTATAAGAATTAGGTTTATTTACTGGGTTGAGTTGCTGAAATAAACCATGCAGTGCTATATTTCTCTCAAACACACCGGAGCATTGAATGATGAAACACACAGGGAGAGGCTGTGGTGGGTATTGATGTGTAATGCCCTTGGACCGAAGCCAAGACGGTGAAATGGAATGAAAGGAAAGCAGTCACTCCCCTGTTAACTCAAGGTTGTACTTTACAGGAGCTATATCTGCCTGTGTTGTCAATGGTACGCTTAGTAAATGTGCTCTTCGTGTCTGCGGCAACTATAAAAAAAACCATCTAAATCACATCTGCTTGTTGACTTTGAAGATTCCCACCAATTTGCCTGTATTTTTCCGCGGCTGATGCGGTATGTCATGGCTTATCCACAACTTCTGAGCTGGCAGGAAGCTGGCGTTTGGCAGTTGCTTGCAAACACAGCCAGAGAATGAGCCCTTAGTGAACGGGACCCCAGCCAGCCCGTGGAAGTGGCAGCGGATCATCCTCGGTTAATAGGCGCTCATAATCCTCTGTGAATGTCTTATGTTGTCCCCCGAGAGGAGCGAGACTAAGGCATGTATTTGCAATCAGCGTGCATTAAGGGCTGACAGTTTAACTGCTGCCATAACTGTAATAAACCAACCCACTGTTTGCATGCTGAATGGAAGCAAAATCAAAACTGTAAAGTGTTTTTTTATCTGTTTTAACAATGCCTCTCTCTTTCTTTTCCCCCCACTGCTGCTTGCCTCTGCTACAGGAAGTCGAGGTTAGTGTTTCTTTTGTAATTCTGCACAATTGTACTGTCCGTCTTTTGTCTTGACGTCTGTTTTAGGTGTCAGCTGCCGGTTAATAAGAGCTAATCTTGGATAAAGGACAAAAAACACATATAATACAACGTCATTGTCTTCAAATTTGCCTTTGATGACAACTGAGAGGTGAAAAACAAAGGACATTAGAGACAATGGCATAAATCACGTCAAATCTACATGTGCAGCCAAATGCAAAAGACTGCTTCCTGGAAAGTAAGTATAAGTATCTCTTTAGATGCCAAAGCGACCAATGCACTGCAGTAAACACAAGTATAAACACAAAAACTCTCCCTTTAACTCCTCACCCTGTGCACAATATTTAAGATGCCTTTGGCTGGACTTGTTCGGCTTGACTCGAGAGCTCAGTCTTCGTGTCCCCCGAGCAGAATAAGACCGAGCTAAACTAAACAGACCTGATCCTCGGGGTCCTCTCTGGGCCTTGTGCCGAATAGTTACCGCTTTATAGTTGATCCTCTCTGTCCTGACACAGAGAGAAATGGGTCAGAATGGATGCAGCATGGGGACGCTGAATTTTTATTATCGCTCCAGCGCAACGCCGCCAGGGACACAATCTAAAAACCAGAGTTAGTTTGCAAATATTCCCTCTGCAACAGCGCAGAAGCTAAGATAGTCCAAGCCTTTTCATGAGATACATTTAAGCTCTCAGAGCCTTGTGCTGTTTTCTTAACATTAGAGGCTACAACAACAACAGCCGCAATAATAAGGAAAAATAATGTAATGATTATGGGATTTATATAGCGCTTGTCAAAATAAGAGCGTCAAAGTGTTTGATAAGACATGAACAAGATTATTTTTTAGTCTGACAGCTCATTCGTGACCTTGGAAGCAGCAGCTGACAAAACAGACTCAGCAGCTGCTGCTTAACTTAGCTTAGCACGAAGACTGGAAGCAGGGGGAAACAACTAGCCAGGCTCTGTACAAAGTTAACAAAATCGACCATACCAGCATCTCTTTCACACTGAGTCTACGGGCCCTCAGAGGCAAAGTCGCATCTAGAACAAAACTGTGAGGGACGAACAGCCAGGAGGACATGAGCATCTCTAGATGCTCATCGGCTCATATGAGGTCTGGAATGTAGCCGTGCATCACACACAGCAGTGCGCTTAAAGGTCAATGTCTGTTAATAAATGAACAGGTAGTAAACAAGCTTAGTATTATCTCACCTCCAAGGTTTGGCCCTAGAATAGCTGCACAGTTTTTTGTAAAGGAAATTGGAAAAGCACAGGTTTTAGTTTGTTGCTCCAGCGATAAGAGGACTCTATATTGATCCCCAGGAAGGGAAATTAGGTGTTACAGCAGCACAAACAGAAAAAATAAAGGACCGAGCAGCATTAAGTCAAAAAGTAACACTAAACCAGAAATGTTAAAAAAAAAAAGTTAAAAATGCTTTAGTTAACCAAAGTTTATCCTAAGATGTGCTATTACCCTGACAGAAATGTGCATCATCTACCGCTTGAAGTCATTTAAAATATTTTTAGAAAGTAGAATTGAATGTCATCAGCAAAGGAGTAATGTTTTTTTTACAGTGATAATGATAAATGGCATGCCTGAGAGGGACATATAACCCCTTATAACATTGATTCATTAGTCTGTGCCTGTGTAAGCACTTGATTGCATTTCTATTTCGAGTTTTTATAATTTATGTTCACGCAAAGACCAAAATAAAGATAAATCAATCAACTGAAGATACACAATATATGGTGGATGGAAAAGGTCACAGAAATGAACTCGATTTGATTAAACCTTGGATTGAAAATAATCCTGAAAGTTTTGTGTGTTATGATTTTTGCTCACTTTTTATCTATTCAGATCTTTTTAATCACCATAAGAGCCGAATATATTTGAATTGCTAAAGTCACACACGTTTAAACTGCCATTCGTAGCTTGCAGCAAAGTTTCAGTATCATTTCGCATCTTTCTTCCTTCATTATTCATGCTCCTCTGAATTTTCATTAAGCACGAGTGCAAGAGCGTACTTCTGCAATTGTGCTACTTAACCTGAATTATTAAACCCATTAATGCAAATATATTTTCTTTCCAGGATGACTACATCAAAAACATGGAGGAGAACGTGAGGTCTGACGAAAGTAAGTCTGAAAAAAATGATTTCATCTGATTAGAAAAGATTTTTCTGTGGACATATGAGGATGGCTGCGTAGTTTCGTTTCAAGTTTATTGTGTTTTCCACTTACAGCCTGAGTGGATGCTGTTGCATTATATGCAGAAGCGGTTTGCAAAGACTTTCAGTGTTTAAGTGGCTTCACTTGAATGACCTTAAAGGAAAACAAACTGCTTTATTTCAGATTCCACCAGCATAATCAATGCTAAGTGCTGTCTGCCTTTCTACATCTGCTCTAGACAATGAAATAGTGCGGCGCACATTATCGAAGTGCTGACTTCTCTTAATTGCGGCGCTTGTCTGAGGTCATCCAGCTCGAGGTGAGCGCTAGTCCGGGGTGTCAGAGCTCGCGGAGGGTGAGAACGCAGTTGTGATTCAGGAAAGGAGAGGCTGAGCCTTCAGTTGGATCCATTAGTTTGAAAAGCCTGCTATAATTGCCTTTGTTGCTGAGGGCTCAACTCAGAACTCCCACCAGGCTCCATTTACCTCCATGGGGTCTGTTTCTTGTTGAAAAAAAAAAATCTCACTTTTAGAAAATCAGCTGTGGAGGAGGAACGTAGACTATGTGAAACTGGTGAGCAGTTCTGTGTTGTTTCCGTCAAATGGTCTTTTTGTATTCTACAGAAATGAAAACAGTGATATTATGAAGCACACAGAGGGAGCACGACTGCAAGTATTTCATATTCTTCCAAATTTTGTCCTTTTTAATGGTCAGGTTATCCAAATCATGAATCAAGCATTACAAACACTCAACAGCAAGTGTGTCCTTCAGTGTGCTGGCTACTCTGTTTTTTTATTTTACTCCATAGAAATGTAAACTTCCCAATGAAAACTGCTGATGGTGTGAAAACTGACTGCTGTGTCGCTGTAGAAAGCTTGTGCAAATCAACTAAATGCCACTAGGGGTCACTGCACAGAGTTTTTAGCCACACGTGAAGGTTTAATGTGAGATATTTTTATATGAACGAGTCATGACTCCCTCTGCGTGAAAGGAGGTCACTTCTGGTGATGAACCCACAGATAATTATGGCATGACTTTGCAGCTTCGCTCAGCTTTACGGAGCATTTTAGCACCTTTTAGCGAATCGTTTTGCTGCAGCTTTACTGTTTTGATTCACTCTGATCAGCTTTGTTCTTAAAAGGTGATTAATATGATAATGGTGTTATGTTTTATTAAGGCCTATTTCTGCTGCCCCCATGTGGCCAAAAAAATCAATCAATTCAAACAACATTTTTGTTGTAGCCTAATAAACTGATGCTGCAAGAGTAAATTATGAGGAGACAAAATTAGTTCAGCTTTTGTTGTATTATTTTGGAATATAATCTTTTTTCCCCCTCATTATTTCAAAGTAGATTAATTGATCGGAGTAAATAAGAAAAACAGCAAATTGAAAAACTAAAACCACTTTAAAATTTAAATATTTGGTGAAACAAATTAGAAAACAGATCGTGCAGCGCTGGTCTGTCATGAACTGAAGCGCTGGTTTAACTGGAGTGCAGAAGAAGCGATAGCCAAATGCTGAACCCTCTGCGGTGGATGTAATGAAGTATGAATCATTTCATGGGTCAGGCTCTGAAATGTTCTATTCATACATGTTGTAGCTGGTTGAGCAGGCGCTCTGGGTTAGCAGTGTTCCTGCTGCGAGGTGAGTGTGGGAGGTCGAGTGTAGCGTCACACCCACACTGCTTCACTTAAAAGGCATTGAAGACTTGCATCAAAGACGAAAGATGTGAGAAGAAGCAGCTCCAGACGTTATCCCAGTCATCTGTTCTTACAACAGGGGGAATAACTAATGTAGTCTCAAGAAAACGCCTTGCTTGCTGTAGTGTGGGCGATATTCATTTGAATACCATTGATTTCATTCCTGTCCCAGCTCCCACTGGGACTAATTCTGCAGACCTAATTGATCAGGGTCCTCTTCGCTGCAAATTCAACAAGACAGCAGGAACGCCGACATGGTGTACCTGCAAGCTCAGGATAGAACAAAAGACCTAAAAGGAGACTTGAGACACCTCCAGTGCTTTTTTAAGCGAGCTGATAGAGACATCAGCTCAGCTCTGCAGAGCCTGCTCTGTGTTTGAAGGCCATTTCAAAACAATAAGGTGCCTGCTGCTCTGACTCAACAGAGAGACTGCCATATTTGACCTTGACATCCTTTATTTTAGCTGATAAGTGAGACTTCTTTTGTGCCAGGAGAAAAATTTTACTAATTGGATTTCAAAAAGCAGCTGTGATTATGCTTCCGCTCGTACAACTTCAGGAAATGATTCAGACATGATTCTTTCTTCCGTGTTCGGATCCACGTTAGCTTCCAGACAGTGGCTGCTGGTCTTCCTCGGGTCCACAGCAAAACTACAATTTAAAGAAAAGAAAGCCAAATATAGAGATCAGAAAATAAGTGAAATGACGCCGCACGTGAAATAACAAACAAGTAACCAAAAAAAAAGCACCAAAAACGGCAGCAATAACAAAATAACACCTATTGGAGTCGAGGTGAATTAAAGGTGAATTTGTGTGTTATATCCTCTAATTATAACCCAAAATTTTAGAGTTCCATTGGAGTTGAATAAAAGCTGCAGGCTGCTTTAACACAGCGGCTGCCGATTAAATCTAAGGGTATAAAAGAGTCTTGTAGGATGACAGTAATTGCAAATCCAGTTGAAATTAATTTACTTAAAGCTGTCAGATGTGCCCATCTCTCTCATGCTTTTAATATTTATCAGAGCCAAATCTTTTCAGTTTCAGACGGGGGCCACTATTTCTTAAAAGCCCAATAAAGGGATTTTTTTTTTGTCCAGAACCTCTAAAGTACTTTATTAAATACATGCTCTGACAATTTGAATGTAAAACAAATGGTTGATGAGGCCCTTTGATGGAGGATCCCGTCGAAACACAGGACTTTAGCTCAGTACAGATTTCAGATGTGAGCACAGACAACAGGGAGCAAGCTGATCGTGTTCTGTTGTGTTTTTGATCGCAGCGTAATAATAATAATAATCTCACAGAGATTGGTCACAGGCTCAGTGAAGTCCCATCGCCTTTGTTGACATGATTGCAGGAGGATTTGGAACCAATAATGGCCCCTCGTATGTACCGGCCCTGCTCTAAATTCTCATTGCAGCAAGATGTAATCAACAACCAGGAGAGCAGGCGAGGTGGCGAACGCACTTGATCTTTAATGCAAATTAAATCTTGTGTTTGGATTTCATTTTTAGCATGTAGGAGTATGAATGCGTATGAATACTGTGAGAGGGATGTGTTTGGTTTTAAGCTGTTCCTTGGAGGCAGACTCGAAGGTGCTCATAAATACCGAACACGGGAGCAAGGAGAGAGCTGCACATCTGAGGCTATACTGAAAACGGTGTTTCTATGGGAACGTACAGTAAAGCGATGCTGTGTGTTAGCATGATTTAAAAAGTCTGATTCAGTGAAAGGTTAGGCCATGAACCAATTAGCATGTTTATTTACGGTGAATAGTTATTTTTGACGCACATTTAAGAACACCAACATGTGGCTGCTTGTGAGGTTCTCTGCAGTTTGACTGAAAACTCCTGAATTATGAGGCGTGGGAGCACATTTCTGTTGTTTCCTGGATCCTTAATTTAAGATGACTGTATCAGTATAAGAACCATCATCTTTGTAGGGCATTAAATCACCTTTCACTTCATTGCTTTGGTTTTTCAGCCTGCAGCTTTACTGTTTTGGTTCACTCTCACCTGCTTTACACCAACTGCTCATCACCAAACAGCAAAGTTACCAACTATCTGATGAACGTAGTGGAGCATTTACTACATCCCTCAGGAAATGCTGGAGACCAAAAACAGAGCTAAAAAGAGTCATGGACTTTCATTCAGTTCAGATGTCCAGAACTCCAAATGAATGCTAATTGCTAATGTTGCTTCGCATCTGCCAGATGTGTAAATAAACATCTATTTGCTAAGTTTGCCATATCGACTTTAAGTAAGGAAGGTAAGGTAAGGATTTTCTGCTGCCCCTAAGTGGCCAAAAAATCAATTATAGTAAGCACAAAAAGTCTTTTTGTCTTTTTCTATTCATGTTTTTCTGACATGAACCGCAAAAACTCTTGAATTTATCATGCAATTAAAACCAGATGTAGCTGACATGTGCACCTGCAGTGTCAACAATCATGCAAAACTTGATGACATTTAATCCACAGGTGGAGCTGCAGAAAATTCATTAGCTGTATTTAAGTGGTTGTGAGTCTGAGACATTCTTGGAAAAGTCACAGTCACCATCAGCTATCCATGCAGTGTGTGTCTTTGCCTCACTATGGGTGTATTTTGTCCAGATTCAGATCCATATTTTCATTATTTATCGAACACATAAACAGGATTGTACAGCCTTGGTACCTGTGCGTGCTCTGTGAGTGCTTTCTTGTTTTATTTGTTTCTTCCTCATACATTCAGACTGTGCGGTGCACGGCTCACTGCACAGTGCGAGTGGACAGCACGTATAGGGACTGCTCAGTGGTCTAAAAATAATAAAATAGCACAGAAGAAAGTGGGAATAGTTTGAGGTATATTACACCACTAAAAAGAAAAACCCATACAGTTTGGTTCCCTGCCCTCATAAAGGTTTATGGTCCATGACTGGAACCTTTTCGTTAACGAAATGAAATGTTAAACTTCATACTCTAATGGCGACCACCAATAAAATATACCATGACAGACTCTGGAAGAAAAACCAGAAGAAAGCCTGAGGAAAACCTGAGTGATGAGGCTCTCAGAAGAGAATTGATGTGATCCACTGAGGCATGCTGAACATACGAGAGGTCTTCACTTTCTTTATTGTAAAGAAATAGTCCAAATGGTACACGTGGTGACAGTTAACGGTGGTTTTGGGGAGGTTTTATGTCTTAGATCAAAAGAGAAATAGCAGACAAATGTACCATCGGCGGTGCAGTCTGCATATTGTTCAGACGCTGGGGTTAAATCATGACAGAGCGGAATACCTGTTTGAGCAGATGAAGTGAATAAAAGTCAAGTGGTCACAAAATCTTTTATATGGAACGACTTTCACTTCCTGCTATCTGTCTCTGCTCAGCGTAAATGCTATGTTTTATATATTTATGATTTCTCTTCCTCCCTGAAAAGTGGGATTTAGATAAACAGAAATGACACTCAATTGTGGTAATACCAGTCCACTTTCACTGGTGCTAATTCCTTTTATTTATGACTATTTAGGAGTTGCTGCCCTTGATGTGGGTCAAGCATTTCTAGAGCTGCTTGCTTATTTTTACACTAAAGACCTGCTCTACTTTGGAGTTAGCTTCTGTTTTATGAACCTCTGTTGCTGAAGGTATTTTTACATACGGCACAGGGTTTCTTTAATCTATAGGTCTGTCTTGTTAGTAAATTGGGCACAAATAAACCCAGTTTCATGTTTCAGCCACTTGAACAAACACAACCTTAAGGCAATAAGAAAGAACTCTATAGATATATCTGTGCCAATGCTGACATAGTGACGGACAATCATGTAACAAACCTGCCAAAGTTGGATTCGTTTAAGTGCAGAACTTCAACAGAAAATTGTGCAAATGTTGAAACATCTTACAACCTTTAAGAGCGAGTACTCTCAGCCTAATAATCCCACCAAGTAGGGTTTTTCCACACCCTGTGCAGTGATGTATCTTGGCACCATAGTACCATAGTGCATGACCAAACCCGGCCGAGACTCATATCTTTTAAACAATGGAGGCCAGTGCAGTTATTTTTCCTCCCTGTAAAATGTTGATGGTGGATCTACACCAAAAACTACAACCCTGACTCAGAAAGGTACAGTACAACACAACAGTACAAAGACAATATATTTAATGTCTCACCTCTTTAACTTGATTGATTTTTGTAAATATCTGCTTATTCTGAATTTGATGCAGCAACACATTTGATTTGGAAAGTTGTGGAATGCTCCAAAAAACACCTGTTTGGAACATTCCACAGGTAAACAGGTTGATTGGTAACAGGTGATAGTATCATGATTGGGTATGAAAGGGGCATCCTGGGAAAGCTCAGTCGTTCATGAGCGAGGATGGAGCGAGGTTCACCACTTTGTGAACACGTGATTGTGCAAAGAATAAAAGTAAATGGGCTCAGAACACTTTGTAAGCCAAATGATTGCGTTCTGTTTTTATTTAGCGTTCCAGCTGTTTTGGAATCAGGGTTGTCGCGTTTTTTGAACTTCTTAACCAAACTGAACTGAGCTCTGTAAACAAGGTTTAGAGATTCTGAGCCCCACTTGTGACCTCAGGACTCTGAACCCTCAGCAGAAAAAGCAGAATGTTTTTTTACCTGCTGCTGGTTGAATCTTCAAAAGATATTTTCTTGATGCCACAGATATCTTCAGTCTGCCCTGAATGATAAAATGTTTCCTCGGGGCACAAACCAACATTTAAATCCTGTATTTCCACCAGACTCCAGCAGCCGCCTCGCTCTGCTCGTCTTTGGTGCAGTGTTAGTAGTTAAAGAGCTCATATGAAATGGGAGGCAATTAAACTTTTGGTCAGACTTCTCTGTGGCTTTGAGCTATTTATTAAAAAAGCATAACGGAGCAACATCGGGTGAGAGAGGACAAATGTGTCTTCATTTTGATATATAAATTGTGCAAAGAGTAGAAATTGTGGTAGTAAAGAGACTGTGAAGAACTCATTCCACCAAACACAAACCAGTGCCAAAGCTTATGTTACGCCTAGCTATAATAAACAGAGAAGAAGAAGAAGAATGTTGACAAGCGTAAACAACACGAGTCGTCTTCGCCACCTGAGAGAAAATGGAGAGGTCTGCAGGAATATGTTTAATTTGGGCAAAATGTAATTGTTCTTTCATATTCTGTTGGATATGTTATGGGAATATCCAGGAAGACGAGAGGTTTGCATAGAAAGCTGTGCAAGTGCATCATAGTTAAACATATAGCTGAGGTCAGAAACGGAGGCGTGGTATCTCAGAACCTTGTTTAAATGGTGCTTGGAGATCCACTCTAACAGACAATGAAAATGCATGTGAGTGCGGCACGACTTCAGCTCTTTATGAACTCCAGTCACCAGCTTAGTCTCATACCTCTTCTCAAAGAACAAAAACAAGACAGACACGCAGCCTCCTACCAGTTTTTTTTTTTTTTTTGGATCCCTCAGAGTTGTCATGTCATCCATGAAAGTCCACTGTTCCCTCTTACCTCCCTGCTGCAGCACCAGAGTATCACCTAGTCCCTGGATTTGCAGGGATCTGGCTGGCAGCTACCTCGTCTGTTGACCGTGTTGACTACAAAGCAGCTGCTCAACGCTGACTCAGGATTTCACAGCTTAAATTTCTCTCCGCGACCGCTGCTTGCCACTCACTCTTAAATTTATCTGAGCCTGAGAGTTTTCCGAGGCCTCTCCGGCAAGGCGGTAAATGGACTGGGACAATGTGACATCCAGTTTCGGATGGCATTGACCACAGGCTGCGCAAGGTGGAGGACACGGTGCTATTTCCATCTCAGTCTATCACTGGAAGAGAGGCTGGCACTGAGCAGTTCAACTCTCCAAAGATAGAGAGAGGTGATGGGGAGGGAAGGAGGTGGGGGAGGGAAGAAAGAAAGGGAACGTGGGAGACAAAGATGGAGTGTGCGTGTGTGTTTGTGTGAGGGAGAAAAGGCAAGACGGGAAGAGACAGTGATAAGTTGACACGGGGGAAGTGAGATGTGACAAGCAGAGAGAAAGAGATGCTCAATCAGTGCTGTCAGGTTTTCTCGCAATCAGAGACAGCCGTTAGAGACTGCAGGCAGTACTATTGACGATGGGCCGCCTCACTAATGACAGCTAGGCGTCCATGTTTTCAGCACTGCTGACTACAAAATCAATGGGCTTATTTGTGCACGCTGCGAGAATATTTTTCATTACACATTTCATGATTTTTATTGCATACGCTTCTGTAAAAGATAGTTTTGCGGGGATGATTTTAAATGATGTAAATATGCAGAACTTGATTATGCAAACCATAAAGTAGCTGCTTTCCTCTGCTTTTTTTTTCTCTTGGTTGGGTGGTACTTGCTGTCAATCTGTTGAACACATGCTCCTTGTCAAAAGATGAATAAAAAAAAAAAAAAACAGCCGGAAGCTCTGTATCTTTCTCCTGGAGGTGACAAAAATAGAGAATTAAAGCAAAGCACCTCAGCCGTGATTGACACCTCTGGATTCTCAGTGTTGTTGTTCTGTGTTTGCAGCCGTGGACACCACCAAGGACCCGTGCCAGAATGTGAAGTGCAGCCGCCATAAGGTGTGCGTCGCTCAGGGCTACCAAAGGGCCATGTGTGTCAATCGCAAGAAAGTGGAGCACAGGTAGGTGGCAGTTTGAGTGCTGGAGTCAGAGGGAGGCTTGTTTTGTGTCTGCAGGACGTGCTGCCACTATTTAAGGAGATTTCTGCATGGCCAGGACAGACATTTCTGTGGCATTGGTGTCAACAGCTGTTAGCTGTGTGTCAGTTAAAAGCCTTTCAGTGTCTGGTTGGAGGGCTATTGATTAAACTCAGTAACAGGGCCAGAGAGTGTCATGAGTCGGGAGTGATGTAATTTCAGCTGGAACATTCATGCTGAGCAATGACTAATTAACTGTGTGGATGGAAAGCGGTAAACCTGAACAGTGACTGAAGCAAATAATGGCCAAAAAAGATCATCCTATAAGCAACTGAATACCTAATTTTGAAATTTAATTACTACTGAATACTTGAATTTGAATATAGGTTTTGAATATATTAACTTTCTCTCAATTTGTGAACAGTAAACAATATGTGTACCAGAAATAAGTCTTTGAACTCAGATGCTGTGCTTTTCAAAGTAAAATATTCCAGTGCTGTAAATTCAGTGGTATTTAAATTGCAACATTAATTATTCAGCAGTGATTAAACTTCAAAATTAGGTATTTAGTTTCCTACTGTGAGAGATTAAAATCTTTCCGGCCATTATTTAGGTCCATAGACCGTCCTTAATGAAATCATAACAGGTATGCTCCCATCAGAGATGCTACTTTAATGAGTAGGACTTCACGTCAAGGGTACATACCTCATGATTAATTAATGCTTAGCTAATACATAACTCATCATGATCTAATATAATGCATGATGTATCATGATCTCCCGTGGCTCCGTTTTAATTAAAGATGAAGCCACTATTACTTAGTTTAATTACTTAAAACTACATGGATCATCAGTTTGTGAACTCATACATTTATTTAGAATTAAAAGGTCATCAAATCAAATGTAAATCGATGAAAGACTTATGTTTTTCAGCACAAGATACAGTGTGAAACTGGCTGAAGAGACTTTGATTAGCTCCTTCAGCTCGCTGTGTATCGCTGTGCGCCACAGACGTTGATCTTTGTTTATGCGTTCACATATAGTGTATTTACAATCTGTCCAAACCTGAAAGCAGCGTTTGATCAAATCGAGGCTTACGTTGTGTTCACGTCACATCACATGGACTGTAAATATGAGCGGCTGAAAGGAAAAAACCATTCATGTCAGCCTTCTTGTTGAAATATGTGCATTTTCAATCAGCTACAATATCTCCTGCTTGACAGACCAAACTATCAACAAACTGCTGCCAAATTGTCTACAAATCACATAGCTTAAGTAAACAAAATCCACTAGTAACACAAATAAAACTGATGCGGCTAATAAAAAAGGAGCAGAGTCACCTACACAATTTATTTGCATCTTGTTTAGCGTGTTAACAAACAGCTACAGCTACATAGCATCTATCTAAAGGTGACAAGATCAATATTTTTATATTAACAATGCAGCAAAAGATGTCTGATAAATCCAGTGTACGCTTCCTGCTCAGCACCGAACAACAGACAGACACAGTTAGCAACTAACTGGTGGTTAAAGCTTGTTTTAGCTGTTCTCAAGTGGCCAAAAAAACGAGATATTGCATGTTTAGCTAACTGCATTTCCACTAATTTGGTGTGACTGCAGAGCTAGCAGTGGGGGAACCATCTTGAAATAATGTGCTAACAGCATGATGTTCTTCCCTTTCTGCTAACATGAAGTGAATGCAGTGTAAACAAGTTGTATTTTGAATTATATTCCCCACCCTTTGCCACAAAACTGTACCACCGCTGAATTCTGCCTCATGACGCATCCATGCATGACTCAACAAATGAACAAACTGTTGGTCTAAAGTCAAGGTTGAAGGCTGCAGATGAGGCAACTAAATCACAATGGCTGAGATAGACTGAAAGTAAGTACACAGCGAGTACACGCTGTGTACTTGACTCCCCGTGTTGATAAGAGATGCTTTAGGAAACACAGTGTAGACAAATCACTGGAAGATGGAGCAGAAGAGGAAGATGAGGAGGTTGAAAGCATGACAGCTAAAGCATATCGAAAGTACTTTCACATTTTGAGCATTTAATACATGTAATACTGGGGTTTATAGTATGTCAAAAACTCTTCCCTTCACAAAGACTCTTTAGTTATCTGTGATAGACCTCTCTGAGAAGTATTTATCTATTCCCTCACCCATTCATCCCACTTTGACTGAAAAACAAACGAGCGGGGTCGCACTCTGAAAAGAATTAATGGAGTGAATTATTACTACCTGCAAAGTCTATCTGCTGCGACAGGCATTTATCTTTTTCAATAAAGTGCTTCATTTACAGAGTCACTCCAGAGATGAGAGAGACTGTGTCGAATAATGGGTAATAAGCACGAAAGCAAGCGCACTAAACCATCCTAGCGTCATTAAGTAGCAGCTCCAGAAGTCGTGCGGCACACTGTGCTCGCTGAACATGAAGTCAATCACCGTGTGAGAGGAAAGCCAGCAGTTTTATGAATCAGTGCATCCAAATATTAAGAGGCAACGCAGACAATTTTGGTTTTATGTACCCGGGATTGAGCGTACGTGCCTGTGGGGCTTCTGTTGCCATCAGTGAATGTGAATGTGTCTTCCCCAAACAGTGTCTCGTTACATTACGTTTCAGTCTCCTCATTCGAGTGAACAATTATTTTAAGAGGAAGAATGAGTCAGTAAAAGATATTGGGAGATTACATTGTGCCATCATCGTATTTTAAAAGAGGTAGTGAAGCTGTGAGGAGTACAGGAAACCCCCCGCTGAGTGTAGACACTGGTGGTGGTGGTGGTGGTGATGGATGATGAGAATGACTGAGATGTGGATGGATGTGAAGAGGACGTGGCTTCTGGCTCAGACCGGAATGCTGGATCTGATGAAACTGGAGGTGAATGGTCGTGGGGATTTGCACTGAAATGACAGCCGACAGCAACAGAGAGGAGAACAGACTTAACTGACTGAACAAACTGGTTCGACTGAGCAAACTGGTCAGGAGAGCTGGCTCTGTCCTGGACTGCCCTCCGGACACCGTGGAGGAGGTGAGTGAGAGGAGGATGTTAGCCAAGCTGACATCGATCTTGGACACCCCGTCCCACCCCCTGCATGAGACAGCGGGGGGCTTCAGCAGCTCCTTCAGTAGCAGACTGCTGCGTCCAGCGTGTAAGAAAGAACGCTACCACAGGTCACAGCTGCCAGACTGTTTAAGTCCAGCATCAGTTAACGTGTTGATGCTGTTTTTTCCCCAATTCTACATCATACCTACCTGCACTACTGTTTTCTATGCTAATACATGCTCATGTTATCCATTACATCTGAGATGATCATGGCAAAATCTGATTGGTTTAACTGAAAGAGTAAACGCCCCCTCATCAGGAAGGACGGGGGAGGAGAGGGAGGGAGAGAGAGAGGGGAATGAGAATGAATAACTAACTTAAGGATAGTCCTCCTGATTCAACTAAAGCTAAGATTTATTTATTCTGCAAACTCTACAATAAGTGCATTAAAACTTGACAGGAACAAGAGCCAGACTGCAAAGATTTAAGTGCAACGCTCAAACAACAAGCAACTAAAAGCTCGTTTAGTGCTTCAGTGCAAGTGCTTGGTTTTTGTTTGCTTTTAGAGCAATAAGTCATAAATAACTGTGGTGTCAAGATGTCGTCTGAGAAGGTGATTTTCAGCCTGCAGCCGAGGACGGGCAGTGACTCTGCTGTCCTGGCAGTTCATTCGACCACTGTGGAGGACAGGCAGGCATTATCTGTTACCCAGACCTCTCTGTCAAGTGTTTTCTGGAAATACTCGACAGAATAACTCAGGAAGCTGTTGACGGTAGAGTTTTTAGCCACATTAGCGGTGAAGCTAGGGAATGGCGATGTCAGTCAGTCTCTCAGACTGTATATAACACGGATGTAGTCTCCATGATGTCACCCATAGGTTTCTGAAGAGCCATTGTAAAGCTCGGTGACAGTGGCTCCAGCGAGCGCCATCTTGGCAGCGCCTGACTCCGTCAAACTCCCGGCATGTTAGCCTGCTGGCGTTAGCATTTAGCTCAAAGCACCACTGTTCTTGACTACAGCCTCACTGAGTCACTGTTGAATGTCATTTTTCAATGCTGTGAGCACCACTACAGGTAAAACTAAATGAGATCATTTTTCTGGTATTCTGTTGGACTGCCATTTTAATGTTTCTCTTTTTCTTTGCTCTCGTGTTCAGAGTCAAACAGCCAGGCCAGCTGGAGGCTCATGAAAGCAGCTGTAAGCCTTGTCCTGTTACTGCCTCCTCACCTGTATGCGGCTCTGACGGACACAACTACGCCTCTGAGGTAAAAGAGAATATTCTGCACCAGCGTCTCTTTTTGAAAGCACTCACTTAGATAATTTTTCTCTTGCTTTATTTCTGGACTGTGCCGCCATAAAAACCCTGAAAAGAAATGGAAAGTGCCCGTGTCATCGTTTTAAATAATGAGAGGAGTCCAGTCAAGTGCTGTTTCCTGCTGCGCTGACATATACGTGGGTGCAGCGGGGCAGCACAGTTCATCACAGCTCGCGGGAGGACAAGTGCTCCGGCTCAACGTGGCCGCATGATTAATGACTGACGTGGCTTTGAGTGGCATCACTGTACACCGGCCGCTGCCAGGACTCTTTATTGATTTATGTATAGTTTTTAATTTTGACCTTGCATGAGAAGGCAGCGGAAAATGACAGCTCATTCTTTGCTGCCTTTTTCTAAGTGCAGTGTCTCATCTGAATGAGCAATCTCTTTTTCCTGCGGTCACCCCCATAAATATTTTAACTGCATTTCTCTCTTCTTACAGTGTAAGCTGGAGCAGCAGGCCTGCCTCACAGGCAAAGACCTGAGCATCATGTGCACTGGATTTTGCCCCTGTTCCACGGCCTCCATCGCCGACACAAACACTGACACAAAACGTGGCAAGTTCCCTTCCCTCCACCATCTTTTATCTTAATTTTGTGATTCCCACCTGCTTGTGTCCCTTTCATGGATCAAGGTTTCAAAAAAAAGAGAAAGTTATCACGCACTGGTGGCCACACAAAGCACGATGTAAGCAGGATAGGACGCACAGACCCAATCAACCCGATGCTCAACATTTGGGATCAATACTCACCAATTTCAGAGATTACTGTTATCCAAATATCCCCCATGTGGTCAAACTGCTCTTTCAATCATGTGGTAATTAATTATTTAGAGTGTACACTATCTATCATTGCAGCCAAACAGTATTGATTGTCCAGGCTCTTGGGCATGTGAAAATGCCAATTGATCAAAAGGATGAAATGTTACTCCTGCTTTTTATCTGTAGCCTGGAATAAGTGCTTTGCCTGAAACTGAAAGTGGATTTCTATTGGAAAACAGCAACTTGCTGCAGTGGAGTTAATTGCGAAATAATGTTTCTCTTTGATTAGCAGATCATGCTGTTAGAAATGACAGCATGAAAACCCCGCAGCACACCTTGACAGCTTTGCTGTTGTACTACAGCATTCTGTTCACTGCACATCAGCAAGAGCAATGCCAAGCAGTCCATGAATGTCTTTTGGGAAGAGGAGTCAGATTGCTGTTAAGTGTCTGCCAGGGTCGTGAATCCTTGGTTTCCCTTCTCTGCTCCCTCAGAGAGCTGCACTGGCCAGGACCTGGCAGACCTCGGAGACCGCCTGAGAGACTGGTTCCAACTCCTGCATGGAAACGCAAAGCAGAATAACTCTGGCAAGCTCGGAGCTGGCACCGCTTCAGGTTAGAAACTCATAAAGCGGCTTTATTGTCTGCTGCCTCCAAACTTACAGCTCAATTGTCAATGCGAAGAAATGTAGTATAAACAGAAAGAAACTACTGTGCTGTGAAAATTACTTCTGACAGTGCTGGACAAGAGCCTGGTGGCCAGCTGCAAGGACTCCATCGGCTGGATGTTCTCAAAGCTGGACACCAACAGCGACCTGTATCTGGACCAGGCTGAGCTGGCTGCCATCAACCTGGACAAGTACGAGGTCTGCATCCGACCCTTCTTCAACTCCTGCGACAGCTACAAGGATGGGAAGGTCTCCACGGCGGAGTGGTGCCTCTGCTTCTGGAGAGAAAGTGAGTGAAGGAATCTCCACTGAATGAGCACAGAGAGCTGTGTCTATTTTCAGTCACATCTCCAAATGGGTGAAATAATAGCAAGGTTACATCACAGGGAAATAGAGGGTATGCACTGACGTCACTTGATTCCACCCTTTTCACCATCGCTGAGTGGCAAAACAGGCCTGCCATGGCCGCTGTGAAAGGGGATAAACAACGTGTATATTTGAAAACTAACCACCAAACTGTCACCATGACATACTGCGTTTACATGTTTGTACCTAAACACCAGCGAAGTACCCTTTGAGGAATTTTTTTCTCTTGCTGGGAGTTGGATCAGAGGATTGAAACCACTCTTATACTCTTGCGCATTCAGGATGTAGCTCGAATCAGGATGCAAGTAGCTTAGCTTAGCATAAAGACTGGGAGCAGGGGGGGAAACATGGAGTTTGGAAACTAAGAAAGAGTTACAGCACCTAAACACAAGCTGTCATTTTTACATTTCTGATAACATTGATTAGTGACTTTAAGAGGTGCCAGTACTTTTTTGGACAGACCTTTGGACTTGGTCTTTATTCTGAGCTAGTCGCCTCCCGGCTGTAGCTCCATATTTATCACACAGATATGAAAGTGGTATCAATCTTTTCATCAAACTCCCTCCAAGAAACTGAATAAATGTACTTCCCGAAATGTCAGAGTATTCTTTTAACCAAGTCTGAAAGCCTACAGGCAGTTATTTCAAAGTGGGATTTGTCAGCCCTAATCAACATCTTCAAAGCAAATTCTGGTTGTCTGTGGCTTCTCTTCTCTTTAACCTTCGGCAATTTGTTCAAACTTTTGCTTGAAATCTCCATCCATCCATCCGTTTTCAACGGCCTGTCCAGGTCTGACAATATTCCCAGACATGATCAGCAGTTCTCCACCCCTGCTGAGAACAATGTGGGCAAGACTGCTTTTATCTGAGTCATCTGACGCTTTGCCAGAATCGCTCTCTGGCAAGCTGAAACTCCTTCTTCATGACCTCACAACTGAGTTTTATCTCTCCAGGCCTTATCTGCTCTAGAATTCCCCTGGGCTCACCAGGCCTGAAAAGATTCCTTCTCCTCTGCTTTTCACCATTGGTTTCTTTGGTTGCCGCCATGACAGGCACCGACAGTAAGTAGCTGCATCTGCAGTGAAGGCGCCACGCATTCCCAGTTCACCCTCACTGCGTGCTTGGGCTTATTTGTCCTGTCATTTGGTCTGGTCCTCCGCCACCTGATACCAGCTACATTTATGAACTATGCTTGAGCTTGGTGTTCCCTTTGGACAGTCCGTGATTAGCACAGGACTCCAATAACAAAGCATCACTGTGTTCGCATTGGGCAGACTGCTCCCTTCAATCAACCCCCTCCTGGTTTCCTCTGTCATCGATCATGTGGATGTTGAGGTTCCACAGAAAAACAGGTTTTCTGCTGTGCAGCATGCAGTCACATAAATCTATTTGTGAAGTTGATTGCACATCAGATGCACACTCCGGATGCTTACACTTAATTCACAATGTGTTTTAATGTCATTCAATGTTGAAACATGGTTTAAGGCCTGCTTTGATTCAGTGTTATTATTGTCACGAACCAATTCAGTTGAGGTCTGTTTTTTGAGGAATAGAACAAATGTTTCGTTAGCTGCAGAGACGTTGAAAGCAGCTTAGCAGAGTTACACAGTGACACCATGAGCTGGGTTCAGAGAAACGTCAGGCAAAATGATCACAGACTGAATGTGAAAACCCCCGGTGTGCTTGAATATTCATTGAGAGGTGAAGCTTCCTTTTGAAGCCATGCCCCTGACATTTCATGTGTAGTTATCATGTTGTTGAAATGTAAAATGATCAGGGTGTCTCCACGGATGTTATCTCCGCTCGCACTGCTATTTCACCTGTGCACATTTGCAACATCTGCACCATTTGACCTTTACTAAACAAATACAGGATATTCCTGGCAGCAACCTCATTTGTGTGCCGATAATCCCATTGATCGGGCGTCTAACCTGCATGCAATAGATTACACTGGCTCCCTAATCAATTTTTTTTATTTCTAACTGTTGATATTTATAAACTACTTCACACTGAGCCACTGAGTAATAATGGGTTTACGATAATGATCTGGAACATGACGTCATATTACATGCAGTATAAAAATGATATCCAGTTTTGTACAAACACAGAATAGAAATGCTGTGAAGGCAGAGAAATATTTCTGTGAAAATCTACAAATACTGGAGAAGGTTCATCGCCTTGGGAGTCAATACAAAGTGTCTTTCTCCTCTTTGTTTCTATTTCTATCTGTTCCAGAGGTGCATTTCCTCGTCATTCTCAGACTACATCCACGTGTTCTTTCACCTAAGCTCTCGGCAATCGATCAGGCTCTGAGGGAATGAAATATAAGACTTCTTAAACAAATCAATACGGCAAAAAAGTGTAATTATGAAGAGCATTGATTGAGATAAAGTTTGAGGAGAGCAGTTTTAGGTACGGTCTGTCATCACTTTTCTTGTTTGATTCTCACAGAGCCGCCGTGCCTTGCTGAGCTGGAGAGGATCCAAGTGCAGGAGGCAGCCAAGAAGAAGCCTGGTAAATGCATTCATCATGAGTCCTGTGACGTTCACCGTAGATTTGATTGAAGATTTTTAAACACCACGCTTGCACAGAAACACCTTCTGGACAGGAAATCACCACTGACTCACTTCAGATCCTTTCAAAGCCATCAAGTTAGCCATGAACTGCACGGTGTGTGCCCCCGCACTCGCTCCAGGTCTCCAGGGTGCGCTTACGTAACAAGGTGCAGCGGGCGAGAAGCTGGAGGAGGCTCATTTAAGAGATCACAAGCACACGGCTAGGATTAGGCCCTAATCAGGCTGGTGGGGGGATTAGGGGGCAGCGCTGGCTTTAGGAAAGAGCAGGGCTAATGCGCCTGTTTGGCTCTCTGAGAAAAACCCCATGCCACTGTATCTACCCAGCATGATGAACATGCTACGCAGCTGCTTTTGTCCTCAGCTCCAAGCCCAAAGATATGTTCTTCCATCCCTGAAGCCTACTTGTCTCATTGCTTGTGTTTCCTCTAGTTTTCATGCAAGTAGTGGTGGTGGTGGTGGTGGTGGTGGTTGTGAGGGGGATTTGGTGCTTGTTAAGAAAACTTCGCTTTGGGTTTGACAAGAGTGTCCTGAGGGAGGCTGAAACAGTGGAGCTCTGTCACTGAGGCTGTCACTACATCTTTAAATGCCACTCTCACAGCACAGGGAAGCACACTCCACCAACATACTGCATGAAGTCACATCCACCAGCATATGCATGCTTGTGTAAAACAAACAGGGAAGCGCTCTCTGTCTCCGCGGTATTCTCTGCCAAAAATCTGCCTCTCTATCCTGACTGATGGTCTTATCACAGGTTCACTAAGGCGTGCTGGCATTCTCGTTTATGCAGCACTCATCGCAGGCAGCAGCAATGTGGTGCTGCTAAGGGTATAAATATTTAACACCTAGGCATGTGCATGTCCTTGCAGGGATGTACATTCCCAGCTGCGATGAGGACGGCTACTACAGGAAAGTGCAGTGTGACCAGAGCCGAGGGGAGTGCTGGTGCGTCGACCAGCATGGCGGAGAGATGATGGGCACCAGAATCCATGGCAACCCTGATTGCGGTAAGGTGGGGGTGGGGCATTAGGCAAACAGATATTTCTCACACTGTACACAGCAGGAAAATCTCCCTCTAATAAAGTACAAGCCTGATTCCAACAGAGTTCATCATTTACAAATGAGCTGTGTTTACTGACAACAGTTTTATGAAATGTACCTGAGCCCATGTAGTAATATCCTTTATCCAATCATGTGTTCACAAAGTGGTGAACCTCGCTCCATCCTCGCTTGTGAACTACTTTCCAGGATGCCCCTTTCATACCCAGTCATGATACTATCATGATACTATCTGTTACAAATCAACCTGTTTACCTGTGGAATGCTCTAAACAGGTGTTTTTGGAGCATTCCACAACTTTCCCAGTCCTGCCCCAACTTCTTTGAAACGTGATTGAAACCATTGAAAAACAGATCATCTTTACATTTGAGACGCTAAAATAAGCTGATGTTATTATCTGTCAGTCAGCTGATCAACCAATCAGCCAAATGTTTCAACATTAATACAAAATCACTCCTTGTATGTTTATCCTTTTCCAGATGAAGTGGCGGGATATTCTGGGGATTTCGGGAGCGGAGTCGGATGGGAGGATGAGGAGGAGAAGGAGGCAGAGGACAACGGAGAGGAGGCGGAGGAGGAGGAAGAGGAGGAGGGCGAGGCAGACGATGGCGGATACATCTGGTAGAACTGTCTGACCCCACGCGGAGAGCCGAGTCACAGCTGCTGGCCTGAAAATCTACAGGGACGGCTGTCTCCTTACCGCAAAAGATTTTGGGATCGGACTGGGGAGGCATGGAATTGTGTGTCATCCTGGTGGGATATTGTGGTGTTCATCCAGGGATGAGACGATGACCAGTTTTTGTCTTAGATATGTGTAACTGCTTCATTCTCCTCTCTGTTTTTTGAGCAACAGAGCTTTTTGTTTTGCCGTCCTGAAAAGCAGGACCCACTGACTACTGCGCCATAGGTAGCTAAAGTCCATCAGAATTCCTATCTCGTCCGACCGCCATCTATGCATATAGAGATTACCAGTAATTTTGTATTGTGTGAACAATTGCTTGAGTATTAGAGCAGCCGTCCCACTGGAATGAGATCCGAATTTTAAGGAATAGTTTGACATTTTGGGAAATACGCTTGTTTGCTTTCTTGCCCAGAGTTTTATGAGATCCCCCCCCCCCCCCATATTAAATATGAAGCTCTTGGAGATCGTAGTTTAGCATAAAGAGTGGAAACAGGAGAAAACAGCTGCTTCACTCTGTTTAAAGTTAAATAAATCAGCCTGCTTCACCTCTGCACAAAGCCTACAGTGTAAAAACACTATGTTGTATTTTCATGTGTTGGAATATCAAGGAAGTCACTGCGGCAAGAAAAGAAGTAGTCTGGAAAATGCTAATTGTCGTTTTTACAATAAACAATCAGGATATAGCATGCTTGAGAGCTTTAGAGATGCTAGTAGGCTAATTTTGTTACCAGACTAGCTCTGTACATTACCTGCTCAGCACCAAACAACAGAAAACCACATTTATCAACTAGCTGGTAAACATAGTGGAGCAGTTAGTCGCTAAAGAGTCAGATATTTCCCTCAGGAGTTGGTGGAGACCAAAAACAGAGCTAGAAGAGAGTGAATATTGGACGTCCATTCAGCCAGTGGACAGAAACATGACATGAAATGGATGCTAATGTTGCTCCGCAACTGCTGGATGTGTAAAGTAAAGTTTGCCAATAAGTTTGAAGGGTCAGTGCTCACAACTTGTTTTTGCTGCCCCCAAGTGGTTAAAGAACTATTGCAGCTTTGGGCTAAGCTAATCCATGCATCTCCCGGCTGTAGCTTTATCTTCTCGTCTGTCTCCAATTGATTACAAATAAGCGGATTTTGCAAAATGTAACTATTTCTTTGAAACCGTTCAGTGCACCGTGGTTATGTATTTCCAACCTGATTCTGTATATAAATCCAATGTAAATGATCTGTGAAGCAAACTTAGAGGATTTCAGGTCACTAAGGTTTCAAGCTACCTTTATGATAAAGGTGCACTACAGCTCATAGCAGTTTTTAAATCTTAGGTGCTTTACGAATTAAGTGGATACACACAGTTGTACAGGACCTACATTTCCAGTTGGATTACTTTTATTGAAAACCTGTAGAATGTACTTTAATGACCCAAACTGCACCCACAGTAGGAACCAATAGTCGCTCTCTCTGCTAACTCTGAAATCATGTCAAAGAATGTGCTACAACTATGTTTTATTATGAGTTTGCAACTTGAAAAACTATTTTGTGTTTATGGGAAAAAAAAAATGTGTGCATTACTTGAAGTTCTGTGTGTATACTTGAATTCACATTGTAATTTTTTTCTATGAGAATATTGTTGCCATGTCTTCATTCATGCTATTGGTAGGCCAGACATTTGGTTGTTTCTAGTAATTGCATGTTAGTAAATAAGAATGTACTTCTAGGCTGAGCACTTTACTAATAAAGGCACTGGAGCCAAAGTGTATGTCGACTTTAATCTTTCCCAACTGTTTCAAAGATTAAAATAATCATCCAGGGATAAATTAGATTAAGTTTGTGGCTACAATGCCACCAAGTCACACCTGCATCTTCCTCTATATTTAATGATGATTATTTTTGCAATGGATGAAGAAAGGGACACTGTGCTTAGCTGCCTGTGGGGAAATTAAATGAATTTGTAAGATAAAGGCAGGTTGATTGTCCTCACTGTAGGACTGTGGTCAGGTGAAGATGTGTATTACAGAGTGCAGTGCTCAGTTTTGTTTTTTTTTTTTTTTTTTTTTACCTCAGGAGATCCATATTTTCAAATTTAGCTTGTGAGCAAAATACAGATTTTAAGCATAAACGAACTGACACCCCAGCCAACCTTACATGCAGTATTCTGCTTATAAAACACAAGCTGGGTGTGTAAATATGAATATTTTGGAGCGCAGAGCTGCTTTCTCATGACCTTTTGGGTCCCCCACCTGGTGTGTGAAGCACTTACTGAAGCTTATTACAGCTCAGGCCTGTAACTACCGCAATTACATCTGATTATGTTTAACAAGGCATTAACTAAATACAGTTTCATCATCATCTACAATTAGAGAGCCTGCAGTGGAATAAAAACAAGTGAGGGTTGATAGCTGCAGCCTCCTCTCAGCTGAGTCGCTGACAAGCAGAAGGGGATATTTGCTGGGGATATTTTGGTGCTCAGCTGCCACCTCATGCTAGACAAATAGATTACAGCCGAAAGGCACGCCACTAAATGGCCACAATGTGAAGACGACGCTGTCAGAGGGCATGGATGATAAAATCTGCAATGGATGGATCTGAAGCGATTTCCATAAGCACACTAGCAGTGCTACAATCACCACTAAAAGTCATGGATTAAGTCCTGAATATTGCTTCAGATAAGGTTCAAATGCATTGTGTCATTGAGCAGAAACAAGGTGAAAAGTTGACTTCTGAGATTTAAAGTGTTCACCAAATAGAAGCAGCCATATTTTGTCAGAAGTGGAGCAAAAAGTGCAATATTTCCCTCTGAAATGTAGGGAAACCAGAAAACACCAAGAGCTCAATGCTGTTTCCAGTACATAAACTGAGCTGCTGTGTCAATTCTTTCTAAGGCTATGGGTCTGCAGCCATGCTAGAGGCTCTGTGAGGCTGTACCTATGCTTTGAGCTACATGCTAAAGTCTCGCTGCTACCATGCTGACTCTAAGCAAGTATAATGTTTACAACATGAGACAAATTGAAAATGTGAGCTAATGATGGTGCTAGATGAAAAGTCAGAGCATCACCAAAGCAATTACAATTCACCCTGAGGCGAATATGAATGTGCAAACCCGAATGTCATCCAACAGTTGTCAAGATTTCACTAAAAATAAAAGTGTCATCCTCATGGTGGCCTTAGAGGGAAAAGTCAGGGGATTGCTAAACTCAGCTGGGTACAGTGCCTGTGCCAATCCATCCGCCAGATGTTGAGATATTTCCAGCTGTAAAATCACTTCTAACACTGACAGGCAGCCAGTGAGGGGCGGCAGCAGGGATTGGGGTGGTGTGGTCACTTGTCTTGCAGTGTGCAAAAAGGCTGGAGGCTGCTCTCTGCAATTTGCTGCAGTTGGTTGATATTACACTAAGGCGTATGACAATAATTAAGCCTGGAGATAAAAGCGTCAACAACTTTCTCCACGTCTGAAAATGACAAAGTGCCAAAACATGATTGCACCACTTGAGCATCTAATAACAGGTCTTACTCAAAAATTATTCCAAATTACAGTCTTCCGGCTTCATATTAGTTGATAGATAAGCTTCTAGGACGACACATTAGATACAGTGCTTATGGAGGTATTTACTGCCTTGGACTTTTTTCCAGCATTTAATCACCGTAGATGTAATTAGGATTTTTAGACTCGACCTTCAAAGTGAAAACAAATCTGCAAAATTGTGTAAAAACACAAAACAATAGATGTGCAGATCTGCAGTCTCCCCTCCTCCTCCTCTCCCCTGTCTGTCTAGTCCGTCCGTGTTGCTGCAGGGCGTGGCTGGCAGGTTGGGCCAACCTCCTGAACACACCTGCATGTAATCATCAATCAAGACCCACCTGCTCACTCAGTATATTAGCAGCCGGATTACAACCAGTACTTGTCGTATTGTCCGCCTTGCAGCACAGCAACAACCAGTCCTTTGTCTTGTCTACCTTCAGTCTACCTAATTGGTTGTGTTTTCCCTGTTGTGCTCAGATGTCTAGCCCACACCTGTTTGTCTGTGTCCTACTGGTCAGCTCTCACAGAAGAACTTGAATCAGTCAGTTTGCTCTAACCAAGGACTTGGACCTGTACACCGACTCTCACCAAGGGACTGGATCCATCGACCCTTCAGCTCAGTGTACGGACTTGGCTTTGCTTGAACTTAGTCATTACCTTTTATTCATTAAAATACTTAACCTGCCTCATTTATCTGAGCCTGGCACTTTGGGTCCCCATTAAATGTGTTGTTATTCAACATTGTACAAGAATTAAACATGAAAAAGTGCAATGGGGGTGAATTTTTTGGGGATTTTTTAATAGTCTCTGTAATTACTGTTGGTGTTAAAGAAAGAATTATACATGGCCCAAGATAGAGCCCTGGGGGATGCCACAACAGGGTATGGCACGACAGCAGAGGACCTCAGTATTGTTCACTTTCCACCTCAGAAAACAGGTTAAACTTGAGATATCTCTCCTCTCTGGTGTCATTCCTACTTTATCTTTTTCTGTCAGGCCTAAAGCGTGAAGCAGATGTTGAGCAAATGCTGGAATGTGACGTGAATAATGTAGTGGTGCCACTTCATTAGTTTCCCCTGGTTACTTTAATTTAATATACAGAACAAGAATACAAGCGTGTGAAAAAGACTTTAATTGGAGTAGAAAATAAAAATGATGCATGGCCGGCTGAGTCAAAAAAGAACTTATTTTAATTACATTTGAACCATGAATCACGTAGATCAATCTTTATGTGCGGATGTTGTCATTCAAGGTCAAACTGCTTCCACAGATAATTATTGCAAGTTATAGTTATAAATAACTTCAGGACTTTATATAGTCCACTAAAGGGCAGTTACTGTACAAACATTTACAACTGTATTATACATAATTTACAGGATTCAGCAACTGGTACAGAATACAGCTCAAAGGAAAAGCAGCTGGTTTACATGCACGCTTTATTTCGGTAAACACTCCAGATCCCTTGTATAAAATCTGCTTCATATGTATCTTTTTGTCTCAGTCACAAATATCCCTGCATATATTAATAAGTAAAATGTTGCCCTGTAAACATGGGATGCAGCAAACAGTAAAAGTCAAAGAACAGTTTAAGAATAGAATATTAATTTACAAGTTAGCACATTAACGCTTGCAAGTGCACTCTCATATCTTTTCAGACAGTCAAAAAGTACCTGCAGCACTTCAACCCTGCTGCACAGCTTATATGCTGAGTAGACGCTCATGTGCTGCTCAGGATCTAGACTAAAGGAATAAATAACAAACAATAAATTATCCATTAACTTCATTAATGACTGATTTCAATAAACAGGCTCAGAACTACATATACAGAGGTATAAGACTGTCTCTGCTTGTACAGTTGATCATTCTACTTTTTTGTTCCTGACACTTTAAGGGGAACGCATTATTACAGCCTTCATGATATAATAAAGCAAGGACAGCAATTCAAAGTCAGAAAAGTCCTGAATGGACGTTTTATCTTTGAGCTCTCCGCTGAAGAACCTCAAAGTCAAAGATAAATTGCGAAAACTAATTTTGGTCCAGCTGACACGTTTCAAATTAGGTGCCTTCAACGCAACATGTAACATCACTCTGGGTCCACGGAAAGAAGACGAGACGCAAAAATAAACAAGCCAATTCCATCAAGACACTGAAAGTGAGAAGCACATTATTCACAGCACACTCATCAGTGAGCGCTTCAATTTGATGCTGTTTACTCCATCATCTTTGCATTTATTTGTGGGATGCGCTGTCTTTTCTTCTTGTATGGTTTCTTAAGGGGATTTGACGTTATTTTAGCTCAGTGCTCAGCATGGAAGATGTCTTTTGTTGAAGTCCAAATCTCTCTCCCTGCTAATCCCAAAGTCATTAGCATACATCTTTGGCTATATGCTTTGAAGGCAGTGGCTGCATAGCATTAGATTAAATGAACTAAAATTAATCTTCTGTATTTAGTTATTTGTCTAATTTTAAAATCTACATCTCATGTCAGACAAGCAGCAAACTACACAGCACAACCACAGAGTCCTTAATTTTCACAACTCGCTTTCTAATAAATTCCCACTCAAGTAGTTGGTCTATTCAATAATAAATAAAGCAACACAGATGTGTACATATCTACATATTTGCATAATGTATGATTGCTCATGTTACAACTCAGTTAACTCTCACATTAATAACACACGTAGGACAGTTCACCATGAACCACTTTTAAAAGTTTGCATAGAAACCTTTAAAACCTGAAAAAATGCTATTAGTATTAAAAAGAATATGCTTTTAGTATGCTCTTAATGATATCTTTGAAATTTGGGCGGATTGACGCTGGCAGAGACAAAGTCTTTGTCACGCTTCATGAAAATGTGTCAGGGAATCCTTTGTGGCTAAACCTCAGTCCTGTGTGTCAGTCGATGTACTGCGATAACCATCTGAAACCTTCCCCATAGCCTTGTTTCTTCAGCACGCTGCACATGAAAATCTCCAGCGGTCGCACGTTCAGCTCCTTCAAAGAGACATTTCCCTGTTGATAACGAAACAGATAAATGAGGACGGCGGTCATCGGGCTCCAGGACATGTGCCCACACAGACACAGGGATCATATTAGTTCTGTGAATTAAAAGACGAGGTCTATGACACGCCTACCTTTCCGGTAACTTGACCATCAAGCGCAAAGGCTCCTCTCAGTCCTCCTTCGCTGATGGCCTCGGGACGGTCAATCTTATTACCCAACACCAGCACTGGAACATTGCATATGGTCTCATCTCCCAGGAGAGCCTAGACAAACAAGAGCGGCACAATCATCATCAATCTGCTGTGAGCAGACAGCAGTCAGTACTGCGTGCTGGAAACAGCGTGTAACACTGATGTTTAATCTTACATCGAGTTCAGTCTTGGACTCTGTCAGCCTGTCGTGATCTGCGCAGTCTACAAGAAAGACGACTCCATTCACAGCAGGCAGGTAGTTCTTCCACACTCGTCGAGCTATCAGGAAAAGAAAGAAGCTTGTCCTTGTAGCAATTCAATAGGAAAGTGAATGCCCTTCTCAGCTTGCAATGCAGCAGTTTGAACTGGTGAAAATGTAACTGTGTCCTTTATTGTCTTTGTGTACGATCATAAAACGACACAGTCTTTACGTAGTGGTATCGTGGCTCACAGGTCCTTAGGTCTAAATATTCATTCATTTATCTTCAGGAAATTTTTTCAATTACTTTGGCTAATTAGATCTGTAGGCAGGTTGAAGTTGAGTGGACTTAAACTGGGAATGAGACTACGAACTAATAAAGATCATGGTGTCAATGGTCCGGCCTTCACAGATGCAACAAAGCCAGCAGGCGAGCTGTCAATCAAGCATGTGTACATGCCTGCACGGTCTTGACAAAAGGTCTATTTTACCTTGAGAGTTAGAACACTGAGACAATTGTTGCAAAATTAACATACACATCCATATTATAATCTGGAGCGGCAAAGTCTCCTCTTTCTTCTTGAGCATTTTCTGCAGCACAGGCACAATCTCTGCATGCAAAAACTTCCTGCCTTTAAATTTCAGTTCAAACAGGCTCAATATTTTAGCCTCAGTATTTTCGTGAGAGCTGATTTGAATTCCACAGCAGCACTGCAGGAGCTACAGAGACACCATGTGGCAGCCACGAGAACTGTGATTGGTCACCCTGCCTCTGTTCTCTCCAATATGTTTCTGATGACAGAGATTACCAACAGAGAGGGCAACGTGGAGCAAGCTGACGAGAAGACTCCGAAATCTTGTAAAGTTTAACTGAAAATTGATGACAATTTTAGAGCAAACCTATTTCTGGGGGAAAGCTTCTCCTCCCTGCGTTCTTTTGCCTTTTGTCACAAAATTTACAAAAGATTTTGAACATGACTACTTCTACTATGGATAAATGAGACGGCCTACTAATGGACGGCAAATCTGTGTAATTTTGTGGTGGCCCTATGACAATCTACAGGTTAATCCTGCACTGTATCTCAGATTACTTTCAGAACACGTTGGCTGAGAACTATGCATCCTGCTTTACAAGGCGGTGTTTCATCAAAATCTATTGTGGCAGCAAAAAGCAGTTACAGCGCGTGTAATTATTGGCACAAATGGAGAAAGATCTCACCTTGTACGTGTCCTCCCAGATCGAATGTGGTAAATGTCATCCCACCGATTGTCAGCTCTTCAGAAGCTTTGAGAAAGAGAAGATAAAATTCAACAAGGCTGGAAATTACTGAGTAAGTCATCATACAACACTATCACAACATTACATCTTCTAAAGCGATTTAAAAGAAATTACTGATTAACTGCATAATACACTCACATGAAACAGCTATGCGAAACACATGGAGACTGCAGCTTTGATGAAAAGCTGACCAATATACGTTCTAACATGTCAGCATGAGTAGGATGACGCACTACAGTCTGAGTCTCTCCTTACTTGGATGCAGCGTTGGCACATGTTGGCCAAGTCGGTCATCTTTCAACATGTGTAGGAGTGTTGTTTTACCAGCGTTGTCCAGACCCAGGAAAACCAGCTTCCCAGACTTTTTGTACAGACCTGGAAGAAATATTTCACCAATATATCAGAAATGATCCGCAAGCTTTATGGGTGAAAACCACGTCCCACTTAATCCCTGAGGTGGAACATAACAAATGCAATAACATTGACTCAAGTGCTGAAGAACAGTGAGCTCCATACTTTTACTAGCCTGGCACCATTTCAGAAACAATGTTTCATGGTTATAGATTACGTTGCAGCCTGTTTCACACACACACAACTATGGATTAGTTAGATAACACCACCTGGACCACGTGCATTTTCAGTACTGCCACAGTTTAATTTAACACCAAAAAATACCCTTTTCTCAAAGTGAACTACCTCTTGATAAGGTACTTTTGGTATTGCTGCCTTTATCAAGCAGAACATTTCCATTCTTTTCCACATTTTTTCATCATTTCATAACTGCAAAGTACTTACCTAAGAACTGTAAAACACTACTAAAGCCCCTGTAGATCCAGTCGAATAAAAATGACATCTTGATGGTCTTTGACTGAAACAAGAAAGAGGTCAGACTATTACTATCTAATAATGGACATAGTTTGTCATCTTGTAAGTGTTTCTAATACTTTTGCTCCTGCTTATATGTAAGAAAGGTGGACAAAATATTAGAAACACTCATCAATATTAGGCAGAAGGACATGTCAAAGAATCACATTTTTAAATAAGTAATTTATTGGGTTTATTCGCAGAACAATAGACCTTTTTACAGCGGATGTTTTGGCTTGTCACAGCAAGAAAAGTACTGTTAACACTGAAAACGACCGCTATCTAAGTAGGTGAGCTGGTTCCAGGGTTTGAGTCCTGCACATGCTTGCTGGCTGTCATGGCTGATTAAGACATTTGACAGAACTGAGTCATCTTTCACTAAATTTATTTCACCTGTGTTTTTCTTGCAGTGGCAAGTCCAAATGTCCGCCGTGGAGCGATAAGCGTATATTACAGCATTACATTGCATCATCCAGGTGTTTTATAATATCTCTGACGTACAATTACGGCTCCACCAACCCGTATAGCAGGAGGCTAGCGTTACCTTTAAGCAAAATATTCGCAAAACTTAATGGATCGTTCGATCAAATTTAACTACTGTGTCCATAAAGTTAGATTCATTACTAGTGGTTTTCAGCTGTGATAATGAATCCAGCTGAAAGGACGCAACAGGTCCCATTAAATGATTCATTACATTAGTTTTAACAGTTAGCTGGCTACAATATTTGCAGGCGCTCCTTTGAAAAAAGATGACAATTACAATCGCCAATAATGTAATGTCCCAGCTTTTAAAAAACTGAAGCATGTGTAGCCATGTGTGTTCAGGTAATTAGATTGCTTCAGTGAGATTCATACGCTAGAGAGCCGACATAACGGTTGATAACGCTTTTAGCTAGTTAGCACTAGCATGTTAGCTAACGTTAAACTTCTGGTACTTTCTAGCATCAGATCTCGTGCGTCAGGCCAGAGCTTAACGGTCTGCCGACTGTACGCAAACGCATTGCTAACTTCGTTAACAGCACATTATATTTTAGTGTGTATTTACGTTGATTATTGACTAACTTTATCATTAGCTGACTTACCCCTCGGCACTGTCCAGCAGCCCAACGTTAAGTAGTAGTGTCAGTGGTCTCCTTGGAAACAGTCGATTAGAGTTCCGGTTCTTCTTCTTCGTGGTTTAGAATTCGGCGTTTGTCTTGCAGTAGCGCCCTCATCTTGACAGCTGGCAGTCCATGAGAGATGACTGCGCCCAATAAGCTGCCTTATCAAAATTAACTATCAGTGTAATAAATGTGAGATATCGCCTATAAAATACTCTAGCTGAGCAGGAAGTCTACCGCAGCAGCTATTTTAAGTACAGCATTGGTAATATTTCCCTAATGTCAGAAATAACTGTAATTTTTTAAATGTGATACCACTTATTCATTACCTGTCCTCATACAGAGGAATTCTGGAAAGGATTAGAAGGCTCAGTGTAAGTGTATATACAAATTATTAATTGCTATTAATCATTAATGTAAGTTGCGCCAATTTTAATTAAGATAATTAAACAGACTGTCATGCATTCACAGGCATAACGCCACCAGGAAAACAGATAATGTTTTTATCCTACTAGCTGTATATGAACGCGTTTTAGCTGTTGTAACCATATTTTCGAACCACACTGTAAAACTCTTCAGTTAATGAAGCTTTTTGTTTAATTGTAGCCTACAGAAGCATCCCATGGGGATTACTGTATAGTCAAAGACCTTTTAAAAAAAATCCTGTCATTTGTACTGTTAAGTTGCTGTTATATTTTAGGAACACTAAACACATCATTTTTTGGAATTGCCCACAGGCAGTAATGCAATTTGTTATATGTCTACATTAATTATTGGGTGGAGGACTGCGCAGAAATACATATATGCCCACCATTTGATTTAATTTAAAGATAACAGGCAGGATATGACCCCCGTCTGTCTCTCCTTTTCCATAAAAACACCATTATCCACTTTATATTCCTATTGTGTAGCAAAGCTCAAGTCTATGCGATAATGACAACATATAATAGTAGCAATAAAATCAATACAATACACAATCCCCTCAGATTTACTGTGGTTTATTGTAATGATCTGCCAAGCCTGAAATTATAGACAGGCAGTTTTGACAACAATAGCATCAGACATCCACAAAGAAGTGAACGACGACGGAAGTGCATGTGGCCTAAAGTATAAATCCAACCCATCCAGTTCATGCATTTGTCTGATGTGCTGAAGTCAGGTGAAGGAAGAAAGAAGTCAAGGAAGGAATGATGGTTTCTGTCCAGGATTTTCTTCTTACTTCTCAAAGTAAAACCATTTGTCCACTGAAAAAAGAAATCAAGCATATATGATGTCCATAGACTAACAACATAGGGCAGCTGCATTAAAACAAATAAATGTACAAACATGCACCTGCGCTTGGAATGGGATCTTCAGGTCCAAAATCGCATGCCTGTAAGAGTTTATGAAATCATCAAATGGTGTTTAGAGATCATGAGGAATACATGTGTGTCGCTTAAGTATTTTGGACTAAATATTCTGAGAAATGGAGTTGCACACATTGAACGTCTGTTTAGTATTCGGTGAAAGCTGTTATCTTCTGTACTCTCCTTAAGGTAAGGGATGGTCTTTAAAGCTGTTGACATGAATTTCAGAACAAAACGCACTTACGGACTTAACCACAGCCTCTGCATCCGCAGCAGAGCAGACGAAGGGACTATCTGTGACAGTGGTGTTCATGCTGATTCAAGAAAGAGAAACAAAGGGAACAGCTTCAGCTTTAAAATGGTATTCTAGCAGCTCCTAACCAGAAAACTATTAAGGGTCCTAGAAAGGCATATATTCACAATGTCACTGTGCCATCTGCAGTAAGAAGGTATTTAACAGCCCATTAACTTTGCTGATTCACACTTCATTCTGTCAGCCCTCTGTCGATTTTCACTCAATGCTGCATAATTAACTCAAGGATGTTATGGCAGGAAGTATTCATAGCATTTGTCACATATACTGTCAATTCACCCACTGTTTGCATCATGGAGCATAAGCTTTAACTCACCAGTTTAACTCGCCAGCGTCGGTTTTCTTAGAAATCAGTGCCTTCCAAAACTCATGGGTGCTCTTGACTGTCTTAATGGCAAAGTCCTGCAAATAACCAAAGACAGATTTTCTTCATCTACTTACTGAAGGAAAGCATCAATACGCCCAGCCAGTGATTTGTTAATGTTTAACAGGGAGAGTGGCCCAAACCATAGCTTAAATTACCACCTGTACCCAACCTATAGTAAAAACTATATCAGTGGTCCTGTGTCCTTTGGCATATTTTGTTACAGGAACATTTGGAATATTATAGGAATACTACTACAGGTAGCTGCATGTTTCTATGATCCTCTGGCTTTTCCGTAACTACACGTTATTATATCGGCTACAATATAGTATAGAACTGAGTACGCATAGGATATAGTTTCGAGAAGATTACAGATCCAAGATGAAAGTGATAGAAGGGCAGGACTGAGAGGGAAAGGTGGAATTAACAATCTGTCCTCTGCTTTAGCACCACAGAGAGCACCATGGATTTATCAATACACCGCAGAGTTACTGATACTTCAGAGTCATGGTCGGCGCCATAGATAGAACTTCCACAAACCTCAGTCAGATAAAGGATCAATGAGTCAGACTAGATGCACATATTCAACTAAACGAGCCCCCCCGCTCCTGCACTCTCTCTGATGGGGTATAGCCCCTTATCCCCCTCCTCAAATCACCCATTGAATATACCTGGAAAAATACACACTTGCTTAACAGAAAGTATTGAGGAATCTAAAACATTTCATATCTAATTTTCCCCTCAGAAAATGTTTTGCTACATTATGTTTTTATTTGTCAGTTTCTTATTAATTTCATCGAACTGATCAGAAGTTTCAAGTTTAAAAACACGTCCAAACAGGTTCTAAATACAACAGAAATACTGTGAGCGCAGGTTTCAAAGGTGTACCCTGTCCTTGAACTCTCCGTTGAAAGCAAACTGGTTTTCGGGTTTCCCGTCTGGGACTTTGTATCTTTTGAACCAATCAACAGTTGCCTCCAGGTATCCCGGCTTAAGTCGTCTTACATCATCAATATCTGCAACACATCAACAACAAAGGAGAACTCTAAAATTCAGAATAACTTGAGCAACTGATGGCACTCTTTGCAGCAGCGTTTATCACAGCTCATTCATACTGTTGAAGTCGGCGGCTTCGGGGTCTTCAGTATTGATCACAATGACCTTCCAGTCTGTCTCTCCTTCATCGATCAAAGCCAGAGTTCCCAACACCTTCACTTTGATTATTTCTCCTCGAGAGCACACCTGAGAATCAAAGGCACATTTCTGAAAAACAGTTGAATTTAAGTCTGTTTCTTCAAAGCTCCTCATCAGAGTTGTTCCGGCACCTTATTTCCTATGTCACATATATCAATAGGATCATTGTCTCCTATGCATCCCGTGTCCTCGTCCTTGTGGTTGGGGTCTTCCCACGTCTGCGAGGAGAGAAAGCACATGTTTGGCAGGGCAGAAACCTGGTGTGGTTTCCTGTTGTTTGAATATCGTCTGAGTGGGACTCGCCTGTGGAATCGCTCCATAATTCCAGATGTAGCCTTTGTGAGGAAACACATTGGCGACATAACGAAGATTTCCCTTCTTCACGTCTTGTTTCACTGGGTTGAGCGGATCTTTGGTGGCAATCTGATAAACAGGTGGCCAAAACCAAGTTACATCAACTTAGTGAAAACAGACACTAATCCACAATGTGGTCACTGTTAACTGGAATAAAAACATATTAGCTAAAAGGTTATAGCCTGGTCATCTCATTTTATTGTCATTATTTGATTCAGTGTGCTTCAAATCCTGAGATGAACCGTAGCTCCATGCTCATATGCACAAGACAAAAGTAGGAATATGGATCTCTGCAGATTATCTTATTTTTGATGTACATTTATGTAAGAAGATTTTCAATTTATGAACTATTTGTATCATTAGGAGGGAACATTCATCAACATAATAAATGAAATACCTCCATTTTTGCATTTGTCCATCTTGGAACCTCCACAACGGCATGAAAAATATTCTGTAAGATGATCAGAAACACAGTTTTGTTATAATTTCTCTTTCCCACTTTAAATACATATCTACAAAGCATATGTAACTAAGATACATGGCAGTGATTATGAAAGACTGGCCCAAGCTTTGCGGCACGACATCTATAAAAACCACAAACATCCCCAATGGGAATGTGTAATGGAACGTAATGAGTGTGCCAAATGACTTAATGCCAATATAACTCTGTAAAATAGAGGAACGGGAGCAGTACATTTCTGAACAAAAACTATTTTTCGCATATCACCTTTAACAGGCCCACAGTGGACTCATGAACCTTGATGTGAAGCTTTTTTTCATCATAAAGGCCCAATGCAGCAGTTTTACAGTGCCAATTTCTGTCTAAGGGTAAAGTTACTAAAATCAGTTGGCAGCACAGCAGCTATGCCCCCCAGGTGGTACAGGGACAAGCATCTGTCCACCACTGCAGACAAATTGGCTATTGGCACTACTGTGTTGATGCTCTGACAAAGCCAAAACAGCAATAATGGCTTTGGAATAAAAAAGTTAAATGCCAAAAAGCAGCACTTCAGTTCTACAATATTGCTTACTGAGACTCATTTTGGTCACCTGGAGTACATATTATTTTATGCTATACATTAGAAATTAGACTTCTGAAACAACAATTAGACTTGCAGGAAAAGGAACTTTAATGAACTTGAACACAGCACAGCCACAGCAAAAAACCTGCAGTGTTAGCCGTGAAGCATGAACGCTCACCTCTGCTTCATCTGCGTAGATGGGGATGTCGTGGAATGGAGAGATGTATTTCCCTGCAGGGTTCTCTGTGAGAAGGAGTAACACAAAAACACTGTGAGGAGATCCCTTCATGACGCTCTGAGTACTTCTCAATACAGCTGAAGGTTAATCAGGCAACTATTACACACGTCCAAGGAGGGAAAAACACAGAAACTGGTTCATTCAAAGAGCGTGCTTACTGAAAAACACCCTGTACTCCTGGGTGTTCGGCCTGCCCTTCTCCACAGTGGTGAAGCTCATGTCTGCTGCTGGTGTCAGGCTCTCCGTCTGTGGTCTGAGCACTGATTCAGGAGGACGAAGACGCTCCTGACTGATAGGCAGTCATTGAGACACACAAAGCAGGCATGCGCACTGCTTAAGAGAGCTGACAGCTTCCTGCATGTGATGACGGGGCTGCTGCCTGAAGAGTGTAAAGGTCAGACGACAGAGCCATGCTGGCCTCTGCACGGTCCTGCATGAATCTGCAGCCAACAGGTGTTAACAGACCTCTGAGAGAAGCCCTCTTTCCTCAGAATCAACAGCTAATTCTTCCATATTACCACTTCTCCATGGCTGCAATGCGAAGTTAATACCTTCTTTGCATGTGAAGTGTTTTCCATGTCCCTCTTGTAAGCTGCGGCTCCTGAAGAGCTCTTTTCAGACAAAAACAGATGGAGCTGACTGGCGTTAGCAGTAAACCAATTAGCGAGGCAGGATTACGTGCCGTGCCCTGTTGTGACTTCTTGCCTCTTGAGTTTCACTGTAACTATTTGATAACATACTTATGGGCCTATTTTTAGAAATATCATGCATATAAATGTGATTTATCTTTTTTTTTCCCTCTAAAATCCCTCACTTGCCATGTGACCTGGGTGCCTTCCGTAAGTCTTTGCCTGCTAGCTTTTATTTTGAGCATTTGTACAAATTTTCTTTTTTCTGTCAAAGCATATAATTACATTCATTGGAATACATTTAATTCACGATATAGTGTAGCTAATAGCTAAAAACATTCAGGTGTGGGGACTGCTAATTGCTAATTTAAAGATGTTTCACATTTACCAAAGCACAGTACCGTCATGCATGTTGTGTATTTACATTATCATCTCAATTAATAATTAAATAGTAGCCTGAAAACATAGTGCAATAAAGTTTGAACTATTAGATGCTCACACGCCATCTTTAATGATTATAGATTTAAATGTAGTGTTTATCATATCATATAGAAATGATTAACGAGGAGCTGATTTCATCTGGAGAAATGAATTTGTGTAACTAAAACACAAAAATGCCTCCCGCTGTCGACATAATTAAAACGCTTGCTGCCAACAGAGAGTCAAATATCTGCAACTCGCAGTGAAAGTTCTCCTCTGGTTTATATATAATTAAAAAGCAGCGAGTCAGGGGGCAGCGTGATGCACGGCACAAGGTCACAGCCTGGGCAGCGGGAGTCACGTGACGCTGTAAGCCTGCCGCCTTGCTAAATATTTCTCTTGGCCAGAAGACATGCTTCTTTGGCTGAGTTGTAGGTTTTAAGAGCCTGGCACTTTTGCATAAAATAGGCATTTTAAAAAGCGTTACACAGAAAAGTTTTTTTTTTTTTTTTTTTAAAGGTCATTACTGAACGCCTCACATATCATAATACAACGTCCCTCTTCCTGCTCTGCTGTGTTATATGCCACCAAGGCTAGAAACTGAGCCTGCACGTCAGCTTACAGTAGGTGATCCAGACTCAGGAGTGCTGCTATTTAAAGAATTCTTGAAAAGCCTGAGCAAAATACTCCGAATCGTCCTACTGTGGACCAGCTCTGCAGCCTCTATTACAGACGGACGGTTTAGGAGCTTGATCGGTGTTTATAGCTTTGAGTCCCTGAGGTGCCTCCAGCTTGCAACTAGTGACCATATAGTTTCAGACCATTTTGTTTGTCTCTCCAGTGGGTTTTGTTCTCTGTTATGAGCATAAGCCCAGCTGTGCAGGAGCCTGAGGGTGAACTACAGGAGAACATGTTCTTACTGTTTTAACAGTCTTTTAAGACATCATTCTGGGCCAGTGTCCACACACAGTGTAATGCTTTTGTAGAAGTTTCTCTTCCTGTTCAATGGACAAACCATTGACCTAACTAGGATCTGTAACCCAGCCCATGTTTGCCTTTAGGGCTGAAACAATTAATCGACATAAAATTAATCAGCGATTATTCAATAGCCAATAATCATTTTTATCTTATATCACTGTAAGCAGTTTATGGGTTTTGGACTATTGGATGGACAAGACATCTAGACGACGTCATCTTGCACTCTGTGAACTTGTGATGGGACATTTTTATAATATCAACATCATTATTTATTAAAGGGAATAACTTACCAATTAAAAAATGATAATCAGTCATAAATAAAACAGTACACCAATGAACCTTCAGGCCACGTTTATGTAAAATATATCTAAAACAGTCTCAGCAATGAATCCAAGCAAATGCAATCACTCAAACACTGACACAGGCCTGCATTTCCAGGGTGTAATCTTCAACCGAAAAACTTTTTCATACTATCAAAAGCAATAAATAAATCATCACAAATATTTCAGCTGAGACAGAAACATGTTTCTAAAAATGGTGTATAAAGATGGACTGCCTCCATCAAACATCAGTGTCAGCTCTTTGTAAGTCAGTCGAGGAGGACGCCATCTTTACACACCTCTGCTTGTCTCTTGTAAACCCCTTGTGATATCTACAGCTCAGTATCTTCAAGTATAACGCTTTCTCACCCGTCAGGCACGACGGTAGCATCCAACTGAAGTAGATAAAGGCACACAGCATGCAGTCTTTAGGTGGGTAAATATAATACGTGGCATATTTTAGGACTCTGTGGTTGACAAAATGTCAAAATTGTGGGGGGATTGTAGAGCAGCCTGAGTGTTTGAGTCCAGAGGGTTTGACTTCACATTCAGCCACTTCAGTGCAGGCATGCTGGACAACTTCTCCACTGGTATTTCTGTGAGACAAAATAAAAACAGAGGGTAAAAATAAGCTCAGACCAAACCATATAAGAACCCTTTGTCTCAATATATTATCATTACCGGTGATGCTATTTCCCTCCAGGTTAATCCTCTCCAGTGTGGCTATTTCAGTAAGCTTATCAGGGAAGATGGAGAAGTTGTTATTAGCCAGATTGATGCAAGTCAAATGCTCCATTTCTGCCACAGCATCAGGCAGTTTGGTGAGAACATTGCCTCGCAGGTCCAGTTCTGCAAGATAGTTCAAGACACGAGTAAAATGACAGGAGGCAACATTTGTGAGATTGAGTCCATCAATCAGTGTGTTTTATCAACTGTACCTCTCAGCTGAGTGAAGGTGGAAAAGAACTTGCTGGTAAGGGCCTTCATCTCGTTGTCAGCCAACGTGATAACTCGGATGTTTTCTGAGACACTCCTTAAGACTTTGAACACACCTTCTGGGAAAGAAATGAGCTTGCAGTTTGACAGGTCTGCGGAGAAGAAGAACATTATCGTGAGATTAACAAGCATTAGCACAGCAGGGGGGGGACGCTGAATATCTATAGGTAACAAACACTTTGAGCATCAAAGTCGTGGTTATTTGGGGAAAAGCTATTTAAGCCTCTGTCACCACCTGCTGTTGAAATCTGAAATAGCAACAACCGTGGTGAATCAGCAGCAAGAGCAAGTAAGTGAAAGACAGAGAGAGAGATGTGTGAAGGGGGTCTTACCCAAACTGTCCTTCCCCTCCTCTACAGTGGCATTAATCCTCCGTGCCACATTTGCGACTGCCTCACCCATTCTTCTGCTGTCACTGTTCCAATGGGAGGACATGCAGCATTACATTTACATATTTATACATATTTACTAACTCTGAGTGAATATTTTCTGTTCTGGCATAGACATCATTCACTTATGTAAGTACACATACAACAATGTAAAAAAAACAATCCATCACAAGCCTTCACTCATTTTAGAGTTACTCAGAATAACACCTACTGCAACTGAAAGAGATACTGAAGTAATGAAATCCAAAATGTTGGGGATTTTAATGCTTTCAGATGAGTTGAAGGATTATGTAGCAGTACTCTGTGATCAGTGTTGGATGTAACTAACAACGATTAGAGTTAGTTACAGTCCAACACTGATTACAGAGTATTGCTATGTTATTATGATAACTGTGGTGTATTATCATGGATTAAGCTCCCTGGCAGTATATAGTATTTAAAATTAGCTCCACCTTTAGCAGCCTTAACATTAAAGTAATGAATATATTAATTGTAATTATCAAAATCCAGTGATATTGCATTTATTATTTCTAATAAATACGCCATTCTGCTTTATGAGTACTTCTACTTTTGGTAAAGTAAAGTTTGATGCTAATACTTTTCTACTTTTACTTAAGAGTTTGAATGCAGGACTTTTTACTACCAGAGTATTTTTACACAGTGGTACTGTTACTTTTACTTAAGTAGCAGATCTGAGTAACATTTCCTCTTTCACTACCGTCTGTTATGCATGAGTAATAACATTGTTTTAATGTATTAAACTGACACGTTCTAACATACCTTTTATTACATGTGTATAACAACTGCATTATCAGATGACAAATCTAAATCTGACAGTCAATGCAGTGGTTATATACATGTAATAAAGTCTCCAAAACATTAAAATACTCAAACGCTAATACCTAAAAATATTCGGATTAAGTTAACGTGTAAATAAACGTGACACTGGGTAATGCCCTGGCACCAATACGACCAAATGCTGAGAGGTGTAAGTCAACACTAAGTAAGCTTTAGGCCTGCCACAGCCCTACGCTACTGGACTAATGCAAAGGCAGCCAGTTGAGCCATTACAACGTTAGCCATTAATTCATTACGATCTCACTAAATCCACGCCAAGAAGCCACTTACCCAAAAAAACGAGAAGCTACTGATAGCCACTAGAGTTAGCTAACGTTAGCAACAGCGGCTCAACCACAGTCAGATTTGGTGAGTGTGTATTTTTAGCCACGGAGAGGGCAATTCACCTGACCGTTGCGCTAGCCATTGCAAAAGACCCACTAGCAACACCTCATATGGAATCGCTCAACAAACTTTAAAAGACTTGTCGTTGCTTAGCGACAGTTAGTGAGTAAGGCACATGCTAGGCTAGGCTACTAGCAAACAGCTGCCAGCTGCTAGCTAACAGCCGGCTGGGAAATATTTGAGCAGTCAATTCGTGAGCGTCAGTCCTGCGCCTTCAAGTTGCAGACGATGCAGTAAAAAGTTAAGTATGAAGAAAGCAGTAACTTCATATAGTAAGTAGTAAATCTTAAACTAAAACATTTCAGTCGGCTAATATTGAGCTACATCTTGATTATTTAACGTTAGTCAACATATTCATAATTTTCATATCTGAATCCTGCTTTTTAAAACCCAAAATATTTAACAGTCTCTTCCTTTTAAAGGAAATGAAGGTAACAGAAGATATATTTTGAATTTAGGCCTTTTCTAAATAAATATTCGACTGGCACTAGGAAGTTAAACGTTGTCTTACCTCCGTGTCCTGGTCAACTATTCCCAGTTTTTTGACCAGTGCCATGCTCATGACTGTGGAAAATTCCTGGTTAGTCAGTGTATTTTCAAAGGATTTGAATACAATGAGCTCTCTGGCTTCAGAAGAATGGAACTTAGTTTACCATTGTTAGAAAGTACCTGCCACTTTACAGTATATGCTGGATATCCCTCTACTATACAACACTGTGCTTTGATTGTGAGCCGTGACTCACTGTGGATGACTGAAATACGCTAAAACTAGAAAAGTCCACCTGCTTTTGGTGTGTCTGTTCTTTTGTGTTTCATGGATGTGTTTGCTGTGTTTGTATTGTTTTATGCCAGCAAACCAGTACTCACAAACCAAAAAGAAGTACAGTATAAGTAATAAAACACGACAAAATACACAAATGATGTGCAAAATATACATAAATACAATTCTTTTTAATATTTACAATAAATATACATTCATTTACAGTTACACACATGTTAGTGTACAATAAAAAAAACAGTGCTGGAATATTCGACAACATTGTCATTTCATGTTTACATTGATGGAAATTGATAAGGGGAAGGAAGTTGCACATTCAATTGTGACAACTGCACACAGCTGGAAGGTCGAGTTTGTATTTCAGCACATCTTAACATAACAATGTCCTTACAAACCAGAGCCCACATCACAAATTACATTTCTATCTCTGCACATAGATCAGCTACAATCTCACAGTGCACGGTGACAAATATCAAAGAGCTTTTTTTTTTCCTTCTGGCTAAGTGTTTTGTTTTTCACAAACTGGTTGCTTCTGCACATTGTGCTGTTACACCGCTCAGCAGCACAGGTCATGGTTGGAGGTGGCTGCAGCTGTCACTGGCAGCCGCATTCATCCACAATCATGTCTTCGTGATGGCGAAGGAGCATTTCTCCGTTCTCGTAGTACAGCATGCTTAATGGGCTCATTTTGGTTGGCGCACAGCAGGGTGATGCCACTCTGTCAGGGTGGTAATGTTTCAGTAAACTCTGGGAAAGAAAGAAACAAAGGGTTCAGATGGATGGTTCCAGTGTGTGTAATTAAAGATACAAAGACAAATATTTATTTTTAAATTGACAAAGAAAAGCATCAAATCCTCACGTCTGAGAAGTTACAGATTAATACAAGCAGCACACACTGATGTGGATCTGTCTAAGTCTAAAATCATATCTTAGATAATTAATACTACAATGACACCGTCATAGATCACCTGCATCACTCACCTGCATGTAAGCGTGATTTGTTGGATTTAGGTCTTCTCCCAGGGGTCCAGGGCAGGAACCTTCACAGCGGTAGGCGTTATATCGTTTCGGGAAGATGATCCAGGACCCCCAGCCAATTTGATTAAAATCTACATGCAGGTCGACTCTGCGACAGAGAGATTTTTCACTCCCTCTTTTGGACGCCTGCAGGCTTCTCACTGTTTGTTCTCTCTGGCCCCGTTTGCTCCTGCGCCTCTTCGGCCAGCGGGCCTTTTTGATTTCAGCAGGGGTCAAGAACTTGGATTGTTCAGCTGTATGGAGTAAGCTCGCTTTGGCCTTTGAGTTTTCATCCGAGCCGGTGTGTGAGAAGACGACCAGCAAGGCCCGGTCACTCACGTCCTCCTCTCTTTTCTCCGCATAGACAGGCTGATCAGGAAGCGACAGGCCTCTCTTTGTCTTTGTCGCTTTCCTTCTTCTCGACAGTCTTTTGTGTCGAACCCTCATAGTCAGTTTTTGTCTAAGCCAGCTCAAGAGAGGACGTGTCACGTTGAACACTTTCCAGCTCTGTGATGAAGTGACCAGCGATGATTCAGTGAGCAGCCCCACCAGCTGCTGTTCCTGGCAGCCCTTGTGCATATGGCACGCCTGGCCGTGCTGGTGATAGACCTCCACGGTGATGTTGGAAGCACTCTGCGTCCGAGGAAGCCTGAGTCTCAGCTCTGCTGCCTGGATCTGTTTGTCAGCCAGCAGGGCGTAGAGGTCAAAGGTCGCAATCCAGCGCCTCTGTCTGTACGTCAAACCTAATGTAGTGAAAAGAGAAAGATCAGCATAAGTGAGGTGCACACTGTGCCAGACAGTTTGTTAGTGGTGGCATTATGCCACCATAAAAATATAAAACTCATGACGAGCCGATATGCAAATTAATGTGCAAGTCAACGTCTCAGGGGAAGCGAAATCCACCTGTTGTTAACCAACAACACAAACGTGAATATTGTCATATACAATTATTCAGTCTCTACTGTCATATAATTTTTTATCCATTCCAGACTGTTTTGTACATGTGTCATGTTTCATACTTTTTCAGGATGCATCTGAAGCAAAAGCCATCACTTATGTAACTGGTCTGGCATTTTTACAGTCAACAGATGACCAATGTGTCTATTAGTGTGCAACCAGATGCAATACGTTTGTTTTAATTATCATATCAAACCTTAAAAGCAATGAGTCTGCATGGTGGCATCGCCTTAGCATGTCTATATTAAATGCGTTCTGGGGGGTAATTACGAATGTCATTTGTAGGTCCAGCCACCTCTTTTGTTTTGCAAATTGATTTGTAGGGAGAATGATAAATGCAAAATACATTTCCCTTTGATAACTTCTACCATGACCTCATGATTAATGCTTACATTGATGGAGATTTCAACAAATCAAAGCTGCTCCTAAAGCTTCTTGGAAATAATGGCTCCAGTGCAGCACAAAATGTGCTGCGCCCACATCTGTAATGGGGGCTCATTGTGCTTCAATGAACAGGTGTGGCTCAAATCAACCTAAAGGATTAAAGCATCTTCAACTTCTGTATTGTGCAGTGCATTGGCCCATTTAGCTGGACTTGATCAAAAGTGCAAAGCACCCTCGCTATTAATCCACTCAAACCAAACACCGAGCCGAAACCAATCATTTAACACACCTCAGCCTCTGCTGGCTTCTGCATATCCTCAGTCAAACAAATAGGTAATAACTCTAACACCTAGCAGCCATGTGGGATTGGATTCAGCAGCAGGGAGGGCTGTCCTCTGCTGGCTGCTTGTGCCATTAAATCCCGAGCTCTAATCTAATCAAGCAGAGTGTGAAAAAAAAAGAAAAGAAAAAAAAAAAGAACTGAGGGAAGTTGTTGATTTGACTTAACAAGAGATTTGTATAGGGGGCTGTCTGGCGAGATGTCTAATCAACATCACCTATTTAAGAAAAAAGAGGTTTGCTTTGAGAATTAGACAGAAAACCCGGCCTTTTCACACGCTGATCCCCGCATGGGTATTCACCCCCCCCCTCCCCACACCCCCCCACCCCCGAGCGGGATGTGGATTCAGACCCTCTGAGGTCGTCTGGGTCGCAGCTTTGACAGGACAACACTTGAGCCAAGAAAAACCCTCCCTAACATCTCAGAGGGTCTTTAATGGCAGAGCAGATCTAAGCAACACAGACATGTCCCTGCGGTGCAAACATTTCCCATCATCTTGCTTCCCCTGCCATACAAAAGCTGCACTTTAGGAAAATAATCTTACTTTTCGCCACCACGCTCTTCACAGTGTCCGCCTGCTTTGCGGCATCTTGCTCCAAAGCGTCCTCAGGCCTGGAGAAGTTCGACTTGAAATTCCTGTAGAGATGCATCATGTAGGTTGGCAGGTGGTACCCGGTCGATCGGTCCATCACGGAAAAGCGCTGCAGCGGCCTCATATAAACTCCATCTCTGCTTCTTTGAATCCCCTGGACCAGCAGCAGCAGCGCAGATGCGTGCAGCGCAAAAGCCAGAAGTCCCAATGAGCGCATGTTTTGGGCCGGTTAATGACAAATTCCTCCAGTGGGAGATTAGGGGTGTCTTATATACTCTCACCCACCCTCTTACCCACCCCCTTTCATGTTTAACAAGTAGCTGAGAACATTAAAGGAAATTGACATGCGTCCTCAAGACTTGTTACCTGACAGCTCATCATCCATTCAGTTGCTAATGAGGCGCCTGGGTGCGTGTTTACAAGGAGCGCAGTTTCTTGTTTGCGCCATGTTCCGTGCGCTTCTGCAGCCCGATTCCCCATCCTTGGATTAATTGTTCCAGCTATTTGCCTTACACTAATTGTTAGGCTTTCCCATAGTGTAATGTGGTCTCCTGAATGCCGTCTGAAATGGGCTGCAGTGCTTATAAGACACTAATGAAACACCACAAGCATTAACATAAAAGTGGACGCGGGACTTCGCTGCAGAAATATCACTAAATAGTCACTTTTATCAGGATTAGAGATAACATTTACCACACAGTATAGCCTTGGGTGCAGTTCATCTTCTATTTTAAACATCTTTTGTATAAACAACACGCGCATTTGTGGCTTCACACGAGGATATTATGATAAGAGATGAAAATATAGATTAAAAAAAGGCGCACCACCCAATAAGATGATAACAGGAAACAGCCACCTTATCGCTCTTTATCATATTTCTACTTCCGGAGGACCGCTTATAATATTCATATATGTTCACATGCAGCTTTATAGCTTATATATGGCGAAATGTTGAAGTTTTAGTGATGTTTCCATATTTTTTATAGTGTTTAGGATTTCTATAGTGTTATTCCTGTGATGATAATATTCTTACATGGGCTACGTGTCAAGATTTCATGTCGATATTTGCATAATAAGCAAGAACATGTTAGCTCACGGCACAAAGTCACAAAGAATTCATACTTTATTCAAGGTTTAGATGTGAATAATCAGAGCCGGAGAGACGAGCGCAGAGCGTCCGAGGATGACCGCAGACTGCGCATGCGCCTTCCACAAAGCAAAACTCCTTTCCTCGTAAATTTCCCGAGAAAGGACAAAAAAAAAAGAAAAAAAAATCAATGGATGTGCCTTTTCCCCCTTCTCTCTTCTCGCAGCGGTACAAACAGAAAGCGGCGGACATCTGCTTCATCCTCCGCCGCGGACACACCGAGCTCTGAAAACCTGCTTTGTGTTGAGCCGCACGCTTTTTCACCCGCCGTGTGCTGAAATGGTGAGTAGCTTTAAAGTTTACGGCTGTTGTTGCGCGAGCCTCGGCAGCCCATAAGTTCATATTTCATGCCGATTTGGGATGCTAAGACTTAACATTTTCTGAATGCCTTTATTAATCGTGCACTGTGAATATTTGCAGCCGAGCGCTTTGAACTGCGAAGGAGCTTTTCATGAGGCGAAGTGTTTGTGTGCTTGATGGGGCATACATGTGCTTGGCACCCCCACTCTCCATGCCTGCACTGCATTGTGCGCTGCATCTAGCTCAGGATTTAGTCACAGTCCGTAATGAATGGTAAAAAACAAAAAAAAAAGTTGGATCAACCTGCAGTTGCTGCTCATTATCAAAGAAACGCATCTTCACATTAATGGCAAATTATGCTTTTATTTTCTTAAATACACACACAACATCTTCTCTTTTATTGTGTTGCGCAGCCTGCAGTGAATGTGTGCCACGAACACTTGCTGTGAAAACGGCAGTGCATTCAAATCATAAAATGTTTGGGTGATGTAATACATTATTACAGTCCCACTTCACCACTTTTTAAAACAGCTTTGTGTAACAGCTGCACCCACTTCTGCAAGCCTTTTACTGCCTTGAATGCATTTTTACATCCTGTAAGATATAGCCACTCCATTATTTAAGCTCAAAGGTCCATTTATAAGCATCTTAACTGAAGAAGACTGCCAAATGTCTTCTGAGAAACTTTTTTTTGTGACATATGTTGTTCCCAAAGGTCAAAAATGAGCTTCCATTCTCAAATACATTATAGGCAACACATCATACGTTGTCATGAGCTTATATGCAGAAAAATATCAGTTATTTTAGACTTTAGTCTTTCATGAATGCAATGTCTGGGCACGTTTTGTGCATTTGGAGTCATTAAGGCATGTCGCTGAATATATTCTGCCAGTGCCAATTTATTTTTTTCCATAGACAAAATGTGCCAAGACATGTTCATTCTTCCCATGAGGTGTAATGTAAAGTATGAAAAGTCTACAGAGCAGTAAGACAAAGCACATGATGCACACTTTGATGTATCGCCGCCCCGGCCTTTGTGTGATTTCGCCCGTGCAGCTGGGATCAGTCTCCTCCGCTCATATCACTTTACCTTTACATCCCAGGGGGAAGACAGAAACTTGCTCTTGACAACCGAGAGCGCAGATCAAACCGCGAACATCACAATTAATCAAGAGAGAGGCCCTGAAAGTCCTCGATGAATGGACACCTGGATCATAAATGATTGAGTTATTTATTCGTGGTTTATCTTGATAAGAGGGATTACAGAAATGTTCCTCCTCCCGGGTTTAACTTGTGAAGTTGGTGATTTTGTGAGATGTTGTCATAGCCAGTGCTTTATTAAGAGCTTTTTATGGGTTTTAGGGTTACATGTTGGGAATTGATAAAAACATAACTCCAGTTAGGTTTGGGGTTTCCTCAGAAAATATGAAACATGGTTGATTTTTTTTTATCTATTATTTTCAGTCTGATTGCTTTGATTCAGATTTACAGCCTTTAAAGTATCCGGTACCTTGTGCCAAGTTCTTGTATAAACACCTGTTGTCATAAGATAATGGACATCTGTGTCCCGGTGACTAGAAATCCTGTGTGCACGTCTGAGTGCGATGGATTATTTTTACCACAAGGTGTCATATTTGGACTCAGGTGAATATTTGATAACCCCCAAAATGTGTCTCTTTGGGTGATTTCTTTGTCAAGTCATCTTCCTTGGAGCATTTGTATTGGTTACAGTTATAAGTTGAAAGGGAAAAAACAGATTTGCTGGTGACGTCTCCATATTTCACCTGAACGTTGGCTCAGGTGAAATATTTCCCTGCGCTGTCGCCTCCTTTCCTGTTGCTGTTACAAGGCTTTTAGCAAGTTGGATTTGGACAGGACAGGTGATGTTGGCCATATGCTCCTTTTTCCACTGCGGACATTTAGCATGAGAGGAAGTTTTATTCATCTGTCACAGAACATCCTCTTATCCCAAATTGTGCTCTGTTTTATCGCCATCTGTTTAAAAAGTGGATGGAAACGAAGCTGTCAGAGTGACAGAATGTGTCATTTTGCAGCTTTTTTGGCTTGATTTCACTTGAATTCTGCGTCTCTTTCAGTGACACCTACAGGACTCCTGTTACTCGATATTTGGTTTTAATCTTAGTAATTGCAATTGCTCACCCACTGGATTGACTCATTCATGTTCAGAGCTTTTTCGGGCCTTGGGAGGGTTTTGTTTCACATTGAGCGTGTTGCAAGAACATCAGAGTCTTGGCTCGCGCTGCTGCAGGAAGGAAGGAACAGGTGTGGCAGCGCTAGATTTTACATCCATGTCTCGAAAACTGCTCACTGCTTTTGCAAATAAGCTTAATTTGGACATTATCTTGTGACAGACTGTTGATTACACATAGTTCTGTGAGAAAATATTCTCAGCGGCAGCCACTCTGAAGATAAGCTTGATGCTGCTGACTGTCATTGTTGTTGTCAGGTATGTGTGTGTGCCTGCACAGGTATTATATCACCAGACACTGTTGGCTTTGTTCTTGCTTTATGCAGCCCACAGGGTGAAATAGGACACTCGATGCACGATGAGCTGGTCTGACCTCAGGGTTACGACCACAAGAGGTAGAGCACACAGCCCTTTGCAGCTGAACCTCGAGCTTAAATCTAAGTATTTGCCCAGCTGTAAGCTTGTTTGCCTTCAACATGGCATGTGTTAACCGCTAATGAATGGAGTAATTATAGCATCGTAGTGAATTAGGCTTATATGAGGTCGTCTGTGTGCAGTTGTTACTGATTGTCAGCCTCCCGGCAGGTCCACGCTACATCATGTGGGAGAGGCTTAACGGCTGCGGCTGATTGTACTAAGTTTAATAAGTGAAGGTTTCAGTTACGTGTTTGAGACAGTTGTTAACAGGTCTGCCATGCGTGGGAGGCATTGTGCTGCCGGGAGGCTCTGGTAGTGATTGGATAGTGAAGTGAATGATGAGTAAGCCTCCGTGGGTCCGCCTCCACATCCTCTTTACACATCCCCACACACACACACACATACACACACACAAATCCCAGCATGTGCTCGCAGCCTTGCACCTCATGCACGGGGGATGCATAGAAAGAAAGTCACCAAAAAGCAGCACAGGAGCATGTCGTCACCCATCTAAGCCTCAGACAGCTCTGAGAGCTCTGCCCACCTCGCTCTGCTGAGTGTTTGTCTGGGATCTGTCCTCACTGGAGGACACGTTCATTGACTCGCTTTATAAGGACGCCTTAATGATGCGAGACCGCCGCCTGCACTAGTGTGATCAGCGGGCAGCGACAGATTGCCTCACAGATCAGAGAGATGCCAGCGAGGAAGTCTGACTGAGACCGGTGCTGCTGCCTGTAGGAGAGCTGATATTTTTTTGGTTATTTTCAAGGCACTATTTCTTTATTTTTTATTTTGTTCCTCACAGATTCGAGCACCTCTCGGACGGTGGACTGATCAGCTGAATGTCAGGTACAGTTGCGATACTTTCCGTTCTGATGCTTGAGTCAAGCTGCAGGCTCGTGCTCGCCGGACGTGTCATCAGTGCGTCTCTGAAGGAGCTGAAAGGAAACCACCGCTGTTGTCTAAATATCACTTCAGATGCCGGTGTGATTTTTATGTGAGATTGAACTATGCAAACATGTCACACACTAAAAATGATCATCTGTGACAGAATATGAAAGCTATTTTCCCTTTTCAGAGACATATTCTTTGGTTGAACACGTTCTTCTATAATACCCGTCATGTTTGATATTCACACGGCTACATGGATTACATTCTTCTTGGCATGTGATGCCTCTGAAGTGTTTATCAGCTCTCGTTCCTCTCACAGAGGACCAGTGCCTGTTTGACAGGATTCTGGCTTCCCACGGCAACTTAGAAAACGCAGCTGCTCGGTCAGGATGTGTTTGCACAAGCACAACTTTACCGTTTCAGTACAGAGCGGCGAGCGAAATGGAACACGCTAACAAACTGGTGTAAGATCTGTCGGCTGGAGAGGTTCTCTGAGGCTTTGACAAATGAAAATGCCGTCGGTTGCCCTGGTGGTGCTGACAGAATATTGTGGTCAGACGTTGGGGTTTAGAAAGAAATGAAAGCCACATTACTGCAGCCTGGAAATCATAGGGGGATAAAATTGCCATCTTGCAATGAAATAAATTACAGGAAGGGTTTTAAAAATAGATTTGCACACCCTTTTTAGCAGCTCCGTGTCAAGCTGTGATGAAAGCAAGAATGTAGAAGGCTGAAGGTTTTTCATGTGACTTGTGTCATATCCACTGCAGTCCCAGTAGATTCTCTGCTCTAACTGGGAAACCGTCCTTTTTCAGCCAGTTGCTGTGCACTTACTCTGGATCTGTCCTGCAGTGCAAGAGCTATTTGCGGTAGTTTGATCAGATTTGGAAATTGCATCCTTGAACAATGCATCGCATGGCTTCCTTTCTGCCACAGTCTCTTTCTGAGCAGCCTGTCGGGCGATTTATTTTGGACGAAAGCAAACATCAGAGCTGTAAGTTGACACAAACTCACAATGAGGTCTTTGGAACCGTTGAGGGAAAACAAAAAAGATTTTCTGAAGAGGAAGCACTGAGCTCATTTCCGCGTAGCACTGATATTTAGCTCAGGAACTAGCAATGTCCTGTGGAATCACGCCTGCATGTAACCCTTAACCTCATTGGTGAAATATGTGTACAGCTGCAGGGAGGAAGTTTCAGAGAGTACAACTAAGCATTTCCTGTCAAGGTGTGCTTACACTTCCTCTGCATGGGGGAGTGTGACCGGGGTGTATAGAATGGTTTTGGTGGTCTAGGATCCTGTGATGAGTGAGAGACTGTGGGGACATTGTGTCATTGTTGTAAATAAGACTAACATTGGATTACACCAAACCCTCAGTTGGTGTGTATTATATAAGGTTTTTGAGCAATGTTGCACAGTGTGATGTTGAATTTGCACGATTTTGTCGTTTTTATGTGGCTTTGTGCAACCAGCAGGCTTTCCAACATAAAACTGGCAGACTGAACGAGTGGCCTCCTTGGAGACCAGAAATGCCCAGGATCCTTGAATACGATGAGCAATGTTGCCAAGCGAGCAAGCTGCATTGAATTTTCACTTTTTTCTCTTTTTTTTTTTTTTTTTGTGCCACTTGCTGATGCTTTCTCCTCTCCATCTTGCTATGGGAAGTTGTGTGGAAAGATCTCCCAAAGCGTTTCAAAGTGATACCCATCTCTCTTGAACCCTTGCATCTCTTGTGAATGAAGAGCGCTCTGCATCCTTCCTCGCGGCCACCAACAGATGCATCCTGCAGCTGCACGCTCCTTCCTGTCTGCACTCAGACCCTTTTGTCTGAAGACGTTGCTACAGCAAAGTTGGGACACCGGCTGAATTTAAATGGGGCTGCCCTGAATGGAGCAATGCTGGTTGGCTGGCAGGAGGTTCCAGTTTCCATGGCTGTATTCTTACTGTGCAATCAGTGAATTTGACTATAAGAGCCTCTGACTTCTCCGACCAGCTGCTCACGGCCTGGCTGGCACACAAAGGTGAACTCAAGATCATCTTGTGTTTGTTTGGTCACTTGCTTTTTTTATTGTTGTTCCACATTGCCAGAGGAAATCCGAGTTTGTCTTGTCATTTTATTGGCCTCGCGAGCAGCACGACACTACTCTGGTTGACATGTGGGATAAACAGCCTCTCTGATGAGTTGCCTTGATTGGATCTCCAGGAGGATGTTTATGACTGAGGGCTATTTCTACTCAGGCCTCCGCCCCAGCTGCCCGCCTGCTAGACCAGGCCTGCCCAGCCTGAAATCAGTGTGTCGGACGAGCTGAGCTTGTGTCTAGCAAGCGCTTCCGTATCAAAGCGTGTGTGTGCACCATGGTCAGGCAGCAGAGGTGACAGGCTGTAAGGTAAGGCAGAGGAGGGTTTTCAATGGTCCAGATTCAGTGAGCAAGCTACTGCGCATGCTGCAGCATTTGTAATGACACGTTTGCTTTGGAGGCCTGTAAAACCAAAGCTTCTGTCAGGAAGTGTCAGTTAGCCTCATTTAACGCTCGTTACAAATAACACCATCACATGGGATAAAATTTAGGAAATTCTTGTGTGCATGAGGATAATGGCAGAATCTGTTGTCAGAGAGTTTTACAGCCTTCGCCTGAGCCACATAGGAACATGCACATTATCATGCATGACTGTGGTGGTGGGTAAAAGAAACCTACTGATTAAATGTCCTTAAAGTGACAGAGATTGAAAAGCGTTTGCTATGTAAATGGTCTTTACTGGGAGGAATGCTCAGCCCGTGAGCTCCATTTTCAGTCCAAATAGGAAGTGAGGGAGACACGGAAGACGTCTCACATCTATCATGTTTCATAATCTACCTATTTTTTGACATGACAGTCGAGCTGCAACTGTTTATTTTTATTGCCGTTATTTCAAGCTTTATCCATATAGCCCAAAATCCCACATCACAAATGTGTCTCAAAGGGATTTACAATGTGTACAGCATACATCACTGTCTATCATTAGGTTTGCATGAGGAAAACATCCTAAAAATACCATCTTAACGGGAAAAAAAGAAGAAACTTATGGAAGAGCAACAGATGATGGATCCCTCTTTTTGAACAAACATTCAAGCCGCAGTACTTTTCTATCCACCTGTTTCCTTATCAGAGTGGAAATGCTGGCAATGTTAAAAAAAAATCTCAAAATATTATTGAAAGGTTTTTATGCTTAACTGAAGTGGAAAAGTTGCTGTATTGGTAGATACACTGAAGCTTCTGCTGCTCTGGGTGCAGTGATCAACAAATCTAAATGCCATATCTCTGTCATTTTTTTTCCCACATCGCTTTCATATGTCATCTCGTTTTGCACTCTTCTTCTGAAATGGTTTAAAGGGACATGCGTGGAGAATTAGCACCACATATCTCTGATTTTAATGTTCATTCCTAAGACTGGCATGTCAGTAATGGATGGACACACGCATTCATTCACATTTTCTTTTGCAGATTGCAGAAAATTTGCACTAAATTTAGAGAAATAGAAAGACAGCCATCTTTTGTTTAGCCTATTTAATACTAAAACTAGTGAAAAATGACCACCACAAGGTTCCAGAGCTCAAGGGGAAGTCTTCAGATTTTTTTTTTTTTTTTTTTTTTGACCAACTATCCAAATCCAAGAATATTGAGTTTCCACTTCTGTAAAACACAGAAAAACAAAGCATCCTCACATTTTGATGAGCAGTAACCAGAAATGACTTCGAGACATTTTGAATGGGGTTATCGTTCCAGCGTGTTCCTTTGTCCCGCTCGCTGTACAGTGTGAGCGTCGACCGTGTCGTCTCTGTGCACAGCCTCTCCCTGTGAAAGGGAGCTGAACTTTGGCCATCTGGCTGCCAGATGTACCACTGCTTCCCCCGGTCCCCTCCGTAGAGACTTCAGTCTCTCGCATGAGTCTACTCCCCAACATCGTATTGGAGACGGGACGTGGACGAGGGGGACGCTGTCTGAGATCCTCGACTCCTGAAGTTTTTGCCCAATGCCAAGCAGCCGGGCACTTTGAGCTCCCGCAAGGGGTGTTTCCCACCGACTGGGGGTGGGCACGGGGGACCCAAAAGAGGAAGATTTCTCTTTGGATGTGATGCCAAGTTCTCACACTCCTGTGGACCATGGCGGAAAACAAGCAGCACAGAAAAGGATCTCGGAGCTCAGATCGCTCCTCATCTCACACGTAAGACGCCAGATTTTAGTGGATTTTTGCCTTGTGAAGGCTTTTTGTTGTTTTTCCTGTGGTAGTCGCAAGATTATGGCAACAGAGATGCTTTTGGTATGTGGTGAGGACTCAAATAGACTTGGGCAGCGGTAGCACGGTATTCTTGAAAACGTAGCTTCCTTTTATGGGGCTTGGGTAGAGATTTGACTTCTTTTTACTCTGCAGTTATTTCATTGCATATTTCCTCCTAGTCAAGCTGTAAAAACATTTCAGACGTCGTATCTGTATTTTTCAAACGATGCCAGCACACAGAGTAATAAGAAAATCAATATGTCGCAGTCTTCCCTCTTGGGTTTGTGAAAAGAGACTCTGAATCAAAAGGTCTCTGAGTATAAGGTTGACCTGCCCACTCAGCAACAAAGAGGAGAGTAGCGGTGACTCACCGGCTCCTCTCTCTCCACAGAGCCTCTCGGCACAATGAGAGTCCACTCTGTTCAGAGCTGGAGATCACACAGAGGTGCTTTGAGCTCAGGCGGGTACATGCAACCCTGCCATACCCCTCAGCTCTGCCACATCAAGTAGATTTTGATGTTGGATTGATTCTGTGCTTTTGGACGCTTGGCAGCTCCACTGTTACAGTATGTGCGTCTGTGAGTTTGTGTCGGGTGAAATCCTGTGCTTTTCTCTGTGTTGTTGGAGGTTTTAATGAGGGGACTGTGTGTATTTCTGTGTGTTTCTCTGGTGCTGTTGGTTCCTGACCAGCTACATGCTATAAGTGATGTGGAGGAGCAGTGTTATGCCTCACTGCTAGCTTGTCGGAAGGCTCGTTTGTTTATCTGCAGGCTCCCTGCAAAGCTCACTGTTTATTCAGAGGGGAGGAGGTTTGGTTGAAACCTGTGGCTGGCTCGTGTGGGGGTCTGAGAGCTCTGCATCAAGTTGTATGATTCAAATACAAACACTGTCACACTCCGCTCTAATCCCACGCCACCATGATTAAATCCTATCGATGTGAAATTAGTGATTGTAATTTGAGCGCTGACTAAACCTTTAAGGGGAATTCCTGAGTCGATAGCTAAACCTCTGCATGTTCTGCCTCTGCATGAGTAACATTTATGACATGATTTATCACATAGCCTTAGCTGGCTGTTGGTCAGATACAGAGGCATCAAACAGGTTCAGTCTGTTCTGCTTTTGTTTTTTTTCTCATTTACTTTGTTGCACAGACTTGGATGAGACGATTGATCCCGCTATCATGTCTGTACGCTAAGTATGTAGCATCACCCAGCAGTTTGTTAGCTTAGCTTAACACAGAGACTGGAAACCGGGAGAAATGGCAAGCCTTGCTCTGTCCAAAGGAAACAAAAATCTGCCTACCAGCACCTCAGAATCTCACTAATTAGCACTGGTTTGTTTAGTCAGTACAAAAACAGAAGTGCTAAAATGTTTTCAGTATTTATGCTAAGCTAAGATAACTGGCTGCTCATGTTTAGTGAACAGATGTGAGAGGGGTGTGGATCGTTTCATGTAACTCTTGGTAAATAAGCAAATAAGCTTCACCAAAAAGTTGGACGACTGCTTAAAAATCCAAACAAGACTAAAAGTCACTGGAGTACAGCTGTGGGTAATGAGAGAGTCACTGTTTTTCTAAGTACTTGATCATCAATCAAAGTACTGGACAAAGATCAGGGGATCAAAGATATTACGTCCATCCTCTGGGGACCTAAATATGTGTGTGCCAAGTGTCTCAGCAAACCATCCACGAGTTTTAAAAACCAAAGAAGTCAATCTCATAGTGGTGCTAGAAAAGTCGAAAAGTCAAGGGATCAAAGTAGGATTTGTCTTCTGGAGACCATGAATGTTTGTACTATGGGTGCAACGGAAAAGTTGGGGATTTAACATGCATAAAACTTCTCCAGGTCTAAATTTTACAGCCTATTTTCACCACAGACCTTAAAAATCAAAAGCCATTACACGATTACCTCACTGACTTGACAGGTTTTTCAAAGGAAGTTTCATTTTATGGTTAGCTCGCTATTAGCCTCTAAACTAAGCTAACACACGATCGGTCTCCTCGTGCTTTCTTGGTCATCCATCCCATAGTCGTTGAGATATTTCAGTCTGGAGCCAAGTGGTGGCCGACACAGCCATGAATCTTTGTTACTTATGTTACTTCAGTGTTAGACGTTCCCAGGTTTCCCTCTTTAGGTTCGTCTGTGAGTGTCGTCCCCGTGTTTGCTTCCTGTTTCTGAGTCCACTGCGATGTCATTCACAGCTGCTTGTGGAGCATGGGTACAACTGCCAGTGCCGCACCACAGCCTGTTTCTGTAGCATCGCCACTTGAGAGTGTCCATGGCAACGGGATGGCCGACAGCAGGCAGTCTCTTAGCATGAGCCCCTTTCAGACGGTCAACATCCACAACAACAAGGCCAAGTCCATTATCACCAACAAAGTGGCACCTGTCGTCATCACGTAAGTCCCTCCCCGAATCCGTGTTCTCACGACTGGGTGTTAATCCTCTTTGATCACTGCGGTGACATCCCCCCCACCCAGCCCAAGTGTTTGCCCCCGTTATCGTCTCATTTGTCAATCCAGGCCTGGCAAATAGCAGCCGATGATACCACCCAGACCTGCTGTTGTGTTCTGCTTTACAGGTATAATTGCAGACAGGAATTTCAGATTCACGATGACATCCTCAAGACCAACTACAAAGTGGGTCGGATATCGGACGCGATGCCCGAGCACTACCTGGTGCAGGTAAGGACAACATGTGTGACAAACGTCTTCGCTGCAAGAAGGCGCCGCACTGTCGCAGAAAGACGCAGCATCATCTCATCTATGTTTAAGCACGCTGTTTTCACATTCGTATGTTCAAACCGCAGAGTGGCATCGGAGCATTGTCATGCGCTGTTTTATGATCTGGGGCAGCCATTGAAACAGGAACGTTGTCACCCCTCTATCACGGCTTTGATCTGCTCCGTCACCTCTGCTGTGTCTGTTCAGGCATGCAGTGTTTCATCAGTGTTGCCCCACAGCCTTTGTTTACATGTATAGATAGGTCAGGAGTCACAGTAAGATTATGAGGGCAGATAGTTTTCCTCTCTGTTTGGGCTTTCAACAGCATTTTAGCAAATCTGAATGTGCTAAGCAAACCATCTCATATCCCCTGTCAAACCCTTTTAGGTAAGTTAGTGATGTGAATTTACCTCCAAGAATAAAATGGTGATTTGAATAATACTTAAACTGCAGCAGTGTAGGAGGTAAAGTCATTATTTTATACATCATTATTTTTAACACTGACAATGGAAACTGGAAAATATGTCAATATTTTGGGAAGTTTGATGCTCTATTGAAACTCAGTATAAGTATGTATAGTATAAGATGGAGGTGACGGAGCAGAGATTTAACCTGTTGAGACAACAGAGTAACCAGACTGTGTCAGTTTTGTTATTTGCTAACACACAGAGAGGACAGAAGAAGAGATTTAAGCTAATTTCCGCTTCTTTCGTGCTTGTTAGTATTGAGAACTTAAATGAAAGAGCAAAACACTTAGCTAAAGGGCTTAAAATGCCCGTGAGGATGCGAGTCGTTTTCACATGTAAACACCATTTTCAGATTTATCCAGCCGCTTTAGTGTTGACATATTTGCTCTGCAGAATTTACAAATGCTAATGCATGCTGGAGTGGAAGCTGGGGAAATCCTGTGTTGGGGTCAGGCTCTCAGATGGAGTCAGATGAAAGTTGCATTGCTTTCCAGGGGGAGTACTTCATGGTCCAGGATGTGTACAGCAAGGCAGATGTCCTCAATACCACGGGCAGCTACGGAGCGCCCAACTTCCGCCAAGTCAAGGGGTCCTACCCGCTGTATGGGATGGGTCAGCCGAGCCTGAATGGCTTCAAACAGGTTCTCCAGAGGCTCCAGGCGCAAGGACACGAGGTCCCTGTTATTTTCTTTTGTATACATATTTATATAAGCAGAATTTACACACAGTGAGCTCACATAAATTGTTCGTGTTTGGTAGATTGTATGTTCTTAACTCCGCTGTGTCGGTGCCTCTGTGCTGCAGCGCTGCCTGACCTCTTTCTAGCTGTGTTGTCAGTAAATATTTGAGGAGTCAAGTGCTCGGTGGAAGCTGTGGCTGAATTGTAGAACTGAGCAAACAGAAAGTTGTGGTCGTGTGTACCAGTGGAAAATGAATCTCTGTGCTTACAGCAGCTAGAAACTGACCCTAATTGAAATGAAATTGACAAAATTATAAGTCAGGCCTCTCTGAACTCCTTACTCATGTGCTGCATGTCATATGACAGCAGATTGTTTCCAGTTGCTCTTGGAAGTGATGTAGTTGGTAGAAGGCAACAAATCATTTACTTTTAAAAGCTATTATTATTATTTGATGACTGTCTTCAAACAGGAGGTCATATTCTTCTGTGTAAGAGAGGAGCCGGTGGTTTTCCTGCACAAGGACGACGACTTTGTGCCGTACACCCCCAGGAGGAAGGAGAACCTACACGAGAACCTTCACGGCCTAGAAAAGGAGGAGCTGGTGGAGAGCCTGGAGCTCACCGTCAGGAAGGAGGTGAGGAACATGGATCACTTTTACAAACAGCAGCTCCTTCATTCCAACGGCCGTCGCACTGTTTAGCTCCAGAGTCACTGCACATACACGCTGTTGTTTCAACTATAGTTGATTGATCTTTTTATTGTCTATTTGCTCTTTTTTTCTACCTCTCCTTTTTATTCTTGCTGTTGTAACAAGTGCACTTCCTCAGCCTGGGATCAATAAAGTCTTATCTTATCTTGCACCAAAATTAGCATGTATGTGCAGGTTTTTTGAAGACAGAGTAAACCTGCTAAAAATAGGTGGTTGACTCCTCCCAGCAGATGAGTTTGTTTTTTTTGTGTTGTTGTTTTTGGGTTGTGTCACGTTTGATGTCACGAATCTGCTTGAAAATTGGGCAGCACTACTTTTTCTTTTACCTCAATCCCTTTTATAAACTGAGCGTGTCAGGGGAAGCTCTTTCACCTCGCTGCCTTGCCAGTGTTTGAAGAAGGAAGGCGCCTTTACGTATTGTTCCCATAACCTGTAAAAAAAAAAAAACGATAAATAATATTCCTGGCTATATACATGCCAACACATGTCCTACCCGGGCGCCTTGGAGCAGGAACATGTGACTACTGCAGATCATTTGACCCTGGAATGAATGCCAGTCGTACGCTTTCCCACTGAAGACAAAAGCCAGATGTTAATAGGTGTTAGTGGGCCTTTTGTCCCATGTGAAAGGAGTATTACTTAGCAGTTTTTTTTGTCTAAAGGAGTACTGAAACTGTCCCTTCTTCCTTCCCCTGCAGCTCCACGACTTCGCCAAGCTCAACGAAAATGTCTTCTACGTCTACAACGACATCGAGTACTTCAAAGACGAGCCGCAGAAGATCTCCATCACGTGTGAGGAGGACATCCATGTGACCGAGGAGGTCTACAAGAGGCCCATGTTCACCATGCCGGCCTACAGGTTGTTTACATTGTTCCTTTGTTAGCCCTCAGCTCCTCAGCTCACACTTCAGATTTTTACGTGTGGTTGCCTGCTGTAGAATATGCACAGCAGGTTATAAATAGTGGTGGTTGTTTGTGCAGAGGCTGGTTGCCCTGCTTTTTCGGAAGGGGGGGGTGTAAAAACTACAGATTGCAGCATCCTGTTTGCAGTCAGATCAACAGTCGGCTTTATTGAGATTTAATGATGCTCACAACATTTCCAGGGTGAGAGAGTTTATTAATTACACCAAGAGCAGGGCGCTGAGGCCTCGTCGATCCTCCTGTAGTTTTATTGTCAAAAGAAAGCAGCGGGATGTTTTATTACAGGTACTTTGAAATTCCAGGAGGTGCATTTTTAAGGGAACGCTAACGATCCCATGATTTCATCTCTCCCGTCATCCCTCGTGGATTGCGGAAGGAGGCGAAGTTTCTATGTTGGATTAGTAAACACGCCATGAGAAAGCTCAGCTGTCGAGTCCTACTTTAGGTCAGATGTGTATGTGCTCTGTTATGACCTACATAAAGGCAATATTGACACAACACAGGCGCGGGTTCAGCTCGCGGTAACTATCTGTTGTATTGCAGGTACTACAGATTACCACTGCCAATGGAGGGAGCGCCATTGGAGGAAGACTTTGACGCATTCGTTAACATACTCAGGGTAAGCTCGTGTAAAAACGTCCCTCGTGGTTTACAGTCCACCAGTTCAGTAGACCTTTTTCGGCTGTGCTCCTCTTGATGGGATCTTGTTTTGATGTGCCATTAAAGTTATTAATGGCTGGAATATTGCTGAGCATCTGGACTTCCTCACTGTGGTGGCGAGAAGGTCACAGTCGCCTTTTCTAATCCACATGCAGTCGTTTGAATCTGCCCTATCAATCACTAATAAGTGTGATCGTTGTAAAAAATGGCAGAAAACCTGCAGTTTGGACTCATTGTACGTCCGCTCTTTGGTCATCCGCTCTGTCTGGTTTCCGTCCTGCCCTTCACTCACACAGGATGTTCTTTTCGTCTTGTTTTGCCCTTTTTTGGACTGACTTGCAGCAGCCAGCCCAGTTCCCTGTGGTTGGAAAGTGTCTCCCTTTTTCTTTTTTTTCTTTAAGCAGTGTTTGGATCAGAGCTGTGTTGAGTCCTGCCGCACTCTTTCTTTCACTCTTTCATTTGTAGATCTCACTTAAGCCATTGTCCTTGATGATTCCCGTTTAAAGATTTCAGGCATGGCGATCCTTCATATTTTCCAGTGCAATTATAGCTTCCAGGATGTTCCTCATTTCCCAATTCTGTGGTTTAAACAGGCTTTAAAATCACAGTTTCCTCATCTCAACTAATATATTTCCAACATGACATTAAGAAACATGAAGTGTTGACGTGGTGATTTGCAGCTGGCCTTCTAAAAACTGTCCTAAATTTGGCTGAAGCACTTTTTTATGCTGATTTTTCAACCACATTTAGGCCAGTTTTAACCCCTTTTGACGTTAAAATCTAGTATTTTTATGTTTAATTCATTACCACAGTAGTGATATAACACCGCTCAGCTCTGTTGGTGTTTTACAGTCTGCCATCTCTCCAGAATCTCTCTTCCACGTGTGCTCTGTTTTCCAGGAGAGCGCCAGCTTGTCCCTGGGCCACAATGCGTCCCGGCGGCTGCCCGCCCTGCTCTTCAGCTGCCAGGTGGGCGTCGGCCGCACCAACCTCGCCATGATCCTGGGCACGCTGGTCATGAATCGCCTGAGGGGTGATTCACAACCGCAGCCTCAGTAAGAACTAAACTTCAGCACTGAAAATTGAGAATTACATGACATAAACCTTCATCGCATGTTTAATAATGATGCAGCCTGGTTTTGTTTAGCCTCTCTGTGATATCCAGTTAGAGGGGACCTGACCTGGTTTGCCTTGTGTTTGCAGAGTTGAGGAGGCGCTAGCTTCAGAGCCCAAACCTTTGTTCCAGGTCATCCAGTCTCTGATCAACAAGCTGCCTAATGGACAGCAGGTCATGGAGGAGGTAAAGCAAATGACCTACTCCATCACAACATCCACTTTAAGATCATAAAGAGAGCATCTGTAGGTCATAAACAACCAGTCATAAAGTCCTCACCCACCCAAAGTGTTTTATGTATTTTTACTTTGATGTTGGACTTTCACTGTGCGGAGTTTGATGAATATCTGCATATTCCTTAATGGAGTACTAGATATAATGTACAGTAATTGATTTTTTGTGGGGGAGGAAACCTTATCAGAATCAAATTATTCCTCAAAACTGAGCATTTTTATATGTCTTGTTTTTACCTGACAGGTTGACCAGGCCATCGCCCTGTGTTCAGAAATGCACAACATAAAAGAAGCAATATATGAGAACAAGAGTAAACTGGAAGGGATTGGAGAAGATTATCAAATTCAGGTTTGTGATGATCCTTTTTTTTTTAGCTGTGATTTAGCAGCGCTGACTAACACCTAGAATTTCTCCTCGAAGGCTGCACCATGTGACGTAGATGATGCTAAATAAAGCAAGAGTGAAGCTGAAATCAAAGGATGATGCATAAAAAGTCCTTCTCAGTGTGAGTCCTTGAGCTGATGGAGGGCTTAAGAAGCAGGTGACTTAAGAGTGTTGATTTATTTTGTATAATATCCCTGCAGTTCAGGAAACAAGTGGAATCTCAAACGCAGGCTTAGTAAGAGAAATAAAGAAAATGAGCTGCTACTATGAACAGATATTAAAGCTGTGGTTTATTTCTTAGGGGAGCAGTACCAAAGACTACTTTCTCAACAGAACCATGCAGAGCTTGGAGCGCTACTTCTACTTAATTGTATTTAATGCATACCTTCACGAACAGGTAAAGTCATTTTTTCCAGCATAAATGTCTATATATCTAAGTTTACATAAAGGTTGCAAGCCATTAAAAGAGTTGTAACTGTATGCTGCATTTTGCAGTTTCCTCTTGCCTTCGTGTCCAACTTCAGCCAGTGGATGTGCTGCCACGCGTGGCTGTACAGGCTGCTGGCCCGCATGGATCTGTCAGAACTGTCAGCCCCGGCCGAGCTGGTCACCAGAGGAGCTCGCGTCCTGGTGAGGAAATCAGGCGCGCACACAGAAGATTTATGCTGTTATCGTTTGAATCATGATTACAGCTTTGTCTGTAATGCGAAGAAAAAAACATATCGTGCAGGATACAGATGTGTCCTCAGTGTTTATGCAAACAAATACCACTGCTGTTTTTTTGTATTGCCTCTGCGCCGCCAGACATTATGTTTTCAAGCTGTCTGTCCCATTCTCATGACCACGATTTCTCAGGAGTGCATTTAAATTGACTAGGTTTCATTAGGTCACTGTGACCCATTAGTGTCTCATAATATAAAATGGAGTGCTGACATTATATATAGCAGCATCCATATTTGAAGCATTGTAGTCCAGCAGAAGCTTGTTGATTCTGCTGATATTGAGCTTCAGGTGATTGTTGTTGCACCATGTGATGAAGCTCTCTATCAGTCCTCCATTTCACCAAGAAATACACTTAAATACTTTAAAATTCATCACTACATATATTACATGAGTCTACACAGACATGGACGTAAACTGCAACTTGACTCGCTGGTGGAAGCAAACAACTACAGGGTGATAATTCTAATGTTACACTGATGGAGCTGCCACGTTAATGTCTCATCGTCTCCCCACACAGTCACATAATCATCTGTACATTAGGAGTAATGTGTAGCCACATGTGTCTGCACAGGTTGCTGATGAGTGCTTGGCTCCGGATGTGCTCAGCACCGTGAAGGAGATGAAGGCGGTCAACTTCAGACGAGTGCCCAAGATGCCCGTTTATGGAGTGGCTCAGCCAACATCAGAGGTGCAGCAGATCCCCTCACATTTCCTCTGTGATCATCACATAAAGATCTAATCCTTTGGATTTTTTTTAAATATTAAGTTTTGCTGTAACAGACTGACTTAGCACATTTATTCCCACATCACTAATACACATTCTTGCAGTCATGAATATTCATAAGCATACAAATAGACTCCCAGGAATGACTCATGATGATTTGGTGAAGAGTCACACTCCCACCTCAGGATGCTGAAGCCGGACTTCCAGCTCCTTGCCGTCTAATTGTAAACTTGCTGTGTGCAGGCTGCCGGAGCAGTTTTGGCGCACCTGACGGACGAGAAGAGGAAGCACAGCCACGTGTTGTGGGTCAACTTGCAGGAGGAGCTGGTGCTGGAAGGGAATGGTCAGATTTTTACACCAAGGGAGCCGTCATGCCTGGACCAGCACATTTCAATCCCGTCGTCTGACCCACAGCTCATAGAGGTAAAGTGAAATGGAAGCTTTACTGTCATAAGCTTTAGAATTTCTTCTAGCTTCACACAGTTGAAGTGAAAGCCTTCTTGTGTCCCGTCCCGGTGTGTAGAAGCTGGAGACGTCTCTGAAGGAGGAGATCCTGCGAGCTCAGAAGTGGCTTGAGGTGATGCTGGAGCAGGAGAAACAGATGAAGATGTTTAAAAGCTGCCTGACGGTCCGGGAGATCTTCAACCAGCACATAAGCTCCCACCAGGGCCTCGTCTACAAACGCATCCCTCTGCCGGACTGCAGCGCGCCCAGGGAGGAGGTAGAGATGCGAATGTGCTCACAAACATGCAGGCATGAGCCGCAGAAACACTTCACAGCTCATAGGTTCCTGTGGTAGCTGCTTGTCATGAAGGGGGGTGACGATGAATAGGCCTTTTGCTCCCTCTAGTGGTCAAGAATGTTACTGTCGTACTGAGGTTTTAAACATCAGCACAGCTACTCATCAGCTTTGTTAATTCTGCAGATTTCTATTGGAATGATGTAAAATAAATAAATGAATTAATAAATTCATATCTTGAAGGGATGTTTTGGTCGAGTTTGTGTGTTCCTACATGAACTGTGTGTGTGTTCTTGTTCTCAGGAGTTTGATAAGCTGTTGGAGGCCATGAAGGGCTCCTTGGCTGAGGACTCTCACTCAGCCTTTGTTTTCAACTGCTCTAACGGCAAAGGCAGGACCACGACCGCCATGGTTGTCGCTGTTCTGACTCTCTGGCACTTTAACGTGAGACACCTCCTTGAGTCTTCTGCACGTTCATTATGGCCTTCAGTATCATAGAAAGATAACGTGGCTGCATTGATTTCATCATCCAAAATAAGATCAGGCGTGGTGTCTTCCTCCTGCAGGGCTTTCCAGAGTTTGCAGATGATGAGATTGTGAGTGTTCCTGACGCCAAGTACACAAAAGGAGAATTTGAGGTAGGCACACGTTAAAAACAAGGTCAGATATGTTGGAAATCATCATTTTAGGCTTCTTTATGCAAATATGCCAAGTACATGCTGGTTCAGTCATCTTGAATGTGAGGATTTTATTATTTTTTTTCATGGAACTGATCATCTTTTGGTTTCGGACTGGTTGGTCTGACTTTCAAGTTTCCATCTTTGACTGTGGGAAATCACACGGAGACACTTTATGAACAAAATCAGCAATCAATGATGAAAAATAATCCTTCGTTGGAGCACCGCAAGGGTTACTGCTCAGACCTCTCTTTCAGGTCCATGTTTTCTTTCAGTTACATGTTCAGTTCCCGTCATCGCAGCCATGTTCACATCGGTGCTGATACTGAGATGTGATCTGTGGCCGCTCTTCGGCAGATATTTCAGAAAACAAACAGCGTAGGGGAGGTGACCGAAGCGGCTTCTTATCTTCATCACGATTAGTTTTAGTTTTCATTTTAATCTGAGAAAAAACATGTGACATCTGTGCATCTCACCACTTGAGTTAAAGAAAAGTAAAGGATATTAATGGAAAATGAAATTACTGTTCTGAATGGTCACGTTTAAAGCCTCCAACTCTCTGCTGAGTTTGAGTTTCTGTAGGTTGCACTTGTTTCTTTCTTCTGTTCAGTTGTGATGGGTATGCTGCTGCAGGAAACATAACATGCATTAACATTTTGTGCAGGTTTTCCTCACGCTGGCCTCACACCACTACTGACAGTTGCGGGAGTGTTTTATTTTTGTTTATATTATTATCTGAAAATCCTCTCATATGCGCCAGGCATTAGTCCTAAGAACAGCAGGAACAACTCCAGTTCCTCCAGACAAACAGGGGACTCTGCAGCCCCTTTTAGCTTTCTAAACTCCAGCCTCCTGCGTCTGTGATTGAAGGCTTTGGCCAAACAAAGGCAGACGCCAAAGCCTTTCTCCTCTGTTCTGAGCGGTGGCTGTGAATTAGGGCTGCTGGGTGTTTTTTCTTGTGACAGTGAATCAGAGGTTGGAACCTGCTGGCAGTGTCCTCGGGACTGTAAACATGGACACACAGAAGGAGGCCGAACCCTGCAGGCACACAATACAACGTGCCAATCACAGCCCCGCTGCCACCGGAGTTTCTGGGATACGCAGAGTGGTCGCCACGGAGACCTTGCCTGCCTCCAGTTCTCTGCCTCTGAAGGATGTGTGATGCTGCCATCCCCATTGCCTTATCTGCCAAAATAGGCATTGCCACAGCTGTGAGGTCCAAAGCGTTACGTGGAGTGATGTTAGCTAATCATCTCCTGGTGTAGTGTAGAAACTGGTGTGATACAGTGTCTTGAAGTTTACTGTTTTGGTTCCAGGGATCAATCTACCGTTTTCATATATGAAAAGCTGTGGCTGGTCAGAAGTTTACAAGAGTGGAAATCTGATGTCTGATTGCAAGTGAATGCAGCTGAGATGAGGCTCCCGGTGCAACGTGGTGCCAGGAGCAGGGAGAGGACACAGGGTTCACCACGGACCGATTTCACCCAGCTGCTGCGAGCTGTCTCTGCAGCTGGCAGCAGCTCTGTCTCGGCAGCTTTCTGTGCAGCCTCTCCCGGTCCTGGCGGCACCCCACGACTGCTGATAGCTTTTTTTCCCCTGCTAAATGTGTTTGTGCGGTTGCCAAATTCCATTAGTAGAAAAACAGAACCGCCGCAGATGGATAGCGGCAGGGTTGTTTAGTCAAGGCGTGCTTGTTCAGGAATGGTAACTCGTGTTTGATTGAGTGAGTGACAGATTAAATCTGGCTGAACCCAGATATTCACCAGCGCTCACAAGCGTGTCCAGACTGCAGCTACCGACATCTCTGAAGCTGCTCATTCTGCAGACAGTAACAACAGTGTTAAATACAAGTTTATTTAAGTTCAGCAATCCTGTCTCATTTGTTATTGTTAGTTAATTGTTGTATTTTATCAGATGCAACAAACAGCCGCATGGTATCTGCTTTATGTGTCAGCCATTGGCTGCCCTGCCCTGCTCTGTAAATATTGGCATCAGTCATCAGTCATTGGCTCAGCACCAGACAGCAGAAAGACACAGGTAGCGACCAGCTGGTGAACATAGTGGAGCGTTTAGCTGCTAAAGAGCCAGATATTTCCCTCAGGTGGTGGTAGACTTACATTCATCAGAAACATGACGACATTAATGATAACGTTGCTCCGTAACTGCCGGATCTAGAAAAAGTTGCTGAAGTGTACTTATATGCACGTCAGTCATCACATCAACCTGAAGTACACGCAGACACATAACCGAAAAGTCCGAGTTGAAGATGGGAAACTGGCTCTTTATGATTTTTTTTTAAAGGACCAGTTGTTGTTGTAAAGTCCATCTGTGACGTGCAGGTTGGAGAATACAGAAAACTGTAAAGATTTTCTGCAGCCTGACACAGATTGTGTTTTTTTTTCTCGGGGGCAGCGGCCAGGCTGCATGCTGATGCCGCTGCTCTGACACACACACTGAATGAGAAAATAGGGTTTTGCCTGCAGGCCTGTTCTGTTCTCTGATCCTGCTCTTTGGTTTTCCTCCCTCTCTGCCTCCTGCTCCTTCTTCTTATTGCTCTTATTATCTGCGTTATCGTCACTATCTAAAGTAAACCAGCTGCAGAGAGGCCACCGACAAGGTTTAGTAAACTGGCTGGCAGCCGACAGGCACACGGCGCTGATGGAAACATTCTCCGTTTCAGTTAGGTCAACACTGTAGATGAACATGCTGACACACACTGGAATATTTCAATTAGGTCAGGATTGATAGGCTGTCCTCTTCTTATCAACTGACCTCAAAGGACTGACAGTTTGCCTGTTGTTTTAATCAGTTCTCATAGTATTTCTATGAATATTAACGCTACAAAAGTGCACATTTTGGCATGACATGAGGATGGCAGATGCTGCTGTTGCTTCAGGCCGAGGCAGCATCATTTATAGAGCATATTTCATACATAAAGGTAATTCATTTACATAATGCATACAGTAGAAGATATAGAAACCTAAATTCTTGGCATGGCAACTCTATTATATAGCATATTTCAATACACTTAAATTAGGAATGTATACAACAAGTAGGTGCATGTATAGACATCAGAGAATCAGAATCAGGTTTTTTTGACCAATTATGTGTGCACATACAAGGACAAAAGACAAAAAAACGGTCAGTAAAGTTAGTAAGTAGAAAGGACTTAAAAGACAAAGTAGATTTTGAAATATATGATTGTTTAGTTGATTCTTGCTTCTGGAAACAGCAGTTGTCACCACGAAATCCCCACAAGGTGGATCATGTGACGCGTGGCTTCAGAAGCATCAGAGCAGCTGCTAAATACCTGCTTGTGTTGATGTTCTGTTGTCAGCTGCTGTTCCCAAGGTCAAGAATAAGCTCTCCATCTCACCTTGTAAGCCAGCTTAAATGAGAACAATTCAGAAAGCTTAGAAAAATGGGAAGTTGAAGATTCACAATACAATGACAATGGAGCAAACTCCCTCTGCTGAGGAAGAGCAAGCGACACGACTGACAGCTGCCAAGTGGAGCTTGTGGTGAGATGGATTTTCAGCCACTTTAAATTAATAAGATACAGACAAAGAATTTGTAGCTTCAGAACAAAATCTGCATAGTTTTGCAAAGTTTTTGCGCTCAGAAAACATCTTTTTTTTTTTTTTTTTGACTAAATGATGACCCTGCTGAACGGTTCTGTGGGTGCCACATTGTTCTCCCTCATTATAATAGCAAAAAACATTGTCAGGTGGGAGGCAGATGTGCCAGAGTTAGTGGTGTTAGTTGAATTGTGCAGTCCTGTCATGTTTTGAACATGCCGTGGAGAGAAGCTGTATAATGAATCCCTACTGTTTCCGCTATGCAGGTTGTGATGCAGCTGGTGCGTCTGCTCCCCGACGGCCACAGGATGAAGAGGGAGGTGGACATGGCCCTGGACTCTGTCAGCGAGACCATGACCCCCATGCATTACCATCTGAGAGAGATCATCATCTCCACGTACAGACAGGTACAGCACGTCTCCCCACAGTGCTCATTAGCTGCTGTTAAGAATGCATGACATCCACATCCATAGGTAAATATTCGGCATGAATAGGTAAAAACTGGAGATGTGTTTGCTCTGGAGCTTCTATCTCTGTGAGGACCAGTTTGATTCTAAACCTTGCGGGTTGGACATTTTGGGAGATTTTGGCTAGGAGTCGTGATATATTCCTCTAAGCCTCCTGGACAGTGTCTGAATTGTCAATTAAATCTTAACATATTTTTCACTCAAGAAGGTAATCTGACAAAAAATACTTTAGAATCTGTGCTCTTCATGCTGGGACATAATCAGCATGTTATTCAGGATTCAGGTGCAGTTTCACATGAGCCCCATAGATGGCGTCAAAAACTTGTTTAGATGTCTTTTACAGCTGCTCCTTGGAGAGACATGAATGAGAGGGATCCGCTGCTCTGCAGGCACGAGCTGCAGAGCGTGGAAAATGATTGTGGTGCAACATAACTGTAAAACTCAATGGAATTCCTTTGGGTCTAAGCAGAAACGAGTGAAAGGAAAAAAGGCAGGAAAATAAATGATTACTTGTGGGATTTTCAGGCTTGACCTCTTGAAGTTTTATTTAGTTTGCCTGCTGTGCTAAACACAAGGGCACACTTGGGCTGTCAGTGGTCTAAGTGGTATTAAATAACATATCAGCTGCTTTGTTCGCTACATGCACTGATTGTCTTTCAGTGTCAAGTCCACTGATGAGCTAAGTTTATTAGTTTCCCTTTATTGAATATTTAACCACACAGAGGAAATGCAGGTAAGGAGAAGCAGACAAGGAGAAGTATTTTTCATCTTTGCATTGTGAGAAAGGAATGAAAAGAAGCTGCGACTCATCTCTCAAAGGTCGTTTAGACATTCTGTACGCTGAGCAAGGCTTGTAGTGGTGTTTCAAAGACCTGTCTGGACAAGGTCTCCCCTGATGCTGTGGCCTCTGCAGGACCACGGCTCTGTTTTAGCCATTTGTAATGCAGACTGTAATCATTGTGCCTCTGTGCACCGTCAGCCGTTCTCAGCGCGCTGGAGGCAGCCGGTCCTGTCTCCACCGTATCAATGGGCCTCATTGTCCTACGAAGCATGTCTTTCGCCTATATTCTCTCCCCCGTCTGTCACTTTCTGATGCCAGGCTCCAGGAAAGGGCTCGCTATCGGCTCACTTTCAAATCAATTAGGTAATTTGTATAAGCAGAAACAAGAGTTTTGCACATACATTTTGCACACATTTATATTTTTAATATTGTGAGGTCCAAATGACTTCAAACTGTCCAGAGTTCAAAAGGATCATTGAAATTGGTTCCGTTTGTCGTAGTTGTGTGAAGTTTTTGACCAGTAGTATTACTTTAGGGCAATGTTTTTACGAGTAAACCCAGACTTTATTTGTATCACGCACACCCATGCGATGCACACTCCTGCCGGCAATATCACCAAATTGATGAAACTGATCAACAGTTGGCAGCTGCAGCGTAGCGTAGCAATATGTCAGCAAGCTAACGCGACTCCAAACAATGCATGATTTAAAACATGTAAAAATCAGCTTTGCAGATGTTTTATGCAGAAGGAAACACACATGTTTTTGTTAGAAATGCTGGATGTGAGCAGAACTTTTGTTTGTTTATAAGAAGATCAACAGGGCACCTTTTTAAATGCTGAGATCTGTGGACGTGACAGGGAAGGAAACCTGAGCGGTCAAACAATCACAAGTTTTAAATAAACTCCCAACGTGGCCAACCTTATTTGGAGGAGAAAACGAAGGTGAACAACAACAGTACTACCCAAACTATCTGTCGTAAACATCCATTATTGACTTTCAGGTTCAGTTTAGACCATTCTGACTGTCATACCTGACCTACCAGGTGTGCTTGCCCAGTTCTCCTTATTTGCCTCATCAGACTTCTTTTTAGTCATGTTACTGTGTTTCCAGATTTCCGCAATGACTTGGTTATCGTAAAGTGTTATCATAACCAGCAGAAATGACGGCCACATCTGCAGAAATCTGACCCAAATTGTCATGAACAGAATGATCTTTTAACCTGCTATAGCAGACCTCAGGTTGGCACTATGTCCTCCTTTCAGCCTTTCGCTTCCTGCCTGAACCAGCAGGCCAGGTGATAAACAGTGCCAGATGTTGCTAGAACCCGGCAGAAAGCAGCAGACGAGCGAGGGGGGAAGAAGAGGGGAAAAATTTCACCCCCGCTCTCTCTCCTCGCAGCCCTCTCCCCTCCAAATCACCCTCCTCCCCTTTGACAGTGGTTGGAAAATGTGTCTTTGATAGAGAAAAAATATATTTACACTGGGACCCGAACCGTCCGCCAGCTCCCAGAGGGGCCTGGGAAGGGGGGGATGGAGGTGGGGGCGCTGGGTGGGGTTTTTTTGGCGAATGAGGGGGCGGTCAGCGGTGGCTTCTTCTTGAAGGGCCTGTAAATCCCTGCTGCCGACCAGGCATGACCTCGCATTGCAGACGCATCCTCCAACATCAGTGCCAGCGCAGTGGAGAGGTTACTTCCTCTCCACCTCCTCCTCCTCCTCTTCCTCCTGCTCCTCCTCTTCCTCCTGTCTCCTGCACAGGAATCAGCTGCAGGGGCCTCTCTGTCCACCGTGAAGCCAGTTTGAGCAAGACAATCGCCTCAAGCAATCGGTGCACGCTGGCATTTGATATTGTTCCCTTTCTTTGTGGAGCTTTGTGTGTCTAAAGGTGATATAGTTGGTTTTGACACAAAGGCTCAATTTATCGGATATTAGAAGTAATTTTGACCTGATCAGAGAATCTGATGGTTCTTAGCTGATACACCAACAGCCCTTACCCCTCTGATTCTTTGCTTCCCCACAACCACTTCCCCACCAGGCTGTTGATTGCAGATCCTTGTCTGATTTATCCTGTCCGGGACTTCCCACACACATGTACAGGAAATAAGCCTTTCACCCAGTCCATCAAGAGGATATTAAAAGCAAAGAGAGCGGAGTTGCAGAAATGGAGAAATTGTCTAATCGAGCAATCTCAGGAACCCAACTCCTAATCCTTTTTGTTGGGCGAAAGTTTCAGCCATTTTCAAAAATTCAAAGCTTTTTCACCCGGGCGTTGAGAAAGCTGAAACGCACAGAGTAAGACTGAATGAGCGGCAAACCATGCTGTGTGTGTGTGTCCAAAGAAAGGCCCTCATGGTTTGGACGGGGCAGTGGAAAAATATTTTCAGAAAGGGGAGAATGCTGTGAGCAGGTTTTCTCGAGGAAAGGTAGTGGACGTCTTTAGGAGAGAAGAAGGGGGGAGGAAGTGGGGCTCAACGCTCCGTGTTTGTGGAGGTTGAGGGGACCACCGCAGCACTGACAGCCAGATTGAGAGCAAGGGATTAGGAAGAAAGACAATGAGGAAGTTCTGTGGTGGCAAAGTAAGAGGCAGTCACGCTTTAAGGTTAATGGACCACAGTGTCCGCTTTGGAAGTAGCATTTTGCAGCTTTGCGCTGAAATCTCGGCTATCTTTTAATACTCCCCTGACTCAAGGGTCTTTGTGTTAACAGTTTTCTTCTCACTTAGGATGACCACTCGACCCAAGTGGGCCAATTACAAGGTTTGGTTGGTAACAGCCAAAGGAAACATTGGCAGGAAAATGATCCTACCTGAGCCAGAGACACGTTATTCTTCTTCTTGCCTTAAGTGTTCGTTGACTCGCCATTCCTGAAAAGAGGCTCTTATTTAGATCCAGCACTGCGTGGGAGGGAGCAAAGTGGGAGAGCCAGAGGTTGTTGTTTTTATTCATAATTTCCAGCCTCTCACATGCCAATGCCAATAACAGTATTTGCTGTGGCTGCCTACAGAATGACTTATTTTGACCGAATCCCATCTGAGCAGGTGCAACCATTTGAGCTGTTTGGACATGGATAACACCGTCTCTGTGCACCATTAGTCCAGAGAGTTGGGACTGTGTGTGTGTGTGTGTGTGTGTGTGTGCGTCAGTCAGTACACATAGAGGTAAATAAAGTATCTCTGGGGGACTTTCTGGAGGGGTTTGGTGAGCCTGGGGGTTATAGACAGGTGCTACAAGTCAGTTGCTATTCAGGAGCTCATTTATTTTAAGGGAGTTTCCACAGCTGTAAATGGCTTCAAATGGTACTCTAATACACCCAGTGAGTGTTTGTTTATTGTGCCCTCTTATGTCTAATATGCCATGATCCATTAGAGGGCCCCTGACTCACTTGATATGTTGATGCTGACCTCATATATTTCTGTCATTGATGATTTATGTACCTTGTCTCAAAGCTATAGCTCACGTTGTATATTTGCAGCAGATATCAGAAACAACAGGAAGAAAAACTGCATGCGGCAAGGTTTTCTGTCTTTCTGATCTCTGTCAGGGGACTAATCTCGACTCTCCTCATAGTATGATTTATATCTCTACATGCAGTGGAAGGCTGAGCGTAGGCAGCTCTTTGTTTGATGCACTACCAGCTTATTTCACTGTTTATCACGTCTTCAACCAAAGGCGAGGAGCTAATCAGTGAAATCACCTGGTGAACTGCGCTTTCAGAACAAATACACGCAAATAACCTGTTAATCACCACAAACAATGAAAAAAAAAAAACAATTATGATCTATAATGAAATCTATTGTACAATAATACAATAGTCACTTTGTGTCATATGGCTCCTCTTCACCATTTTGCTGCAGAGAGCTGGCATGCTCTCCAGTGCCTGATCTGAATCCATTTAAAATGTAATTTTCCACAGAATAACACTCGACTATCAGAACAAATGTTGTTATTTTGGTCTAACCAGAAAATAAAGCATGAAGTTAATTACTGGTGTACCTTATATACGCGCACTCAGTTTTCTTCTACTTGGTTGCTATGTGAAGTTTCAAATGAATTATACTGCATGATGTCATGATGTTTCTGCCTCTCAAACCTGAGTCTGGGATGAATTCTTCCTCGCTGTCACTTCCCTCAAACTTACTGTCCGAGGGGGTGATGTTGGCTTGTCTCTAGGCTTCTTTTGCTCATTGAACAACCCTGTGTCCATCGCAAGTGAATGTCAGAGGATATATTCATACATTGAGCTCACAAATTGCTGCTCTGCACAATGAAGGTGTGTACCGTATCTTTAGAGGTTTGTGATCATCTCACTATTTTTTCTTGTTAAGTTGACTTTATTTAAACATGCAAAATACCGCAATTTATCTTACCGTCCACTGACCGCTTCAGAAATCGTTATGTTTTCCTTGTAGTCTGTCCCCCTTTTACCCTGAATAAGTGAACTGCCCTGGCCTGCCCTTTGCCCTGACCTCCCTCATGTCCCCCATCCCCCTCGTAACCACAGCGCTTAAGACCTTGCTGAGCACTGCACAGAAGGGTTGCCATTTCCTGCCCCCACACACTAAACCTGTCATTGCCCCAGGCCCACAGACCAGGAATAACTACCTCCAAAGCCGTGCATGAGTGTTTAAGCATGCCCCCAGTCGCTGTGGTCGTGGTATCTGATGGATCCTGCTAAGCCCCAAATCATTTCACTAGGAAAAGGTCCACCTTTTTTTGTCTAAGCTTTCACACTAGCTAGCTACTGGCAGTGAACAAATACCTAAGGGAATACAATCCCAGTGGTGAAGTCACTTAAATGCCAACCATGTGGGATATGCAGAAGTCATGACTTGGTTGGGTTGCTCCAAGAATTGCACTTTTGCAGTGCCCCAGTGGGGGAGCCATGTTTAATATGTGAGGACAGTTGAGCAACAGATGAATCCCGTGTTAACGATGCCATAACTACTCCCGAAGTGCCAACAACTCACACAGTCAGCGTGGAACGTTCAGCTCAGCCTTGTCAAATGGGTTTTCTTTTCCACAGAGACGGCTCACAATATGATGCCAAGTGACAATTTTCCTGCATTATTTCATTCTTGGAAATAATTATAATGACACAGTTTTGATCAAACACTGGTGAGCATAGTTTTTTGTGAATATAAGAAGGGGTGATGGCCTGAACACGTTCCACAGATACTTTATACAGGTGCTCAGGTGGTAAAAATTTAGTGATATTAATATTTAGTATGTTAGCTTGGTACTGCACAGTTGTTTATGTAATGCATACATTTTTTCCATTCTTGCAAACGGTAATATTAACATGCAGCGTGTGATGTCTAGCATGTAGGATGGATGCAGACAGTTATAATAGTAACCTGTTCATGTTCAGCATCTTGGACTGTTAGCGTTAATCTAAAAAATCCGGCTTGGAAATGTGATCATTTGCGTAGGACAAATGTGTTAGAGAAGTGTAAAATTTGGCCTGTTCATGGTGCTAAATGAAATCATCCATTCATGGCAATACATCCATAATTATTTGAAAAAAAGTGTCTGACCACGCTGTACTGTTCCCCACATCAGCTCTGTGGCTCACACAGAAAAGAAAGAAAAGCCAACCATCAATACATTGTCGGTGTTAAGCACCAGCATTGATGAAATGTCATTTATGGCTGAGTACAAATTTGATTAGAACTCCAGTGGGTTTTGAAATATTGAATGTCTGATTAGTTGTAGCTCGCAGACATACCAGTTTAATGCCCCAGTGGTGGGTTTGCATGCGCAAGATATTTTGATAGCTCAGTAAATGATTGATTCGCACTGGGAGTCTCCATGTGCTCTGTTGCCAGGCATGTGCACGTACAGAATGTACCATAATGCGTGTGGTTAATGTGGGCAGATATTCCAGTCTCTGTGTAGGCTAAGTTGATGAGCCCTGTCTCCTCCTGTGGCTTTTGTAATCTCTGCTCTCCAGACACGTGATGCATTTCTGCTTGTCTGTTTGTCTGAGAAATTGGCCTTTTCCAGTCAAACGCCTATTGACCATTGATTATGCAGCACATTCCTTCTTTAGTTCCTTAGTTTTTGGTTATTTTTGAGTTAGACAATGTTTGATTGTTGGCTAGGGCTGTTAAATATTTGATTTAGATATTAAAGGAAGGTTAAATATATTCTGATAGAGATCATAATCCACAAGAATTTGTTTGTAATGTAATGACAAAGTGTCTGACCTTATTCATTTTCAAGCCCTTGGCCAGATGGACAGACTGGTTGATGGCACATACAGTATACAGATTGACACAGCTAGCCCCTCAAATCCACCTCAACCTCAACTTCATGATTTAATCAGCGTAGTGTGGCTGAGCGACTGGAAAAAGACAGACAGAGGACTGGAATCTGTAGAAACCATCAACATAAAGGCATCTCCGTCCTTTCCTCTCGTCGGCTGCTACATGGCTTCTCTGCTGCTTTTAAAAAAAATGAGTTTTGGGCACCAGCTTGATCCATAAAGATCAGTTCTGCAGCTTGAAGCCAGATGATGTATGTAACTTAGATTGCTTTGCTACTGGCCAACCTGGCAGGCAGCAGACTGGACGGGTAGATGGTCGGGTTTTCAGGAAGATGGAAGTGCATGTAAAAAGAAAAATAATGCAACCCAAAGGAATATATAAGAAATATGTTCATATGCTTCTCTCACTTTCACACATTTTCAAGCATCTAGGGGATGAACACGCAGGGATGCCAAGTGTTTTAACAACTCAACTATTAGTATAATAATATATATGACCTTTGCAATGAAAGTTAGACAGCTTTACAGAGACTTTAACAGAAGCAGAATTTAAATATAACATGTGGTTTTTATAGAGGTAGACAGAACGAAAAGAGAGTGATGATAGGAGCTTTCACTTGTGACAAGAAGGTGCAGAGCTAGGCACGATTCAATGATGAAAGTTTGTCAGACAATGATAGAGAGAGAAAAAAATGTCAAATTTTAGCTTCAGGTATTCGTTATTACTGTTTGATTTAATTGTCTTGTATATTGCCCCATTGCCATTCAAGTATTATAGTTGTAATATGGCTTCTGTAAACTATGGCAGCATATTGTCAGCCTGGATGGAAACAAGTTCCAAAAATTGCAGTGGGACTCTGTTTTGTAATGAACCCACCTGAAAATCAGCATGTATACTTGACTTTGAGTTGTCTGTACATTGAGTCAAGAAGCCATGTGTAGGCTGCCTGTCCACTCTCGACAGGTTGAGGTTTGGTTTAGGATTTGAGTGGGAGGTGTTCTTGCAGCATGTCATGAATGGCTGCTTGTGTAAACCTGGGTGGGAAGGGCCAATATGGATTGGCCTTTTTACCTCAGCAACCCCATCAGCTGGTAATTGGCACCATATGTCAAGCAGACGGACCTCTCCATAATGTGCTCTTCTCAGTTCAGTCTTTGACCAAATGAGCCCATGGGAGGGTCAGCCTGCGACACTTGTCTGCCACCATGCAGGGATTCAACTAAACTAAACTCAAAGTTAAACTTTTTTCTGATGTTTACTTAAAAAAAAAAAAAAAAACCCAGCTCCTCTGAAAATGATAGTCAGTGACATTTTACGTACACCTAAATGTTGTTTTTTCCTGCCGCAAAGTAGTCCCTGACCATCCAACCTCAATGGATATCCCCATTTTGGAAAGTGTGGAGGAACAAGTTGAGGAAACTCAGTGTCAGTAAAAACAAGCAATGGTTAGACACCACTCCTTAACACACCAACTCACAAACACCACCTCAAAAATTCACCCGCGTCTGGCCAGTGGCTGGTCCCATTTTCCAGCCCTGGTCTGTTGCATAGCACGGCCTCCCGAGCAGTTAGGGGTTAAATGACTCAGTCAAGGGCATCTCAGTAGTGCCCCAGATGTGAACTGGCACCTCTCCAGCTAGCAGTTCATGTAAGGTATCAACTGGTCCATGCTGAACTTGAACTAATCACCCTCTGGTCTTCAAGCCTTGTCCTAGGGACTGAGGCTCAGGGGCAATAGACCGTCCCAGTAACAGTCCTACAGAAGATGATGGCTGTCTGGGTTTGGTGTTTTCAGGGTGGTAACAGCGAACTGCACGATATACCAGCTGATTTAGCCATTCAAGAGAAATATCAGAAAAAAATTACGTGATAGACCCAAAAATTTCTTTCCTAGTCAAACTGTCTGATGTTTTTTTTCACTGCCTTTTTAGTGCAAGAGGGAAGAGGTGAAATGACAAGCTGGCCTCTTTGAGAGAGTTCAGTGCTGTCGATGCTTGTCACACACATGGAAAACACTCTTGAAAGATTCACTGTTGGAGATGGACAGAAATTGCTAGTGCTGTCAAACACTGGTGACAAATCAATAGCACCAGCTTGCCAATGATTGACTAGCATCCCTGTCAGTATGTGTGTGGATGGAGAGGGGTGGGGGTTCACATTATCGCTGTGATTGTAGACCGTAAATAAGCCTGTTCTACCAATGCTGAGCACTCGCCATTGTTCCCTGGTCTTTGAGTGTGTGCAGTTTTGACAAGATGAGATTTTCAGACTGACCTGTCGACCCTTTTACATGAAGGACCACATGTTGGACTGCTGAACATGTGGAACCCTTTTATACCAAACCTTATGACGTGCAGCATCCCTGTTCACACAAGACATGGGCACGGGTCAGGCAGTACCGCTCATAAGTTGGTGGTGTTTATCTTTAATACACCTACACCTGCAGGCTGCAGGCTGTGACGCTTATCCGGGGATTATTGTGAACTTTTGTCTGAGTCTGGTCTTACGTGCTTGAATTAAAAGGCAGAGACTGAAACAGCAGCCTGGGGCAGTTTTAAATCACTCACAAACAGATATCGAATGCATTTATGCGGTTGCCGCAAAGCGCGTCTCTCTTTCTGTAAGATCAGTTTAATTTCATGGAAAGAAATCGTTGCATAACTAAGTTTTGATTGCCTGAAGCACTTTTATTTTCGGACAAGGGTAAAGAATGTGCTTCAATCCAACACGGTTAAAATCAGCTCGATATGCAGCTCGATTAAGTCAATATTGACGTGACCAAAAAAAAATACTTTTTTTCATGAACCGCTAAATCCGCTTATGAAATTCAAGAGTCCCAGTTGCTGAATCAGATTGAAAGCTCAAACAGTTTGCCACTTTCTAAGTCGTATTATCTGAAAATACTGCATTAACTTTTGCATCCGCTGGAAGAAAGAAAGAAAGTGTCTCCTCCTCAGCAGCCACATATCCAGTGTTGTTTTGAGTCATTTTGCCTAAATCTTTTGTCTTACAGCATATTGAATACAGGTTTTCAGCTCATTTAGATGTGGTAATACATGCTTTGTGGCTGACTTGACTCAGTTTACTGACTCTACAAACCAATGCTGTCTAGCATAATGTCTGTATTTCCTGACTGTATCAGCAACAGGAAAACCATCTCTATTTATCTCCCACCGTCTTTTTTCCCTCTCCCTCTTTCTCTCACAAACCAAAGAAAAACAAGATAAATTGAGAAGGGAGTGCACGTCTCGGACATGTTGTATGTCCACAATAAAAAACAAAACTTCACCAAAATCATCAAAGCATTTATAATCTGTAGTACTTGTATTGAGGAGCGGTACATGAGGTTTTTCCAGTCACACATTTAACAGAAAGCTGTCACTGCTCTCATTAGTGGTAACTCTGCCTCCACTTTTTCTTAACCACTCATTTTCAAATTGTCCTCGCTCAGAGCTCTGCTCAGCCAACCAGCATTCCTGGACTCTCTCAACAATGGTATGTGGTCTGCGCTTGGCCGGCCTCCCAATCCGCTCAGGACCGAGCGGAGCTGAGGACGTTCATCATCACACCTCAGCAGCCGGCTAAATTATGGTTTCCACCTTTGATGACTGACCAGTCGCTTCCCTTTGTTCTGAAAGGACAAAGCTGCAGTTCCCACTTTTTTTTTTCCCCTCTCCTCTGTTTCGCCAACTCAGTGCAGCCTTTTCTTCTTTATCTTCAAAAGATTATGAAATTGCTCCACCTGTAGAACTAGAAGGAATTTTCATCTCAGTATAGAAAGTAACACATTGTTTCATTGACCTTTTTTTTAGCTTCTCAGACAAAACGCTGAGAAGTGGATGTGATTATTAGTGCAGTTCATTGTCCCAGAACGTCAAAAATGTAATCCTTGCGAATCCAAAGCGTTCAAGGCTGTCTCTTTTACATGGAATGGAAGAAATTTGCTCTCTCTCTTCACCACATCTTCCCCAACATTGTTTTCTGAAGGAATTTCTGAGAGTGCACGAGAGGCCTCTCAACCACACATATGGCTCAGTCAATGCAGACAAGACAGATGGCAGCCACAGAATTGGAGTTGTGTAGATTGTAGAGGTGTGAATTATGTAATCTTTGTAAACTGATCTGAGCCCGTGTGTGTTGCTGTGTGTGTTATGAGGTCGGTATTTGGCCGTGGCTTGTGCACAGATAGTTGCCAGGCTTTGGCACTGTGGATTTTCAGGCTGGGAGATGAAATGCTGAAAGCCCCCTGGGGTAGCAGGGCGCACAGGGTGATCGGGTTCACCAGCGTTCACCTGCTCTGCCGCTGTGGTCAGTGTTAACTGAGAAAGATTGGAGGAAGCGACATGTGTGTGTGTGCTTTCTCTCTTCCTCTGTGTTCTGAGAGAGTTGATAGACAACAGACAGCACATCCATTGTTTTCCTAGGTGTAGTTTCTCCTCCGCTCTGCTGCAGATGCTTGGAAAACTGGGATCCAACCCCGGCTGTTTGGGAATGGACAGGAAACCCCACTCGCTCCCCCCTCCCTCTGTTGCGTCATTCAGCTCTGGAATGATCGTATTATGGTGCACTGTGCACATTTCAAATTACCCTGAGTGCTAGCCCACCTACTTGGTAAACTTTCATTCTTCTCTGTGCAACCCCCACAGTTCTCCAACATACTTTCCCGATATGCTGCTAACTGTGAGCAGATAACCTTCTAACTCTGTTTTATCCATCAAAAAGGCGCACTTCGACTGCACGGACTTGACTGTTTTTGAGGCGGCAGCTATGGTGGATAAACTCACTGTGACTGTTATATCAGCTCTTGTGAGGACATGTGTGCTGACCATACTTTCAAAAGCAGTACCACAAGCAGTCAAATTCTCATTAATGTCAAGTGTCTGAAGAACTGTTGACAGTCCATTGAGCTGGACTACACCTCGTTCCCACTTGTTATTTTCTGTTAACCCCAACTGACATGCTTTCCAATCGAGCACAGCTGGATGGCAGACCTTTTTCACTTGCCTGGAAGTGCAGGGCTTTAAGCAATCAGAAGAAGAAAAAAGCAGAAGGAAAAAAGGAAAACATCTTGACACCGACTCGCCACACTGATGAAAGCCTGTCTGCATGCACCTCAGAGCTGCTCACAGCCTATAATTGAAGAACTCAATTACCAACCTTACTGTGTGAGAAGTGGCAACCTTACCGTGTGACATATGGCATGTAATAGTGCTGTTACAGAGCTGCTTCGTTGCTAAGTTCTGCTTTGCTAGGTTACCTAAAAAACACTTGTCACATTTTTTCCTCTCGCCCCTCTGTAGACGGTGACTTTAGTCCTGTGAGAGCACTATTATCTTGCCTCCCGAATAACAGTCGAGGGAATTACAGGAGCATCTCATACTTTGGATAATTGCACTGTTTTAGTGTTTCTGACAATAGGGTTTGCCATGAAAATTCAAATCATTTAGTAATTATCATAAGAATAACCATGTAACTATAGTGTTGATTGAAAAAACAGTGGAGTTTAAGGGTGTTTGGACACACAAAAAGTAAACAACTGTTGTGAATACTAGGGTGTACCATGGTGACGCTGTACATTGGGTGACAATTTTGGTCGGTGGCTTACCAGCTGAGCTCCTTCAAAATGTCAAAACTACTATCTGCCGGTGTGTTTCTTCAAAGATAACAGTGGAGAGGAGACGAAAGAATGGTCTGATGGTCTGCCTTTGGAGCACGTTTCTCATTGTTATGTTTTTCTTAGAGTATATCAGCCATATCACACACAGCTTGAAGTTGTCTAGACACAAGTACTTTGCCTTGCTAGTCAGATGACTGTGATCACCCACGTTGTTTAAATCACAAGGTATTGGAAGGTCTGTTAAGGTTGAGCTAGCGGGTGGCTCTGCTATCTGATACAAGGTAAGTATAGACATGAATGAGCAGGATAGATGTAATTCATCATAACATGTGATTTCAACAAGAGTTACAGTCAAAGTTTATATTTTATTAAACTTGGCTGGGTTCATACAAGGTATACGGCCACATTTAAACCTACATTTAGCATTTTTTTTTATGTTAACACTGAATCAAATGACTAGCTTTTAGCCTCTTTCATCTCGTTGTTTTGGCTCTTTTGCACATTGACTGTATGGTGCAGTTCATCTGGCTGTCCTTAACCCACATGTTTAACTGGGAACTGCTGTTTCTGGCAAATAAGTTTGAAGAGTGTATAAAATCTGCCTGGCAAGAAACGGCAGAGAGTCAAGGTAAATAAGAGCAATGATGCCAACTTAACAACAAGAATAAATAGCTTTGTTTGTATAGTGCCTTTCAAACAAGAATTGAACCTCAAAGTGCAAAGAACTCACATGCACCAAGTGCTCCACGTAAGAAAAGACGTAGAATGAACATAAAGCAGGGATAGAAAATGTTTGTAAAAAAGATACAAAAGAATTAAAACCACCTGATGATGATAAAAACAAAGAGGAAAACAGAAAATTCAAAGCTCTCCAAATTCTCTTATTCCTTTAGTTTAATGGCAGTCAACAATTTGAGATTTAACTTAAATAAGCGCATCTCAGCCTACCTCACGACGTCTTTGTGACATTTTTCTAACGTGATTGGAGGAAAGAGAGTGACATTGTGAATTGGTTGCTGGTTTTTTTTTTTTTTTTTTTTTTTTTTTTTTGTACATTGTAATGGATTAGTCAAAGCTGTCGATGCGTGACACACAACATGTGTTTGCCACTGTCGAGGACACAGCCCCTCTGCTGGTGGAGCTGGTGGCCTGAGGGAAACTAAGATAAACAATATTTTGTTGGTGCTAAGCGGAAATAATGTCCATGCAGGCAGGGTTGAGGGTTTGGGGGGGGGTATAGGAGAAACACAGTGCAGGAATGAGGATGTTATATAAGATGAAAACTTGCCCAATCTCATTGGTAATCTAGTTCACCACACGTATCGTCTATCACTCTTACTGTATGATTAACATAAAGATAATAAGAAAAAAATCCCAGTGTGTAAATGTTGTAGGTATTAATTTCTCTCTGAATTTGGCTTTTATTGAATTTTATTTCTCACTCCCTTTGGTGTTTTTTTTATGTATTTATGCAAGGTTACAAATTTTATTTCTTTGAGCTCTGTTCAGTTTTTTGATTCCTTCTGGACATTCATTTAGTCGATACATGTTTGTATTGACATTATTATGTGCAGGTGGTGCACATCTGCTTATGCAGATAGTGTTAACAATTTGTGTCTCCTTTGTTATCTTCATCGAATTGTCTTGATACTCAACACAGATTGGATGTGAAACTCACTTGATATACCAACACAGCTTTGTTTGCCTCTTTTCTTAGATCAAAAGTGGTAAGATGGAGAAGGAGTGTCAGCAGCTGCTGCTGAGGAGCCTGCAGTACCTGGAGCGCTACATTTACCTCATCCTCTTCAACACATACCTGCATCTAGAGAAGAAGAACTCCTGGCAGCGCTCCTTCACTCTGTGGATGGAACAGGTACAGGATCTTCTACTGCTTCTGCCCTGTTGTGTCTCACTTTGATATTTATATGCGTTTGTGTTTTACATGTATGCATTGGAATTCCTTTTTGTGACACTGATGCAAGTAAAACACAGACAAACTTGGATTGATAACTAAGCAGGGTTAAAAATAATAACGCGTCTTCTAAATGAACTTGGTTTGTGTCAAAATTAGAACTCTGTGAGGTGGAAATGTCATGTTAATGCTGCTGGCATTGAGTCCCTCCTTGAATTACCCTTCAAAAAATATCAGAAAAGCCGCCTGTAAGCAGGATTTGTGCTGCATTCAATAAGTCAAGTGTTGCCTTCGGGCCCTAGAGGAGGGTGAAAAGACCTTTGTCATTTGCTGCTCTACACTTGTAAGATTTGCTGGATATTGCAGTTTCATTAAAATTGTGGCAGTAGAACAAATCTTAAATTACCCGAAAGGCCATGTGTCTTGGTGAAAGAACAAAGGTGAGGGGCAGTTGTTTTCATTTTTTTTTACTCTCAGTTTGTGCACATTGTGAACTGGTTACTGGAGTTTCATTTGGATTTTCTTCCAGGAATTTACAAGCTGGTTCTGGTTCCTCACACACTGAACTTCATAACGTCTCGGCTCTGTGTTTTTGTTGGTACATTAAGCGTTTGGCCAGCTGTGCCCCTACAGTAAAGTCGAGAATTTATGTGCATTCCAAACAAATGAGTAGTCTGTCAGTGGTACCCGACACACACACAAACAGAGACACACATGCACAGCAATTAAAATGTATGTTGCAATATGTTAAACTCACATGGTGGTAAAAAATAAGCACTTTGGCAGGTTGACAAAACACATTCAGTTTGATCACTTAAAGCCGCAGCACATAGACTGAATTTGAAATGTAACCAAATGATAAATCAGCATTATATGGTTTCATTTACATTTCAATGCATTTGGTTTTAATTAAAAGGTGTTATCCCAGCTTTAGCACTAAGGCTCAGCATAAGCTCTTAAATCACTTTTTTTTTTTTTTTTTTCATAGAACTAGCATACTTCCATCACGGAGCAAGCAACAGCAGCCTCTTACTTATGTTTTTCTTCAGGCTGAATGATGATTTATTTAAGTTTGTACTCTCAAACGTGTCAGAATGGAGCATTTAAAAACGTACAATAAAAGCAAACAGACAAGCCCAGGCCATGACTGAGACATCGGCCTGCAACTTCGCAGCCATTTTCTATTCTTATTTTCCGGTCGACGTCCTGGAGAAACACGGCCAAGAGCCTGGAATGTTTGAAAATCACTGAATGAAAATCTCTTCCTTCTTCGTCCTTATTGAGGTGGAATAAACTCAGAGAAAAAACGCGGAATTCCAAAATAGACTGGAACAATAGCTGTCAAAACAATTGTCACAGAAATATACGCGGTCAATCGGGGCATATTCTTCCTGTTATGAATAGCAAATATATGTGGTGCATCAGAGTGACTCTAATGGCCCAGTTATGCCATGAGAAAATACAGGAGTGCCCACAGGGAGCAGGAACGCTCGGCTGTAAAGCAGGCAACAGAAAACACTTGTCATTATTGGATGTTTCTGTATTCTATCATGTCTTTCTTCTGTCCTTCTGAAATTATGTTCTGTGTGGTTTTATAGCAAGTTTGAAAAAGTCACGTAGTGCAAATTATGAAACCCATCAAGCAGATCTTTAGCCTATAAAACCTTCAGCTCTTTCCTCCTCTGTTTAAACCTGCAATAACAGATTTTTTTATCCACTTTGGGGCAGCAGAAACAAGTTGTATTAGCCAACCTTTAGTTGATATGACAAACTTATTACCAATTCAGCAGTTATGGAGCAACACAATGATTCATTTGGAGTTGTGGCAAATGAATGTCCAATATTCACTCTCTATTATCTCTGTTTTTGGTCTCTACCACCTCCTGAGAGAAATATCTGACTCCTTCGCAGCTAAATGCTCCGCTGTGTTCACCAGCTAGCCGCTAACTGTGTCTGTCTGTTTGATGCTGCGCAGGGAATGTACAGTAAGTTTTTACAGCTTTTTCACTGAAAACAGCTGCCTGCTGCTGCCCGGAAATGATGCTATGAGAGCGGTGAGCGAGAACCGACAGATAAGCAGTGAGCTGAAGCTCATTACAGATATCCAGAAAGCTGAGGGGAGCTGCAGATTTAGGTGATAATTCTTTGTAGGTTTACTGTTTACAGATGTGAATACCAACGGTATGCAAACTATACCCTGTCTTCAGGACAAGCGATGCAAACACAGTGAAAGAGGTGAAGCATTCAAGCCATCAGTCAACCACAAAAGTCACTTGACAGTAATCATAGTTGAGATGTACTGAAAGTGCTTAATTGTTCTTAGATCACTTCAGATCATGATGATGGTGAGTCAGCCACTTCTAGCTCATTGTGGTGTACAACTGTTACTGCTCGAATAACTCCTCACCTCTAAGCTTCGTCCTTGATAATCACAAAGTTCCTCTTTTTGTACAGTTTGTGCATCCGCACTTCAAAATAGCATCCTTGAAGCTGTTCACTGTGACCATTCAGTGTTCATCTGGTCTTTTCTCACCTGATAGTGTTTTATTTTGGTAAATAATGGTGCAATACAGTGTCTTAAGGTGCTGTAGTTATTATATAACAAATTATGCCATGCATTTCTGAGCCTAAACTACTGTAATAGCCATGTTTACAAATGCAAATATATCATTAAAGGCAATTATGTTTCATTGGCCTCTTAGAATGAATAATAATCATAATGATCAATCTGCTAAATATGCACTCCCAAGTTGGGAATTTCGACTTCAAATTTTTTGGCAACTCTCCTGCATCTACTGGAGCACCTGGGGCTATGTCTGAGGTGGATGGCAAAAACAAGCCAGCATGTCCTTTAGATGTGGTGCTGCAGCCTGCTCCCACCTCCCTGGCTGCCAGGAAGGTGTGCAGGGAAACAGGTAACCTGGTCGGCAATCCATGAACTGCACAGAGAACATCATTCAGATGGCACCACAATATATCAAATAAGTCATTTTCCTCAGTGGAACAGCCTGAACTCAAGAGATAGTCATGCTATTTCAAGGCTGACAGCTTTTGCTAGTGCATTAGACTACAGCAGCATCAAAGCACTGTGCATCCTTTCTGAAATGTCAAACAAAATTGTGCAGTTAGTATGAGATGCTAACCTATGGTAAATTATCATATAGGTGCTGGTATTTAGATAATAGCATGTGCATGGCCAGCACAGACTAATACAGAAATGGAAATTGGTGGGATGAAAATACCTGTTGAATGTTTCACAGTGATTTAATATAATGTCCATTTCCACAGCACTAATTCTTTCATTACGGCAGTCATGTTGCACTCTCCACCCTGCTACTCTTTTTTTAATAGCAGTAATGTTTTCACACCAATTCCACTGTTTTCTCAGATTAAACATGTACTTGTAAAAGCAAAGTTGCAAGACTTTTAATGTGACACTTCCAAAGCAGCTGTTGAGTTTACTTCAGGTTATCTTAAGGTCATTGGGAGGAAAAGGCAAAAGGGAAAGTTATATTATCCTCTTGTGCACGTTTTCTGTCTTGTTCTTTGTATTTATGCTTGTTTTGAGCCGCAGAAGCAGCGGTCTGTCTGGATTGAATAGAAAATAAACTTCAATAACCTGCCGTAGCGCTCGACACTGTTTGAGTGACAGGACATCTCTGCAAAGTGCAGCGCACAGCACAGAGTTGTTAAGCACAAAAGCTTGTGCCAAACATGTCATTGAAGTAAATTACTTCTTAGGGGGAAATTTTCCCTCAATACACTGTACCTGCATAAGGTAGAAATTGATTTCACCCAGTCAGACTCTGTGGGGTGAGCCAGTTTCCTTGGCAACCATCCGGTTTTGGATTAGATGCCATCTTTGAGAGATCTTTATTCTCGTTTTGATCTGTTGTTTGAGTCCATGAGACACGCACAGAAAGAATAAAGATGTCAGCCATTCATCAGCCATCCAAATATCATTTTGTTCCATGTGCTTGATGCACATTGAGCTGTTCACCCTGTCCTCATGGCTTGTGTGGTCCATTGTTTCCTTTACAGCCTTTGCCTTCAGTGGATGAATTTGAAGTGAATCTCATGCAAATCATTTCCACGCACACTGCCAGCAGTCTACAAGAAAGTCAGTGATTCTCCAGAGCATGCAACATGGCATGACCTCACCTTTCCCAAGCTAAATAAAATTTAAAACCACTCAGACTTTTAGATACTCCTTCCAGGACAAGCTTTCTGTTTAAAGAACATTTCAGAGGAAAGAGTAATCGCTAAAAATAATACATAAGCACAAATGTGGTGCAGGAAGGCCTTGCGACATACAGTGCGTGATACATTTCGCGCCCACCTCCATCAGTATTGTGGTGTGTTTACTGGCCCACTTGCAGCAGAAACTGGCAGCAGCCCAACCAATCTGACCCAACCAACCAACCCAGAGGCACAATCATTAGCCTATCACCAGTGACCGTGGCAGGATCATTAATGACAAACTGCAACGCCAGAGGCAGCGATTGGGGGTCATCGCCATCCCTGGTCGTGCATTTGAAGCCGCGGTTACACAACCTGCCAGATCTGAGTGGTACAGTCTGTCCTGCATCCTGCACTGGGTGTGTGCATGTGTGTGTGCATGGACTAATTTGATCTCTTCAGTGGCTAAAAGCAGGAGCACAGTGTTCCCAGTCATGGAGGACAGCAGACTTTGCCAGCTGATATGCAGCCTCTGACCTATTTGGTCTTGATTCTTTTGCTCAGTCGGATTGTTTGAACACAGAATCATGTGTTCTGTGTTGTGTCACTGCAGGATCAAGATGCTAATTGCCACAAGACGATGCAGCAGGCAGCAGTACGCATTCAAAGCTATATATGTATGTATATATAGATAGATAGATATACATACACGTGTGTGTGTGTGTGTGTGTGTGTGTGTGTGTGTGTGTGTATTAGTCTTGGAAGTAAATCCCACATTACTGCCACATTGTGTGCACATTGGACAAATATTGTCCTTAGCGTCATTAGCCCATGTTGCCTTGTGGCCATATAGTGAGATCAGAGTAGAAACATCAGAGGAGTTATTGGAATTGAAATCCATGTTTGCTAATCCAAAACACGGCCCATTACACAATGGCAGGACTTGTGTACAGTGCATACCGTGGATGCCTGCAGGAGAGGTACCCTATCAGTCACTCCAGCTGTTTTGATGTGTGGCACAGAGGCCTCCCTGTCCCCCTGCACAGGCCCGGTATGTGTAGCCTTTGAGATAGCCGACTGTGGGAAGGACCAGCGCCTCCTTGCTGCCTTGCTCTAATGAGTATTGGCGTTTGTGATCTCCTCAATGCAGCATGAAAGACCTCTCTCTGACAGCTCTGCTTACTGTCACCCAGAAAGCTTGTCACCACATACTAACAACTTCCAAGGCGTCTTTACAAACAGAATGCAACAAAGAGGGCAAGATGCAGTGATTTACCCCCAACGATCAGATTTGTTTTTCACTTTGATTTATACTGTGCAGATGTAATGAAAGCTGTTTTCCACGTCTCATGGGGTTGTCTTAAGCTGTTATGTCCACCGCAGCAGCACCCTGAGCCATGAGAACTTGTCAGGGTCGCTACAAGATTTTCATTTTATTTATTTATCTTTATTATGATGTATTATATGGTCATTTCAAGTAAGTCAAGATGAAAGAAATTAGCAATAAACATTACATTGTTGATGTGATAGCTAACATTAGCTGGTTGTCAGAGCAATGCAACATGTTTTCAGGCATTAGCGTCAGATCAGAGCAACAGATGAAAAAATGTGTCACAGTAAACAGACGTAAAAGGAATGCTGACATCTGTCAGCTCGAAATGCTGTTTGAGACTAAACCAAATAAACTGAAATCAGACTGTAGAGTGAAAGCTAGCTGGTTTATTGGTTTTTGGCCACGCTAGCAGCGTTGCACTAGGATAACAGCTGCGGTCGGTCAGTTGGTCAGTCCATCACTTTGGACCGCAATCGGCTGTGAAATTTGGTCTAGATCAACTGTAATAACTCTGGTGATCCCCCAACTTCAGTTTGTTTAGTTTTAGTTTATGACAAAATACGTGCAAAACTTAAGACATTACCAATTAGCAGATGTTAAAATGCTAAACTAACATGGTTAACTTAGTAAGACCGGGTTAACATCAGCATGTCAGCAGTGTCATTGTGAGCATGTTAGCATGCTGCTGTTAGCATTTAGCACTGCTGTGCTTGAGTACAGCTTCACAGAGCCGCTAGCATGTCTGTAGACTCTTAGTTAGCAGTTATTTCTGTGGTGAAGAATGTATGTTATTGGAGTGTACTGAAGACATAGAAGGATTAACGAGAAGTGGGTGTTGTTGCAGATGTGGTGTGAGAAGTTTCTTTGGAGGTTTTGATGGCTCGGGTTTTTTTTTTGGTTTTGTTGCCATGTCTCTGTGTCAGCATTAAAATCCTTTCAACCATAACTGCTAATGAGTCCAATCTGACTGCAGCTGGTGAAGGAGCAAACAGAGCCACTGTCAAGATGGGCTGAGTATTTCAGACACAAAAGATTTTTGGTGGCGTAGAGATTGCATGCAGTCATGCTTGATCCTCTCCATCTCAGCCTCCCAACATCTCCTTTTGGAAAGTCTTGAAACCCTTTATTTCCCCATGAACTGATGAGCCTCTCTCTCACAACTCCACTGTTTCTGATTTTTCACTCATCGCCCATTTCAACAGCTGGTCTGTGGAGTAGATGAGTCAGGTTAAGTGTCCCGGTTAACAGCTCAAATCCACAGCTTCTCCTGGGAGTCCATCCACTGACTAATGGTTCCGCTGCACCCACTCATTTGTTCCCACGAAAGAGCTCATGCAGCAGTCATCCTGGCAGCCATCCAGGAACACATCAGGCACAAACATGAATGCACTGAAAGATCCGTCCGTGCACGTATTCACTATAAAAAGCTCAATTAAGATGGGCCGAGAGAAGCGGCATGATCATTTGTTCATAGTGAGACAGCTCAGGGGACTGAGGAAAGGTTTTTAAGTTTGTATCAGTGTCGACTCAACAAAGAAAAAGTTTTAGCGTTACATGATATCTATTGTAAGATTTGATTTTGCATTGTCAGCAAGTAGGTAATCTAGACCACGCTCTGCGGTGCCTTGTGTTTATTTCTGCACAAAGCTGGACAGCTAAGCTATAATCATTGTTAGTGAAAGGGATATCTTGATACTATTATTCCTGTTCATTGTTCCATTATGTCCTCCTCAGCATTCAACCTGACGGTGCATTTTTAAAAGTATCCCAAGCAGCACTTGGTACACGATTACCTCACAGCCTGGAGAACATAACCACAGTCATATTCTTCAGTTTTTTACAGTTTAAAAGTATGCATCCTCAAATGATGCCCCCCCCCCCATCCCAATGTTAAAACATCTCTTCTTGCACATTCCTGTACAGTAGACTTTTTGACTGCCTGAGGAGAAAAGGGAGAGGTGAAAACGGCAAAACGTTTGAGGCCATGTTACCTCCACTGAACGTCCCACAAACTTGCTTGTGGTTTAACCGTATCCTGTATCGATTCCAGGCTGAGCTTTTAAGCTGAAAGAGATAACTTTCCTGCGTGCTTGTGCGCCCCATAACGACGTCTTTAGTCTCATTCTGTTTTGTCAAATGAAGTGGCTGAACATCACAGTCCTGCACAGTTTCTTGAAGCTTCTCCTGCAGAGTAAACTAGGCAAGCTGTGGCACTTTGAGTGAGGTATTCAATCTTTAGGTTTTGCAGGAAGTCGTTGTCTGCTGGTTTTATTTGTATTTGTTTGTATTGTTTGGCTTTATGGCCAGATGTTTCTGGTTGTCCATGGTGCTTCCCATCAGTCCTATGGTGTTTGACAGCCACAGCAGACCATGAGTCAGCTTGACCTGCAGCTTAACATGAACACTGAACTCTGTCTCAAAGGAAATCTCATCCTGTTCCTCTCCCTCCTCATTCATTCAGTCATGACTCAGACTGAGAAAACCTGAATAACATATACCGTTCCCATGGTGTTGTCCCATTAGCAGACTTAAGTACAATAGTGAGGTCGTTGCTTTTCAATTTTATGTTAGTTAATTTGTAGTGACTACATTTCATTGGTCAACACTTAAAACCAAAATAAAGTGGATCATTGCACAAGAGGAGTCTTATAGATATACTTCAATGGTACATTTATATCGCGCAAGTTGCTTCTCATTCACTCACAGCCATGGCAGCAAGCAGCCATGCAAGGAAATGAGCTGACCATCTGGAACAGTTGGGGTTCAGTGTCTTGCTCAAGGACATTTCAACATGTGGACAGGAAGAGCCTGAGATCAAACCTCCATCGCCATCCCTGTGATTGGTGGACGAGCTGGTCTGCCACCCCTTCAATAGCTCATGATTATTGAAGAGAGTGAACATGTTTCAGCACACTCGTCATCAGGTCTACGTACTTGTGATTTGCACTTATTATGAGCCTCCTGCAGTGAGATGATGCACTTTAATTTCATCCTCGTATTCCGTCTTGCAGCTGCACATTGGATGCCATTTTTATGGATGCAGTGCAATGAGCAGCATTACTTCTTTGGAAATATTTTGCTTTTAACTCCTTTTCCCCAAAACTCTGTATGCTACGTTTCCCACAATGCAACTCAACAGTCTTTCATTTGACTTTCCGTGTCTTTCAAACTCCACACCCCACATTTTGTAATGCAAACCGTTATCAATTTTATGTCTCTAAGCCTGAGCTGAGATGACCCTGATGACATCATAGTGACATCATCAGGGTTTATTAAGAACTCCCTCCAAAGCCCAAGAAGACATCATTCCAAAAAAACCAGTAAAGTGTTCCTTAAACTTTTTATTCCAGGGATTTTGCTTGTAAACGAGTATTTTAACATGGTGGTGTTGATATTTTTATTTAAGTGAATGATCTGAATGCGTCCTCTGCCACTTCCTGTTGTTTCCAAACCCACAGGGCATACCTATTGTTCCAGTGGAACAGCTGCATATGTGGGAAAACCGTCAGATAACATGCTTTAACTCTGAAAAAGTGGCGGTCACAGCGTTTGTGTGGTCATGACGGACAAATAAAAAAAAAAGTATGGCCGGCTGTGTTGCCTGTTCATTAAAATTTTGTGTGTTTCTGTGGTAGGTGGCTGCCAGAGCCGGAGTTTATGACATCCTCAACCAGCTGGGCTTCTCGGAGTTTGAAAACCCGAGGGACACACCGCTGGCCAGGCTGCGCTGCCGCTGGCAGCAGCAACACATTCAGTCACTTCCTTTCCGAGGGGAGTTCATCTGAGAGAGGATCACTGTGAACGCACCAGGACAGTACTGTGCTTTTCAGAATAAAAGACATTTACGTTAACATTGTAATGCCTTCTGTATTTACCCCTGTATTATGCATATGTTCACTTCATCTATTGTTTGTTACTGCCTTTTTTTTTCCAAACTCACTGGCGATGTTAACATTTTGTTGGTGTTTCAGTGTTGAGTCTTAGCAGAATGTTGCTCCTATATTAGAAGTTGATATTTGTGCCTTTGCCTTTTTAATTAACGGTAGAACCTAGAATTTTGGTGTACTAATATTTATGTAACTTTTCTTTAATTAAGAATTGACAGAACTTTCTGTCCTTATGAGTTTTCACTTTTGAAGTTGAGACAAACTTTTAAAACTGTTCGAACAAGAGTTGAATGTTGTCATTGAGGAGAGAGGCAGAACCATCACTTCTGGTTGTATGTCACTTTTTTTTTTTTCTTCTTTACTTTTCTTTCTTCTACCCGACACAGCCGCCGTCAGTGGCTGTGCGTTTGTTTGACTTGAGGCTTTCACTTTTTGAGGAGATGTCCCGTGTACATATGAAAGCTGATGTTATTTAAATGTTTTCTAAAGCTGGTCAGAGTGGATGTTTTTGAGAGGAGATGCTGTCGAGTTTCTTTTGCTACAGTATAACAGCAGTGACCTGTTGTGCCTGTTTCTTTTTACATTTATTTACTTGTGTCATGATACAGGTACTAACAGTACAGCATGTCAGGATTTCTTATGCTAGTTTGATTTTAAGCTGTAAATATGTCTTTTTTTTTCTGAAAACGTTGGAGCAGTGTTTCTTAAAAATTGCATGTGATGTGAAGAACCAGAGGGATCATGTTTTATATTCTACGCATTCTTCTTCCTTATCAAAACATGGTGACTAGATTACCCACAATGCAACTCAGCCACCAACACTTGGGTTGGAGAGTCAGTGTTTGTTGTTATGCTAGTAGAAGCTAACGTAGCCTGGATTTGCTAGCCTTAAGCAGAGATATTAAGCAGCCTAGAGGGGTCTGATGAGGCCGCTTCTCTTGAAATCCACTTTTGGAATCAGAATCAGTTGATTCTGACTCAAGTGACATCACTGAAGGCAATATATCACACTTCATGCAGCTCCCTCTGGAGCCACGAAAGGCTTTTTTCCCCCACATTTTCCAGTAGTACTTTTTTTCAGTAGTATTCACCAAAACCTGTAAACAGACCTTGTTTTGTAAACTGGGTTCCCCTTTAATCAGCTCATCTCTCACAGACTTCCTAACCCTGGCCAGTAAACAGTTACAGTTTTGGTGACATTGCCAGTTATCAAATTATACATCTGGAAAATTTATGGTTGGAAAACAGCAAGGCCTTCAAATACTTGGTCTAACTTGGGTTAAAGAAGAACTTGATGAAGATAAATATACCTTTTAACAACAGTAGCTCATGTTGGTGGCATCAAAGGAAGGAGAGTTTTTATGCCAATTATTGTTTAGCATGCCTACATTTCCAGAATAACTTTTACTGTACAGTATTTCTTTAAAATCCCTAATATTTCTTTTCTTTTATTATTTTGATAATCTTTAATTTGCTAATATGTGTTTAGTTGTACCTATTTTACTTTACAACTACTTTAAGCTCAAATTGTGCATTAAAAACCACAAATCCTGCCTTAAAAACAGAAAGAGTGAGCCAGAAAAAAAAATTAAAAAAATCCCTCCGTCAGATGCCTTTCATTGCTATTTTAATCATGTCTGACAGTGTGTCTGTACTGTGATAATTGATTCAGACTAAGTGAGCAAAAAGATTGTGATTAAATAACTTTTTATGTTTGAGAGAATCCATTACAAACCCATCTTCATGTGACTTGATGAGAGAACTTGTGCAGGTTGTGATAACACCGTAACGTCTTCGCTATGCTCTTAATTTAATGTTTTTGGGTTTTTTTTTTTTTTTAAATAGACGCTCCTCATAGAGGCAATGTATTATCATTTATTCACTCTATGTGCCACTTATTGTCTTTTTTGGGGGGCTAAAATAAATAATTCAAATAGATTTAATAGCCTGTGTCTACTTTTGGTATCATTCTATTGTTGACTTTTCTAAGGAGAAAAATATCCGTGTCAAGGATTTGGATTTAAAAGGAGATTTTAAAGCAATGGGAGGATTTTCAATAAAACAACGCTGTGCATCAGAGCCAAATAATTGTCTCTTCCCTCCTCGGCTTCCTGTCTTACCCCCTCTTATCTCAGCATCATCTTGTGCTCTAGATACGCACCGCTAAGACTCCGCTCGCATATCCGGACGGCCTCTTTGTCTTGTGTCAGTGCCAGCCTCGGAGAGCGGAGCAGGTTATGAGCGTCGAGCAGCATACATTTACACAAAACAGATGATTCATTGTTGGGCTGAAATCTTAACATATTCCGTATACAGTAATAAAGAGCTTAGGCAGATCAAAAGACTAATCTGAGGTGCCTTTTGATGTGGACAGGTAAGGTCTTAATTAAAAAAAAAAAAAAAAAAACATATAGTCACTCTCAAGAATGGAGGGCTGTGTGGGGATTAAAAGCCACCGGCCGGCACATCAGTGAAGCTCACTTGGCTTTGCTGGCCTGCTTTGAAAGGCTGATATCCCAGATCACTTCCCGTCTTGTAAGTGCATAGCAGGCTTATCTGTGGGAGTACGGAAGTTGTTAGGATTTTATCACACCGCAGCCTATCCTGGATTATTGTAAATGGAAACCAAGCGCTCCAGATTGAAATGCTCCTTTTATAGTTTATTACTCTTGTTTCCTTTCTACATCATTTCAGTTTATCTACTTTAGCCCTCTTTGTGAGAGGCGGCTGGCACCATCTGGGATACACAGAATATACACAAACACACGCCTTTATAGAGCATAGTGTCCGTTTTGGAAATTTCTCCTAACTCCACCAACAGAGACAAATTGGTTAAAACAACATTCGGATATGGAGAGGGGCTATTCAGTTGCAGCATGTGGCCAACTTGACTCCGGGTCAAGATAAGCCCAGGACATGAAGACCATGCTTGGATGATATAGCGGCCCCTTGCCTTTGAAATCTTTTCCAGACTCATTGAGATACTCCCCAATGTGAAACTCAAGCTAGCGGTTCTGAAGGATCCCGAGATTACGGCGGACAAAGAGCGGCTTTGAGAGGTGAGCAGTGAGAGGGGATGTAATGAACTTCATGTGAAAAGCTTCCCTCTGCAGATGAGAGAGCTGTTCAGGAGAGGAGGCACGGTGCTGGTGCGCCGCCGTCCTCTTTGATTGTTCTTGTGTGGATAAAGGCAGCATTACAAACACCTCAGAGACTCAAGTGCGCTCTCAGTCCTCTCAGGGATTTATCAAAAATAACACGACTGTGAAAATCTTTGAAGGGATGTCTTAAATGTGCACTGGCAAATACACATCTAGGGCTTCATTTACCATGGGCAATAATGCACAATCCCTGATAGGCTAGGTATTACACACTCCACTGAGCAAGGTAATGAAAAGTCTCAGCTGGCAGGATAAAAAATACTGATTGATAGAGAGGGAGAGAATTGATAGATAGCTTTTAACTGCTCTTTATTTTCCTCTGTTTGATCCATTGAAATTTATCCCACCGACTAAGGTTTTGTTATTTAAAGGCCCTGATTTCAAGAGGCTTGTTATCTTGTTGTTTGAGCTGCACTCGACTTTAACTGCATAACAAGATAGCAAATTCTGAAAGTGGAGCCACTGACGACAGCGTCTCATGAGTAGAAATGCCTCCGAATGGCTACACATACACAGTACAAATGACATCTGAGACACTCTGCACTGTGTGTTCTTACCATGTTGTTTCATGCAGGCCATAACAGCCCAGATAACATTCATTACCAGGGCTGGAATTGAAATAAAAAGGAAGAAGGGGCACGTAGCAGCATCCCCTAAAACCAGACAAACCAAAGAGAGAGAGACAGAGCTCACGTGGATGAGGGAGAGAGAGGGAACGTGAGAATATGGACAGAAGTGTCAACGTGATATGAGGCCTAATGTTACTCTACGCTCTGTGGATTATCAGTGAAGTGTATGAGCTCCATCGCAGACTGGGGTCTCTGTTTACAGTGACGCAGTGACAGATGAAATGTCTGTTTCCTCATTGTGCCGCGTTATTATGAACTATAATTGGTCGAAGTGGTCATGGGTCACATCTGCAGCCCACATCCAGGCGTGGTCTCTCCCTCCACACCTCCTTGCAGTTCTCATGCATTAGTTCAGTCGTGTTGAACGTGCAGTTGCTGTTGCTTTGAGATAAAGTATGTTGGTGTTGAAGTTTGCTGTCTAAGCATCGCGTAAAACATTCTCAAATTAGTATAATTTTATGAAAATAAAGGTTACATTTATGCAATATGTGCACAACACGTTAGGCTTCCATACTGCTTTAATAGCATCATCTAGCTAATATCTCATCTGCCGTTAACTTGAAAGACAGACCACTTTAAGTTATGCTGACTATGATCTGATTATGAGCCTATGCATACAACAGCTTAAGAACCGTCACACAACTCTGAAAACCTTGAAATGTGGACTCAGCTGTGCTTTGAAGTTGTTGTGGCATTATCTCCTTTACTTTCTTAGAGGCTTTTCCTACACTGAAGGACTACAAAGAGAAGCACTGAAGCACCTTTCCTTTGCATTTAGGGAGTTCAAACTGCTCATATCATGGCTGCCACTTTGATACTTCTGGGTCATTTTACTCAGGGACCCTCCAAAGCCTAAAAGTCTGTTTGACCATAATCTTGGTCTTTTGGGGTCCCTATTGCCTGGTCCGTAATCCAAGAGTTAAAGGAATAGTTTGACACTGTGGGAAATATGCCTGGATGAGAAGATCAATGTCACTCTCATGTCTGTCCTTTTAATATGAAGCTGCAGCCACAAGATGCTTAGCTTAGCTTAGCTTAGCTTAGCTTAGCTTCGCACAAAGAGTGGAAGCAGGATTTAAAAAAAAAAGCAAACTGTATTTTTACACGGGTTACATGTGGGACTCAGGACCAGACAGAAGTCCATCAGATACGACTAAACGAGACTGTTTCAGCAAGAGCCCCCAAACGACATCTGGTTACGTTCAAGCGACAAGACCGTATTAACTATAACGAGAGTAAAGGAGGAAGTAAGGTGACGTTATAGGGCGACAAAGTGCGAGTATGAGGTCGCATCTGATGAATGGGTCAACACAACCCTGGACTTTAACGCTGCAGACAGCTGTTTGGATGCAGCCAACTCTGTTTCTCTAAAGCTTGACCACGATTGTTCCTTGAACTTAACCAAGTGTTTATTATTGGAACCATGACGATGAAGGTCCTCTAACCTCAACAAAGCATTTATTTTAACTCGACCATGATCTTTCCCTAAACTTAACCGAACCAAACCTTAACCATACAGCTGTCACATCAGAGGATGTGTTTGTTCTTCAGCAGTGTTTTGTCGCAGCTCTTGGAGGCACAGAGAAATGAAGCCCTGCCAGTAGTGGCGCCAGATCAGAAAACACTCGTGTGTCGTCCTAGAAAGCAGCGACAAGCAATTCTTCTTGTACAAAACTCTCATCTAACTCTCTCCCAATAAAGTCTGACTATTCCTTTAGCTTTCCACAAATTCAACTGGAAACTGTTGCATAGTTTTTGAGACATGAAGAAACAAACATGAAGCATAAACCTCGTTGGTGGGAGAAAAACAGATTCGGGAGCGCTGCTGCAGCCACAGCGAGGACTCCCACACTCATTACAGACTAATCACATTTTCTTAAGGGAGGTCAAGTGAAACTCATCGAGTCTGACCCGGGTCATAATTCAGCGCTCATTCTGAACCTTTCAGTCCCAAATCCCTCCATCCACACAGGGCAGAGGACCATAATAACATCTTCTTCAAGTCGCTGGTTTGTAACTTGGCAAACACAGACGCTCCTCTTCCCTCAAGCTGCCGGGCAGACCAGCAGCTGCTTTGCATCTCCCTGCATCTCGGAGATGAAAAGTCACATATTTTCTCAGCACGCTGGCATGGCTAGACCACATTACAGCACACACTGAGGCATCCGCAGCTCCACAACACTGCACTGTAACTTCTCCCGTCACTGGAAACACAGCGAAAGAAGCCTGATCTTTGCAACTCCACCCTCAAAGGCCGGACGAACCACTGCTCAGCAGATTAAAATGTTTCTGTCCGATTCAGATTTTAAGTCAATTTATCTGCGCTGGAATTCGGAGCATGACTTAGAAAGACGTCTCTGTGAAGTTTGGGAGAGGAAAGAAACAAGATGTTTATATTTTCAAGTGTTTATAGTTCGATAATCTGAAGAGGACTGGCTTCCTCACATGAAGGACAGAGTGTTCTAATGCGAGCACTGTAGTAGAAAATTGTTCTGGTGTGTGGACTAAACCACAGGCTGTGAGTGGAGCTATTCATTTCAGAAGGGAAAAAACAAGGCTTCTAATTGAATACTATGCTATATTGTGGAATGTCATCCTGGCTTTTAGACACAAGCGACACACAAAACAAAACACTCCAAACAGTATGGATGGAAAAAGAGCATAAAACTTCTTACAAGGCAGTTAATGGTTTCCATCTTTTAATGCTGTGAGTTCAGTTTCCATCGCTTATTAATGTTCAACTCCGGATCACCATCCAGTCCTCTCATTGCCACCCAGGGGGGATGACTGCATAAAACCCACACCTGCTCTACATTGACCATCCTGGGAGAATGGAGCTAATCAGCCACAGAGTGAGAGAATCCCCTGCGTGGGGGAGGAGGTGGGCCAGACCGGCAGAGCCCAGACACGCTCGAGGAGCGGCGGAGGGAAAAGAATGTCCAGTCTAGACACCTTTTTCCTCAAAAAGTACCTGAAAGTCAAAGCTCATTTCAACCCAACCCCCTTCTCTTCCTCCGAGAAGGATTCCAGAGTTGTTGGTTCAGTCTCTGCGTGGTCATGTCTGACTAAAAGTCTGGACTCCAGCAGGGCGAGCAGGGGCCAGAAAAATCCCGGTTGCTTGAGCAGTCATCCAAAGTTTTAACAGGCGGTCATTCCACCGATGAAATCTACTGTACAGTTTTCACACCTTCTAAGCCTCTAACGATGGTGTTGGATTTGTTCCCTTTTTGCAAAAGGGAGCATATGCTCACAGTGACATCTGCAGGATTAGTCCAGATTATGAAAATTTGAGATTTGAAATGGCATGAGGTCATTAAATTGGATAATAAATGGTGTGCTTTGTTCATACTGGAATGCAGTAGACATGGAAAATGTGCATTAAATCTACGTTTATAATGATAGGCTTCATTTTGAATGCTATTCCAGCACTTAACCTTACCTTTAAATGCACTTTATTTGCCCATTTACAAGTAGGTTCACGTTTTTTTTTTAAACTTTATCTTAAATCAACGTACATTTTCACAGCTTTTGGATGTTTCTCCTCTTAATACGGGCCCTGAGGAGATAGAAAGCACAATTTCAGTGTTAGAGGTGGTCAAAGTTACACCCTTTTAGTGTGAGATTCCTTCCTTATGTTTCCACAGCTAGATTTTCCTTGCCGACCTGCAGCAGAGAGTACAGTAAATAACACAAAAAGGAAAGTTTGTACCAAAAAGACTATAACTCTGGCAGATATTTACTTTACCCCCCTTTAGATGCTGAAGCCTCTTATTCACTTTGGTGTATTTTGGCACAAAAGTGACATAGGGAACAATTACAACAACCAAAATCCGTCTCAATGCACATAAGGGCGTGCGAGCATTGTTTTCAGAATGACTAAGATTGATAAAATGTCTCCTTTAAACTTTCATCCAGTATGACAGAAGTGTCTCTGGCTTTGATTTGATCTTCTCTAAACACACCCTTAATATATATCTGTGTGTTATATTTCTGCTGTACTTTTGACTGTAGATTGCTGTTATTTGTTGTTATGTACGCATGTCTGTGATTTACGTTATGCGTCTAATGCACGCCTGCTGGAAACCAAAATTCAGTCCCCCTTCTCTTCAGACGCGTGCACTGGAACTCTCTGACCTCTGCCATCCCTAATTTATCGCCATATCTATCACTGGCATGTGTTTGTGGACCAATGTAAACACATATGAGTGATTGCCTTGCATCTGGAAGAGTTTTTCACCCTCTTGAAGAGAGCAAAATAGATTTTTAAGAGGGAATATTAGCTGTGGAGGTGGGCATTTTTGCAGGATATGATGATATAACAGTTGCTTTTTTTTTTAGTTAAAAAAAAAAAAAAATCGCTTGGCTAAATATGTGGTTGTCTAGTGGGGAGAAGGCGCTCCCACTGTTGGCTGGTAGTGGCTTCAAGTGGAGCAGTTGAGAGTCCCGCAGCCGAACCATTGGTGCGTAATGGTGCACGACTGGACGGCAGATGTTTCACCACCGGGACACTCTGTCTCTGCACACTTTATCTGAACTCTTCCGACTTTTTTTTCTCAGCGTAGGCGTGCGTTAACTTGCGCTCCAGCCTTTTTAGAAAGTTATCTGAGGAAGCAAAGGACGAAGAAGGAAAAAAAAAAAAAAAAAAAAATTGGGCTACCTCTTGAAACCGTCCCGGTTTTTACCGGGGAGTTGTCGTCATCAGCACCCCAGATTTCCCCCCCTTAGCGCCCTAAATGGATGGGGCAGTCTCGGTCTATGCATTTCAGCACAGGCCAAAAGATTGGAAACAACTTGCGAATATCCGTCAGTTTGGCGTCTAGAGGGAAACGCTCAGAAATGCCCGGCTGCTTCGCTGCAGCTCAACTCTGAGGACTTTTCTCCTGCATTTGAGCGTTTTTTTCAGGAGGAAGGACTCTGTTCAAAGTTTACAACAGAAAGGAAAAGTCAGCGCTGAAGCGGCAGCTCTCACACTATAGCCCTCGCTATGGATTGGATGTATTTATTGATGTGCTTTTCACTCAGTCATCTATTTTTGGATCATATTTTCGCTGCAGAAACACATGGTGAGTGATCCATTTGTTTTCTTTTTGCGTGCTATTGCAGTGTGTATAGAAATGCAATCTGAATTGTGATTGTGGTGAAATAATGATAAAAAGTGATGGTCTACTGTTATGGACATGTCAACATAATAAGTGACAGCCTTACTGTTCTGGATGAAGTCAAGACAGTTTGTTGAACTGCTGGATCTCCTTTTATGTCCACATTATAGCCTGCTCCGCTTTCATAAAGACAGCATTCAATTTCAGCAGCCTTATTATATGCTATATAATATAATAAGAAATAAAGTTTAGTTCTGTCCTCTATGATACATCTTTTCAGTCATTGGGCATACTTTGCTCTGTAGTCTTTTTCCATAAGAACTTGCCCTACAGCTCTGTGAATGTGATTCTCACTTGACACTGTCTGTCCCATCAGAAAAACTCTCTGGAAAGTTAAGTGAATATGGTCTTATCGTGCCATTCAGCACAGACTCCCATGGCCGGTACATTTCTCACGTGGTCTCTGCTGGAAGTGGAAGTAAAGGTGCTGCTGCTGGTGCTGCTGCTGGTGCTGCTGCTGGTGCTGGTGCTGCTGATGCCTCCTCAACCGTTGGCAGCAGAAGAAGGGTGGCCCGCAGTGCCCCCGAGATGCCCTCGGTCACCTCCGCCTCGACTCAGCACTTGTTTTTCAATGTCACCGTGTTTGGGAAAGAACTGCACCTCCGCCTGAGGGCCAACAGGAGGCTGGTGGCCCCGGGGGCTTTTGTGGAATGGCAGGAGGACTTTGTGGAAAAAGCCAAGGAACGTATCTACGGGGACTGTGTTTTCACTGGGGATGTGAGTGACATGCCGGAGGCCTCAGTGGCTATCAGCAATTGTGACGGACTGGTAAGTCACCAGTGGATACTTGAAATGTATGTCTGATGAAGAGAGCTGTAGCAGGGGGTTAAAATGTCAAACAGAATGTGGAGGGTCGTCATGTATTTATTCACCTTCAGAAAAAGCCACTTAACATATTCCCTGACCTAAGCTTGCACGTGCATCATGCCCTTACATAAGACCAGTACAATAAAGCAATATCCCTTCTTAAATCTCCTCTGAGTGTCAAACATTCAGCCCTGTGTCTGCTTGAGACGTGGCTCCAAGTTTGTAATTTGGCCCTTTGCTTAGAGGCTATCATTTTCAGTTACCTTATGTGACCAGTTTTCGCTCTCTTACAAACGCATTAAAGCTTCCATAGACTTCTCAAACAACTCCTGCATCATAATTTCTATTCTTTCCATCTGTTCACTCAGTGTCTTCCAAACCCTCATATTTTTGCCAAAATACTCCCCTATACACTAGCAGGCACATGTGGCAGTTTGAGTGTCGGGATACTGCTCTTCCATTGGTCAGGAGTTCTTCAGGCAGCCAGTGATTGGGCTAGAATCGAGTGGGTCTGACCAAGCTCGAAGGGTTGTGCATGAGAATAGAGACAGGAGCAGAAGGGTCTGGATATTAACTATGAATCCATTATCAGATCTGAATGCTTTCATATTTCTTTCTTTGGCAAACAAACTATGGCTGAGTACAGACTGTCGCTCATGCATAGCACGTAGCTGGACAATAGCCAAGTTAAATTTTTTTTTACCTAAACCTGCATTAATTGATTTTTTTTTCCCCACTTGGGGGCAGCACAACAGGTGGTCAACACAACATCGACATTACCTGATATGGTGAACATGAGGAGCAATATTAGCTATTATTTTGCCATTGTGTGTCTGACCGCCTGGCAGACATAAGTCTTTTTATCTCCTTCAGCCTCTGAGAAAGGTGACTCTTTAGCTGCTAAATGCTCTGCTATGTTATGCTAAAGTTAGCGCCATCTGGTGCGCCAGGAACCTGCTATCGGAAGGTTTTCTTTGTCCGTAAAAAAGAGTGAGGACAGAATTTGGTTGGAGCTTCACAAATCCAAGTATTTTGCCATCCAGGAATCTCATCCAAAATGGAAACCCTGACAGGCACTTTATTTTGGCAAAATATGAGTGTTTGGAACATATGAGCATATGGATGGACTTTAGAGATTATGCTGCAGGAGTGGGTTTAAAAAGTTTCTGAAAACATTCTAGTTAAACCTAAGATGATATAAAGTGAAGACGCAAACTATAAACATTTTACAGCTTACAGGGGCCATGTTTGATTTTAAATTTCGGGTGAAAAATGACTTTAAACAGCTGTTTTAAGCATCCTCAGTAATGGCTTTCTTTAATTGGTGATATTTTAGGCATAGCAAGGTAAAGATTTATTACATTCAGACCTGTTTGTTGTCCAGAGCGTCTCCTCCTCCACCAATCTATTCATCATTGTCCTCCAACACAGTCATTTGGGGTCATCATGGCCTCTGCGTCGCACTGTGATAGACTGGAGCGATGGGATGTGAACTGAGCCACTAATGGATGTTTGCAGTCGAGCAAATTAGAGTGAATTTTCAAATGCACATGTGACATTTGAATTGGCAGGTTGGCCTAAGTGAGGCTACTCTTTAGCTTCTCTGAGTCAGCCCTTTGAATTGCTCTGACAGGAATGTCGTGTTGAAGATAACCCTCTGACCCAGGAGCTTTGAAACCCTTCAAATGACACAGACAGAAAATCTCAGTTATGAGTCCGTTTGTAAACTGTCACACTCGGAGTGAGAAAACCTCCTTTTTTTCGACAGTTTCATCTCTCTCTCTCTCTGTTTCTTCATATGCTTGTGAGGACAGTTGAGCTTTTTCTGTTGCATCAGCACAAACAATGTCAATGCCGTCTCTGAACGCTTGCATTGTTTGTCATCATCACCGCATTTTGTTGTTCTCAGAGTCTTTCTGTATTCAAGAAACCACACTGGAGAAGCCACTTCTTTCTTAATGTGACAACAGTGTGTTATGTGTGGGCAATGCCATGCTGTGTTCTGATCACAAGGTCATTTCCTGAAAGGTTGTGTGCCCTTCAGTGATTCAATTGTAGAAGTGACGCAGCGGCACTATGCAGCACAATGCTGTATTCACCTACCAGTACGATATGAAAGGTATTGTTTGTTACACACCTAAGCACAGCAGAGATGACAGGCTTCATCCCGATGTTATTTGATTTTAAGCAAGGCCTGATACGGATAGCAAAGAGCTGAGAGTTTAGAAGTTATGAATTATAGAGAAGTAAAGCCACAAGCCAGGGAGTTATTATCACGGACAAGACAGGTTTCCTGTTAAGAAATTTGATTTGAAGGTCAGCTTTCATGCAAGGGTTGCACAGTGCAAGAAACAGTACAATGGAAACAAGAAACAAACAAATCACATGAAGCAAAGACATAAAAACAGGGATAGAAAATTCATGTGAAGTCACTTGACAATAATAAGAACTATGACATAAAAATAAGGAGGTAGAGTTGTTGATGTTGGGATCTGTTTGTTACACATGTGTATTTCTGGGATATTGTGTTTGGAAAGACATGCTGCTGTTGACTTTTCCAAATGTCAAATTTCAAAGCTTTGAGCATCTTAAACAGCATTGCATTGGCCTGTACTGAAATGTGATAGCGGCAGAAGTCTCAGAAGTAAAACCAAATCTATCTCCTTGAAAAGATACCACTCCACGCCTGTTTTTTGCGATTTGGACCAACTCACTCTTTAAAGGTTGCCGTCAGACTCTTAGGAATATCGTCCATGTGTTTCCTTGCATCAAAGCCAACATAAACATGGACCTGTCTGTGCATGCAGGGATGTTGGGGAGCATTTGAAGGTGCGCAGACAGCTCACAGGCAAATTATTTAGTCTAAAGTGTGTGCTTGATGTGGAAGGACGTGAAGAGATCATGTCTGATGAAAGGACCCAGTTTGAAAGGAATAAGAACGTGACTCATGTGCTGAGGTCACTGCATGTGGGCCAAGTCCTTGATATGCACGACATTGTGTGTCCTTGTGTACCACCAGCACTCCATCTTCAAGAGTCTGTTTGACAGGTTCCCTTGTGGAGAACAGACATATGCTGTATTGGACGATTGGAGAAGATATATATCACAGCTGCAGAGATATATTCTCTGCAGTGCTGGATACAAAGTGCTCAGAAGAACCACTTCAGTACAACTTTAGTTTCCACGATAAGCTTTGCTATCAGTGTGTCCTCTGCAGTGAGGGCGCGCACACACACAGATGAACACTCAGCATTACATCACCAGTAACAGATTACTTTAATTTGGTCTGCTGCCATTTGTCGGGAGGCGCATGATTTATGGCATTCCAAGATCATGACAGTTCAGACTTGCATACAGTAAAGCTGCAAATTCAGTGGATATCTTTTGGATATATTTGACCTCGCAGCCCTTCCACACCGAGGCTGCACAGAAGGTGAATGACTCCTGAAACAGACGTGCACTTTCAGTTTCATTTTGATGTAATTTATGTGTGATTGACCAAGATGTCTGCGAAATCTCCCCGTCTGACTGGAACTCCTGCCGGATGGCAACAGCTGTGCGCTCCAGACGAGCATGACTATTGTTATAGAGCGATGAGTGATGGCTATGATTACACCGGTGCTGCTCATGTGTTGGGAATTAGTGCAGATGACGGGCTGATTGAATTACATGTGTGATGGAAACACGAGTGCCGGATAACCGCAGTCGGAAGAGCGCTATTTTTGTGTCCATCAGTTAAAAAGAGAGGGAGCCACCTAGCAACAGTCGGCAGTCAGTTGGCTTTTTTGGGGTGGGGGTGGTGGGGGCAGTTTTCCATCCATTGGAGATGGAAAATGCTTGCATAAATTCTTCTATTCATGAATGTTTGCAGGAATTCTGTACAGGGCTGGTCCCAGTCCAGTATTCCAGTATCCTCCGGTGTTCCAGTACTCTGCTGGCACGGAGGTAAAGTCACTAAATTAAGAGCTCCATCAGTGGAAGCCCAACGTCTCGGCCAATAACGTGATTTATTTCCTGTCGGTCTAATCTTTATTTGCTGCAGTTACAGCATGTCTGCCGAAACATGTGCTCGTCCAAACGCACACTGCAGTACAGGACACACACGTGCACGCACACACACACACGTGCACAGACAGGCACCAGTGAATGTCCTGAATCACATCAATACATAACAAACATTAAAAATGGCCCAATAATATATCACTATATTCTACCTACTACTTCCACTGGTGGAGCCACTACTAAAACTACCACTTCTACTATTGCAACTACTACTACTACTAATACCACTACTACTACAGCTTCTGCTACTACTATACTTCAACTACTTCTTCTTCTACCACTACTGCTCCTACTACAGCTACCACTACTTGATACTGCTAGTATTACTACTACTACTGCAACTGCTACGGCCTTTACTGTTTCTACCACTTCTTCTAACACCATCACTATAACTAACAGCTTTTGTATGAAAATCAATTAGCCAAAAATAGCTGCCTTGTAATCTTCTACTTTAATTAAGTGCTCTACTTAATGGCTAAATCATTATAATTTAATAATTCATAATTATAATCTCCTCTTTGATGTCAGGCCTATGCAGATGAGTGCCGGTGATTATACGTCCAATTTTCTCTCTATAATCTGCGTCTTGACCACCAGCTATGCTTGCCCTTTGTGGCCCTGCACAGTGAGACGTGAAAGCTGATAAAAAGGAATCAGGTAGTAATCCCCTGCTCCCACAAGCTGTCTCATACGATTATTTCAAGCCCGCACCTCTGCTGAGTCCAGCACCACTCAGCCATGCCTTTACTCCCCGGCTTATTGATCTTCCTGATTTTCATCCAGCGTCACCAGCACGTCCGTGGCCATCAGTGACTTATGAATAGTGCATCAGAAGTGTTATTTCGTCCTGCCTTATAGGTCAGATAGGTCTAGAATGCAGGGCAAAATGACCTCACGAAAATTATTATGCATGCCTTGATCTCAGTGGTTGACAGAGGATCATCATTCTTCTCTCTGTCTCTCATTTGTGGATCAACAAACAGAGTGCCTGGAACTGAAATTACATGTTTCTAATCAATCTGCCACAAATTACAGGTTAAGCTCCTGGAGTGACGGATGGACTTTGATTCTGTTGCTCAAATGTCCGTGGCCTGCGGCACTTGTTCCATTTTTATTTTGTGTTTGTCATTCGTGCTCTTTAAGGATGTCTCTTTTAGACTACCTCGGTGAAAGATGAAAAAGACCATGTTTGATGTGTGTCACAGCAACAGCGGTATATTGCGACATTGTTTGCCACTTACCTGTCTCTATTTATGTATAAGTGTTGCAAGAAAAAGATCTCTGTCAGCAAGGGTGTAATTTTGACCGGGTATGGTGGTGCTGCTGCTGCTGGCATTATAGTTTCACATTGATTGTCTTCCTCAAGTCTCTCTGAATATTTTTCTTACTGTCGAGCCACCATAGAGTAGATCTGAGCTGATAATAATGTTGACTCACTCAACAACTGAAAAGTTCTTGCCTGTCAGGTTACACACGGACTGCTGAGGTTGTTGGGGGCAGTATGCAGCCTGAAATGGACGCCTGCAGATGCTACCCAGGGCTTAAAATAAGAGAAAAATGAAATTTTTATTTTATTAAGTAAAGCACAGTTCTCTTTGGAATAAAAACACAAAAAATATTGTAAGTAGGGTTACAATACAATGAATCACAGTGTAATTAGTTATTTCCCTCACTGTGTCCACCTGCCTTCGGAAACCAAAGCTACGCCCCTGCAGGCTGCTATCACACAGTTGCACAGGCTCACACAAAGAAGTGTGTCTGGGCTCAATTAATTTAAGCGGTTTGTTATTGTTTCATTGTGTCCTCTCCACTGAAGTCAAACCTGTGCATATTGATGCTCAGCATGTTTCTTTAAACGAGACAAATTTCCAGCAGTGAAGTAATTTCCGTACCTGATTTGTGTCTTGTCTCTGTGTGTGCGCTGCACCGAGCAGGTGACACACTCCAGCTGCTGCTTTGGAGAGCAGAAAGAAGCCTCTTTCTCAAATCTTTCTGAGGTTACATACAGTAAATATCCACCTTCACAGTTGCTCTTACTGACGTGTGGAATTTGGTGCACTGGTGAGCCCAAGGTTTAGCTGTATTTGCCTTTTTTAAGGTGTCAGTGACACAGCTAGGTGCCTCATTGCCTTTACTTCAGCACGTTTTTTAAGTGCAACCTCTGTGTTTTTAAGCATCACAGGATGAAAAACTACTGATGTGTTATTCAGACTTGCTAATTCATTCTCAGAGATAATGTTGGTGCAAATAATACAGTCAGAAACAAAAGTGAGATTTTGGCTTTGATTTTTATTTGTGACTCTGTGAGAGGAGACTGCTCTGAGGCAGAGGCACGGGAAGTGTGTGGGGGGGGGGTCTTACGGGCCATTGACCCCCACTTAACGCCCCCGTCCCACATCCTTTTTAACTTGAGAATCACTTTATACTTGCAAATACCCCTATATTGCAACACTCACGGTAAAAAGACGCTTCAATCATTCTTGTCACTCTGTGTCCAGACAAGCATCAGATCCTGTTTTTCACTCGAGTGTCTCACGCAACAGATACGCTCTTATTTTTTAATCTGCAGCTGTTTGCACAAGCTCAGTGCAGGCTTGCATCTCAGCTCACCGGTGTAACCGTGACCTGAAGCATTTAATTGTACTTCAGCTCTATTTTTTATGCATGCAGATGTGAGGTTGATGCCCAATAAGAAAGCACTGACCAATATATTTATGCACATTTTGCAACCTAAGCGCAGCAGTGTGCAGCTCTCTGGCCTTCAGCTCTGGTTTGTAATGTAGGTCGAAATATTGTAGCAATGGCCTACATTTCCCATCATGCCTAGTACTGGACTGAGTGATTTGTTTGCTGTTTTTGTTCCCAAATGGTACTTTTTCTTAGCGTTCGTAATGTGTCTGGTCAGAACATGGTGGTTTATTGTCATTTTTGTGCTGGTTTATAGTTTTAACCATTAGTGAGGTGGCTGTTACATTTCTTGACTCCAGCTGTATTTTGATGAAGACCCTCTTCGGATTTTATTCTCTTACCTCTGAAATGATGTCAGTGTCTTTGTTGTGAGCAAACTGTTCACATTAGCATGCTAACATTCTCTTAACGACCATTTGGAAATGTGAAGCAGGTCTGGTGTTCCAATGTTCTCTATTTTAGTTTTTAGCACATTGGCATGCTAACGTTTGCTAATTAGAGCTAAATACAAAGTACAGCTGAAGCTAATCAAAATGATTGCAAACAAATTTGCCAAACAGATATAAACATGTTAATTGCCTATAGCTTATGAAGGACTTTAAGCCCTGAGTTTTGCCTCTCAGGCTTTAAGCATCGAATATGTTTGCAGCCTGAGCTTTCCGCTCCAAGCATGTGATATCTATTTTCATAGATAAATGATGGTTAATAATGCATTTTCTGTTAATCTTTTAATCAAGTAATTGTCTCAGCTCTGAGCACCACTCTGACACAATAATTAATTTGTCAGTCAGGTCTTTATTAATCAGTCTAAATGTAAATTTCAGTGGGCTGAAGCCATTAATGATACAGAAATTAAGCCAGATCCTGTGAAGCTCCATTAACTTTGTGTCCCTCCTCACTTCTGACAGCAAACCTACACTCTTGCCCAGCCCAGACTTCACTGTGCTGTGTACATATGTTTACATTTGGTTCCTCTGTAGGCCCTTCCAGATGCTGCTGCTCTCCCCTCACAGACCCGGCTTCACTTTCCACCCACTGCTGAAATAAGAGACCACAGAGGAAGTATTCGAGCATGTCTTACTTGGCATTTCCTGGTCAGGGGCTGGACAGATTCTTTCACTCCTCTTTGCCCTCACTGTCACATTTCCACCCTTCAGTTCACAGCGTTTGTGTTGTTAGCCAGGAGTTGTTTTTTTTAGGCACAGTGTTCCTCTTTGCTGCACTGTATTTAGATTTCTTTTTGCAGCTGTAAATACACACATTCTTGCCAGAACCTTGTTGGTGTGCCTTCTTCATGCGTATAATGATAGGCTGGATGGACTTCTTTTTTCTTAGTAGGGAGCAGGAATATGAGAAATGTCATTTGCACTGTGCAGTGTGTTAAGAAAGCACAGTGTATGCGTATTAAGCTTAATGGAAACAAGATGGCAACTCAAACAAGAAATGTGTCAACTTCAAACTTGTTTGGTTCATTAGTAGATGATGCAACGTTGCTTTTGCTCCATGTAGGTCACACTGGGATATGTGTTCTTCCTTAATTTTCTATTACAAGTTGTGTGTGTTGTTGTCTTTCTTGGCCACAGCTCATGACAGAGTGTGACAGGACACATGAGGGAACAATGTTCTCTGGATGGATTTGAACTAATTACGTTGGGGTGTCACACCATTTGTCCACCAATGTGCTCCATAGCTACATTTTTAAGAAAAATATACTAAACGGGAGGGACACGGGGGTCTTTCTTCATGTGTGGGTCTCCCTTTAGGTTAAACGGTGACTCTGAACTGCTCGTCGGTGTGAATGTGAAATGCCTCTGAAGTGTCAGCCCTGTGATAGATTGGTCACCTCTTGCCTAGCACGAGCTGGGACACTATCCTCCCGTGACCCGACAAATGATGAATGGTGAAACATAATTGAAGTGGAAGCTTTGGACAAATGCTGATATTGATCTCACATACAGGCTGTAACGGCGAGCCAAGGCATAAACAAGAGCACCCCTTTGTTTACTCACAGCTTGGTGGCATATGTGATTTCCCATCGACAGAGCAGAGAGATGTGTCTTATCCAGTGAACAGTAGATTGTGTTTGGACGTTACCATCCAGCACTCTCACTTACAAAAACAGTTGTGCAACGCGGAGCGGAAAAGTCTTACTTATAAGAATGTACACAACAAGCTGCAAACACATTTCAAGTTGAAACGGGGAGCTTCTTAACAAGCAATTGCTTATTTACGCATTGAGCAGCTGTGGAGCATCGTTATCATTCATTCGGAGTCAAGCGTATGGCCACCTGATGAAAGTCCAATAGTCACTCTTGCATTAGCTCTGTTTTTGGTCTCTACCAACTCCTGAGGGAAATATCTGGTTACTTAGCTGCTAAATGCTCCACTATGTTCACCAGCTGATGGTGAACGGTGTCTGTCTGCTGTTTGGTGCTGAGCAGGTTGTGTCCGGTGGGTTTTTAGAGCGTTTTTGCTGAAAACGACACTATGAGAGCTGTGAGAGTGGATCAAAACATTGACAATGTTTTGGACATTAGGGACAGACAAAGGACAATATTCCTTGTAAACTGTTTACATGGATAATGAAAATGATTATTCCACCAATAGTCCTATTTTCGTGCATGCTCTGATTCACAAACAGTTTCTCTTCCATTCGTTCAACCACCTTCTGGAAATATTTCTCATTATGCAAAAACTTGTTGATATCCAAGTATTTCATGATGTTTATTGTCATTTAAAACATTGATATTCTAAAAATATCATCCTTGATTATGGTTTCACTGACCAAACACCAAGACTGTCGATTTCACAGGGCAACAATAGGTTTAATAGCAAACTAGCTGACATGTTGAGGTAATGAGCTGATACGTAGGCTGCAAATATGAAACACAGGCAGCATCGTATCAGCAGATGTGTTTGCAGACATGTAGACAGAAATAGCTGCGTGCGAGGTAAATTAGAAACAAAAATGGCTCTAACATCGTTAAATTTGTCGAGCATTCAGAGAAACAACGCTTGACTTAATAACTTGATTGCTTGTGCAATAATGGCATCAGTCAGGCTCTAAGAATAGCCACAGCAAACTTGTCAGCTTTGTACATGAAGCTCTCATATTAATGTAAAAAATACACAGTTATGCCTGTACTGAATCAGTGCAGAGTGATGTTATGTGGTAAATGTCAGAAGCACTTTTAGTGATCGCAACTGCACGAACTGAGACAAAGGAATGCATATAACATGCGGTGTGAGAGTGAACCAGAGCTGGACGCTGGCTTTAACATGTCATCCATCTAAATATTTACCTTCAGTCACATTAAGTACACAACGAAGCGGCCTGAAACAGATGGAAATCAGCGTGTACAAATGTTTGTGTTGCCTTATGTGTTGTGCCAATGCCAATCAAGGTGCTGCATTATCACCAGCAGATGCTATAAAGGAGGACGCGGTGCCGCAACATCGCTTTGGTTCTTTGTTGTGCACTTGGAAATGAAAGTCACCTGTAATTGAAAGTGCCAGATCCCATGCTGTTATGCCATGGGGATGGATTGTTGTGCATTTTTTTGTGTTTTTTCAGTTAATTTGGTCTATTTTCATGTTGGTGATCAAACGCAATTTCACAATTTCCAGTGCAGCTACAGCAAAATCATTGAAGTCATGCAAATCAGCAGTAAATGTCACCTAATGATTGCTGTCCCTCTGAGTGAAAGAGCGAGGTCTTTCTTTCTTTCCACAGGGGCCACTTTTCACTCACATTCAAAAATCAGTCAGGGAAAACTCCACGTCAGAGGAGGACGACAGTTGATAATTGTGCCTAACCCATAATTCAGTGCTACGAAGCTAAATGTCGAGGTTTGAATCAGTGGGTCGACAGAAGGGTCAGCACGCCCACCCTCATGCACAATTATGGCTGCTCTCTGTGGGGAGTACAGAGGACGAAAGAGAGACAAGTACTTTGCATGCAAGTATATTGTAAAACTTCAACACAGGCTTTAGACTCTTTGAAAATTGCAGTATCTGAGCTTATGCTTGTATCCAGCAGTAGTGTTTTCTATGAATTAAAAATATATAAAACAGATGGAAACATGGCTGATTTGAGACATTACTAACAATCATCTCGTTCAATGTGAAGTCATGGTGGCACTCACTAAATCTTGGTGAAGGGTTTGAAGGGCCCCAGACTCTGTCTACCTGCGTCATTCCCCCCATCCAACCCTCCTTTAAATCTTCAAATTGATCAGGCACACTATAATTACTGGCTCCAGTGGAATTACCGCCCTTTGAAGGAGGAGGGTTGCACTAATTTGAAGCCCTCTTTTTCCAGGCAGGTCTGATCCGGACTGATAATGGGGAGTTTTTCATCGAGCCCCTCGAGAAGGGCCAACAGGACGTGGAAGTGAAGGGGCGTGTCCATGTGGTCTACCGCAGGTCAGCCATCAAACGGGAGACGGGCCAGCGGAGGGAGGACCTCCACAATGAAGGTAGGCGAGGAGAAGCAGCGTGATGTCAGTGGAAACATAAAGCACTGTGTGTGTGTGTGTGTGTGTGTGTGTTTCACTGTGTGTGAGTACATGGGTGTCCATGTGAGTAAGTGCAGAAGCGCCCTGGAGATTCATAACAGCAAGTACTATGAGATAGTACATCATAGAATAGAGTACAGCATAAATGAATATACAGACGGGAGCTCAACTGCATTTAAAGCACCAGTGGTTTTGCAGGGCTTATCCCACTTATTACAACTCATATTTACTTTACAGTATCTTACACCGGAGTTGGGGGAAACCAAAAACAGAGCTAAAAGAAGAGTGAGTGTTGGACTTACTTTACATCCAGAAACACTCGTTGCTTCGTGTGTGCTGTGTGAATCGACAAATGTTTGCAATCAAGAGATGACAAACTAATTTACTTACTTAATAATAAATAAATAAATAAATAATTTTTTCTCAACACAAAGCAGCAGTATGATCAGTGAAATTAATGGAAACCAGTGGTTGGAAAAATCTGTACAAATCTAAATCTGAAACACCTTGTAGCCTTTGGTACGGTCCTTAAACTCTGCATCCTTTAAACCCCTGTCACTGCTCTGTATTTATTAGGCTCAAAGGCAGAGGCAGTGCTCCCTAAACCAGCTGGTAAAGTGAGGAATGCTTGGCTCCAGTGGTCACACTGGGGACCGGGGAGGGTGGGGGGAGTCGGTGAGGTCGGGGGAGGGGCGGGGTGACCTTTCCTTCGCAGTCAAATGACCCAACTCCATCGTGAATTCCTGTTCTATTCCTTCCTTTGCTACAACAATAGCTTCAGCATCTGGTGGACGACTCTCGCTGCGCTCACTAGCTCTCTCCATTTCCCCGTGTCTGTAGCTGTAAAACTGATGCTGTGTGCCGCTTTTCATTTTGCTACTCAGCCTTCTTGCATATTCATCCTCAGGAACAATTGTCATCAAACCCAGATTTTCCAAGCCTGTTATTTTTCCGTTATTACCGCCCTCGTGAAATGCATTTTGTTCATTTTTATCTTTACGGTCTGTGTTCTTCTGTAAAATGATGCAGCCGCCTGACGTTGGATTTGATTCCAGCCTTCGTGTCGGAACATTGCTGCCATTTTTACCTTTTCCATTACTGTTTCTGTACCTATGTGCGAAATAGCTCCAATCATCAACTCACTTGAGCAAAACGTGATTCACAGAGGAGAGCGTCAGTGTGTTATTTTTGTGACCTTGTTCTTGCACTCGACTGATTGAAAGCTTTTGTCCTTTTTGTCCCTCTGGGATCACCAACGTCCCAAATAAGCCTCGAAACAGGTGACGGGGCTTTTTCTGCAACAGCAGACAGACTCGAAAATTATGCTTGAACTGAAACAACATTTTGCTCTGTCACTCTCAATTACTGTCCCTGTTTATGATTTATCAGTGTCTGGTATATAAAAATATGTGGTGCTAATTAAAATACAGCTTTGGAAGCAGTTATCTTGTTTACTGCTTATTAAAGATCATCTAGTTTTTGCAGTTGTTGAACCCATTTTCTCTGCCACAGCTGCTGCCAACAACTTGTCATCTGTTATTTCCATTTATTTCAAATCAACAATGTCTGGAGCCACTTGTTTGAATGTTTTTCGTTTGCATTTTTCTCCATCGCGCGTCTGAAAATACCTCATCCAATGGATTTTCTGGTATGCATAAGATAATGTGAATCACTCCCGTCGTCGACAAAAGGTTGCAATAATTCATAGCTTTGAGCAAAACACACGGGCGAGCAAAACATGGGTGTTTGAAGGTGGTCGTTTCTGCCAGACATGTTATCTGTGTTTACACATTCTGCAATTACATTTGAGAGTGCTCTTACCTCCTTCACAGAGATCATGTATGAGCTTGTTTGTTTGATTGTTTGTATAGCAGAACATCTGAATGTTGTTATTGATTTCTATGACATTTGACAGAAAGATGAGGCATGATATTTACAGTGAACTGTTGAAAGTAATTGGTGCGCGTATCTCATAATTGTGTATCACTGTGCGCGTCTTCATGCAGATGCAGATTAAAAGTGGCCACAAAAATACGTTTTCTATCATTGTGCTGTCTTGGCAGTGACACACTCTGAGTCCTTTCTATTTATTGCCTCCGTGGTGTTTGTCCCACATGATAACAATTCAATTTTCAGTTTATCAAGAATAGCCTCTGTGGGAATCACTGACATTACATCTGATCTCCAGAGCCCTTTTGCATCTCACAGTTTCCGCTGCGGCCTGAATCTGTAAAATCCAACTTCACACAATTTATGTCGGTGAACGGTTCAACTCTGACACACATTGTATAGAAATGTGCCACATACAGAAAACAGCTGAAGTGCTTTATTATTTGTTTGGGATTGGTGTGACTCAGATGGGATTTATGCTCTGAATGCATGTTATAGATGAGTGGGAATGTGAGGCAGAGAGGAAATACACTTGTGACTCGGCAGGCCAGCAGTTTATGAGTATGAGAGGATGACTTTGATGAGATATCGAGAGTCCACAGGCCTGTCAGTAATCCCCAAGGAGTCCTCCTGAGCATCCCGAGATATTTCTGACACAGAAGCTGAAATAAGAGAAGAAATAGCATGCATGCATCAAATTCCCACACTCCATTCATTGACTTGTTTATGCACTGGCCATGTTTTGCAGTGGCAGACTTCGGGATCGCAAAGCTCCCTGCGGCTCTGGACCTCGTCGAACATAAACTGTCTGAGTCCGAACGCAAGAGGAGGCACGCCAAGAAAGACGACTACAACATCGAGGTGCTGCTGGCCGTGGACGACTCGGTGGTGCGCTTCCACGGCAAGGAGCACGTGCAGAATTATGTTCTCACGCTCATGAACATAGTAAGTCTGCTCTGGTTGCTGAGAAAAATGTTCTCACCACCTGCTGCTCATTCATGCAAACTCTGAGCATGAAATATCCCGGGCTGCGACTGACCGTTATTGTCATTATTGATGAATGTGCAGATTATTTTCTTCATTTATTGACAAATCATTCAGTCATAAAGGTCATGAATTTGTTTTTTAAATATCAAATCAATCGTCAAGTCAAAGGCAGTGAAATTGTTCGGTCCAAGATCATTATTGCATGAGGCAAAAAAAATCAACAGTTAACAATAAGAGGCTTGAACTTGTGAAATTGGGCATTTTAATTTGAAACAGTGAATCTGTCAATATGGTCGCCTATTCATTTTTGACTAAAATAATCCACTTATGCTTGCAGCTCTAGAAATATCCTTCGCTGACATGCAAATGCTGCTCAGATTGGTGATCTTTTCATGCTTTCATCTACCTGTGGAGTTATTTTTTCCTCCTTGCCCTCTCTATTATCAGACCTTGCCACACTTGTCCCCAAACCCCCACTTTTTCTAGCTGTTTATGGATTACGATGAGGTAGAGGGGAGAAACTCTCAGCTCATTCATTACGGGTTCCACCAGCTCCTACCACCATAATCTACTTACTGGGCCCAAATCCCCCAAGTCAGATTTTCACAGGGTGCTGGTTTCACTCTGTAACAGTTACCATTTGGACCCTGCATGGTGGTCTGATTAGCTGCACTAGGCCAATTAGAAAGTTGAGTTGGAGTTGTGCGGGGCAGTCATGGAAACCAGCACCCGAAGCCCGCCCGCACTGCCAAGCTCTGCTTATGTGGAATGATGTGTTTATTTAATTAGGATATTATATTCAGGTTCCATCCCCAAATGTCTCTGGCAGAGAGACGTGTCTGATTTTTAATGACCTTGCTTGATGATACTGTGAATTCGCCGTGGGAGCGTGCTCTGTAATTTGTGAATCCTCGGCGTCTAGTGCTCTCTTTCCGCACTTACAAGTACTTCAAATTATTGGCAGGAGAGGTGAATTTGAGGACGTCCTTCAGGATGAAACTGATTGAGCTATCAAGTGAAATCAAGTACGTTCCTTCTTAATAGTCCTGTATTCCCCTTCGTGCTAAGTATCATCTGACGGGACAAATGTGCAACTTCCAGGAAGAAAGGCGCAGTTCAAACAAATGAGGGTCTAAAGTCTTTAGTTCCACTCGTAAGCCATAGGCCTGCTGTGTCTGAAAGAGCTCTGCCCACTCAAATCCCTCTGAATCCCTGCTCCGTGGCTGCAGAATGCGTAGTACCACCTGGAGAAACTCTCCCTGAGGGATTGATTACTGGACATCCTGTCTGCGCGAAGCCAAGGTGACTGCTGAGGTGCCTGCCGCACAATGGCTGTGTTGTTTGAGCACGGACCAGGTTTTGTCCACGTCGATGTGATGCTGTACACAAGCCAGGGACACCTAGCGCCTGTAGCCCACAGCTGCTACTCTCGTTTTCAGCCACAACAGTCCGACTCCAGCCCCTCCTCCTGGCTTTGTAATTATCCCAGTAGACGTGGGGTTGGCCCCTCCCTCGGCGGGACTCACCGAAATGTTTTGACCTGAGTCCTGTCAGGAAAAATATGCACCTTCAGTGTTTACAAAAGTCATCATGGAACTTTTGTGATGCTATTTTTTGACGGTGTCCTCATTTTTCAGCAGCTCCTCTGTCTTGGGTCCAACATAAACACATGTATATAGGTCAGTATAGACCAGTCAAGGAATTTGAGCTCGTAACAAATCTGGGAGAACTTGGGGTCACTCGTGTGTTCTTTACAGCATTTATTGGCCTGAATAGGCTTCTGTGAATGGAATATTTGCTTAAATGCCTTGGGTGTAACCCTGCATCTCAGAGCAAATTTGGACTGAAGCCAAGATGGCCTTTCTGCAGTGACAGAGCTGTTGTTCTGTGCGGTCATAATTTCTACCCAAAGAAAGCTCAGTGACACACACTTGTTGGTGTTTTAGCAAAGAATAGCACTCTGTTATTTTGTTTGCCACATCTGAACCGCCTGGGCATTTGCGTCTTTTGTGACGCTGCACAAGAACAGATACTGAGAGAGCCTGGAAGAGGGCGCATGATGCCTCTGGTTTTGACATTGGACACTCAATTCTACATCTGAAATTAGCCCATCTTCAGCTCTCATATCCCCATGATTCTTAAATCGTGAAAACAAAGAGCGGAGATTTCATAAAAGGTCAGCGAAAAAAGAGAAAGAAGCTTGAGCTGCTGAGCGTCTGAGTTAATTGTTTGTTTGTTGTAAAGTAATTCTTGTAGGATTTCTTCTGTCTGTGCTTTCATCATTAGCAGCTGGAGAGATTAAAGCTTATATGAGCAGCAGAAGCTAATTCTGTCCATTACAGCTGTTCAGCGCCTCCACTGTAGCATTAATGAAAACATCAGACATCACTTCAGGGCTCTGATGAATTACACAGCGTCTAACAACACCAATCATTCAATGGCCTTTGGTGGATCAGTGTTGCATGCAGTCCTGAGAGGCAATCAGCAGAGAAGTGATACATGGTCAGTTTTCAGTTTACACCAGCATTGTAAAACACTGAAAAAACATTTTTGTAGCTCTTTGCAGCCTGTAAGTAAACCTTTCTTTCTTTCTTTCCACAGCCAAGTGCTTCACAAACACACACAAACGTGAAATAAACTGGTTATATCCCAGATTGTAAAAGTTATTATAAAAGAAGGAGAAGGAGCTCAAACATGTTCTACCTTGGAGGTATAATGCTGGCAGGACTGTAGAGAGGAAGAGTTTCCTGTTTTTAGTGTTGGTCAGAAGCCTTGTTGCTTCAATGTGGAGAGATCAATTAGATAACGGGACTCAGTGAAGTTAACAACACAGAAAGTCTGTCAATTGGACCCCATCAATTTGAAGCATCTTTGCGTGGCTTCACATGAAGATGGGAGATAGAAAGAAATCCTCCAGAGTCTGACGCTGGTGGTGGTGGTGGGGTAAAGGATTATCCTGGTAGAAATTGTGGTGATTCATGAAATGTTCCTAAACCCATGTAGTAATATCCGTTATCCAATCATGTGTCCGCAGAGTGGTGAACCTCGCTCCATCCTCGCTTGTAAACGACTGAGCCTTTCCAGGATGCCTCTTTCATACCCAATCATGATATTCTCACCTGTTACCAGTGAGCCTGTTTACCTGTGGACTGTTCCAAACAGGTGTTTCTGGAGCATTCCACAACTTTCCCTGTTTTGTTGCTGCTGTCCCAACCTGGTTTGTAAAAATGTTGCTGCAGCAAATTCAGAATCAGCATATATTTAAAAAATTCAATGAAGCTGACAAGGTCAAACATTAAAAACATGATTCCTTTTGTTCTAATTTCCGATCTAATGAGGGCCTTTTAGCTGCATCCTTGGCTTGGTGCTAGTGTGCCTGAAGTAAGGCCAAAGCAATTTAAAACAGTTGCCTTTACACTCACCCGGCAACTCAAGTAAATTGGCATCATCAGGGTATCGAGGGCTGTGCTGAAATCCTGTGATATTATAATGGTGTCAGAACCACACTCCCAAGGGTAATTTGTGACTGGCAGTGGAGCAGTTTCAGCACGGGTTGTTGAAGATATGCTCCCTTCAACTGTTCTAACAGTTGCATGGAAACTGTCTTTTGGACAAATTATTAAGCTAAAGGTAATTTCAAGATAGGTTCAAGTGCTGGTTTCCTAAAGGACCAATGTGCACGATTTAGGGGCATCTATTGGCACAGTGTGGCAGAAATACAGTATAAAGTGTATTGTTTTCATTAGTGTAAAATCACCTTGAATTGCTGTGTTTTTGTTACCTTAGAATGAGCTTTTTATTTCTACTGAGGGAGTGGGTCGTCTTCACAGAGTCCGCCGTGTTGCACCACCGTGTTTCCACTGTAGCCCAGAGCAGACAAACCAAAAACCGGCTCTAGAGAGCTCCTTTCATTAGCCTCATGTTTTTTTTTCAGATAACGAGATAAATTAACCCATTATCACAAGAAAACAAAAGCCTTGTTATTTCAAGAGAGCATAATAATTAACTCATGAACTTGAGATAACAACATAGAAAACAAAAAGATAAATAAATTGGAAGAACGGCTGAGCTGATATTCATGGTCATTCTCAATAAAAGCCTTAACAGAAAGATAATGTTGCACAAAAGTTGATTATGCTAAATTATGCACAGCATGAATTATTTCCCCGGCTTGTCAAATAACACATCGAGTTAAATTTTATGATTGTGTCACCTCCAGTGTCAACCCACATGCCTTAAAACTTGGTAAACATGTGTTTCCTCTCAGTAACAAGTTCACACTTCGCGTTGAGAAATGTGAGGCTGATTCCATGTTTACCGATCGAGAGTCACACAGTTTTTCTTAATTACATCCCGTAACCAACATGCCCCAACCAAATGGCTTCGTGATTTATGGAAAAAGAAATATTCACCTCTTATTTTCCTCTGAACTTTATGTATCATCCGCAAAGTGAAGCAGTTGATTGACTTTATGGGGCCCCGGAGGAGTGCCGACATGTAGCGACCATTTGATGGAAATAAAACACACTCAAGTGGAAATTGGTTATGGGATTTGAATGGAGTCCTGGCTTGGCCGTGGGTTAAGCATCTACATACCACAGCGTTATTATGAAGGCAAATAGCAGTCATTTCTGGGTCAGGCTTTTTGGCCATTTACATAACATAACAATGCTGGTTTTATTGGACGGTTGCCAACGTCTTAACAACATATTTGATCATGATTCCAAGCTCCTTGTAGGAGATGGAAAAAAACCCTGTGGCGAGACAGCGACACTGTACCTCAGAAATGAATAAACAGCAACACACTGTCATTCGATTTTAGATAAAGCGGATTCGTTTCAACAGAGAGGTGAATTAACTAGCACTCAGCAACACAAACAACAACAAACGGCATTTATCTTCCCGTAAAAGCTGCAGCGAGTGCAGGCGCTGGTCCCGCAGCATGGGCAGTGCCTTCTTCTCTCTGCCCACAGAGGGAAAGCTGCATCCACCAATGTTATGTCCTTTAATTCCTCTTCTCCGTGCCTTTGATTATCCGGAGAAGCCGGTGTGGTAAACAAGAGCTGGCTCGGTGAAGTTTGATAATGTTCATCAACAGATTTCGGAGAAGAAAACTTCACTTTTAATTCCGTTCCTTTTGATGCCAGTCAAGGCTCTTTGCTTTGTAGCAGCCGTAATTATCATCTTTAGTACTTTTTAGTACGTACTTACTGTTAAACACCCATTAATTACTCAGTTTTACATCCTTTGGAAACTCAAGCAATTAGACTTGAACCCAAGATCCTCTCTTACTGGTTTGTAATTGTCAGTTGAAAATCCGGCCCACGCTATCCTTGTGTATTTATCTTATGCTGAAGCACTTTATTTTTCTCCCCACAGACTTTGCCCCCCTGCAGGCTTTGACAGTATATCTGTATTAATGTTCTGCCCAAAGGACAGCCGTGTGCTTCATTGTGTTATCAGGCTGCACGTGCTCAGCAGGCTCAATACTGTCAGTCCTTCATGTCTTCATTTTCCTTTCAGGTCGATGAAATTTACCATGATGAATCTTTGGGAACCCACATCAACATTGTCCTTGTCCGCATGATAATGGTCGGGTACCGACAGGTGAGCGATGCCACAGGTTGTTATTAGTTTGGATTGTTATTATTATGTGGAAATATATATTCAAAGGTAATGACATTTGGTGCAGGACTGTGTTTGAAACCAGATGTTTGTCCATAGAAATGGGTCTCTGTCGATTCATAACATGAAGCTGATTTAAACCTATGTACATATGTCGAGGTGGCTCGTATGAAGATTTAATAACATTACACCCCGACCAAACAACAGGTTCAGATGTTGACGACAATTCATGACTTAAAATCAGTCAAAGAAAAAATAATACTGTGCAAAAGTACATTAAAAACATGCATTTCTTATAACTTAAAAGGATTTTAAGAGTTACATGAGAAGATCAATACCACTCTCTCTGCAATTGACATGTATCTGCAGCCAGCAGGAAGTTAGCTTAGCATACAGACTGAAAACAAGGGGAAGCAGCTAGCCTGGCTCTGTCCAAAAGCTAGTGCAGTTTAAACAAACGTGATGTTTCCAGTGTTTGTGCAGGTTTTTAAATCACTGGATTACATTCATCTCTGCAGCAATCTGACTTCTTTAGCGACATGTATATGAGAAACCTGCTTTCTATTATTGAGGGAGGGGATGAGAGAAACCTGAGCTGCAGCTTCTCCTGGAGAAAGATTATTTCTTGGCTATGTATGTATGTAATTAGGTTTCTACTTAGCTTTTTACATAATGCATGAGGGAAACTTGAGACAAGGAAAGATTCACTTTGACAGCAGAGCAGCTGGAAGATGCAACCCGATGTTCACAATAACTTCAACTAACACTCTCTACAAGCTTAAATAAAGGTGCCACCACTGAATATTTGAGTATTTGGATGATTCACTACGGAGCCTGTTCTCTAAAACACTCCTACAGTTGAAACAATTTGCCAATTAAGGTGGAGGGTGGGGGAAAATTCTTATATCTGACCTACTGCATGTATCCCTGTGGATTACAGTAACCAAGATACCACAGGTACTGCATGACCTCATTCCTGTGAGTAACCTAGTTTCCTTTGTGTATGGTAACACCTTGACTGATTTTATTATAGTGGCCAAGAAACCCCAAACCTCCCTCCTAAAAATTATCTGCTACATTTCCAACATTCGTCAGTACTAAGATAGTATTGGACGCTATTAAGTGACCAGAGATAATGCTAAAAAATCTTTTAAACTCAGTGCCAAAGAGGTGTTTAATCAGGTTTATCTAATTAAGTTTAGAAGCACAAAGTTGTTCATTTCAGTGATTAATGATAACACCGCTCAGTACTTCGTGTTGCACATTAGCTCAGTCAGTAGGGACAGATGTTTTGTAACGTGTAATGTTATATAATAGTGTTATTTGCTGTCATCACGTGTCCATCCATGCTTAAATGCCTGTTAATTGACATATCTGACTGATTCTGCCTGGAGACTGTGCATTTTGCTTTTGGTTTAACCCCTCTGGTTGCCAAAGCAGTAAGATTCTGTTTACACAGCACCAATTAGATGAGCTCCAACATGTCGAATGTGTCACCGTCCGTGTGTGTAGGACACATTCGGAGAAGAAAGACAGCATGCATTGCCAGTTCCTGTGGTTGTTTCGTTTGTAGTGGCCTCTCACACGCTGCGTGTGACCACTGTTGTTGTCAATCACAGCGCTATTTCATCCTCGACTGAGTTTTGCTGATGAATTGGACAGATTCTTATAACACAGAAGACTAAACAACAGAATTTCCATTTAATATTTGTTATGCCATTTCAGTTTCCAACAACAGTTTCTACTTAGAAATCATCTATCTGCAGCTGTAATTCAGCTGTGATGCCACATGCAACCACACACACACACACACACACACACACACACACACACACACACATAAACACACACACACACACACACACACACACAGTTTTTATGTTCACAATGCAAATCTGGTCTTCTTGAAGGCACACTGAGTAGAGGGAAACAAGATCTGCTCTCCATGTCTTATAGGATTTTAATTCATATACACACATGTTTCCATTAAGTGCAATTCAAACTGAAATTTGGACTTAATTTCACGTAAGGTGCTTCCTATCAGCAGCATTACAACATCCTTCAGGCATCTTAACTATTGAAGAAACGGCAGTTTAAAAATCCTCCGAATTAAAAACAATTAATTATTGTATAATGACTGCAAATAGTCATGTGATATCCAAGTGAAATAGATGATTACTAATAAAACAGTACAACAACAAAAGTAACTTTAATTGACTTTGAAAACCTAACTGAAAAAGGGCACCTGTTCAAGCCAGATAAGTGTTCCCACTCTACATTTCTAAGCTCTCACTCAAACTAATACCTGTAATCTCCAAGGTTGCCATGACTTTTTTTTAACAATGAAACACTTACAGTCTGTGGCCCCCCATCGCCTCAGCTTTTTTTCTTTGTCTGATCTTTTGTCACAGTCGTGATTACCTGAACAGGACTGTAGCCTTGGGCTGTGCTGACATTCCCACTTTGCAACAAGAATATTAATCTAAAAGTTACCTTGTTTTGTGATTTTCAAAGTGAAAACATTGTAATGGTGAGTTTTTCTTTCTCCTGAGAAAGAGCGAGTGTTAAGGTAGCAATTAAATTTCTATTCATGGTCTGAGTGGTAAAAGCCTCCACCTGCTCTTTGTGTTTCTGCAGTCTATAAGCCTGATCGAGCGTGGCAACCCATCCCGCAGCCTGGAGCAGGTGTGTCGATGGGCCAACACGCAGCAGCGCCGCGACCCCGACCACGCTGAGTACCACGACCACTCCATCTTCCTCACAAGGCAAGATTTTGGTCCCGCAGGTATGCAAGGTACTGTATTTTTCTCGATCGAGGCCTGTGCAGACTGAGTGCTGATATCTGCTTCCATTCACAAAGGGGTTGGCTTCAAGTCTTGCCCAGGTAAGGTCGATGGAAACTTAAAAGTGGAGGCTGCGGCTGAGGTCGTGAACCCAATTCTGCCCATGGCGACCTCAAAGGGACATAATCACTGAGTAGCTTTCCAAAACCTTGCTGACTTGACATTGACGCCACCCTGGATATGAAAAATTGAGCTTGATATTGTTGAGGAAGGTTTTTTTGGCATGTAGAGAAAAAACAGAGTTTATCATTCATGAAAACTGTTGTTTTTTAGTCTTGTAAAGTTCAGTATGACTTTGTCCTCACTCACAAATAATAAGTAGATAATTGTCAACCCTAATATCACATGTATGCAGCTGTAGCAGGAGTACCATACATGTCAGTTTAGCGTTTGTGTCATGCTGTATTTCTTCTTTTCAGCCCTTCAAAACAAAATTTGAAGTGAGCAGCCTAACCGCCAGAGAACCTGGGCCCAGAATCAACAAACATCCTCTGTGCTCAAGTTCAATATCTTGCATTGACCCGTGTGTATTTTCAGCTTGTAAAGCACAAGTGTCATTTTCAGAGGACGACCCGAGGCTACCTGGTTTGCTTGTCACACCTCCAGATGTTGCCATAGCTGCTGTTTTGTTGTGTTCATAACATGCCCGGTTTCTATGGCACCTTGCTCTGTGTTGGGCTGGAACGGGTGCTGTGTCTCGGGGTCACGAGCAGACATCGCACTCCCTTGTCAAAATTTAGCTGTGAGATGGCAGATTCTATATCTAAATAGAAGAGAATCCACTCAGTTCAAGGCGTAGCCGCAGAGCAAATGGAAATTAAACAACTGTATGAATCCCAAATGAGTTCAGCTGATTGTGTAATCTGCTCTCCTGACTGATTTCCCATGCAGTTTGTTCGATGTTTGAGTTTATCGACCAGTCGACAGAGACCACCCCTCTCCTCACTCGTGACACCAGCAGTAGAGAAACTGATTTTTGACCCAAGCCGCTGCTGCTGCTGCTGCACCTTTTCGCTTCAATGTGCAAAGCTCCCAATGGCCTCTTCATGGGAATGTGATCTGCATTCTCCTGAATTCCCTTTTATCTGCCTTTCAGATAAAGGGTTAGCTTCCACCACTGCTTATATGTTTTGCCATTGCACACACAGCACTAATTGTGTCCATTTTGCTGTCATTTATGAACAGAACCATCAACCATCTGGATCAAAAACTGGTCTTAATAAAGTGTCATAATCATACTGTAGCAAAAAAATCACTGCTATGACTGAAATAACTTTGATATACATGCTTTTTAAGAGTCTTTATCACCGGCTGTCTGTCTGCTGCATTTTCTGCTTTTTACCTGCATGCCAAAAAGGTCTTCTGATATTCAGAAAGCATGAAATTACCTGAAAGCCGACAAAAGAAGGTCGGAAACCAGAGTGCTTCTGAACCAAACCAATTGCGCTAAGCTAAATTGCTGCACACCTCTTGATCGAGATATGTTTCATGTTTGTGCTTTGCTTAAAAGTTTGGTGTACTGTGTAAAATGTTGTGATGCTGGGCACATGTCTGCTGGGTAAAGATGACTGGCTTCCAGGCTTGCTGTTCACTTCAAGACTTTTTTTCTGTATATCGAAGAGATGTTCATGTACAAGCTGCCATGCAGGAGCATCAGGCTAAAACTCTTGCAGTCCATTAGTGTTAATCAAGATATAAGAAGATGCTTTTAAAGCAGGCGTGGGGAACACATGAGAAAGGCCATGAGACAGCCATGACGTTTTTCACTGATTAAAGCAAATAACATAAAATAGCAGACCAACACGTCCTTACGATTGGTAAAAGTAAAAGGCAAGGTAGTGTGGTATGTGGGGACAAGCTGGCGGTGATGAAAAAGGCCAATCTCCACAGTCGTTTCAGCTCGAAAACCTGCTGCACTGGATGAGCTGCAAGAACAAATGCTCTTGGATAAAGTTAACGCTCTTCGGCGGATTTTGGGTGCCCAACAAGCAGCTTTCACAGACCACAAAGACAGTGTTACACAGGCAAGTTTTGTGGTAATTGAGCTAAAAGATAAGAAGTTGAAACCTCATTCACAGGGAGAATTTGTGAAGGCGTGCCTTGTTGCAGCTGCGGAGCTTCTATTCTCTCAGTTTGTCATAAAGACTCGGTTCTGCTCAAGACTCTAAACTGTCTGAGAGTACCATCATCATCATCACTACCATCTGACTGACACCTCGCTAAAGAGACACAGTTCAAGCCATTGCATTAGGCACGTGTTTTAAGGTGTTGTACTACTCACATAAAGGCTTCTGTTTTCTAATTTGGCACGTCCATGGCTAGGTACATGTTACAATGGCTGAATGCATCTGGTTGTACACCTTCAATGCACCTCCAATGAACGTTTATTTGGTACATGATGTTACTTTCATGTAGTAATTCATCAGAGACATTTTCCCTCCCCTCCCTTCATGTCAATGGTTTGTCTCTATTATCTTGAGAGTGTTATTGCCTGAATGCATACTGCTTCTGATCAAAGGCAGTACATATATATATATATACAGATGTAGATCCATGGGTTTTTCATTAAAGATGTTGAAAGTGATGATCACAGCCGTGTCTCACAACCAGGGGGTGCACCAAGATTGAAACCTTCACGGTGACTGCAGTCACATCACAGACAGCTCCTTAAGTTCAATAATGTCACATCAAGAGATCATTTTCCACCTCAGTCATCAGCGCTGTATGAGAATTTTGTGACCTTCATTCTGGTACTTGATCATTAGGGCTGTGTGGTCTTTTCTGTTGCCCAGGTTACGCTCCAGTGACGGGGATGTGCCACCCACTGCGGAGCTGCACTCTGAACCATGAGGACGGCTTCTCCTCAGCCTTTGTGGTTGCTCATGAAACCGGCCATGTGTGAGTAATAGCATGACGATGAAAGCACCAGCAGAGTCTCACAGGATCTTACTGCATCCAATTAAGCCGATAGTTTTGCACAGTAACTGTAGTCTGCAATTAAAGGCAGAGCGCTTTAACAGGACTGTTGTCTTAATGAAACAAAGCATATGGTTGCCTCAGCATGTGCATGCAGGAGGATAAGCTGATTCAGCTCTGTTGTTGGAAGTGACTAAATAAATGTCTCACTGCCACGTACATTTGTATAAATACCACAGATTAGCATGTGTACGCCATTATTTACAGAAACCACATCTATTAAAATGTATTGATGTGTCATGTACACACATATACACTCAGTGTACACTGTCTTAGATACACCTGTACAGTCTAAGGCAATCCAATGCAACTGTTAACCATAAAGTCCACTTTTAGGACACTTATAACACTCAGCTTTTCTTGGCACTGTTGTAGGATTGCATTATTGTCTTAGGTGTTTCTAATATTCTGCCTCCTCATGTATGTAAATGGGAAGGACAAAGAAAAGGAAACCTCTCTCAATATAATGTAGTTCAGTTCAACTGAACCCTATTAAATCAATTATAAACATGTAATTTACACATTTCTGTCTAATACTGAACATTGTGAGCTTCTTAAAGACAGGCGTTATGGCAGAGCTCTTCTATTAGTATAGAAAAAATAGATATTTGATTTAAAAAAAATCCACATTTTTTAAACCTCGTAACCTGTAAAAAAAAAACCTGTAAAAATCCCTGCAATTTAACTTCTAAAAGCATTGAAATTAGCGGTAAACAAAAGTAGAAGTCTTTAATAGGAAATGTGTCTGAAGCATCAAATTTTTACTTTAGGTTTGTTTAAAAAAATGTATAAAGCTTGTAATGTGGCTTCGTTGCCTTTTGACAGGGTCAAGCTAGCTGTTTCCATTGTTTATGCTAAGATAAGCTAACTGGTTGCTGGCAGTAGCTTCATATTCAAAGTAAAGACATCTGTGTCTTGAAGTAAAGTTCGTAAGAAAATATATTTAGTTACCATCCACCTCTGTCCAGCTCTATGGCTCATTATTTAAGGTCAGTTTAGCAACAGGCTGCATCGCCTCTGTTTGCGAACTTGTCGATCTTCCATCTGACTCATTAGCAGCTTCTGCCTGTGGTCATGTGTTATCACGTATAACTGCTGGTCCATTTCACACAGGCTTCATCTCCCCTAATGGGGCTCTAAAGGCTTATGTAGAAACGTCTGCGACCTGTGCCCCCGCTGCGGCATGAACATCGAAAAACCTCACAGACAGACTTGATTGGCTGTCACGATGCACAAAAGAGCAGAGGAACAGGTCACCAACCTCTTCATCTGCTAACAGTGGAAATGGGGCAGACGCCTTGCTCTGCCTGTTGCTGCTCAGAGACCTGGTCAACAAGCATGACTAACTGATTGAATGCATCACTTTCACCAAACTGGACAAAACCAACACTGCAATGGTGCTTATGGTTCAATGCTTTTACAGTGCAGCCAGGCCTCCAGCACTGCATATTCCCCCCAGACTGACTGAGACACACTGTCGAAATGTGTGCATCTCTGTAAATGGGCCTTGAAATTGTCTGAAACTTGTCAGCTATATGACAAAATTGATGCCTGTTCAGAATTTAAAGAATTCTATGAAGGTTGAGACTGCTAGCATCAAGAAAATCCTTTATAAAAATGCCTGACTGATATGGTGAAGATATTGCCGCATTGCTTCACATTAATATATTCTTTAGTAAGTGATATAATGTATGCGCTCAGCTAAAAGTTTGGAAGTTTCACCAAGGAATCTCATTTGCTTATTCATCCAGAAACCTCAATCAGCATACAGACTCAGACGCTGATCCGAGAGATGATCCAAGAAAAGTTGGATGTTTAAATGCTGTGCTGTGTTTTTCATTTTTTACAGTAATTCAGCCTATTGTAGGTGTCAGGTGTGAAGCAAGTAGTTCACCTCTAAATGCTGAATTATTCCCAGCAGGCACAGGAAGTTGTGACAGACTGAGCTGCTCTGAGTTTGATGCTTCGTCATGCTTTATACCAGAAACACACCTTGCTGGCAGTGTAATTTAGCACAACTGCATTATTAGACATTAATTTAAAATGATTTCCTGCCATGGATTTCACTTCATGGCTTGGTATATATCACAGAACATCTCCTGTTATGTTTTTAAAAGCTGTTCTTGGTTGCAGCTTAGTGGAAATCAGTTTGCTAAGATGTTTAATTAGACCAAAGTCGGGCCTGAGGGCCAAAGTTAGCCCGCCAAAAGATTCAATTTGTTCCGCCAGATGTTTTTAGTAAAATAATGATAATACTAAAAATAATATAAATCACTGTTTATGTTTCATTTTTTGTGAGGTCAATTTCTCTTAAATCTAACTATTTCAAATAATGTGAGCTCGACGGGCGGAGTGACACTTTGCGCAGGAAGTCAGTCAGTTAAGGGAAATTGGGATAATAGTCCCCATTTTGCATTCTAAAAATACAACACAATAGACGTTTGGTTTTTTCGCCCGTGGCCCCCAATTAAGGGAAAAACTTTGGGCATCCCTGAATTAGACCCTACCTGATTTTCAAACTGATAAAGTCCGTTTTGTCATACATGGAGCGAAGCAGCCCGGTGTGTCTCCTCATAGCAGTCATTCTTAGTTGAACCCAGACATGACCAGCTGGGTCCTGTCTGTCTCCTCGTGTCTGCGTGGTTTCCTCTGGGAGCTCTGCCTTCCTCAGTCCAAACACATACAGGTCAGGTGAAATGAAACCAAATTCCCTGTAGGTGTGAATATGTTCTTCCACAGGTTTTACTGTGGCTCTGTGATAGACTGGCAACCACCAATTCTCTGCCTCTTGCTCAGACCTTCCATGACCCTAAACAGGATAAGGGAGGATAAAAGTTGTGTTGATATATTAAAGTAATCATGCTGCCCACAAGAGAAGAAATTCCCCCCTTAGTACAAAAGTTAAAAAACCTTTATTATCACGGTCGCATTGCACAAACAGACAACTGAATACTATTATAACAGGCCTCAGCAAACAAGTCACCACTTACTGAATGAGCACTGTGATACATGATAGTATGAAAACGTGTATTGATTTTCTTGAATTGGATTTCCTCTTAGCTGCACCGAATATTTTTAACATCTTTGCGCTTGTTGTTTTGATTTTCCAATTTACTTTGGTTCACTCTCACGGCTCTAATTTTTAGCCACAGCATGCAGCTGTTCACAGGCGAAAAGCTCTGAAGTCCCACTATATGCCATCTGTCCCGCTCTAAACTCACACAGTTAACAACCAGCTTGTGAACATACTAAAGAGCCAGATATTCTCCTTAAGAGTGGTGAAGACCAAAAGAGCTTAAAGGTCAGTATGTATTGAACTGTCATTCAAAAACACGACTGTAGATGAAGCTATAATGTTGCTCCGTATTTGCTGGCTTTGAAAATGTCTCAATAGCAAATAGCTTGGCTTCCACAGGAATATGCACTTTTGGCACATTTCAACCACCTGTATTGATAAATGTAATAAGGCCGATCTTCATCTTACGTAAAAACTTTTAGCCAAGGCTAACGTCCACACAAAACAGCAGAAAAGCAGACATTTATTCTATTAATACTGTTTTGCTGTAACCTCCAAAAGGCCACTGCAGAGGTTCATACCACAAGCTTAGAACTCCAACAAGACAAGGAAATGAAAGAAAAAACAGTATTTATTCATCATGCTCGTTATTTCTGAACACTCATTAAGTTGTATAGCTGGCAGGCAGCAGGTTTCATTCTTATAATTAATTCCCAAACCATCACTGAATATCTGTGTACAAAGCGTAAAGTGCTGTTTAGATTTAACTTTGTTAAATGTGTTGTCAGATCCCCCTGGTATGAGGCACGGCCAATTAGTGGATCTTACTGTATTTCCTAACCCCATGCCAGTACAAAGGAAAGACAGATGCCAGCAGCACCACATATAGCTTAAGTGCTGCCCACCGTCCGCACCGCTAGCCTCTGAGACTCAACGTGTTTTCTCATCAGTGATATCTTGAGTCAGTCTCTGTGAACAGCTGAAGCACGATCCTGGGGTTTTCTGTCCATATATCCCAAAATACATGAGCACCCGCAGCTGTAAAGGCTAGTTAAAACAACTCCCATGAGGCTTTGTCAGCATGTCAGTGGCGAATGAAATGTGATGTTAAAAGCTCAACCTGAATGTGGAAATTTCTTTGTGTTCAGAGTGCTTCAGCCAACAGAGCTGTCAGTGGGTGAAGCCTCAGAGAGCTCACATCAAGTTCGAACCCCAACTGCAGACATTTCACTTCATTTTAGTGCAACGGAATGACAGATGCTGGTAGCACCACATAGAGCCAAAATCCTGCCCCCCCCACCCCCGCCTTGTTCCACTAGCTTCTGTAACTCAGTGTAATCTGTCGTTGACAGTTTATTTCATCTGTCTGCCTGAAATGTGTGTAAGAATCACACTTATTTTGACAGCAGTTAAAAAAAACCTAGCTCCCATGAAATTTTCCCAGCATCATTTTGTTTGAACTGCTTCTTCTTTCCCATGACATGCTGTCCTCTCCTGTCATGTCTCCACCTTTTTAGCTGTGATGTCTGTCGTTTGACAGCTGTCATAGCACATTTTCATAGCTCGCCACTTGGCTGGTCTCAGTGTGTCAAAGTGGTGATGTTTAAAGGAATAGCTTGACTTGTTGGGAAGACCCGTATTTCTTTTCTTGCAGACTGCAGACAAGCCACTGCAATCCCAGCACAGTAAATATGAAGCTACCACTAGCATCCGGCTAACTTAGTTTAGCATAAAGACTGGAAATGGGGGAAAACAGTTAGCCTGGTTCTGTCTAAAGGTAACAAAATCCTGCAGCACTTCGAAAGCTCAATAATCAATTTGTTGTACCTCATTGTTCGCTGTTTCATCATTCCAGTCTTTATGCTAAGCTAAGTTAGCCGGCTGCTGGCGGTAGCTTCAAAATGAGCATTTAGATATCTGAGTAGCATCAATCTTCTTATTTGGCTCCTTTAACCTTGGCGGTTTGTTTAAGGCGTCTAAAAACAAACTGATCCAATACCAACTTCTTAACTTACCAACTAACCAACTAATTAATACCAGGACCCAAAATCACCAGTACTGATAGAGATACCAATACTGTTGCATCCTATATTAAAAGTGACGATGCTGGTCATCATTTGCTTACATTTCGTGCACCTCCTGTTCAATAAACCGTGTTTTTTTTCCACTCAGGCTTGGCATGGAGCATGACGGCCAGGGGAATCGTTGTGCTGATGAGACCAGTATGGGCAGCATCATGGCACCGCTTGTCCAGGCCGCTTTCCACCGCTATCACTGGTCACGTTGCAGCAAGCAGGAGCTCAATCGATACATCCAGTATGTTTATCTCAGCCTTGATTTCTTGTTTTCTCTTAGCACCATATTGGTTTGATGCTGCGTAGCTAATGTGTGAAGCAGCTCGATATGTTATTGATTTTTTTTAGAATGTTTTCCTATCTGGTCAGCTCTCTTGTTCCTCACATTTATGACTGTTATTCTCATCTTTTGCTTCAGTTCCTATGACTGCCTGCTGGATGATCCCTTTGAACACAAGTGGCCCAAGCTTCCTGAGCTCCCTGGGATAAATTATTCTATGGACGAGCAGTGCCGCTTTGATTTTGGCGTTGGTTATAAAATGTGCACCGCTGTAAGTCCCTCATGTCTGTAAATCCCCAAAATATTGATTCATCATCTCTGCCGGGGCTAAGCCTGGAGGGATCAAGCGTTTGGTTTTACATGTGTGTGTGAGTTTGTCTTGTTAGAAGGCAATATGAGGGGCTATTCCATAACCCCTTGATATCAAAATGACCAAAGTGCATCCCCCTGGTTAACATGCCATCCCCTCTACATTTCCCAGTGGCAGGAAGAGTGCAGGGTGTTTGGGTGCATAATAGTCTAGTCAGCCGAACTCATGGATCAATGGCTGTGAAATATCAGTAGCCTAGCTCTGCTGTGTATTGTTAAATCCATGGCGCTGTCCGTGGTGCTGAAGCAGCAGACGGATTCGTGATTCGTCTTTTGTCTGTCGTGGCTCGAAAACTGACATCCATTGAAAAGTTTGCTCTCATCTTGAGCCTGAGCATCTGCAGATTAAGTTCATCCCTAATAAGTTTTGATGCATCAAAGTTACGCACGATACAAGATGACTCAATCCCCATTTTTGTTATCTTTGCCACCATCTTGACTCAAAGCCTGGTGCACTCTTCTAGTTATTTGTTCATCTAGTTATTTATTTATCGCCTTGAGTCAACAGAATATGCTGAGGTCTCCTAGACAGAAATTTATTGCATGACCAGAAAAGCTGTTAATGCATTACAAGAAATGAAAGTATAATTCTATTATAATTCAGTTCAAATGCAGAACAACACATCAAGTCTCTTTTGAGAGACACTATGAGAGAGACACTTCCTATGGAAAGCTGAGTGTGATAGCAAGCTTGGATTTTCTTCCTGCAGCATGAAAAAGCTGAACGAATGAGTTTGTTTACTTGTGTACATTTTCATAATTGGTGTTTCCTCATTTAGTTCCGAACCTACGACCCTTGCAAGCAACTGTGGTGCAGTCACCCTGACAACCAGTACTTTTGTAAAACCAAAAAAGGTCCTCCGGTGGACGGGACAGAGTGTGCACCAGGAAAGGTGGGAAATGTCTCTGAAGCAGCCTTGAATTCCTGTGGTTCTTTTGTGCAATAATGGGAAAGTGGTCAGATTGTCACTGTCATTAGTCTGGACTTTTTGACCTTTCTTTCTGTCTCTTTTCTCCCGTTGTCCAAATTTTAGTGGTGCTTCAAGGGTCATTGTATCTGGAGATCCAGCCAGCAGCCTCAGGGCCACGATGGGAGTTGGGGCTCCTGGTCAAAATTCGGCTCGTGCTCCAGAACGTGTGGAGGTGGTGTTCGCTCCCGCAACAGGCAGTGCAACAACCCCCCGTGAGTGCTGAGGAAACAGCCAGCAGCTAAATAGCATATATGATCTGTGTGTTCACCCAACACATGAGGAAATTGTAAAAGTACGAACTTGGAGCTGCGTAGCTGGGCTGGATAGTGGCTCTGATTGGTTTTCTTGGACAAAAGCTTGACTTGAAATAATTTAAGAGTGTGAGGTACTACATGTATCTCTGCCATTTTGTAACTGTTTATACACTTAAAATTTCCTTAATTTAATGGCGTTTTCAGATACTTCATTTTAGAGCCTTCAGAATTCTGATCTATGGTGGCCTGTGAGTACACAAAATAATAATATCACATAGGAAATGGAGTGTTCTTTGCTATTAACGAATAGAAGTTTTAAAATTAATCATTAGAAATAGTTTGGGTTTCTCTGTCGACTGTGATCCACGGGCACCGGGCTTGTTTAATAGTGTTTCCTGTTTTCTGGTATAAACTCTGGATGTGCACTGATGCACTGATGTTTGGAAATAGGGTCCATTGTCAACATTACAAACTGCAGCATCGCTCTCATACACTTTTGTGATCGATTTGTGCAACATTTATTCATTACCCCTATCACATCAGAAAGTTTTGTTGAACATAAGGAATGCAGCAGGTGTATTTACACCAACATCAATAATGGATGTATTCCATTTAGGGTTTCCAGTTGGAGAACCCTGCATAGTGTCCGAAGTGTAAGGTTATATAATGTGAAAAAGAAAGAAAGTCAAGAAGCAGACTAAAAACTGAGAACAGCAGCTGTGTCCCAGATCCACACTAGATACAAACTACCTACAGTGTACACATGGCGTACTAATGATCATGGTTCACATATGTATTGTAATACTGTTTCAGCTGTTAGTATTCAAGTAAAATTCAACATACTTTACCAGTAAATGCAATATATTTGATGCAAAATGATGGAATGTGTGCCGAACACTGCACATTTAGACACCTTTCCTTTGAAGGACAGCCTTTGTAAGTTTGGAATATTCTGATGGAAAACGTCTTTTGGGGCGTCATTTTGTTTTCGTCACCGCTCAGGCCTGCCTACGGTGGTCGAGATTGCCCTGGCTCTGCTTTTGACTACCAGATGTGCAACACAGAGGAGTGTGCTGGCCCTTACGAGGACTTCCGTGCTCAGCAGTGCATACAGAGGAGCAACAAATACCACAATAATGTCAAGCACACCTGGCTCCCATACGAGCACCCAGATGGTAAGTCTGTTGAGCGAAGCAAAGTTGGCTCAAAGTTAGCTCAAAAGTTTCTTGCAAAGCAATGAGTGGATATATGATATTTGCAGACGGCTGATGTCTTTGTCAAATCCTGAAGATACCTGGATGAACCGAGGTGTGTGTGTGTGTGTTTGTGTTTGCAGAGGGCCGTAAGTGCGAGCTGAGCTGTAAGTCAAAGGAAACAGGAGAGGTGGTGTTCATGAACCAGGTGATGCACGATGGGACCCGCTGCAGCTACTCAGACCCCTACAGCGTGTGCGCTCGAGGAGAGTGTCTGGTACGTCTCTGCTAAAACTACATGCGCTCACAAAGACGAGCCTCGGCATGCTGTCAGACATATGAAAATAATCATTTGTGTTTGATGAGGTTTTTCCACATAAAACTTTACTTAAATTACACCTTTTCCCTCACTGAAAAGTCAAAAAGATAGATAGATTCATCAATTAAAATCTCATAGTAGATTGGTGTATAAACACATTTGATGTATTTTTCAGATAATACGAAAACACTATAAAATAAATCTTATTCAACAGGTCAACATTTTTATGCTTCATTAAACACATGGTGTTGCCAGTTTTATGCCAGAGAGCAGCATCCTCGTGCAGTAGAGCGACCATAATAGATACCACAGGGAGCCGAGTTTGGAAATGCCATTTTCCCACAGTACTTTAACCTTTACTAAAGTGTACTTTGACGTTGAAAACAGTACCCTCAGAAGGAGTTACGCAGCTATTTCATCATTGAACTGTAAATAATTGTGATAGAAATACTGCATACCTCTGCTCTAACACACAGACGTTATTTTGTCTCAATACTCACCTTGGACGTAAAGTTGAGACTTTTATTTTTGCGGACCAGCTGCTCGGTGTTTTGGCTACGCTCCTGCTATGTCTGGGTGTGTTTCCAGAGTGCATCATCATCATCAGGCTCTGAACCAGATGCCTGCAGCGTTTTCTCATGGCATCATTTTCCCAGTGTTGTCAGTCTGAGGTAAAGTCAATCGCAGTGTCGCCCTGATTTGATTGACTTTGTTGTCTTTGCTCTCCTTCTCACAGCATGTAGGCTGCGACAAGGAGGTCGGCTCATACAAACAAGAGGACAAATGCGGAGTGTGTGAGGGGGAAAACTCCCACTGTCGCACCGTGAAGCTGACACTCACTAAGACGCCCAAAAAGAACGGTAATTAGCGACTGTGTGGACGGGGCAGGGCTGAACTCTCTGCTTCAGATGAGTCATTATATAATGATGGTTGTCATCATTTAAGGTCAAAATCATTAATCCGGAGGCATTAAACACAATCCTCCATGTCTAACCACAGCCTGCACCCCACACTATCATCAAAGGACCCACATTTCTGCCTTAATGCCTTGATTCAGAGATAATTAGCTGTCATTACTGATCACAGTACACATTCAAGGTTCCCAGCTGAACCGTGCCATGTCTCCTTGTCATGTTAGGAATGCTGAAAATGTTTGACATCCCAGTAGGAGCCCGTCACATTGTTATTGAAGAGAATGAGACAACCCCTCATATAATTGGTGAGTTTCTCTTACATCATTTTCCAGCTATGGAAATATGTGGTACTATTCAAGTTACAGACTTGGCATGAATGTGTGTGTGTGTGTGTGTGTGTGTGTGTGTGTGTGAGAGAGAGAGAGAGAGAGAGAGAGAGAGAGAGAGAGAGAGAGAAACTGTAGTTGCTGGGTCATGTACCTTGTAAGACTTGCAGTGCAATTGCATTGCCTTGCACAGACCAGAGCACAGGGCCACCAAGTTCAACTTCTGTATTCAATAAAGAAGAACATTTAAGGGTCAGTTCAACCAAAACACACAACAATATAAACACTTTTGGCTTCATTTGTCCAGCTTTTGCAATATCCGCCTGTGCCTGCAATACAATGGAGGTGGAAGGAATTGAATTTGTGGCACTTGTAGGATTCAAAAATGAAAAAAGAAAAAAAAAAAACAGCAGCAAAAAGTCTTTCCAGAAACCTCCCTGCTGTGAAATGATTTTTTTTTGTCTCCGATAGCAAACATGCACCGGCTTATGAACAGGTGGCATTTGTCAGATTAAAACAAGCAATTATGACAACTTAGTGCTTTCAAGAGGAATCCAGCCGAGCGACCGTCTTCTGCACAACCACAGGCTGAAGATATTTGAGGAAAACTGCATTAGATTCTTATTTGCGTACATTGAATCTGTGTCAGAGTTGAGATGCATCGTAGCAGCTGTGAATCCACCAAGGATTACACAAGCCACAGACTTTTCCAGGCCAGCTTTCAGGCTTAAAGGGCATATTTAATACTCAAAGGATAGATTTACAGCCGAGTTTTCCTCTAAGAAATGAAACAGAATACAGCATACAAGGCCACACATACAGTAACGCTTCATTTAATAAAGTTTCTCTCATCTTGCTCACATGGATTCAGGCAGGTGGACAACACCTTGTGGATGGCACGGGAAAAGCAAAGAATTATTAAATGTATTATTATATTAATTCTTATTAATGATGAGCTTCTCCTTGTGCAGATTATTCATGTTTTGTCCTTGGTTGAGGGAGCTATGTAAAGTGGTTGTAAATCCCTTCATGGAGGATGGCAAATAGTCAAATATTTTAACTTCTCATCCAATTTTACCGTCCTGCTGCCGTCCACTAAATTGTTTTCCCACCTACCCGCCGGCTGAATCCATGTGAAGGTAATAACATACAGTACGTGTAGCCAGGACTGATGCCCGCTGAGGTGTTTGAAGTGATGCAGACTTACGTTTCAGTTGAGAAAAAGTCTCGTCTGAACTTTTCAACAGCTTTTCTAATGTGAAGGAGAAGTCAGCTAGCATGTCGTGCTGCGTCTAATATTCCCTCTGCTCGATAATCAAATCAGTGTGAGAAATAACCACCATTTGTTTTCCGTAGGAGCCGAACAAAAAGATATGATTTCTCCGAGTGGGATATATAATGTGAATTGTAACTGGCTGTGAGCTGAAATTAACACAGCTGATGAGTCACATCACAGGTGCCGTTGCTGTCACAGCGGTGTGAAAGGAATTCTTTTTTTTTCTGATTTGAGCTACACCGCTGTGCTAATGACTTTCAATTTGAGTTGCTAAGTGGGCGGAACACGATAAAAGGCTTCATCAGTGTGTCAGAAGTAATGGGAGCAGAGTTGTCTCCAGGTGTCAGAGGAGGAGTGACGGGCTCGTATCTTTCAGCTCAGAGCAGCTCGCCGCCGTGCGACTGCAGTTCATTCAAACCCTCCCTCTCCTCTTTCCCTCTCTGGCTTTTATTAGCTCATGGGAAGAAGAGATGACACACAACTTGGAGGAATTACTGTTGGCTAACCACAGCGCCAAACATCTCAGAATACATACTGACACGTTCCCAGCATAAAGGAAAATCTCAAGAGTCATGATGCTGGGATTCCTGCTCATATATTGAGATTTTTAATGAATGAAGCTCAAAACGACAAACACATTCTTTCCCACCACATACGCATAAAAGCTCTTTTTTTTCTCATTGCTGACAGCTGTGAAGAATCAAGTGACTGGAAACTTCATACTGAACGCAAAAAGCGAAGACGCGGAATCAAGGACCTTCATCGAAAATGGTTTACAGTGGGAGTATTCCATCGAGGACGAGAAGGAGACCCTTAAAACAAGTGGCCCTCTGCATGAGGGCATTGTAGTGCTGGTGAGTGGGTCGAGATCATCACTTTTCACTTTCTCCAGAGTTTCATAGTTTGTTTAATAGACTTTTGTTACTTCGCAGGTCATTCCCCAGGAAGAAGACACAAAGATCAGCTTGACATATAAATATATTATACACGAGGATCTGCTTCCACTTATCACCAACAACAATGTTCTTCTGGCTGAACTTGACACCTATGAGTGGGCACTGAAGAGCTGGTCCCAGTGCTCCAAACCCTGTGGCGGAGGTCAGTGTCTTTTGAAATGCATAAGCAGTTGAAGCTGTGAGTCATAGCTTCAATTAATCTATTCGTCGATGCATAGCAAGTTTTTCCAGATTTGCTTATTTTCTCTGCTTTTAGTTGTAAATCAAATACTTTTAGATATTTGACTGTTCAACAGGGTCTAGGAACATGAAATGGCCTTTTTTTTTGTTTGTTTGTTTGTTTGTTTTTTACAATTTCATGACATACACGAAATTGAACCAAAATGAATAATAAAGAGGCAGTTAAAGTTAAAAACACTTCATAATTCTGTGTTAAACTGTGTTATATGTCTGTGTTGCCTTGCTGGAAGATTGATCATCTATCATCATCCTTCAGGCATACAGTACACAAAATATGGATGTAGGAGGAAGAGTGACAGCCGTTTGGTACATCGTAACTTTTGTGAAACCAGCAAAAAGCCCAAACCCATCCGGAAACGCTGCAATGTCCAAGAATGCAGCCAGCCCACGTAAGTGACCTCCAAGTACAGATGTTACAGCGGTGCTTTTATATTTCCATGGCGAACTGCAGCCTACAGTTCCTCAAATGGCCACTTGAGGCTGGCTCCAAAAGTGAGCCAATCCCCATAGACCTCCATATTAAAATTTCCAACTTTAGAGCCAAAATAAACATGTCAACGCCAAGAACAAACTTCCCCCTCTTAGACATCTGTATAGGACTTTTCATAGAACTTACTCATTTAAATTATATTATGGCTTAAAGTTATGCATAATTATGGACATGGCTACTTTCAGTAACAGCTAGCCGCTTGGTTTCAGCACATAGGCTTCATTGACCCACCTCAGCTCCACCCACGCTCCACCTCTTTGCCAATTTTTGGCTTAGTTGGGAGTTTGGTGGAGTCAGGCACTGCCAAGATGGCGACGGCCACTGAGCATCATAGTAGCTCAACAGAAACCTGTGGATGACATTTAAGTCTTACACCATCTGGGTGATTCATTCAAGTGATTCATTAAAAGTGTTGATAATGGCGTCGCCTTCATATTTCCGCCCTCATTCATGTCATTTTAGAGGAGTGCTTTTCTTAAACTAGTGGAGAAAAAAAAAGGTAGCCTAATTGCGGTGTGACATGGAAACCTTTTCAAAGAGTCTGCTGTGCTGACAGGTGGGTAGTGGAAGAGTGGAGTCCCTGCAGTAAGACCTGCGGAAAGCTTGGCTACCAGACCAGGGTGGTGCAGTGCATGCAGGCGCTCCACAACGGCACCAACAGGCCCGTCCACAGCAAACACTGCACTGAGGATCGCCCGGAGACCAGGAGAGCCTGTAACCACACCGTATGCCCCGCCCAGTGGAGGACAGGGGCTTGGTCTCAGGTGAGCGAGGAGGACAGCCAGCTGCACCACCTGAGTGTTAGCTGAGCTGATTAGCTTTTATGATGATGTAAACTGGGAAAGCAAACGTTAGCTTAGCATTATTCAGACATTTCCCTCTCACTCTTAACTGCATGAATACTGTGAAACACACAGATTTCTCCATGTATTCATATGTGAATAAAGTACAACCACATTTATGTGTTACATGACTAAAGCACGTCAACCTTTTTAAGACATTCCTTAAGTTTGATGCAACCAGATTTAGCACATCAGTTTGTTATTTGAAACTTGCAAGTAGCTACAAAGAATTTTAAGAATGGCCTCATGCACAAGCTCTGTGATGGATTTCTGAACAGCTGCTGCAGCCAAGTCCTGCTAACATGTTTGCAAAAGTTATGCTATGCTGATTATTTTTGTTTCTATTGAAAAAACATAAGAACTAATTTGTTTATTTCAAATTTTTACAAAAAAAAAGAAAAGCAAAAAGATTCATTTTAATGTAACTGTGGAAATAATCAGCAGCTTATTTGTTTCTCTAAGCAATTTCCTGAGATGTGCTCATAGCAGGAGAACTTTGTTTATGGGAAAGCATTCCCTGCAGAGGGACAGTTGGGTACATAAAATGCAAATGAAAATCAATTTAAACTTGTATTACTTAAAAAAAAAAAAAAAAAAAAAGTCAACTTTTAAGTGAAAATCAAAAAGACCTGAAAACGATGAGTCATAAAAATATAGATGGATGATAGTTTATTTGAATGGGCGCACATATGTCATCATGATGATCAGTGCCACCGTTGACGTGTCCTGTCATAATCATGCCATGCCAAGCTTAAAACTCAAACACGAATGAATTATTTGGATGCACGTGTCAAGACTTGATTACTGAGCGTGTTAGACCGTTAGTGTGGCTGTAATTTAATGAATAAATAAGTGAACACGTTTCCTCTAGCTTCAACGTGTCCGTGTACTTGTATCTGTGGCAGTGTTCGGTGACCTGTGACGAAGGGATTCAGCAAAGACAGGTGGTTTGCAAAGCCAGTGACAACACCATCGGAGAATGTGAGGGCGAGAAGCCGGAAACAGTCCTCATTTGCAAACTGAGTCCATGTCCAGGTGAGATCCACCTACATGTAATAAGGGAACAATGTTCACCGGTTTGCTGCCTGTTACAGAGCCTGCCATCCTTCTGTTGTTTTGAGGAACGTGTGGGTGGTTGATGTCAGCTGCATGCTGCACATTTAGCCATAACCCTCTGGCTGTAGGGCCAAATAAGGACACCTCAACCCACACAGAAATTGTCTCACAGCCAGATCAAACTTAACACAAGGTTTGATCTCCACAGTGAAAATGGTACAACAGGCCCAAAATATTATCCCGCTGGGATAATACTTAGGTGAAAATTCTGTGATTGACTCCATTTTACTGTATGCTGAATCACAACAGGCGGTGTAGCTACACTTGGTTCTGAATGAACTGACAGGACAAAGAACCTTTTGAATACGTTCAGGAAACTGTCCAAACTAAAAGGTATTTCAGCTTGTGTCTAAACATTTCTGCACCGATGCCCTCCTACTCACTCCCTTCACAGGCAGCAAGTCGAACGCTGAGTGGTTTTTGTCAGAAACACAATGAAGTACAGTTTGTGTCCTTCAGCCTGCAGAGAGCACCAAGATTAGATACAGTTTTCAAACAACGTGTCTCAATTTTCTTACATTAGCAAGAGCTTTTCAAGAGCTTTTCTTGTTCTGTTTAATATATTATTTCGGAGTGTTTTTTCGCCTAATTTTGCCCTCCCCTCCAGGACAACCAGTGTCGTCTCTCACCGTTGAAACAATGGAAAATGCCACAGTAAAAGACGAAGCTGTTCACCAAAGGGCTCCTGAAAACCCTGTCCACAAACTCTCTTCAAGTAAGTCAATATGTTATTTGTTTCAGAATTCAATCACATAAACATCTACAGTGCAATTTTTTTTCTTGCTCCTAAAGATGTCTTCTCCTCTTTTGTTACCAGATGAGCCATGTCTGGGAGATAAGTCGATTTTCTGTCAAATGGAGGTTCTTGCACGTTACTGTTCCATCCCTGGATACAATAAGCTTTGTTGTGAGTCTTGCAACAAGAAAGAAAGCCTCCCCACACACACTCCTGACCTCCAAAACACCCCAGTGGCCTCACTTGAACCTGAGACCTCAGCTCCTTCTCATCCCGCATCATCCAAGGCTCCTCCACCAGCTACAACCCAGACCCCACCGCAAACCACTAAAGCCATCGGCAGACGGTTTCGCTCCACTGCCCCAGTGCCAACCACCGCTGCCGCTGCTGAAGCCTCGCCATCCGCAGGTGCTGCCCCGCCCCAGGGTCCCACCAGGGACTCCTTCCTCACAGCTGGGAAGGGAGACTCAGATCCGGGGCCTCTTCTACCTCCAGGGCCGCCACGGCCCACAGCAGACTCCAGTGGAGGTGCCTCTAAAGAGCACAGCCCAAACAGCACTTTAGGCCCAGTCGCTGCCAGGTCAAGAAGGGACGATTTAGGATCGGAGAGGGACTCGAGTCACAGAACCCTGTCAGCTCAGAAATGAACAGTGAGCGCCTGGTGAGACGGTCTCATACATCAACTCACTCTTTGCAGCGTCTGATAGACTTGCTGCAGCAGACATTTTCTTTCTTTTTTTTTTTTTTACAAAGATATTTTTGTTCCATGCCAGTGAACTTAGACCAGACCAGTGATGGTTACCTCATCAAAACTCCAGAGTGATCTGTGGGCAGCGTCGCTCTGCCCTCTGTGCTTCAAATATGAAACGGAAGAAAAAAAAAGTTGTCAGGTGCTGTAAAACTAAAACGACTACAAGACGTGTTCAAAATGTGATGACTGCATTGCTACATTCATGTTTTTATCTGTGTACAGTTGTGTAAGCCTGTTTTTTTCAAGTGCATTAGAACTACTATTGAACTTGTATTGTGAACATGTGAGGAGAGGTCAAAGGCCATGGTTCTGGAGGTGCACGTGTCAGCTGTGGAGACTAGTGTCCCACCAGAATAATTATAGACCCCGCCAGTGTTCACTTATAATCAATTAATATATTTCTACGTTAGATAAATATATATGAAATTTTAATGATATATTGAATAACAAAGTAAATTTGGGGATTAATAATCGACATTTTTTTTATTCTGTTTTAAGAATTAATACAGGTTTTAAAATAGAATTGCAAAAGTAATTTTAAAATATAGCCGCCACCTGGCACATTGGGCTCTTATTTCTTGGGTTGAGTTCACGCAATTTGAGCCATTGCAGCAGAAAAATAACAATAATAGTAGTAATAAACTGGTGTGAACAGGGTTCTGCCCAGGGCTTGAACACTAAAAAGCTTTTAAATTGTATTTTCTGTTATTCTATTTGCTTTCATCTCTCACAAGTTCTTGTCTGCTACAGTTTCCATGTCTCGATCCACCAGCAGTCCTGCTGCTCTAGTAATCTTTAAAGGCTCTTTTAAAGGAATAGTCTGGCATTTTGGGAAATGCGCTCATTTACTTCCTTGCAGAAAGTTAGATGAGACGATTAATGCCTCCCTCATACTGTGTGTGCATTAACTGTGGAGCCAGGAGGCTGTTAGCTTAGCATGAAAACTAGAGTCAGGGAGAAAGAGTTAGCCTGGCTCTGTTAAAAAATGTCTCTCAACGACTCTGAAGCTCCCCAATTGAAGCTTGTGTAATCTAAATATACAACTTTTCTTTGCTTTTTGGGAGTTGCATGCTGTATTTCTTGGAGTCTTGTCAGCGCCATAAGTTTGTTCGCCAAACTAGCTAACAGTGAAACTGTTCAAGAAACAGCTGCTGTCTCTAAAACCAAACATTTCAGGGTTTTTTTGTTTGCAGTTTTTTGAGGCGTCGATAGATGGAGACAGACGTTGCTTCACTTTGGACTAGAGCCAGGCAGTGTGTCCCCACGCATCGAGTCTTTATGCTCAGCTAAGCTAATCACCTCTTCAGCACAGACATGAGGGCCGAATCAATCTCATCATCTAACGCTCAACAAGCTTCTAAGCGTATTTCCCAAATTGTCTTTTTATGGATACATTTAGGATTTGTTTTATTAATCACTTAAATGTGATTAATCAGTTTAACAGCTTTTAAAATGTACCTCATTGATTAGAATAAAACACTTATGTCTGTAGTTATTCCAGTGGCACACTCCAGACTCCATAGTCATCACTCCTGGCAGGGAGCGTCACGGCTTCTCTGTCCCCGGTGCTCTTTTGTTGTTGTTTGTTCCCAATTCCAACATACTGGTGATCATCCTCACTGGTGAAGAACATCATGACTGTAAGCCGACCCCACTGTAGCATGCCCTCCGTCTGCCTCTGTGGAAGTCAGTCACGTACGCTTTAAAACAAAAAGATTTCAGAAAAAAAAAAAAAAACTCACTATGTTATTTTTTTTTTTTGTAACTGATATATTTTTCAGATAATAATGTATATAGTGTAAATTTCAAGTTATGAAAAGAAATGAACAACCGGGAGTAGAAGGTAAAGTGTGTTGCAGTTGGAAAATACAGGCGATGCTGTAAGTCTACAGGCTGTGGTTGGTCATGCTGTTGCACCATTCCTGCATTGCAGTTCATAACATCATTATGTTTATTGTATAGTTCTTGTATATACGAACGTGAATGAAAGCTTTAAATGTTAATATTTATTGAATTTTTAAGTGGTATGGAGAACAAAGTAAAACACATTTGAAAGAACGGAGATGTTTGTTATTTCACTTCCCTCCCTTTAGCCTCCATTTACTGCTGTTGTACTTACATTTAAGCTTTTTCTCTCTTGGCTTCCATTTTCAGGACAGTATGTACGAAGATGTGAAGAAAAATTTGCTGCAGCTGCTCTGATTAAGTGTGAATCTTCACTCTCAACTGAGCAGTGTAGATTTACTGTATCAATCAAAGTGGTATTCAGAATATTTTTACTGTGTGATGGAAGGAAATGAATCGGGCAAAATAGGCACATTCAAGCTCTTTATTAATTGTGTCCGCTCATATGCAGTCGTGTGTCAAGAGATGACTCCTAATCAGGAAATTTTAATGAGGTTTGAGCGGCGCACGGTGACATTAATTCCTATTATTAGCCAGCTCCCTTCCTCCAGGCTGACTCTGGGCGACTGAAACTGGTCTCAGCCAGCGTTGGAGCTGAGTGCCTCCTCCAGGCAGCGTTCCTGCTCTCTCTGAAAGGGCGGCGTTCAGTGGAGCAGTCAGGCTGTCACCGTGCCCCTGTCTCCCAGTCTTCCCCTGTGAATGGTGCTAGGTCGCTGCTGTGACGTGGGTGTCACACAGACTCCGTCAGCCCAGGGCGGCGCTCGCTGCGAGACGTCTGCGGAGGTGTCTGGTGTAATCCAGCTGTGCTCGGGGCAAAGCCTGATTGACAATGGACTTTGGTAGCCAGCCCTGAGAACAACATTATCTTTGTTAGAGCCCTGGATTGTGTTTAGGTGACTGTCAGTCTTGGAAAACAAAGGAGAGTGAGTGTCAGCTAGCCGGCCTGCTGCTCTTCAGTCAATATTCATATGCACAAATGGTTCCCTACAGAAAACAATGCATTTAAGTCTTAAAAAAGTTTTTAAAAAGTTGGTATGCAGTATTATTTACATCAATTGAATCATTTCTGGTTTCAAAATCTACACTTTTGAATTAACAGAATTGAATTAGCAGAAGCAGAGATATCCTGATTTTTACTGCGTAGAACTTCCAAAAATGTCAAGCAAACTGATCTTCAGAGGTAAAAGTATTACTATTTTGAGTGTCAAGACTTATTTTTAATGTTGGAGAGCAGTGGGAAAAAATACAAGAGCAGAAAAATAAAAAAAAGCTGTTTTCTTGCCACACAGTACAAAAAGTCCCAAATCGGTATTTACAATGATATTGTACATCAGTAAGAGTGTACTTTATGTATACGTACAGTACATAACGTATTTGCCCATATACTGTTCACATCACGCATCATTTCTGTGTGCAGCTTCCTCTCAAATGAAGCTTTAAATCAGACATGTCTTGTCAGTCTGTGAATCCACCGTTTAGTTCTCTGAGAGCCAAACTTCTCTAAAAGCCCTGAAGAAAATCTCCAGTATTTCCCAGTATCCCTTCAATCATCTCTTGACCCCTCAGAGGGGCCCAAATCTTGGCTGAAAGCTGAGGCCAAGTGGTCTAAACTACCTATCAAATGATTAAATCTAGCTCTTGACAAATCACAACGGTAAAATGCTGCTTACACGTTGGATCACGACCAGTGGAACACCAGCAACATCCAGCTCCACAAACCTGCCATCTTATCTACTGTAAACCATCAGCTCTTCATTCCTCGCTTGCTCACTGGTTGATGTGTTCTTAGCTGTGATTGCACTGTATATTCTTTTTCGGTAGCTACCCCTTATCTCAAAATTGTGTATTTCGTGTCACAGTGATTTGTGTCTGCTGGGTTAAGTGCTGTTAATACTCGGAGAATACAGTATGAACTCAGTCCAAGGAAAGTGGAATCAAGGTCACCTGCACTGGTTGTAGAAACTTGAAAATTTAAAAGCTACCCTTGATCCAGCCCTCCTTGGATAACCATACTTCACACACATTATGAAGTCTGTGTTTACTGTGAGCATCTTAAACAGCCGATCCTGACAGGAAACACACATATTTAGACGCATTTCCACAGTTATAATTCCATGATGCTTTCCTGAAAATAGCTGCTTTGTGTGTGGTGCTGTTTTGTTTTTGAGTTGTTTATTTATTGCACGCAGCAGAAAGCAGCCAATCTAGGAAGCTCACTGCTCATCAGATAAAACCCTGATGGAGGTGCTGCAGCTTCGAAACAATAACGTGCAGTAATGGAAAAAGCATCTGCACGCTCCCATGTGTGCAATATTCATGTGTTACACAAACATATTTTTTTTTTGTTGCAATAAGTGAATATTGCACACAGTGGAGTCTGCAGATGCTTTTTCTATCACCGTTCAGAAAATGGAAAACACAGTGCTGATGAATTTACCTTCACGTCCATGTTAAGAAGCCACGTCAAGTGGCTTTTTCTTCTATCTTCATCCAGAGCTTGAATGATGATACAAGTTGGTCCGTCCTCGGCTCTGTAAACACACAGACTCATTAATGGCTCATTAATATTCAGCCAAGGTTTATCATGGATTATGTGCTAGCATATAACTAGCACACAAACAATTCGGTCTCATCTTTCTCATGTTTTATCAATGAATACAAATTAATTGAAACATAAAAGGTCAGAATATTATACTGATGATTGCTAGTAGTATGACTTCAGGGATGCTCATGTCAATCTGTTGGTCCACCATTTTGCATAGACTGAAATATTGGATGGATTGACATGAAATTTGATGCAGACGTTTGTACCCACCCTCTGAATGACCTCTAATGACTGGTGATTCCATAACTTTTCATCTAGCGCCATCATCCGGTCAACATTTAAATTTGTCCAATAGTTTGGCTTATGATCAAATACCTGCTAAACTAATGACGCTTCCGTCAATCTCAGCTGTACTTTCTGTTGTGCTGATTAGGAAATGTTACAGTGCTGTGTTAAATTAAGATGTGAGCATGCTAAGCATTGTCAAGCATCACTATGGTAGAACTGTCATTGTGATCTGAAGTTAGCGTTAAGCCCAGTTTAGCTAAGTGCAGCCTCTTGGTCTTGTTCATTGGAATGAAGATGATATCGATGCTTTAAAGATAAAGCCTAAACCTCTGTCCTCAGATTCTCTGACATCTGCATAACAAAACATTTTTATCTCACACGCACAATGAGACGTGGCTGCAGACGTTTGAGGCCATTTAAATTAGCTGTTGCTAAGCACAATATCAGACTGAATTAATTAAATGTGAAAGCACTTCACTGGATTTAGAGCCAAGGATGTTTTTCCATTTTGTACTGACATCTTGCTACCTGGACCAGTAAGATAACTTTACTCGGACACTGTATACCATGAGAGTTTAATGAACCTGCTGAATATATAACACACGATGATTAATGCCTAGTTTCACATGATCCTACCTCACAAAGCCTGCCTGAGGTGGGAAGGACTCAAGCTGAATCGCTGCTCCTCCAAGATATGCCCTGGACTTTTGTTTGCAACTGTGTCTGACACTCAGGAAATCCCTTTGGCCAATCAGATTTCCTGCTGTCTCGGCTGAAACCTCGTGAGTGACTATCGTTTCAGGTCCAGCATGCTTCAGAACCTGCAACACAGGAGATATAGATATCAAATTTAGTCTGCATGTATGGACTGCAGGGCTGAACTGCAATTTAATCTATGTAATGAGAGGTCTAGCAAAGTGAGAATACATCCCTTGCTGCAAATAAATGGCATGACATTTAATTATGGCTCTAAACAGAAATGTGCAGACAGCAAAAACCTTCACAAAGTCAAAAACAGGTGTTAATGAAATCATAGTTGGGAAACTTTCAATAAAAATGCTGATCTCTTCTTAACACAAGCAGCTAAGTTGCGAAGAATCCAATAATCAGCAACCTCATGTGATTTGTGAAAAGGTCTGCAGCTCACTTTGATATGCTGTACGGTCGGGTTCCACTGGTGCATCTCCTCCACTCTGACAAACAGAAGGTCATAGAGCTCGTCCACGCTGGCCTCCAGGACCACCTCCAGCCTGAAGACCTTCCTCGCTCCAGGAATCACTTTGCTATAAATCACATCCCCGTTGCTCTGAAAGGGAGCGACAAACAAGCAGGCATATGCAATCTTAACACAGTGGCCTCTTAGGTGCAGGAGTGGGGGAAATTAACTTTGGAGAAGCTACAAGCCACTTTAATCAGCAGAGTCAGGATGGCACTTAAATCAATCAGCTGTCACCTCTGCAATTTCAACCTTCCATCCTTCCTTGTCCTCTAACATGCTGAGGGCCTTCCTCATTGCTTCCTGGCCTTGTTGTACATAGAACAGCTGGTCTTCTTTTGATGCAGGCTTTATATCTTCAGGCTTTGGTTCTGCAAAAAATAATTTTCAGAGTAATCTTTCAACAATGAGACTTTAAAAATTTTATGAAACCGACAGGATTCTACATATTTTTTTTTACCATTGTACTTTAATCCGGCATGTGTTTGCATGTGATGTTGGATCTGCCCGTATCTCTGCAGGTGTGTGATCTCCTGGCCTATCACTGCCACAGCTGTGCGTTGAAGTCCTGTGTGATTGAACAGAAAGAAAAGCACAGGAGTCTCACCCGGAACGCAGCATTCGCTTGAGAAGATATAGAAAGAAAGGTCCCTACTGCGAGTGTTTACCTGCCATACTCCTCAGATGTGGGTAGGAGATTCCACAGCAGAGCTTGACAACAGCAGGCAGCATATTGTCTGTCTTTGGCAGCGACAGCAAAGCAACAGAGCATGTCTCTGGTCTTTATACGGCCTGTGAAGGACGCTTCGCCGAGATAAGCAGCAGAGAAGAAGATACGACCTCTTCTGAATTCTGTCCTGAAGGCCACGCTTGACAAGAGTTCTAAAAACTAAAGCACAGCATTGGATGCAGGGCACAGAGGGAAAGCTAACAGCAAGAGCTATGATTATAAAGAGCTTTTTTTTTTTTTTGAGACTAGAATAGAGACCCTTGTTGGAAATATAGTCAAATGCCAGTGAAATAAGGTTGTGGCGTAAAACATTTAGTTTTCAGTGACACTTAATCTAGTTTTAATGGATGACTTTTTTACCTGTAAATGACCAAAATGACATTTATCGGGCTGTGCTGTTATCAGTTTAGGCAAAACACACAGGCTTCTGCAAGATGACATTAATTGCGCTTAAATTAATTGCCATTAAATCTTCACATTCATATTCACAGCAGTTGAGGGGTGTCTGCCTGAGGTGTGCTGTTGCTCTCAAAACTTCATATTTTTGTACATATTTCATCTGACGAGAATGCAAGAAATCGTGCATTGTAAGTTTGTTTTTATAATCAGAAACTAGCAAGTAATGCTGGCTGTGTTAATACACTGAGGTTTGTCAGACAGAAACATACGTTTTTCATCCAAACATGTCATAACATCTGACATCAGTGTGATACTGACTGTGAAAGCACAACACATCACTCAGCCAGCAGGTTCATCTTTATGATTTAGTGAAATTCATCCAACATTGATTTTTGCTCCCAGTTACAATCTGAATCAAAATAATAGCCATGCACCGTCAAACTTGGGAAAATGTGTTTCTTGACGCTGCGTAACTGCTCAGAAGTTCTGAATGAAAATGTGTCACTATCTGCTCCAAATCTAATTCGTTTCCGGCCCAAAGATTGCACCAAATTTCACTGAGATAGAGCTTCTGATGAATGCTGCTGACTGAAATGCCGTTGTGCACACAATGTGATAACGTGCTCTCAGATTAATTAATTGTGCCCATTACTTAGCCATTTGTGCTCTCCATTTAATGATTTGTGTGCACAAAAGACTTAATTTGCTGTCTTCATTTACGAAGGTCATGCTCCATGTGCTTATTATGCATCACAGCCACAGTATCAGCAAAGCTTTGTGAGCAAAGTGAAATGCTTTGTTATTCTGTAAAATACATCTAAAGGAAGAGAACACAGCCAAAACCTGAAGTATATCCACATATGCTATTTTTGGAGCTATCTGGTTGCTAATCTGCATTTTCTTGTACTGTGCACTATGATAATGAAGCTGAATCTAATACTGAGAATAATAAAAACGTTTATTAAATCAGAGAGAGCCATGATGGGAGCGTGAAGGGTAAAATTAATGGCACAAAGGTGACACTTTATGCTAAATCAAGAGCTCAAATTATTCATTAGACGGGATGAATAACTAAATCATGTGCACCCTCACAGTCAGGCAAATTAATTATGGTCGAACGCATTAAAATGCCAAACGCATACAGGTTATCAGTTGGCTGATGCAGTTTGAGGTGACGCGTTTTTACGACAAGCCCTTTGCACTAATTGTCAGGACCCTCCACTACAGATGCTTGAGAGGCTGTAGGTCTCCTGGGAGCAGAGGGACTCTGAAGACATTTCACTGCCTTTTGGTCAGAGCCCTGAAATGTGACCCTGAAAAGCAGCAAAGATTAGAGCCACTTTGTAAGGACGACTGTCACACTGATAAACTGGCTGTGGATAATGTGGGAAGATTCAAATGTGCTAATATTTACGCTTACGAGGATCTCATGAAACACTGGGGTCATATGCTGAATTATAGCACACTGTAGAGTAATTTACAATATGGTTTTACAAGCCATCTGTAATAATAACACTCCTGTCACATGACGCCTTCTAAAGGATCATTATGAGGGAGAAAGCATACTGTAACTGATGGGCTCTGCTCACCCTGTGGGCAATGGGAGTCTCTGCACACCAAGTAGGCCAAATGGTAATCAGCTGTCAGATGGATTACAGGCTGAAACCGTAAATGTATGCTGGATGCATCGCTGGCGCACTCGTGTCTGCATATGTTTGACACAAGGAGTAAGAAAGTGATCAGGGGAAAGTGGGGGGAGGTTAACCATCCACCGTTTGTTCTGATGTCCTTTCCACCTGTGGAATGAATTCCCAGGATGCCTTATCATTTCTCCACCGACGCCAACTGGGAATGTTATAATGTACCGACAGGCTAAGAGAGATAAGAGGAAATGTTTTAGCTAGTTATCATGTCTGCGTGAATAATAACGAGCCTGGATGCACAGGTTTATCATTAAATCAGACAGAACAGATTCCCTTTCAGGATAAAGGTTAATTACTATGTGAAGGATGATCTGAAAACACATCACTGGTTTATCATTTATTTGTGTTGGTGAAGAAGGTCAAACAAACAAGTGAAATGTGAGTATTTTTCCCACCCTTTTCAGGGTACTGGCTAGTAATGATGTCGTAAGTTCCAAAGGCACAATAACTGTTTCTGATTTGCTTCATTCATTCATTCATTCATTCATGTGGTCATATGTGCTCCTTTTGACTCCTTTTCATGATAGCAACCGTTTCATTTAATTCACTCACTCATTCATCTCTGAATTAACTCATTTTCAGTGTAGTGGCTTGTTTCTTCTATTCAATTCATTCATTCATTAATCAGTCCCGACGCCTTTCCATAAACCAGTGCTGTGTTTAGGGATCAGGACTCAAACATGCAAGACGAACGAGTGAAAGAATCATATCTGTAAAAAATGTGCCCAGCGCTGCCCTCCCTCCTCTTGCTGATAGAGCACCAGCAAGCAGCTGCCTCTTATCGCCCGGAGCCAACAGGTGTCCTTGTGAGAAGGATTCATGACGTGAATGCTGATCTTCACCTGCTGACCAGGCCAGCTGAACTCAGACTGCAAACAGCAAGGACTCGTCTTTATGTGCAGAAAGGAGGTCCCGCCGGGATGCTCCCAAATGATTCCCATTAGTCGCTCCCTTTTCCAATGATTCCCAAAATCAGTGTGTGGCAAAAGAAGAGAATAAAGGAACTGAATTCAGCGTGAAACAGAATTAAAAGCAACAGCAAGCAGCGTAACAAGAGCTACGTCACGTCTCAGATCTTTCAGAGGTGTGCTGTGGATCTGTGCAGCTTAGTGATGAAACTCATCTTCTCCATGTTTGGAATTCACTCCGGGAGCAATCAACAGACCGGTGATCCCCTCAGGGGTCAAGAGTGCTCCTCCAGCAGCTGAGAATCAGGGATGAATTTTGGTGCTCAGCCGTCATGTGAGTCATCGTCAGCCCTTATTTCTCCTCCAAAGCCGATGAGGAGGCCTGACTGACAACGGCTGGACAATGAGAAAACCAAATTCTATGAAAGAGCAAGACACCCAAACTGAAAGATACACAAAATAATTACTCCTGAAAAATGCCCACATCATTTATAGTCATTTTCTTCCTCTTTGTCCTCCTTTTGTGGTCATTTTGTCTGTTTGTGGTCATGTAATACCTCTTTGTGTCACAGTCTGTCACAATGCTCCACTCGCTTTTCTCCACTCGTCCACTAGGTGCCCTCGGACTTTCTCTCCTTCCATCATCACCTGAATGCCCCTCCCACCTTCACACCTGTTCTTATGTCCCTGCACTTCCCTCGCCCACCTCCCCCAGGACTGGTCTACTTCCTGTGTTCCATGCTGGATTGTGCACTCCATGTCTTAGTCTCCACTTCATAATCTTGTGTTCTGTTTATCTGTATCTGGAACCTGTTTCTTCCTGCCTGAACCCGCGTGTTTTACCTTCTTTTGGGGTCTTTTTGGACTTTGGATTCCTGTCTGCTCCTTATTGGATTTGTTTGCTGGTGTTGGACTACTTTCTGGTTCTGACCCTCGCCTGCCTCACTGCCTCGGTAAGTCTATGTACCTCAATTTATACCGAATCACTTAGGTGCACCAGATCTGCCTCAGTTGTTTGCGTTTGGTTCCTTTCTCTGTATCCGTTGTGGTCATTTAATGCCTTTCTGGGGTCATTTTCTCTCTTTTTGTAGTTTCGTCTCATCGTGGTTGTTTTGTCCCTTCAGCCATGTTGTGACTCTTGAAGTCGGTTTACATCTTTTTGTGGTCATCTTACACCTGACTGTGGTAGTTGCATGTCCAAGACAGCCAGTTTTGTGCCTCTTTGTAGTTGTTTTCAATCTGTTTTTGGTTGTTTAGCCCAGTGGTTTATTGGCCCTTTCAATAATTCATCCACGTGAATAGCGGTTTATGCGTTTTTTATTAAGACTCAGACTTTTTTTTTCTTAGAGCTTGGAACAAACTCTGTTTCTCTACTTTTCATCAGCAAGTCAACACTTAGATTCATTTTTTGTTCAGTGACCTATTTCGACCCCTGATGTTTCTTCTTCTTCTTCTTCTGAAGAAGAATCGGGGGGAGACATTCCCCTTTATTTGTCACACACATGCAAACACTGCACACGAGGTGAAATTTGACTTCCGCCTTTAACCCATCCTGGTCGTCCCTCCTCCGCGGCAGACCAGGAGCGGTGGGCAGCCAGACCGGCGCCCGGGGACCCATCTTCGCCGTCACCATTGGTCAGGTGGTGATCTTCTTGCATGTTTTTAGTGGGGAGAACATGCAAACTCCACACGCCCTCTTTTTTGCAGCAGGCACCGAAGGCATGGTGGAGGACACACCTGGCATGGTGGAGGACACATCTGGTGCCCGCAGCGAGAATCGAACCCGGGACCCGGGCGACAGTGTTGCCACTGTTCCACCGTGCCACCACGGTGTCGATGGCATCAAAAATGTTCTCGCTCTCTTGTGACAAACAAATGATAAAACCAGTCAGAAACAGTTACAGCAGTAAAATGGAGGCACAATGGAAAAGCAATTCTAAATGCTAAGAATACAGGGAGGTTTTGAGCTGCTGTCGTCGGCCATCTTGGTATTTCTATCTGGAGAATGCATTGCACATTTGTGGTGACCTTTACTGTGAACAGGTGATGCAGAGCGTGGAGAGAAATGAGTGAACACAATGAGTCCTCTCTTGGCAGCAGGTCTGTCCATGTTGATCATTTCTGCTGTTTTGTTTCAGTCTCAATGTTATCAAGGTTTTTCTCAGTCTAGACTGTCTCAAAGGACAACTGGCAAATGTGTACTGTCTATGAGAAGCACAGCAGGCTTCAAACTTAGTTGAGGGTGAAAATGCATCAATGTAGTGAGTTTGGCAATAATTTGTTTCTGCCGAATTAACTTTTGAAGTTAAGTCACCAAAGACAGTAGGGTTAATCCTCTGAAGACCACGATATCTTGAATGGATTTCAATGCATCCAGTAGCTGAGAGAATTCAGTCTGGATCAAAGTGGTGGATCGGCCATCACCCAAAGTTTGTCCAAATTTCTATAATTTGTTGTTTACACGCTCCCCAAACCTCCTATCACTGTCGCACAAGTAGATAATGATGTGAAAATTTAGACTTTAAATAGCATAAACCTTTTTTAGACTCTGTCACATTTGGAGTTCCACATAGTTGTAGTCTCTTTCAATTATTCTTCCCCCCATGTTAAATTTATACTCCTGGGACCTGAGCCTAATGCGGAACATCGTTACTGTTTTCATTGGCTTTGTAATAACAGCTCATGTTTTTCTAAGAGGCTTTATCTCTGAATTATCTTTAGAGGTAGAATTTTATGTCTGTGTCTCAGGGTTTTGGGACCGGTTTGTTGTAGCCTTTTAATTTATGGGCCAGTTTGTTTACTACATTGAATAATGAGGGAGCTGAGATAACACAACATCGCTGCATACCCTTGTAAAATAAAATGTTTTCTGTCCAATTAGCACTGCCTCCTCTGTTTTAGGCATTTGGTTAAGGTTAAGAACAAGGAAGAAGACAAGACACAACATGATTACTGACCAAAAAAAAAAAAAAAAAAAAACACAAAACCACAATCTATTCCAAACTTCTTTTGTTGCCTCAGGATGCAAACCCACATGCCAGTCCTGCACCTTGCGTGCCCACCATCCACCCTGGCCAAATCCCCATGACTTGTGTGCAGTGCAAAAATGCACTTCCCTCACTTGAATGTCAACATAATCCAGGCAGCAGTTGCATCTTCCAGTGGAATGTAATTAGGAAAACGAATGCAATGTAAATGCAACTCAATATTATTGTTTTGGTAAGTGATATAAAAGGCAGGGCTGATTAGACCCCTCATAGCTGACCACTGAGCTGCAGTGGTTCTTCTTGGTTTTGTTTACCACACTATCACAATTATTTCTGTAGGCTGAGGACATTCACTTGGATTTTGGTCATGTTTATCACACAAGAAAATCCACAAATCTCATCTTTCCTGTGTTCTCAATTTTAACTAAGGAGCTCTAATTTGTCCTTTATTCACTCCCTTTTAAGAATTGGAGGATAATCACTTGTCCCCGACTAATTTAGGCCAGGAGTCATCATGATATCAGTAATTATCTTCTATTTATTCTAATGATACGATGACAGATGCTTGCTCTTCCTCATGAACATGGCGGAGGCTAAATTGTCTGACATTTAGGTGACTGCCCCCACACACTTTGCTCGTGATGCAAATCCCTCTTTAACTGCTGGGGGTGATATTTGGTCTCTACTATGGGCTGATTCTTTAATTCTAAGGATCCTACTCTCATCACCATACTGAACAGTTTGCTTCTATCAGCTTCAGGCTGTTGTTTCAGCACCTCTGTCAGCTTCATTCAGCCTTGGACTGTAATTATTTGTCTTTCCAGTGATTAAACACTTTAAATATGATGCCATTTGTCCTCGCTAAGACCTGCCATCTTTCGTGGGTTGCTACTGTAACCTGACCAGCTTTCCAATCTTGCACTGCACATGTATTTTTGCAATCTTAACAGATGGTGGCAGATTTACAGAGATTCTTAGCATGTATGTGTTTGAAATAATGGGAACTTCATTTTGGGCAAAGGAGGTGGACAAAAGCAGGCTTACTCATTTCTATCCAGCCCTCAATTTTGCAAGCTGAAATGACAGCTGTGCCTGACAGATGCTATCAGCTAATTAAGCCAATTAACTCCATGAGCTGATTGAACAGTCACCCACTGCCTCGCCTGACAACACTTGTCTGTAAAAGGGGTCTTAAAATACATTTCATGGCTGGGCTGAACAATTAAAAGCAGCGATGATCTGTTTTTACATAACATATATCAAATGGGGTCTCAGAGTTATGACCTGAATCTTTGGCTCCACTCTTGTGGAGCTTCACGGCGAGTTTCAGCTCTTCGTTTTGTTTGATCAGAGAGTTTCTCGCTGGGTGTTTCATTGTGAAGGCATGCAATTATTCAGAGTGGTTGTGGGTTGGTGTTATTTGCCCCAAATTAGTAAAAGGATTATTGTGTCTGAAGTATTTAGAAAATGTACAAAACTCTCTTCAGGAGGAGAACATTTATCTTGTGCTGAGAGATGCTTAATTTCCAAATCACTCCTCTTACTCATACTGCCATTAATTCTAAAACCGCAACTGAAAACAAGAGTTTACTTTTAAAATTGAATTCTTTTATTTATTTATTTAAACAGCCCTGACAAATGATCACTTTTTAATGGATAATGTGTAAGCTAAAGTGCATACTTACACTCCCAGCAGACACAACAACATTAGCACTTATTTGGAGTTGTTGTTGTTGTGACCATGAATGATTTATATGCAATATTCACTTTCCTTTTAGTCCTGGTTTAGTCTCCGAAAACTCCTGTGGAAAACTAAATGCTAAATGCTCCACTGTGTTCCACAGATATAGTTACTATGTCTGCTGTTTGGTGCTTGGCTAGCATACAGCGTGATAATCAGGGCCTTTGTTGTCTCCCTTCTTCAGCAGATTCTTTTAAAACAATATGTAATAAGTTTTGTCAGTAACTGTGTTTACACTATTAAATGCTGTTGAGCGGGATGTTGTGCATCATATTCTCAGTTATGTGTGGAGGAGATTAGTATTCTGTGGGGCTTCTTCTTTCTGTGGGTTGCACTTTATTATTATTATCATCATCATTATATTGTTGTTGTTGTTATTATTTACTACTGCTACTGCTACTACTACTACTACTACTACTACATGGCCTAGTGTCAGTGCATTTGGATTCTCTTAACCATGGTTGTCTTTTCGTAAGTCCTTATGAATTATCCTTCACATCTTCCCATTCCACATCTTTTTTTTTTTTTAATTTGACAGCAGCTTCTGGCCAGTCCTGGTCACCTGCCACCCCTTCTCACCTGCACGCCTCTTCCCACTTTTGTCATCAGCCCTGCATGCATATAACAGCACCTTTCCCCACTCAGTGGAAAGTATGAGAGGTGGACTAATGTGGTGTTTTTCATGGGCTCATTGAATCTACATCGTCAGCCACACAAGCCTAACTTTAGTGCCATAAAGACGCCATAAACAGTGCTTTCTGGAGCATCATCTCAATACTGAGGGTTCTCGTCTCAGGATTCCACAGAATAGACTTTAGACTGCTTCTTTATTTGTGATCGTTCCCATTTGAATCCTTGCCAGAGACCAAAAGCATGTGGATGAGCAATGGCACTGATGTGCTAATCAGCTTTGAAGAGCACACTAACAATTTTCCTTTGGCCTTTGGTTGGCTGTAATGAGAATTTTCACCGGACTGAATGATTTAATCATTTCACATAGTGTAGTTCTTTGCTTGATGTCATGGCATTAACCTGCACTATAATCTCTCTGATTGTGGCTTTTTGTTTGGCTTTAATCTCATCGCTACAGCTGTCCAGCTATAGCAGAGCAGGTCTTTTCCACCACAGCTGACTGAGCTTCAAAATGCTGCTTTTTAAATGCATATTCGATTGTGTGCGACATGCAGGCAAACGCTCACATTTCCCTTTCACATACATCCTCTTCACCACAATGGTACCGTCTTCCTATCAAGAGCCAGATCAATTTTTAGAACATCCTTCGAGGGCCATACTTATTTATTGAACACACATATCACACTAACACTTGATTTGATGGTTGGAGCTGCTTCTCTTTGGTGAGGCATGTGATGTAAGATTGGTTTCCAGATTTGGGTTGTTCAGTCTTGCGCTCAAGTCTTTGCAAGACGTACCCTTTGAAAAGAACAGTTCACAGTAGTAGGTTGTCCAGAGATGGAAACGTCAGTGCATGTCTCCTCAGAATGGGGGAAAATCCTCAGGACGTACACACATCTTACAGAACTCAAACAGAGGGAGGTTATTGTGGCTCTGGCTTTGATGGTCTTGTTGCTTTGCTGCTCAAAGATTTCGAGTTGCAGGTCATCAGACACAGATTACATCAGACACAGATTAGCTCCATCTCAGCTAACTACAACTGTAAAACACGCATATACATTAATGTATCAGTAAAAATAATCCAATTACATAGTATATATGAATATAGTATCAGCAGAAGCTCCTCTGCTCCATTAAGCATTTGAACTTCTGGTGCTTTCAGTACATTTTGCTGACTTTCAGTATTTTCTCATCATGGCATTGCTATATTTTTCCTTACACTATCTGACTCTCCAGCTGGCTTGCTTGCCATCCATCCTTGGTGTCACAGGCTTCACGTCTCTCCGCCTCTTGATCTGCCATGTGTTGATCTGCTTTCACACCTGACTTTTGAAAAATGTCAGCGCTGCAAAATTGACTGTCACCATTTTCACGATCGTTTCTGTCAAGTCAGTCGCACCACAACATCCATTACTTTCCACAGTCACCGGCGCTAACTTGTTTCATATCATGACAGTTTGGACTGAATGTTTTTCTTTGGCATTTGCATTGTTTGAAGGGAGCAATTATGCGTTCGCATCAGTCTGTGCCAGCTTTGTAAATAACCTCTGATATTGTGACATTTCATTCTGCCGACTACTGAATGGTGATCCTGAGCTTGTTAATTTTTCCCAAATCCAACCTGATCTTAAATGTGACAGACTTGTGCTGTAGGTCTCTAACCGTTTTAGAGAGCAAGGGATAGCAAAGGGAAGAATTACAACCCTGATTCATAAAAAAGCTGAGAGACACTGCGTACATGTTCGTAAAAACATAATGCAGTCAGGAAGATTATTCTTTTGTATGCTTAGGCCATCCTACCACTCACTCCTCATGTACACTCGAAATTTCCTTGCTGTCACTGAGATAGCAGCTGTTCTTGTCAGCTGGTCCCATCTGTGGACTAGCACAGCAATATGCCTGCATTATAAGCCTATCATCTTACTGCGGCCTTTTTCAATACTCTCCTCTCTGCCTTTAGTGCGTTCATTCTGCTGTCATGTGCATCAGCTTCGTCCTTTCATAAGTCTCAGAAGAGTTATCAGTCAACACCACCAGTGTGGCGTGGTCTCGAAGGGGGCCGTTATCCTGCTGCTGCTGCCCCTCAATTAATTCCATGTAGAGTCTAAGTGCCATCTGACAACACTTCATTATCATGTATCATCTGTTACACAATCATCTTCAGGTCATTCACTCGTATGTCCTGATTGAACTATCTATTGAACTATTGTTGCTCCTGTCCCAAAATGGTTGAAACATGTTGCTTGCATCAAATGATGCAAATACAAGGCATGCATTATTCATGAATTTCTCAGACCCACTGTATCATTAATGGCGCATAAGTATGGCCTTGGGCACTTGTGTCATCAACTCTTCTTGAAGAAAAGAAACTCTGGTCTGCTGGTGACTTATATGCATTTAGAAACGGAGGTTTGGTACATTGCTGATAGCACCAGCTGGTATCAGAAGTGCCATTTAACACACTCACATTGTTTCACCCTGGTTGAAGAGGAACCAACTATTTTCCTATTGTTTGTCTTATTTGAGAAATAGAAGGCATGCATATAAGGACACAACGTCACCATACATTGTTTTAAAACAAGACTATGAGGCTGTATTTAGACAAAGCTGTGCTGTAGCTTAACATTAGCATGCTAACATGGTTAACAATCACAAAGTATGATGTACAGGTGTTTTGTGATATAGTTTAAATTGAATGGACTTTAATCACTAAAACACTGACGCTAAGCAGGTATAATGTTGCCTTCTTATTTTAGCATGCTAGCATGATAACAGTGCTAATCAACGCTAAAGCAGAGGCTGCTGGGAATGGCAATCATTTTGCAGGTCTTTGGTCATACACCAAAGTACTGGACAAGTTAAATATTTGACTGGAACATTAATTCCTGCAAACATTTTCATGGCAATTCATTCAATAGCTATCAAAACATTTCACTCAAAAACGCAAATGTCAAACCTCATGGTCGACAAAGGTCACCAGTGTTGTCAGCTAACATCATCTGCGAACAAAGTGGTGGATGCACAGACCAAGGTTATCATCCCTTGAGCCATATAGCGTGATTTAAATAAAAAAGAAGAAGAAGAGGAAAAAGAAAAAGTTTTAAATTATTTTTGCACTAATCAATTCTCTATAGAATAGTCTTGTAATTGTACACAGTAAAGTCTCAAGTTTTATTTCCCAGCTAACAGGTTACACTAGTTAAACTTGTCACTCTGCTTTTCCCAGTGTCAAAGCACAATCCCCCAACCAAGTGACATCCAATTATGTTACATCATCCAGTGTCATGTAACACTATCACACCTATAGTTCATTGTATTAAACAAGTGCAAATGAAATATGGAGAACTCTTACGAACATCTAAAAAGCAAATATGCTACATGGGACCCACATGGGAACCAATCAAATCTCATAAGGAAAGCATCATAAAATTATCGCCATCATGGAGATCACAGAACTCTACGCACTCTCTGTGTGCTGAAGTGGATGATCTTGATGATTCTGACCTCCTGCATGGACTTCAAGGACCTCTGCATCTCCAATCATCTCTGCAACAGAATACTTGAGTCAGAGTTGTACAAGGGCAATAATTTAGTGTATGCGTTTGCCACAGGTCCGTCTGTTCTACTCGGAACAAACAGAAAATTTGTTAGGTAACAAGCTTACACAAGTGTTCAATCTAAATGTTCTAGCTCCCACTTATCCTTGTTGTGAAGCTGGTTCTTTTTAGCGTCTTGCTTGGTACAGACAATTTGAAGAAGGACGAACGCAGTTGTACAGTATGAGTATTTCTCAAAATAAATAAATAAATAAATTTCCAATATTTTTGTGTATTCTTTTATAATCCCTTATCTCTTCTAGTACAGCGGTTCTCAAACTTTTTCTGTCAAGGCACTCTTCAGAAGTTGAAAAAAGTTCATGCCTCCCACAGTTTTTGCCAGTCATTAATGATGATGGAGGAAGCAGCTAATGCAAAAGGATACAAAAGGTGCAAAAAAAAATGCAAAAGGCTGAATGTTCGTGGAGTGAGATCAGCAGGGTAGAATGATCCTATATATGCTGATCTACAGAGTTTTTGAAAAACTGTATTTCAAAGACAACCAGTCATGAGGGCCAAGCCAAAAGAAAATCACTGGAGGAAAAAAGTACATTTCAAGTAAGAAAAAAAGAACATTTCAAACAAGCAGATGGCAGAGGGGTTTTATTGGATTCCAGGACCTGGAACCACCTAGAAGACCAAACCAAAAGTTTTTTGTTGATATATACTGTATCCTAGAGAGGAAAGAGCTGTCATTTAATCAAAGGGCACACACAAACTCTGCTGGTATTTTACATTAAAGGTAACAGCAGGCAGGAGGGAAAAGAGCCAAATTGCAGTGACAGACTTGTGCTGTCATGAATGTCAGAATGAGAGAAGTATACATCATAGTTACCTGGCTTGTCATTGCTGGAAGTTTGGTTCACTCTGTGTGAGCTAAAGGGTAAAAAAAAATATGTTAAAATAAAAAATGTTAGACACACTGAGCCTGAAATGTTATTAAACAAAAGAACCAGATGAAAATTCAAGAGATCATCCCAACCGCATTCTCTGTGGTTTTCTCCACGACTGGTCGAACGATGGACCATATACCGGCGGAGATGCCCCAGGATGAAGAGCCTGGAGCTGCTGGAAGTTCTGCTGACGATGACCTGAGAGGTCGACACCATCCAGAGCTTTTCTGATCATCCCCATCACCAGGTCTTTTTCTGTAGGTGCACCACATCAACACCAGGAAAACAGTTCAGCGATGCAGCGTGCCACCTGACCAATTACACGCTCTTTCGCTTTATACTTCAGTGGTTTTGTATCTATTTGAATTTACTCTTTTTTCTGTCTTTAAGTGTACGACGGGTTAACAGATAAAAACATTGATATGTTCAATTTACAATACTGGCCTATCTTAAGTGTAGATTTAAAATAAATTATTGGCTACTGAGCTGCAGCACTTTTACAGCAGCAACATACTTTTATATCACTGTCCTGAAGCAAAGATTTCATTTGGTAAAATAAGTGGGTTTGGATCACATGTACAGGGTCTTCACACATTTTAAGTTAGTTTTAATCAGCTCAATGGCACCCATGTTACAACAATGCAGCAGAAGTGCCCTCTTGGATGCCCCTATGGTAACGTAGATAAGCTTGATAAAGTGACCTCTATAGTGGCCCAATGTGCAAGAAAATGTAATTAAGGGCTGTCTAGGGTGCCTTTGCAGAGGAGAAAACGTGATGCAGAGGCCTAATGGATGCTCTTAAAAGGAGAAAACATGAAAGCGCCATATAAGCTGCCCTACATGCTAGAAAAGGGTTAGAAAACTGCTTCATCATAAATACATCTGCACGCTGCTGTCCCACCATATGCAGCTGGTGCGCTTTCTCTTTTTTACAGTCCACCACTGGGACAGTTTTCTGAAAACAATTTGAAGTGAGTTGTAGTTTGGCTCTCCTACAAATGCAGAGGAGATTAAGGTACATTAAAACCCTGCCAGCTTGCTCAAAAATCATCCTCCTCCTCTGAGGCTTCAATCAGTGAACTCTGTGTGTGATGCAGATGCACATGTATTTTTCCAGGTCTTTCAGTGCTCCAGAACTTGCCTGAGAATCATGATGGTTTTTTTTTTTTTTTTGTTCTTTAAGATTTTTTGGGGCATTTTTGACTTTATAGTGACAGAGACAGCTGAAGATATGACAGGAAAGAGGGCAAAGAGAGAGAGAGGGACAACATGCAGCAAATGAGCCGCAGGTGGGAGTCGAGCCTGCGGACACCACATGTGAATGGCAGCCCTAATACATGGGCCGCACACCTTACCAACTGAGCTATAGGGGCACCCAAAAAAATCAGAATCTTTTTAAGTTGTCTTCAGTATCATAGAAATCCAATAGCTGTCTGCACATCCAGGAACACACTGATAACAGGAACTACTAATAGCTAATTCGGCATACTTTAATTGGTACATATTTGCTAATATGTAAACAAATATAGGCTAGAATCAGATGTTGAAAACTCCTGCATTAGAAAATAGTAAAAGTGTCAAAATATCTAATAAATCCAAACCAGTTCATCTATCTGTCTGATGTTTGAGGGGAAAGCTGATTTTACAATATAATGGTCAATTTATTCATCATGGGATGAACCTATCACTCAATGTCACCAGGGGCCTGGAATTTATAACAGAGAGAAGACAATACAACCCGGAGCTGTGCGGCTTGAAATGATTTTTCTGGCACTGAAAGTATTCTACTGCACTGTGGGAATTACAGTGTCCACTGTTTTCAGAGTTCGACCTGAACTAGGAACAAAAGGTCAAGATATTTCAGCCTCTGCTGCTTTAGTTTCATCCATTTATGCAATGCTTGAGAAATTCTACCAACACCAACAAACTGGACAAAAACATGACCTTGTTCACAGAAGAACTGATTTAATAATGAGACACATTTCTGAACATTTTGCTTGTCAAATTAATTGTGATGGTTGAAGTGATTCTGAATTATATTGCATGTATGTAACACTGCACTATAAAAGCACTATAAAAAAAAATTGGCATGTACTATCCAAAATGTTTTTCAGCTTCTATAAAAATACTTAATATAGAATAAAGAAGTATTTTACCTCTTTGGCCAGCAAGCAGAAGCCACTGCTGCACTGTGGACAGGGAATCTGTCTGCAGGATCTGACAGAGCAGCTCCAGCACCTGCAAGCCACATAAATATATCTTTAAGTTTTATGTGAATTTCTCCAGATGCCTGGTGACAGAGCTGTTTTGGGGGGTAATTTCCAACAAAATGCAAATGCAGCATAACCTTTTGAAAAAGCTGTGAACTCTGGAGTATTTTCATGGTATTCAGAAACCTCCTTTTGATCTGCTCCTAATCCTTCATCTCTGGAATAAGATATTAAATGGCTGTGCCTCATTTCAACTTCATATCACTACAAATGACACTTAATCCATCTGTGGAAGAGCCAAACATCAGTGGAAGAGTATTTTACCATGAGCTCTTGATCATGGAAGGGCTGAGGATAGACGAGGCGCTGGGAATGGGATCTGCGTTGATAAGACTTGGAGGATGGAGGGATGATTCTCCCGGTTTCAGCTGAATATTGAGTCTTTGGGCGGACAAATGCTTCTTCTGGTTGCTCCTGGAAAACAAAATCACGCTCTCCAGTACAGAAACTTAACTTTAAAATATATCCCAGTTTAACCTTTTTCCTCATTAATTTAAACTATAAGTTAGGAACCAGATATGTTCACAATGGCAATGCCAACACACTAATATTGGCGTTAGCAGGCTAACATTAGCTAATTAGCTTTGTCAACATAAGCCATCCAAATGAAGCGTAGATGTTTAACCAAATTTTCGGAAAATTGGCAAAAGAAAATGGGAATTTCTGCACATTTCCATCCACTACTGTTTTATGAATCTTTGAGATAACAGTAGGAGGTGCTGATGCTCCCATCAGGTGCCATTATACCATTGCAAAAGAAGAGGGTGCAACAAAATGACATAATTAAAAGTCAAACCTCAAATGGTGGAAAGCAATTTGAAAACATGACAGAAATATGCCATTTATGCTTGTTTTCGCTGCACAAAGATCAGATTTTTTTTTTTGTTGTTGCCATTTTTCATCTCTTTAGTGGAGCAGAGGCTTCAGTAGAAGTTTAAGTTGTACATGATTACTTTTGCTAAGTCTGTTTCAGTCGTACTTCATGGCATTTTGCTTTTCTTCATACACCAACTTTTCCACTCCTGCCAAGTTCCAAAAAAAATTTGCAATATATATATAGATATTGTTGTCTGCTTTTCTGCAAATTATGTGCACAAATTCAAAATGCACATAAAAACAGGTGAAAGGAGATGCATTTCCATAAACTCTACCCAGCAGCATTTGCAATGTAGTTTGTAAAGTTCATGTTCTGGCAACTGACATCTCCTGGGTAATTAAGGATAAGCCTCTTAGGCACACCTCAATCCTGACCATGGCCCTAGTTACATTCAACCAGAATGTGAAACGTTCGATAGACTGAGCTTGTTGTGGGTTTGTACACAACCTGGGAAGAAGCGTTACCTCTGGGAATCAATCCGGGGCATCTCTTTCCCCTCTTGAACTGGCAAATAAATCATTGTTTACCTGAAGAGGATGAATACATGCAATGTGTAGCATGAACGCTAATGTTGTTTATTATTATGACAAAGCTTTGTCTTCCACATGTCCAACATTACTGTTCTTTGGTCATTGTCAGGCACTGAATATCTATAATTCAACAAGCTACTGGCCACAATGCAACTGTATGTCACACTCAAACAAGTGGTGTGGACCCTATCTCTGACTGTGACCATGATCATTAAAAAAAACAGGACATTTTGTTGAAAATTCAGGCATATTTAGGCAATCTGCTGCTGTTTGTGCCATTCAGTAACCCCGCACATATTTCAGACTACAGCAGTAATCATACCTGCATTTTGTCCTTTTGCGCTTGAGAAGACAAACTGACTTTTGCAGCAAGTTCTTTAAGTTCATCCCTCCAAGCCTCTGAAAATAGTGCTGTGAAATGAAAAGGGAAAATGAATCTAGTTATTCTCTAATTATTCCCATTAAACTCAGTCGGATTCTTTGAAGGCAGACCTTCAGAAAATTAAGGAGAAAATGTAGCCGCTGTGTATGACTGTAAACATGCCTGATTTGCTTTTGTCACTACTGACTCCATAAAGATTCTGAGCAGGCGGAAAAGCAAAGGACGGATCAGTTGCTGTCCTCAGGATGTGGCTCTTCAGAAGTGGATGAGGAAATAATGATGATGTGACATACCAATCATCTCTCACCATGCAAACGGGCCTCCCATTGAGTCCTGTGGTGGAAAGAAAGGCATATATTCACAGTTCACAATCAACGTATAGTACTTCAGAGGTGTGGGGCAATCAACGGGCTGCCCTGTGGAAATAAAAGAAAAATTCCTGCTGTGACTAAAGGTGACAACTTCATGAGAACCTCTGGAATGAAACTTCTCTGCCAATAATGCAGTCGTCTCTTTCATGTGCCATATTGCTATTCCAGGGGCGTGTAGAGCTACTTCTGAAATATTTCATGCACAGTGTGTGTGGATTTAACTCATCACAGGAAGGAATATTTCAACAGCAATGTCAGAATAAGGACTTTGTTGACAGCTGAATTAATGCTTTCGGCGTAATTAGCTGTGACAAGTAATCACCTCAAAGAGTGCATAAACAGACTATTGTTATTCAGTTTGACACAAACAGACAGTTTGAAGGTAACAGTTTTCTGATGCACTGTTTGACAATGCAAAAGCCAAGTACAACTTGGGGGAGGCAGAAAAAGCTCTAAATACTTCATCACCACCACCATTTTGGTGACTTTTCCACCAGGTTGATATTTTTGGCTATCAAAATATCCCCACAACTATTGGTTGGACTGCTGTGAAAGTTGGCACATTGGTGGTCTCCAGGAGATAAATTGTAAAACATTTGACCCCCTGATTTTTCCTCTAGTGTCACCATCAGGTCGAATTTGATATTCCCGTCAACCTCAGCTCTGTTTTCAGCTTAGTGCTAATTAGCGTGCAGCATACTAAACTAAGCTGGTGAACATTATGTGCGCCAAACATCTGCATTTAACACTGTCATTGTGAGCAGTTCAACTCCAATAAAAACTCCAGTAAAATGTCATTTATCATACTGATAATTATTTGAAAACAACTTTTGAGAAGCTAGATGAAAACCAGAATGACCTGCTGACTTTATTTCTTAAGGGTGCTCTGTGTGTACTGCAGCCATGTACCCAGGGAAATCATAAATAAAGGCTCAAAACACCAACTGACGTCTGTACTGCACAGATGAATGAGAAAATACGGGAAGGGAGGGAAGCATGCGGCAAAGCTTGCCTTAACTTTCAAATCAATTCGCTCACCTTGAATATGTCTCACCCTATGTGGATGTGGGTTGTGTCGGGAGAAGAACGAGTGATGACTCAAGGCACCGAAGCGTGGACTACATGTCGTCTGCGTCTTTTTAAATTCAGCGGTGAACGGCACCTGATTAGTCTGACTGAAGAACCTCTCTCCTGTCGACTCCCGGGAGTCCGGACTCTGAGAAGCTGACATGTCCTGGAATGACAGACAGAAGTTTTTATGTAAGTCTGAAGGAATAAAAGAAAAACTCTCCAGTACTTTTCTGAGGTGGCGTGATGGAAATACTGAAACATTATTCTAACCACTTGTGACTGCACATGATTAAAAAAGAACACTTAAACTTAAACGTACAAGGAGCAAGACAGAGACTACTCAAACTTGATTTACTCCAAAAGCCAGCAGATAACACATTTAATCAAAATCGACCAAGAAATGTATGTTTTGTACTCTAACAAGAAGAAATAACCAGGAAAATAAAGAAATATTACTCTGAAGAACCATTTTACCTCAGACAGCAGCCTCCAGCTCAAACCTTTGGTACTTGGTGCTCTGTGTTGCTGTTGTTGCTAAGAAACCTGAACTAAACAAGAAACAATGGCATCCGTACGCACTGAGTGACTGGTATTCAGATCACTTAGAGAGGATTTTCACACGCACCTCATAATGCAATTTATTTTCTGATGTTTATTTAAAGGACTTAGTCAAATGAAGATTGCACTAGTCATTTCAACATTAATTTGATGGAAGAAGAAGTCGACATGAACATGTGTGACTGAGGCACTTCACCCCCGACCACAATATGTTTTACTTCACCACCTAGTGTGGATATGAATATAATATTATTTGTTCTGGAATTGAAAATTTATCTTTTAATTATCCTCGTGCCTGTGGCTTGTGTTATTCATCATCCTCAGTTAAATCTCAGTAACTGTCAGCTGAGATGGATGTTTCTTTACTTTTTCTTTTTTTTTTTTATTAATTTATATCATTTCCTAGGTGTGGTGCGCCTTGTAACTGTGTTTTAAAAAGCAGTAAATAGCATCTCCATTGGAAATTACTGCCTTGCGAATGATCCATTAAGATGGTGATCAGTGTGCAGATGCATTTCCCAGTAACTGATGTGGGGAAATATGATAAATTAACATGGATAAGTTCATCTGACGGTACCAAACTAATTTAGGAAAGCACTGAACAAAAATAATGAGCAGCATTCATGAGCTGATCTTACTCTACAGTTTACAACTGCTTTGTAGCCTTGAGGCTTACACACACACACACACACACACACAACTTGAGTAGACCACATTTAGGTCTTGGCCTGTTCCACTAGACTTTAACAGTAATCCAGTAACATCAGTAGATTATGTCTCTTAAGATTTTTGTTTTGGGGTCAGGATGAGCGTCAACCTCAGCAACAAAGCAGCAGCAGCACTTTCATTTCTTTGCAGGCGTCACTGAAAAGTTCTCTGCTTTGACTTTAGAGAGTGAGAGTATCTATCTATGTAGCTGTCTGTCTGTCTGTCTACAAGTCTAATGAAATTTGTGACTAGGCATGCAAAAAATCAATTTCAACCTAAAACCTGACGAAGTGTAAGACCTTGATAACTCGTCTAAACTAACTGGGGAATAAAAGAACGTCTCTCAAGTCTAAAGTCCCTGATGTGATAGAAATACTGAAACATTAATGTTCAAGGCACCCGTGATTGCAAAGTTGTGACTTTCTCATGCTCTTAAAAAAAAGAGAAACTTTGACTAAAAACTAAGAAGATAAAAAGACATCTGTTCAAATAATTCACTGTTTTTTTGTCTTGTCTCTGTTACAACCTACTGTGTGTGGGAACTGTATGATTCTCAGACTTGTATGATGAAGTCATGAGCCGCTGTGGCGCCAGCTGTTTCCTGCTTCCAGATTTTATGTTGAGATAAGCTAATCATCTCCTAGCGTGCCTCACAGCATCATCGAAGTGGCAGCATGGCTCGTAAATGTCAGTTGTCAGTGATGGCTTTGGTGACCCACCAGCATTTTCCTGCATTGCGACCATCAAGTTGACACTTGTGACATTTGTAAATGAAGTTACGTACCATACGTAACTGAAGTTTCTTAACATATTGTATGTAGCCAAAGTACGAAACTTAAGTATGTAACTAACATACTCATTCTAACCCAAACCATGATCTTTTCCTAAACCTAACCAAGTAGTTTTGGTGTCTAAACGTAACCGAACTTCAACCATGTCACAATGCGATGTTCTTGGTGTTATTTCAAAATCTAACCGGATATTGCATATTCATTATTGCTGGCTTGACCACTAGCACGTGCTAAACTGACACCAGAGATAACCAGAGTGATTGCAATGCATCCTGAGGGGGGCGATGTGGCGACATTTCACCAACAAAAAACACAAATGTCAACCTTGTTGTGGTGTGAAAGTTGGGGGATCACAATGGGGTTCAGAAAGTGGGAATGTCTGAACAAGAGATCTTTGAGTCCGGACCAAAGTGATGGACCAACTGACTGACCGACATCGCCACCCCAGGGGTTGTGCTGTGATTGTGGTTAAAAGTTAATAAGAAAAGTTGTCAGTCTGGGTGTTCCAGAATGATCTAATATTAGTTTCCTGTCAGGTGACAAGGTTGTTATCTCCAGGTGAAGCTCATTACTGGCCAGTGAAAAGGAGTAAATGGTGACACGATGGTGACACTGTGTGTCATGGAAATAACCCATTCCTATCGACAGCTCTCCAGGCTGTACGCCATTTTCAAAACTGTACAAAAACCAGAGAAAGAAGTTAAAAGGGGGACTTGGTGCAGCAGGTGCTTAATTCTCTGGATGGTGCCTTGCAAATACAACGGCTGTCTAAAGTTTTTGGCTGATTTGCACAATGTGTGAAAACTTTTCCCCCCTCTGACTTGGTGCATAGCCAGAGGGGATTTAGACTTCATTTGAGGAATATCGCAGTGTGGCTTCCATGAGTGAATGACCTTTGCAACGGCCTCCACTAGAGCACTTATTTACATTTGGTGGAATGATCATAAGTCCTATTTAGAATCCAGTCCCCCAGACAGTAATTTCATCAGTGTTTATTTGCATCTACATGCACCAGATCACTGAAAAATCTTTAGTTTAGCACCTTCCTTTATGGCCCAGAGACAGACAAGACTTGTCTAGATGAAACTGAAATATTTTTTTCTTCCTTTTTTTCAAATTGAAATTGAAGGCTGTTGAAGTGTCCTAAGGGAGAGTGTTATGTCTTCTTTGTTTCTGAATAATGTCTGCCTCTGTGTGTGTGTGTGTGTGTGTGTGTGTGGGGGGGGGGGGGGGGGGGGGGGGGGGGTAAGCTATGTGTGTCCCCAGATGCTACATATACTGTTTTTGATCAAATACACCACCAGCAGGCTTATTTGTACAAAGGAATAAATCAAAAATGTGGAATAGTATGGAGGTATTTGTTCATACATCTACATATTCATTCACATGACTTTATCTTATATTATTTAATGTATGTAGCATGGAGGGAAATACACCTGCACTACATTGTACAATCTCAAACTGTGTAATGTAATAAAAGCTGAAGGTTAAACCTTTACATGAGCTATTTTACATTTCATTACACATCATGACCTTGGATTCATTTGCCTCTATCTGCGATCACAGTGGTGTTGAGATAGTTTCAAAGCTTTTACATCCCAGAGAGCAAAACTGATATACAGTGAGGTTCTGTCTATTGGCTGTTCAAGAATTACTGAAGGGATATTTGGACACATACACATTTAGCACCGTGCTCTAAATTCACACACAGAAACATTTGGTCACATCAAAGATCTGAACTGACGTCTTTTCTGTGCCTTTGTCTGCTGCCCCCCCTTTCTGTACTTTTCTGGTCTCTTTGCTGCTCCCAGATTTGCTTCAGTTCTTTGGCCTATACAAGCTGTCGGAGCATCAATGCCACCAGTACACTATTATTTTAGTGTATCAGATTAAACATGTTCAGCTAACTAGAAACCTGATGGCTTTCATTGCTGTCATCTCTAAACAAGTCACAGTAACTATTCGTTACCCATAATGACATTATTTCTAGCTGACGAGCAGCTAGATGAGTGCTACAATTATCATCAGCCGGCTATTCTTTCATGGTAGCTAAAGGTCCAAACAAAGACATAAAAAATGCAACCTGATTGGTTGCCCTTTGTGACATCCAAGCACTAATTGCTGTTTTGCAGGTAGAACCTTATAGAACCATGTTCCAGATTGACTCTGAACATTTTCCTTTCCCAAATTATAATTCTAAAATCACAATGTGGATTTCAGTTGCCTCATTGTGTAGGAATGCCCCCTTGTTTCATAATGGATCAATCCTTAAGAACAAGAAGCCCTCCTGTTCATAAGGAAAGAGAAATGAAATGTTCATAGTGGGCTGGCTCTCACCACTACGCAGTACTGTCACTTCTACATTTTACTCCTTGCTGTACTGGGACTTTTTCTTGTGCACCATTCCTTCTCACCAGCTGCCAGCACTCCTTTCAGCCCTCTCCATATTGTCCGATTCATAATGGCCCTAAATAAACTGCATTACCAGGGGGCACAATATGTGACGCTCACCTCTTCCTGTTCTCACCTGCCTGCTTCTCCACTGGGAATACAAGGAACTGAGAGCATCCTGGCCGGCTAGCATACATAGTCAATATTTTGCATGTTTTCTTTGCACTTCAAGCGCTGGAGAAATGAAAATGTGTTTTTAGCTCCTCAACATTCTGCAGTGGGCAAATGATATATATATACTTTAGATGCATTGATTTAAAAAAAAAAAAAACAGCACAGAATTTGTATTACAGTGTGTGTAAGGTCATGATTCTCATCAAATGGGAAATAGGATTCTCATCAAATGGGAATCTTGAGGCGGTGCAGTGTGCATCAAAATATAACCAGTTCTATAAAAATGGCCTCATCTTCAAGGCCTTCAGTGGAGCACGCAGAGCGCTGTCCTCAGCGAACAAATGTGTATGCATGTGAGTGCTGTGCGCTTCCTTCTCATTTTATGAACGTCACAGGGTCAAGGTACCTAAGTGTATTATATTTTGAAATATGTTTGGATTCAAGTTAAAGTTTCAACACATCAGTGCAGATATGCATCTTGATAAACCTGCAATCTTTTATGTTTTCATCTACAGTTTATTCAAAGGTTTTCCAAATGTTTGCCTCCTTTGTTCTTTGTTATATTAATATTCATGGTTGTTTGCCTACTTCCTCTCCTCTGGTCTGTTTTAAATTGTTTGACTCTTGTTACTTTATTCAGTTTTTTAGTTCACACTCTAAACCTGGTGCTTTAATTTGGCCTAACATCAAGTTCTTTATCTTTCTTTACCTTTTTCACCCAACCAACAGACATTTATTTGAGCCCCTCTCACCTGAGCTCCCTGCTGATGACCCAGTTCTAGATTTCAATGCTATGTTACAGGACATTTCCAGGGCTACATCGGCTTCAAAGACCTCATCACAGATATCAAAAGCAAAGAAAAGCAGGCAGAAAAATTGGAAAAGAAACTTCACGAGTCACATGGCGACTCTGAAAATCAAAGGAAACACAACAATAAAACAGGACAGAATGTTCTTTTGGTTTTATTTCACACCATTAGCTCTGCTATTAGCCAGTTCTCTACAGCCACTCCTGCAAAATGTGATTTCTTTTAGAATTATTTCATTATCAAACAGAACAGGAACGTTTCATAAAAGATACCTGTTAATGACTGTTATGGAAAGATCCAGGTCACAGGCCTCATGCTCATCAGAGGCTAGTGGGTGCACCTGTGATCTTAACCCTCAGGTGATGCTGATCCTAATCAGCATGACTGGGAGGCTACATAAGGAGGCTGGGTTCCCCGGCCTCAGTTTGGTTGTGTGTCTCTGGAGAAACAAAACCTTCAGTTGTCTCTCTGTGGTCTAACTTGGTCTGAATGAGTTTGACTGTTTATTTGGAAGAGTGTTTTCCAGTCCACCCTTTTCCCCTATCTAGTGACTCCCACTTTCTTTCCATTTTGAGCCCATTTTCTTTTGTTCATCTATAATTTTGGTAGACTCAGTGGGTAGCTAAAGGGATCGTTAATCCCACTGCCTTTTAGAATTCAAGGGGCTCATATTTCTGTCCACCTACTTGGGTTTTTTGACATGGTTATGTGCTGTCTTTGTTAGTTTCCCACTTGCAACCCCTGTCCTTCAGTTTTTCTTTTCTGGGGAAACGTAACAATGACACATTTATGTGACAAAGCCCTGTAGTGTCCGTACTCTTTCATACGGCCATAAAGTCTGCAGCACATGAGGTCAGGGTGGATGAATGGGTTGACAAAACTTTGGACTTTGGTAAACAATTGTTATTGTACTGGGGTTCTTGAATGTGACTTCTCTTCATCTGTCATTCCCTTTCCCCTCACTGCTTGGTCGTGTGTCACTCAATGAGTTCTCACCATTTGGAGGACCAATTAGTCTTTGGCTTTTTCTTTGACAACTGACGGTTGGTACGGTTGGGCTTCCTTTGTTTGAGGTCCACAGCTACACCGCAGATCTTTAAACTGTAGTTTATGCTGTCAGCTGCCTCTACTGGGCTTTTCACAAATTCCAGGCAAAGAGAACACTCGCCTCTCATTCTTGCTTCCCTCGGCGCGCTGCGAGTTTGGTATTGATTTTGTTGTTAACATTTAAGTCACTGACTGGAGGCTCCCCCTCCAGTGAGCCACAGCAGAGCCTGAAGTCCTCAGGCAGAGGTCATCTGGTCTGTCCGGGGTGAGAGACCTTTTCAGTATGACAACCCCTGCCATGACATCTCAGGATGAGAAAAGAAGTACATCAGGTCCTGAAACTTTGAATTTTACCAAATCACTTTAAGTTTCTTTTCCCATTTTAACTCTGCCTTTTTCTGTGTTTATTTTTATCATGGCTTCCCTTTTCTATTTATTTTATTTTTTTTTTTTAAAAAGGGGGATATTTGCAAATCTTCCCGCCTCAGTGGAAAAGATTTAGTGCAGGATGAAGCAGCTCCTTGACATTTTGTAAAGCTCACCAACAGGTGTTTTTCGGTATGAAATGGCAGTGATCACTGTCATTGTCGTAATTAATTAAGCACCTTAAAACCACACATTTTTCACAGCTGTAGCTATGGGTCAGCATTAACCTGGAACAGCTCATTAGCATGTAGAAATTAATGCCTCTGCCCCCCCACCGTCTGACACTCTCACAGAGAAATACTGGCTTTGCGATGCCTGTGTGCTGAATTGACAGCACGTGAAGCTGGCAGCTTCTCTCACCTCTTCCCTGACTTCATGTTCTCGGCACACATAAACAGTCTTTTTATTTGGTTAGTGATTGAGTTACATGTAGAGAGGCTGTTCTGTTGTACTTGGAGCTCAGCAAATCAAAGCTCATCCAGCGGCAACATAAATACAGCGCTTTGACTTTTCCGTGATACGACCCTGCTGCTGTGGTGTTGCCATAGCACCATGAGCCACGGGGCTTTGATTTTGTGTGTCTGTTGCGTTGCTTGGATTTTGAAATTTCTGGCTTCATTTGCATATTAAAAAAATACTCATACCATGTAGCAATTAGACTTCTCTCAAAAAAAGGCAAAACTATACTGATCGTTAGCAGCCTCTTGAGGTTTTAAGCCATGTTAGCAGCATACGTATCTATGGAGGGCAATGTTGTTCTGTCGGCTGGTCAGTCAGTCCACCACTTTGGTTCAGACTGAAGTATCTTGATCATTATGGGTTGGATTGCTATTGTATAGCTGTAGACACAGTCATGGTCCTCAGAGGATGAGTCCTAGTGACTTTGGTAATCCTTTGATTTTTTTTTCCTCTGCTGTCACCAGCAGGATGACATTTTGGGTTTTTACAGAATATCAGATGGACTGCCATGAAATTCGAAACCATGTATCCAGAGCATGAATCCTATCCACACTGATGACCCCCTGGCCTTTCATCTAGCACCACCAGTAGGTCAACGTTTTCAGGTATCCAGTGAGATATCTCCCTCAGAGGATGTAGCCTATTGACTCTGGTGATCCCCTGACATTTCGTCTGTCACCACCATGAGGTTGACATTTAAAGTTTTGAGTGATCTCTCATCAACTATTACATGACTTGATATTCATGTCCCCCTCCCAAGATGAACCTTTTGTCTTGAGCCATGATCGAGTCAATTTTTTTAAACCGTCAGATACTCTGCTAATACTTTGCAAACTAATGACATTGCCACCAGCCTCAGTTGCACTGGTATGCTACCACATACAGTATATTTAGTTATAATCTCATCCTTACTCTGTTGCTGATTTGGTTCCACTGCATTTTATTCAGGCAATGCCTTTTGAGTTTTGAGTTGAGTTTTGAGGCCACTGTGGGTGAGAGATGAGATACGATATGCAATCTGCAACCTCACCACTAGATGCCGCTGAATCCTGCACACTGAACCTTTAACCTCTAAATTATTTTCAAAGGAAAATTGATCACCTGGATGTTTGACAGCATTTGTCCTCTGAATTTAAACCATTTCCTTGAGGAGCATTAACATACTCTGTATAAACAGTTTGGAAAAGAACTTGACAGCTACATGGACATACCTGGGACAATTACACCTGCAGCTGGCTAAATTTACAGAATATCATCACTCACAATCAACCTGTAAGGGCCATGTTCTCCAATGAAAGAATGTCAGGCTTTTTTTTTTTTTTTGCTGTCTAGGACAGAACTTGGACCTAAAACTAGACTCTGAAGGCATAGCAAGTGTAGCAATTACAGTAGCTATTACATTGGCCAGTATGGAGGTCTGTCAGCAAAGAAAAGGCTGTCAGACCTACAGGCTGGAACCAGAGCATAACAAAGTCTGGAACACTGTGGTAACACATAGAATCTGGTCGACAATAACTGTCATCTGTCCTCTGTATATACAGTGCCATATACAGTACACTGAGACTAAATGAGGAGTGTGCAGGTGGGAAGATAACAAACACAAGTGGCAGGAAATGAACTCAGCAGTGACAGCTGGCGGGCAGGTGATTAATAACAGCTCTGGTGTGACAGGAGAGGCTTTGATGCAGATTGATTCATACTAAATATGCTCATAGAGCTTGGTGTACTGCCAGTTGGTGTGAAAACACACAGCACAAACACATTTTTGGATAAAATGATGCATAACATCACCATGTACAAAATCTTACCTCTACAAATGTTACGTAGAAGAAGAAGAATTGGGGGGACATTCCCCTTTATTGTCACACGACATGACATGTGAACACTGCACACGAAGGTGAAATTTGTCTTCCGCATTTCACCCATCCTGGTCGTCCTTCCTCCGCGGCAGACCAGGAGCGGTGGGCAGCCAGACCGGCGCCCGGGGACCCAGCTCGTTGTCACCATTGGTCATGTGGTGATCTTCTTGCATGTTTTTAGTGGGGGTATATTTTACGGAGAATACCCCAGGTGAACCCAGGGAGAACATGCAAACTCCACACAGAAAGGCCCTTTTATTCCTCGAGCAGCAGGTGCCGAAGGCATGGTGGAGGACACACCCCCGGTGCCCACAGCGAGAATCGAACCCGGGACCTTCGTGCCACGTGTATAAGCTCATGACCCTAAAGAAGGAGAAGCAGTTACATGGAGCAAAAGAGAGCCGTAGAACAATGTCACACCAGGAGAGAGTTTAGAGCTTGACAGCTTTTACAAAACGTATTTCTCAAAATGAAAAGGTCCAAGGCTAAACTGCTGCTGAATGAAAGCACCTTTGGAAGGACTGGGCGTTTTTGTATCCAAAAACCTGCATAAAAGACTTCCTGTGCACAACTTGTCTGACAGGTGTGTTCTTTGAAATCTTTTAAAGAAGTCACTCCGGAATTTGCACATCCCTTAACTAAACTTCAAAATGACTGGGTTGAGTCACACAGGTGTCCATGAAAGTACATGCAGAACAAGAACAAATGAATATAGTCACGTGGAAATACAATACAATACTCCCACGGGGAGGTGGACTGTAACGGTCATGCTACCCTGAGACATCTATGGATCGAAGCAAATTGCAGAATCACGTAAAAGCTTTTTACATGAGACAAATTACAACGATGCTGCCAGCATTTATACCTGCGCTGCACGTCTCTCATGTTGGCATTATTAAAAAATTCATTCATGATGGCATTTTCTTTATATTTTGCATTTTAATAGAGTTTCTCAGCAGCTGCATACAAACCCACACAGATATTTACCCACTGTCTGTCTGTCTGTCTGTCTGCCTGTCTGTCTGTGATGCTATGAGATGATTTCAGGTAATGGAGGACACTTTTTGGAGGATGCTCCAGCAGACTTAGGGGAAAAAAAAAAACTCAGTCCAGTGATGTTTCTATAAGTCATTTTAGGCCTTATTAATATTTTCATGTTGGAATTAAATGGGAATTTAGAAGCTGCACACATTCAGTCATACCTTGACACCCTCTCTCACACTGGCAGCATGTCAGGATAATTATTTTCACTCAGTAGTAAAACCTCATTACAGTCCAGTAGTACAGACTGTTACCTAATTTCAGTTCCATTAACAGCCTTACTATTGACACACTGTTACATGCCACTGAACTCACCATATGTTTGCATTGTACAGACTTCCTGTAAAGATAGATCACGTCCACACCGATGACATCAGACCAGTCCAAACAATTGTAACAATTCAAGATCAATTTCAGTGATTAGCTGCTCACTTTGTGCATGTAAAGTCTTTACAGTGCACATCTGTGCCATTTTACCTGATATCACCTGAAACTCTCCTGTATGTCCTTCGCATTCATCTGTTCTACTTCACACTTGGCGGGTGTATTTCTGGGGCTGCAAGGCTAAATTTCAAGCAATTTGGTGACACATTACAATATTAATTGACTTAGAATCAACAAGCAAACAGCGCTCAGGGGCGGGGGCAGGGCTTCAACCACACTGAAGGTCCATCCACTATTATGCAGCCTATGGTTGCAATCTTCACGCCTGCCACTAGATGACACTAAATCCTACACACTGGACCTTTAAGTACAGTTTACACCACTGTGTGAAATATAACTGTAATAATTTACATAATGTGTGTTTTTGTGTCCACTATAAATAGATTCAAAGCCCCTTCTTGTAACATCACTGAGCGCACAGGATAAAATATTCAGACACGAGACTGATCTTCGTCAGCAGACCTATAGACCTGTCATTGGTCTGTCACCCCGTCCACTTTAGTCATGTGGACACACACACACACACACACACGCACAGAGCAACAGCTGCATCACCGACAGCAGCATGTTCTGGATGAAGGAAGCAGCGCAACATCCAGACGCACCTGTGAGGTGAAGAGAAGCTTTCAGCTCTGAACATACTCTGTTTTTTTCTGCAAGCAAGTTCCCCCCAGGCTTGAAGACGCTTATCGGGATGGCAGCAGCCTCGACAGATTCGGGCCAGGGGACCACCAAGATAACTCCTGAAGTGCTGCAGGAGATGCTCCAGTACTACAACCTGAGCCGCCAGGAGTTTATCAACACTTACAACATCCAGCCGCTCGTCTACATCCCCGAGCTGCCGTACAGCGCCAAGACCACCTTCGTGATCATGTATATGGTTATTTTCGTCATGGCTCTGGCCGGGAATAGTTTGGTCATCTACATAGTTGTGAAGAAACGGGCGATACAGACGGCGACAGATATCTTTATTTGCTCTCTGGCGGTCAGCGACCTGCTCATCACTTTCTTCTGCATACCGTTTACTTTGCTGCAGAACATCTCCTCTGAATGGTTCGGGGGTGAGTTTTAAACCTCTTAACTTTACAGTGCATACTTTGTTTCTGACTTTTTAAGGTAATGTCACGAATAAGAATCATTATCCAGACAGAATTATGTTTGAATCGTGAAAATGAAGGCAACTGCTGCTGTGGTTCATACACATCTTACCTGCACTTGGAACGACTTCAGATGCATTTGCAATTAAAGCACTTGCGAGATTGTGTAATGCAGCAAATAAGCTTTAGGTGCATGTCTATATTCCACATGCACAGTCTTGCAAATGCTTTAATTGCAAAATCCATCAGTTTAGCTGAGCGAGTAAGGATCTACAAGCTGAATAATAATGATGCAGGCAATAAAATCGGTCATTTACTCTTAATAAGCTGTGGAGAACAGTAATTATGCAACTGCGAAGTGACTGAATAATAAATGAAACCAAACACAGCAGCGGACCCGCTATTTTTAACAGAGGTGTAAAAATAAATAAAAGTTAGTTGATGTCAGCCAGCAGATGAAGAAAACATCCCCTCAAGTAGAATCCATACAGCTGCGACAGGAGCTGGCATTCCTCTAAGTGACAGATGGAGGGCTCAGTGTAAAGAATCTGCAGGGTTGTTTTTTTTTTTTATTATTATTATTTTTAGTCACAGATCTGAAGCGACCCACAACAGGAGGGAACAAGGTGTACAGTCTAAACTGCTGCTTCAGGACAGATGTGGAAAATCTACCCAAAGAAAACAGAAAATATTTCAACACGGATCAATAAATGCATTGATGAGTGCCACAATGGAACTCTTTAGCTTTGCAATAATACTTTTTTTTCTGTCTTTCTTTAGCAAGACCCACTCTCTAGCTTTTGCTTAGCCATCAGAAACTTTGGAGCAAATTGCCGAAGAAGCACTGTCAGGCAGTTTGTGATGTGGAAACTCTGCAGAGGGTGGACACCACGTAATGAACACTCGTGCACTTATAGCCTACTGCAATGCCATGCAATACTCCTGCAAAAAAAAAAAAGAGAAAAACCCACAGGACAAAGATTTTGATTCAACTCTTTGAGGCTGATTTGTGTTACTGTTATTGTATTGCATTGCATTTGAAGGCTTTCCTGTTAATTAAGAAGCACCAGAGAGCTGAGTCACCATCTCATTGAGCCAGTGTGAACAGAAACTGAGCATTATTAGCATTACAGATGTAATGCACAGCCATGAGATTATAAAACACCATGTCTGATACCAATGAGGACACTTTGTAGAAATGTGACAGCAGCTGACATTTAGTGTATCATAGCAATAGAAAGCCAGCTCAAAGCATGTGCGCCTATTAAAATGTGGTCACAATTAGTTCAGGGTGGATCAGGGTAGACTTAACATGTGGGTCACCTGGGTTCCAGCTCTGTGCATCATTAGCTGTGAAATGTATGCACACAGCCTGTGTTCTAGTGTTACCAGAGGTGAACTTTCGTCATTTCAGTGAAACCTCACATTCAGATGAAAAGGATAGGAGCTCAACTTTGTTTCCATTCCACGGCCAAACAAAAGAAGTGATGTCAACTTCAGTCGAAATGCACGTTTCTCTCTGTCTCAGCACCTCATTGTTTCATCCCTCTATTTTTTCCTGCAGGAGTTCTGGTTTGCAAAACCGTTCCCTTTGTGCAGACTACAGCCATAGTGACGGGCATCCTCACGATGACCTGCATTGCCATTGAGAGATACCAGGGTATTGTCTTCCCACTGAAAATGAGGAGGCAGTACTCACCCAAAAGAGCATACAAGATGCTAGGTATTCTGCCTGCAAGAGTGGCTTATTATGCTTTGAGGAGTGAATGTGTCTGTGTGTTGGAGGAAACATTTGTTGTGTGAGTTAAACGCTGCACACATGCATGATGGCTACCCCAGAGATCCAGTTAAAGGCAGTACTGACCAGTATTGTTGGCTGCTATATATGTAAACATGTATTTTGGCAGGTTTGCAAAGGAATGGCAGTACATAAGTATTATATATGATGCCTTTTATATAGGTTTCACTCTGTTTTAGTGGAATTTAGGTTTATTGTCACATTTGCATGTCAAAATTATTTACTGTTCAACTTTAAAAAAAAAAAAAAAAAAAAGTGCATATATTTGTCATAACTCTTTAGTGATGAAATTTGGGGGTTGTTGGATTCTTTTTAAATCTAAAATATCAATACTAGTCTTAAAACTCAGATATCTGTCAGGATCTAGTTAAAACTGAGAACAAGCCCGATCAGTTTCCTCGTCTGAAGTGATGATGTAAAACACCCTTCATTTATGTGTATATTTAGTGAGTGACAAGGTGACAGAGCGTTGATATTTTAGTTGACAAAGGAGGTATTGCCCTCTCCCGCTTCCGGAGTTAAAAACAAACATGACTTGCAGCATGTGAGTGATGTGAAAGGTGAATTCAGTTGTTTCTGCCTGTAAATGTGAAATGTAAATGCTGCAAATGTCTGCTTCCTGCAGGGCTGGTATGGATCGCCTCAGTGATAGTGGGTTCACCAATGTTGTTTGTGCAACAACTGGAGGTAAGTGGCATCCCTCAAAGCAACCCATTACGTTTTATTAACTTATTTCATGTGTGACTGCAAAGCAAAATCACTCTTATTATACAGCTGAATACACACAAAAAAAAAAAAAAAAAAATTCAGGACAGAAGAGCATTGAATCAAGACTGATGACCGTGACTAACTTTATTTTAAGCTAACTCTTTGATGTGTTTCCGCTGCAGACAGGACTGTTAAATGTAGGCAGAGTAGTTACCAGAGCTCCGGCCGAACCCCATTCACTTTTCCAGCAGCTGGGGAACAAGAGGCAAGACTTGTGTTGGTCTTGACAAGCTGCAGCACTACACTGCTACACTACAACCTGTACTGTACACTTAGTGCCAGATTGACAACTTAATGTGAAGCTTTTCTTCTGCTCTGCTTGCAATCACCGTCACTTTCCTGCCACTCACTCTGCCTGTCTCTTCTGGTGGCAGATGTTGTCTGTCTTGAAGGGACCCTTCGTTTTGCATTGCTGTTTTGGTGGACTTGGTAAATCACTCTTTCAAATCAGTTTTTCAGTGATTTCCAAAAAAAATGCTTTAGTTATAGTGACTTTAGTTTCACATGAATGAGTCAGCTATATGAGCTGCAGAATGCATTTGATGTAGATGTCCTGTAGTTAAGTGAAGTGCAATTGAGTTTGTTCCTCTGTGTTGGCGAGAGCAGCAGAGGATAAATGGTGGTGAATGCATTGCTGCAAATTGGTGCCACTGATTTGAATTAAAGGGATTTGTCAGGAGCATTGCTAATTTTATTCATACTTGTGAAACTGTTGACAGTGAGAATGGTAATTTGTGTTGCTGGATTTGCAGAGTAACATCTTGGATATTGATTTCAGACCAGTGGAGTGTGCTCTGCTTGGTATTGAAGCGATGTTGATGTTGTTTCTGGCAGATTGGCAGATTACTGTGTGGATTATTACCTTGCATGACCTCTTGTTTCTCGGTGAGCCTGATGTGGGTGTTTTATGAATATTCTCCCGGCTCCGTTAAGCCTTGGCGGCTACAACAGCACCTGTGACTGGCAGACAAATCTCATTATCAGGAGCAACTCTGGACTGTCAGTCACTATAATATTATATCGATATCATAGAAAAGCGAAAAATATCAAACTCACTGTTGAGTAGCTACAAAACAACATTATTTACAATAATAACTGAATACAAAGATATTATTAGACTTGCCACAAGGTGTAAATACAGTGGAAAAAAATCACAAGTTATTATATGAGTATTTCAAAGTGATACCAGAAAGTACATGCAAAACTCTGTTATTTGAAGAGTATTTTCAGCTCTCAAGTGTACCACATATGTTTAAAGTCCAAACAAAGATACAACCCTGATTCCATAAAAGTTGGGATTCTGTGTCAAAGGTAAAAAATCAGAATGCAATCATTTGCAAATGAACTGTGTTTTACCGACAGCAATTTTGCAAAGTGTTCCTGAGTCAATGTAGCAAAATCCTTTTATACAATGTTCACAAAGTGGTGAACCTCGCTCCATCCTCGCATGTGAGCGACTGAGCAGTGAGCAGTGCAGATGTTATGCACTGTGAGAAAAATGTGAAAAGAGCAATCCAGAGTTTGTCATGATTTATTCCGCAGTAGCTTTGTGTCAAACATGTCTCACATAAATACCACCCTGTCAGTTAAAGCTACTTTCTCAGTCTTGATTGCGCCTCCAGAACTAATTTTCTCCCTCCCTCTCGAAGGTCAAGTACGACTTCTTGTATGATCACTACCACGTGTGCTGTCAGGAGAGTTGGCGTTCGTTGACTCACAGGCAGGTGTACACCACCTTCATCATGGTGGCTCTCTTCCTCCTCCCTTTGGCTGCCATGCTGTTCCTCTACACGCGCATTGGCATTGAGTTGTGGATCCGCAAGAGGGTGGGCGACTCCTCAGTCCTCAACACCATGAACCACAGGGAGATCAGTAAGATCTCAAGGTAGGTTAGACAGCACCAGTGTCTCCCAAAGTTTGTGCACCATCACCACATACAATTCTGCGGTGGTTGAGGGTGGGAAGCCAGTGAGGGATCACATCCTTTTAGTTGAGCTAGTGACTTCTGCTGTTGGATGGTATAGAGAACCTATGTTCCTATGAACCTAAGTGGACTTGTTTCTTTAGGCAACTTTATAGCTTAAACTATCAGCTATTGCCTATGTGTTAACATTAGGTAGTCAAGAAAGAAGTAGCAGAAAGGTCAAGGTGAATGACCAGTGTACAGTGTTGATGTTTGATGTTGATGTAGAGCACCATTGTCATTGTGTTGCCTGTGAACAGTTAATGTTGGCCCCTTAAACTTGTCAAGTTAAGGGAAGCTTGTCATGAAGCCAAATGAATCATGGTTGTGCTAAGGGAAGGGAATAATCTTAATCTTTATGGCTACAGCCAAACATAGACACTTTGTGCATCCATCCATCCACCCAAGTCTTAATCATACAGCCAACATGATTTTGTGGCGTCCCAAAATTTGTGAAGCCCAGTATGCAAATTACACCCACTCCTTCTCTCAAGGAGTGGGTTTAATCTCCACAATCTGCAGTGACAATAATTATTATTATTAACAGTATTTTTTTTTTTATACATCTTCAAACATTTCTATTGAGGATCTTTAAGCCAACATTAAGCAGTAGCTGCTCCACAATAAAAGCCTTATAAAGAGCTTTGCATGAAGAGATTCTTAACATTGAATTTCTTTACAGCTCTGAGCTCAGATCTCGATTGCCACAGTAACATGATTACTGTGTGCTTGGTTGAGATGTGCTCTAGGAAGTGGAACAAGGAGGCGAAACACTGTTTACAGCACTCAGAATGTATTGAAATTGAAGGTGTTTTTTGCTTTTTTTTTTTTTTTCTCAAGTCACTTTGGTTCATTTCTTAGATCAGAATTGAAGTCCTCAGAACTACCCATTCAACCCCCACATCCAGTCACATGTGCACATCAAAAAAGCAATGTCTCGTTTCACTTCAACAAATTGCAGATACTTAGCACATTTGTGCCAATGAACCTTTTTCCCGTTGAAGGCCATTTCAATTTTTATAACATCCTTCAAGAGCCATACTCAGTGGCAGCCTTAGCAATTGCATCCGGGTGGCCTTGGCCCGACCTTGGCGGTGCCCCTGGCCATGCTAAATTATGTCTATATCACATTTATCTCTAATGCAATGACTGGAACTGCTTCTCTTGGGCGAGCTGTCTGATGTCAGATGGTAGTGATGATGATGATGCTACTCGCAACTGGTTTTCCAGATTTGAATCGGGCAATCTTAAGCAGAACTTTTCTTGACTCTTTGCAAGAGTCAGTTTTTACCTTTTGTCAGGTTTTACTTTAATCTCTATGAATTATTCCAAACAAAGTGACACTTGGGAACAGCATGTGGTCTTCTGAAAGCTGCTTATTGGGCATCCAAACTCTGCTGAAGAGTGTTAACTTTATCCAAGAGCCTTTGTCCTTGTAGCCCATCCAGTTGAGCATGTTTCACATTCTACTGATGCTCAAGTTTGAAGCTTTTTTCATCACTTCAAGCTCATCCTCAAAACTTAGACACACTAGTTTGCTTTTTACTTCAGCAAAAAAAAAAAATATTGTTCATCAATTTCTCCTAGAAAGCGTGACACTTCACATCTACTTGGGACCACTTGGAGGAACATGTTAACTTACTATTTTATGTTGGTAAATACAAAAATGTAATTCCTTTTTTGTGTTCAATTGCCTCATGGGCTATAATTAGCCAAGAGGTTCCCCTCCCACAGCATAAATCAATACATGCAAAATGGTTGTACCATTTGTCATAATCTGTCAAGCATATCTTCTATACATTGATGAAAAGCTCTCAAATGAATCTTGACTGCCACTAATGACAGGGGACGTGTGAAGCATTAGATCCGCCAGTGATCAATCTGAAATAGTGGATGCAGCTTGTAAGAACATCACAACAGACGCCTGCAGAGGCTGGATAAGACCTTTCAAAAGATTCATTCCCCTTGCAAGGGAAGATATCCATTCGGACATGGATGGGAATCAGTGGTCCAACAGACAGGGACGTCACGAGGTGTAGAAAGACTGCTCTGTCCTTCGTTTCCGTTTCTAATGTTTTTTTGTTTTTTTTTTCCATTTGTGCAATGCAGCTGTAGAACAGTCTTGCCTTTTTCATTTCTGTACTGCAATGACGTGGTCTGTCAACAAATTACAGTACGAACAGTAAAGATGTAGATGGAAATCCTGTCTGATCTATTGCAATCAATCATATATGCCATACAGAAAAGATGCAGCCTTGTGCATCATTGTTATGAAAACCTTCGACATAGTTTGCATCAGAAAATGCTCAAACTGTGCACTGTTATATTCTTTCTTGTTTGGAAACACAAGGACATGTCATTCTGAATGCACTGGCATAACTTTTAAGAGATAAACTAAGGATTTTGCAAATGAGAAATGCACCAAGGTGACTGAGAAAAACTGTAATACATTTTGTTTTCTTTGTTGGAAACAATGAACAGAGTTAGATTCAGATATGAAAAACTCAACAATAACTAATCCTTTAATGGACGAGTACCTTCATAGTGTTATTTGTAAGGTAGCATGTCTGCTGTGATCTGTCACCTCTGGCATTAGGTTTTCTCATCTACAGGAAAAAGAAAAGAGCTGTTAAAATGATGATCACCATAGTTCTGCTGTTTACCATTTGCTGGGCACCTTTCCACACAGTCCACATGCTGTTTGAGTACTGTAAGTACTTCTGGTGTCTGTATGAATTTATGAAATTATGCCACGTTTTATGTGGATGTCCAATCAGTGCTGCTGGCAGATGTAGTCTATTGTAGGAATAACTCAATATTACATCAGTCCAACATTGCCCCAGTCAGTGGGAGGATAATAGCTAGCCACATTAGTCGCGCAACATGCTAACGCCAAGTTGAACAGGCTAAGCTACAGAATAAATGGTGCAACAGCATAAAACAGGGCAAAACTTAAAAGTCTGAAGTCGGCTCACGGGCATCCTGTCGATCCATCCTTCAGCTTGAACCGTTTCTGTCCCTTGTTGATAAAGCAGTCTGTAGTAAAATGCACACATTCCATTGATTATGGGTACATTTCTGTCTCATTCCTATCAAAAATAAGGTTAATCCATTGGTTCTCGACATCCTCTGATGGGAGAAGTAGATGAAGACTTTTGTGTCGTTACTTGCAGCCAACAACAAAGAAATTGGCGTGCTTGGCTCCCTCTGGCCATGTCCTCTTGCATGCTCGAATTTATTGCTTTAATTGAATACATTTACCTTCAACACTGATTGGACATCCACATAAAACATGGCAAACTTTGCATTTAAGTGCATATTGCGATTCTCTGTACCAAGTCTGTGTGTAGTTCCGCCTTTTGCGTTATGATCTCTGTCTTTTGTTCCAGATGACCTGGAGAAGAAGTATGATGGAGTCACACTTAACATGATCGTGGCTATCGTTCAGGCCATCGGCTTCTTCAACAGCTTCAACAATCCCATCGTCTACGCCTTCATGAATGAGAACTTCAAGAAGAGCTGCGTCTCCACCCTCTCCCACTGCATCCGAAAACCAAACCAGCAGGGTGTCGCTGTGGAGGCCCCCAAACTGACCGTGCAGTTCATCAAACCCCAGAGTAGAGAAGCCTTCTTTGAGTCAGATGAAGGCAACAGTTCGAAGCAGCACTCAGCAGAGAGGGGCCATGCCAGTTCCTCGCACGGAGAGAGCTCGCTGGAAATAATTGGCGAAAAAATCTCCACCATCCAGACAGAACTTCCTGCGAACAGCTCATCTCAAGTCAAAACTTCAGGTGTTTAGCTGTTGAACTCCACCCACCTGTTTGTTGACACCACAAGCTGCAGGTGCGTCAGATGCACATGTCACAGTTGCGGCTCTGAAACAAAAACAGCTCTGCAGTGTCAGAAGCACAAGTGCTTATTCATTCTGGTCATGACAGCAACGGGAAGGAAACGGACCAATTGCGCAAACAGCCAGGTTTCCTATTTTCCCAAGGTGTGCCCTGGGAGCGATCCCGTCAGACAATGAAACAGCAGAGGATGAAAGAAAAAAATCATTTCTCTGAAATCTGCAGGACATTCAGCCTCTCTCAATGAGCACAAACTGTGGTGTTATGGTACAGTGGCATCTGTTTAGAAAAGACAACACAGACGACCGAGCGTTTAGCCACAGAGGATGACAAAGAACGACACTGTTACTGCAAGTCAGCTGTTCAGCGTCATTCGACTCCTTTCAGGTGAATTCAGTCGCAAACTTTTACTTAAATAATGCGACACAAGCTCTCTGTTAAGCCTCAGACATTTTTATTGCTTGAAATAACTGCGTAAAACTCAGATATGATGATGCAACACATCTTATTGTCAGAAGAGCAAGTACTGCTTTTTATTTTTGAACAATTGTATTATTTCACGTGATTTATTTGGACTTTTTAACTGCTCAACTGAACAGTCGGGCTCACACTGCAAACAGTTTGCGACAGGCTGAACTAGAGGACCTCATGCCTTAATGTTTGAAATAAACAGCTGTGCTCCTTAATCACAATCATAAATGAATAAATCTTAATGGATTTAGACTTTTTTTTTTTTTAAGATCAAATCTGATGACATCCAAAACACTCACATACACACAAGGAGACAAAATCAGTTTCAGTATTAATGTGTTTGCTTAATGGTGTTGTGGAATGTTTTTGTAATGTTGGTGTGTGAACATGACTCAAGTGAATGTTATTTTGGTGTAAATTTAAAGTTAATTACATGTTCTGTGAGGATTCGTTTGGTAACAACAGCTTGGCTTTTATTCACGGTTCTTTGCAGATTGTTGATTTTAAAAATGTTGACTTGAACATCAAATATCATTTGAAATGTGTTTCTTTGTGTTCTTTGAAATGCAAATCAGAATGCCAGTAAGATCTAATCTCTATATTATTTTTACATTGAATAAAATGGCCTATTACAGTTTGTTTCTTTGTTTTCAGCTCACATTGGTTAAATTAAAATGGAAATGTGAAAATTATTGGAAGGGCAACTTTACCTTATATTCCCTTTTTAATAAAACAAAGCCCCTGAAGGTTATTAAAAACTGCAACACTGTCCCCTCAATATCTCAGAAATACCTAATTAAATTGCTTAAATTAATTTAATCTCTAATAACCAAAAGAGACAATGTATAATGAACTCAAAGATGACCTCAAGATTTTGAACCAATGTTTTCCACCAAAGGGCATATGCAAATAGATTTATAAACTGAGACTAAAGTCACATCCCAATTCCATACTACAATTCTGACTTTTAGTATGTTCACACAGTAAGAGAGTACCCACACTGGACACGAAGGAAATGGAGCAGCTTCTCACAGCTTGAGAAAAATGAAATCATGGTTGGCGGTGAAACGGTTCCATTTGAATTCAGTGCTAGCATGCTAACATTTGGCACGTAGCATTAAGTACAGCTGAGGCTGATGCAAATGTCAGTATTTTTTCAGGTATTTGCTGCTAAACCAAAGTAATGCACTAACTGAAATGTTGATGATTAGATGAATAGTTACCATACAGTAAGTGCTGAGACATTTCACTAAAAATCGTAACTATCAATCTCATGGTGGCACTAGAAGAAAAGTCAGAGGGTCATCTGCCTTCAACTCAACGCATTTGCAAAAGAAAAAGATTTGGCCCTGATTTTCTTGGTCATTTATTTTATTACATTATATACATTATTACACTATTATATGAAAAGGCTTCATACAGGATGGAAAATTTCAACCTCAACAAACCGCTGCTGATCTGAACCCTGCATGAAAACAAAGACGAACCTCGACTGGGCTTTTCACTGTGAATGAAAAGGCTTTCTTGGCAAACTGAAGCTGCAACGCCAATAAACAATTCATGCTGTAATGCAAAACTAAATGCCAAACAAAAAGGCACCAACTCCGCTTCATTATTAAGGGGAAATATTTCTCAAGTCTGCTGCATGTGTTTATGTGGAGCATGATATACAATACACCAAGGGAACATAATGTAACATCTTAATGAAAGAGGAAACGCACTGTTTTATAATCAAGTGAAACCTTGAGTGAAGCCTGAAAAGCAGTAAAGAACATGTGTGAAGTCTTCTGTATTCCCCTCACAGTTCATCAGATTTAAACTGAAGCAATAAGCACTTCCATCAACTGAATCTGAAATGCAACGTTCACCCAGTCTGCAGAGAAAAAGACGACGCAATCCTGCTTTCTGTCACATCCCTCAAAAAGAAATTATCTGACGCCCCGGCAGGCACTTCTGTATTTGCTGAAGATAATCTTGGCATGTCTGTTGACAGCAGGCGGAAATGCTATGTGACCAGAGATATATGGAAGTCTGCGTTGTCAAAGAGGAGAGGCCTTTTGACAGGAGAGGGGTCCTTGTCAGCCTTGTGTAGAAGTTTGAACAGTCCTGTTCCAATATTCATAGGAATCCCCATAATGATGCACTCAGACACACCTGAAACAGCAACACAGGATATGTTAAGACCCAATGAAGTCAAAGAGTAAAGTGATTCATACCAGAGGGGAAGCTTACCACAGACAGAGTCCTTTTGTCCGAAGTAGGCGGCGTCGAAGAGATGATCGGCCGTTTTCTCGAAGGAAGCCAGCATGAGGACGCTCTCCTTCATTTTGGCTAAACCAAACCTGGTGATTCCCAGTATCTCCGCCTTGATGGGCAGAAGACAGCATGCACACAGGTGAAATGACTTCTCAGTGCACAAACGAGATGAAGACACTCATCGAGATGTTTACTGGTCGCACCTTATAGGACATTAGGTCTGCCAGAAGCATGACGTGACGCCGGTCAATGCTCATTCCGTGGTTCACCATGGTGTACTGAATCTCATTGATGATGGTGGATCGAGCTGCCTCAATACCCAGAGTCTTCTCAACCTAGAAGAATACACAGGAAGTCGATGCATTTTACAAAATAAATCAATCAGTTCAATTACAGTAATTCTATATTCTACTGTAAAGGTTCAACTTTTAATCAGCCATCAGCTTCCATCCATTGTTTTTAACAGTGGATGTGCTTCAAAATGCAAGTCTCACTTTGCAGCTCTGGAGATGAAATCGACTGGTTTCTACTGCTGAGGGTGCAGAATTAGAGCAACCAAGCGTTTAATCGCAATATTCGCATGATGCTCGTGGATGGAAATGCACATTACTTTGCATTTTCTTTTGACAATTTTCTGTAAATTCAGTCAAAATTTTCATCCAACGTGGATGGAAATCTGGCTGATGTTAGAAATGCTGCAGCAAATGAAAAGTAACTGAAGCGTGTTTCCATCAGCTGGTCGAGGCGAATAAACTGTTCACCCTGAGCACACGGTTCAAATGTCAGGAAACAACGTGGAAAAAAGGAGCTTGGCTGTCGAGACCTCACTGTTGTAGAACAGGTTCTCAATTATGTTAAGGACGATTAACTGTCAGCCGAAAGGCCATCACTGTGGCAGCCCGAGCATGTCCATCTAAAAGCAGACACCAGACACGGAGCCTTTAAGTCTCACATCACCTGGTGCAGGTTTTAGTTCAACATCAGGTGAAACGATGAACTTGCTTGAACTGTTGTTTAAGCCACAAATAGTGTGTTTTTATTTATTGGTTTATGTGTAAAGGAAATCCATGCAGGTCAGTCTGTTCAACACATGGGTATCAGTTCAGACTCATGTGAAGTCATGTGACAGACGTAGGGCAGAAGTGGCATCAAAACAAGGACGCATCTAATCCAAGCTACAGCACCACTGGATCTAGATCTCCCTGGACTGGTACCTCATACGTGTTGTTTGACGTGGTCCTGCTTCCATTCACGCCGTGTGTTGCCATGACAGCTCTCAGGTTGTCCCCCTCCACCAGGAGTTTGTACTTGTTTTTGCCGCTCTGCTCGTCAATGTGGATGACAGCTCGGGCCACCTCGGGTATACCTTGAACCACCACCTTTCAAGTCAGAAATCAGAACAATAGTAACAGTTAAAAAAAGGAGAAATGCTCATTGCGTGCAGAGCATGTGAGCGGAGCGGAGCGGACGAATTTTGAAAGGAGCGCAGAGCGGGACTTTTTTTTCTAGGATGATTCGGGTGGAGCGGGGCGTTATCCCGCTCCAGTTTCGCTCCGTTACTGCTCACATCACGGACCCGATGCATGCCCAAACATACCCCAGAATGCATCGGTGTTCACTTCAGAAAACGGTGAATGAAAAATTGTTTCAGAAAGGTTAATAACTAGCAAAAGTGTATTTAACCAGCTAATTCTTTTCTTAATTTTAAAAGTGTTAACATTTGTGTTTTTTTTCAAGGGTTAGGGTTAGAGCGGAGCGTGGAGCGGAGCAGGATGCAGTCTTGCTGGAGCGCTGAGCGGTTATGGGTGGGGCGGCGTGTTGCGACTTTGAGCAAGGAGAGAGGGGGACGGCAACCTATGTGAGCGAGGAGTGGGAATTCTCGCCGCTCCATTCCGCTCACATGCTCTGATTGCGTGTTCCCAGAGGAAACATGCATATGTCATAGTGTTTGATACGTGTCAAACAAAGCCAGGCTGCACGGGACACACGGCCGGTTCTCACCTTAGGAAGCTCCTCTTTCAATGACTGCAGCACGTAGTACATGGAGCTTTTGCTGTTCTCTCGTGGAGACACGCACACCACCGCCTCGCCGTGCACAGCGATGTCTCCCGGTTTCACTCGCAGTTTAGACATGCAGATGGAGTAACGCACCGTTTCTGCGTTTACCTGAAAAAAAGAAATCAAAGGCAAATTGTAAACATGCAAAAGCAGTCATCTATATGGAGCACTTCAACACTATAAGACAGTAAGCTGAGAGAGAACTCAGCTGTTCGTAAAGCAATGGAGCCTTCACGTGTTGCATTATGTAGACGAACAAAGACTTCATGGCTTCATGGTTATTTTAACTCAAAAATAAAGGATAAAAGTCACAGATGTTATGCAATTTTTGCTGAATAGGTGGCAAATGTAAGTTGTTAACTGAATTTCCTTTGTCTGAGAAATTCAAGGACAATATTATCCAAGGAGGGTTCAATCAAGTGCAACTGGACTTGTAACATTTCACTTCTCATTAAAGGGGCTTCTTCAGGTGAAGTTCCCTTCATTTCCAAGATTGTCAAATCAGCTGCTACAAGGAATAGTGTGACATTTTAGAAAATATGCTTATCTTCTGTCTTACTGAGGGTTAGATGAGAGGAACAATACCATTTTCACACCTGCACAGTAAATATGAAGCTAGCACAAGCAGCCGGTTAGCATAAAAAGACTGGGAACAGGAGCAAACAGGTTAAAAAGGTTAAAAAACCTGCCTCACACACCTCTGGAGCTCACAAAAAACCAATCATTTTCACACTTTTTTTTTTTTCTAAAGGATAAAACAAGAGCTTCAGAGGTGTTGGTAGGTCGACCTTCTCCACTTCCCCTGTTTCCAGTCTAAATGCTAAGCTAAACAGCTGCTGGTAATGGCTTCATATTTACTGTACAGGCATGAAACTGGTATCTTCTCTTCCCAGTCAACAAAGCCAATGAGCCCATTTCCAAAAAGTCAAACTGTTCCTGTAAAGAGGTGAACTGACTGAGCGCAAATATAGCAGGAAACAACAAGCACGACTCCTGTTGGGGGGCAGTGTGTCTGCATCTTCTTTCACTCTTTTGATAAAGCCATTAAAATGTTTATCTGTGACCAAAACTAAAAAAAAAGAGTCAGGAAGTCAGACAACTGACTCAATAATGACTGGTCAAAGCAGCAAAGCCCCTGAGTGAGTTGAATTCAGCAAGAAGTTGTGTTATCGCTTATGAATTCAGCTTTTAATGTGAAAGAGAAGTTTTTTTAAAGGATTATTTTGGTTTATTATAACCTTCTAATTTACAAATTTGGCTAATTTTCATAGTTTTGGCCATCGTTGCTTTTGGTAAAAATAATGGTATTCACCAAGTTAATTGTTAATTGCTGAAAAGAAGTCTTTAACAGTCAGTTGTGGCGTTGTCTCCATGTCGGCAGATCTTAACAATTTCTTTGATGAATACCTTTTGATCACAACTGATAGATATCATGGCAGAAACTACAAAAACAAGGCCGAGGTTGAAACAAGCCAGAATTAATTTTTAATCAAAGGTGTGAAAGACGGGAAACATCTGAAATATTTGCCCTTTGTATCAGTAAAAAAATCAGAAGCAGTGGTACCTCCAGTCGCAGCAGCCTTATTCTCTCCAGTGATAACTTCACCAGGATGAAACAGTCATCTGGAAGAAAAACCTCCTCTATGTATTCAGAAATCTGTAGAGGACAGCAAGAAATCAATGCCTCACATAGCACCTCCTTCAGTCTACTCCTTTTTTATAATGGCACCGATTTATTAATAAAGAGAAAAATGCGAGATGTGAGTGAAATAGGCTGAAATACCTCTCCCAGAAGAGTTTTCTCAATCCTCCCCTTCACCAGCCGGGCAAAGTCAGCGTCGTCTTCCACATCCAAATGAGCAGTGATTATAGGGGTGCTGAGTGGTGAGTAAAGAGCTCTCAATAGATTATTCAAAACAAATTAGGGATGTATTCATTACTGTGGCACGTGGGGAAGATTTCTAAGGCCCAGCAGAGCACATTTCGCTAACAGCAATGATTCAGTATCTAAGCCACGGAGACAGGCGACTGATCAACGTTACGCCTCTTTGAAAGTGGCTTAGGCCCTCTGGAGCTGCAGAACTCGCTAAAAAAAGCAATTAAGTCTGGCGGCAAATGTTAAACATGAGACTTGCTTCTATTCAGTGGCCACGAATGACTTCGTGCTCCATCTGGCATCAGTAATTTCCATTGATTTCCCAGAAACGACGAGACAAAGGCTGTATCTACCTTTAAAAGATGAAAAAGCTTCTTGTGCTCCTCTGCTCGTCCGACACAGGGAACATAAAGAAACACCTCTGTAATTACGCGTCATACCTGATATTCTTGGAAGCATTGATTATCTCTTTGATGCGAGGAACCCCCAGAGTGATGTTCATGGACGCAACGCCAGCAAAGTGGAAGGTTTTCAGGGTCATCTGAGTGCCAGGCTCTCCGATGCTCTGGGCACAAAGAGCCCCTACTGCTGAGCCCGGCTCCATCTGCGCTCTAGACGGTAAACACATGACAAGAGACGGGATCAGAGGTGATGCAGAAAATATGATTTTAAAAGCACCATTTTCAGTGCCAATACAGTTTCGCAGACAGTTTTAAGTCATGCTAATGGCTCCTGGGACAGCAATGGCAGTAGTGTTTTTGAGTGAAACTGATGAAAACATCATCATGAAATTTGGTACAGACATCCACGTCCCCCTCAGGATGAACATAGATAACTCTGGCTCTTAATGTGCTTTCAGACAACATGCAGTAGCTGCTCCCGGCCACCTACGATCCTGAAAACGGTTTGCAAAATGGCACAATTAACAGAGGAAGTCTTGCTAATTAGTATAATAAATGTTGTTTGCTGTCCCAGAGGGGATAATCAGTCTTTAAAGTTGATGCTGCAGCAATACGGTGCATGTCAGTTGGCTGAACACTCTGTACACCCTGTTCTCACAACTTGCAGAATCGGGGAGGCTGTGTCCGTCAATCTCTGTCGTTCCTAAAAAACTAAAACTGACAATTCACACCCAATTCATGCAGCGACTGGCTCGGTATCGAACAGTGACGTGAGCCTTGTACCTCATGTACTTGTCTCGGCAGGTTTCCAAGAACTTCTCCAGCTGGGTAGGAGTTATGCGGTCTAGCTGATAGAGAACTTTTGGCTGCAAATACAAAGCAGAGAGACGAGCAGTTAAGTTTGAGACGCAGCTGGGCTGAAGGATAAATGCACATTTAATCCAAGGTGTGTGGTGCCTACCTCGCTGGTGCCATTGTCGTTGATGCCGTACTTGTCTCTGGTCTTCTTGATCCTTTCTGAGATGCTCTTAATAAATTTCCTTATCTCCTACAGTTGAGGGAAGAGACTTTCAGAGGTCAAAAAGGCTTCCTGATATGTTTGAGAACAAACCTGTATGCTGTTTAACACATGCTACACATCTCATGCAGTTATTATTGCAGTTAAGACGCAGCGCCCCAGTAAGTCACACTGAGCAGCCTCTTAAAAAAACCCCGCAGTGCTTTAAAGAGAGCTGTCAGATGTCAAAGCATGTATCGAAGTGACACTCACAGTGACACACACTATTTTATAAGAGCAACAACAGGGTTACTGAATAAATTATTCATCTGTTTCAAGTCTCACTGACACACCATTCTCGATTCAGTTCACCCACAGTCCAGCATGCTGTCACTGTACCTCCAGGTACTTCTCTGAGCCTGTGTCAGTTAACTCCTTCACAAACGGGAGAAAGGTTCACATGTTTTACTGCCGCCACTCAAGTAACTGCATGGAAGTGACATACAATGACAATTCTATCTACTCTAACTACACGCTATTGATTGCTTTGTTATTCATCATTACGGCACACTGCCAAAAGCCAATAAAGACACACTATAAATCAGGTTTTCTTATGTACTTGGTATACGGCAGCACTGCGCGTGGCGGGAGTTGGACTGATTTTCCCTTTGCACCATTAGCCAGACAGTTACTGCACCATCGGTCAACAAATATTTGCTATTCAAATTAACTAACAAGTAGACACAAATATAAAACCTTGAACAACATTAGCTGACAGTCGCAGCACTTGATACACTTAACTTTCAAAATTTTAATGCAAGTTTTCTTGTGTTTTTGTTTTGTTTTTTTTTTCAATAAAGAAAGATCTATTTTGAAATCCAGGTGGTCATTTCCTTATGGTGAATCCTTTTGAAATTTCTGGTGCGTTTCCTGCACGTTTATGGACCATAAACGCTTAACACCACCGAGAGCTTGAAGACAGAATCATCCTTCTCCTTTAAGTTGTATGCCGTTCTCACACCTGCGCGTATTCATCTGGTTAAATCGCACTCTGGTTCGTTATCCCCTTTGGTGCCATTCAATGGGGCAGGTGTGAACACAGAAAATCACTGGGGTGCTGACCAAGACAAACGCAGCAAGACCCTTAACGTGACAGGAGGTGGTTTCAGTCCAGTCCTAAAGCAGTAGCTGGCCTTGTTCTGCTCAGTGGTCTGAAGGCGACATGTTGTCTTTTTTTAAGTGGGACTTCTCAAAAACTTTCCCTGAGATTTGGTGTAAAGTTGTCGGCGTCTTTTAAAGAGAGCCTGATTTGTTTTTTGGTGCAGAGCCAGGAATGCATCTGAATCTGTAAGATACAACAGGTCCTTTTAGATCATTGTGCATTTTCTAAAGAACCACTGATTCGACTCCAGGACTGAAAGAAACATTTTAGAGACTGTTCAACCTTGATAGAGGCCTTGAGAGAATGCTAAATATCTTGTTTTTTCTACTGATGAGCTACATCTTATCTGAGCATGGACCACTTCACTTTGGCAGGTTAATATCTATGATATCTATCTTGCAAGGTACTTTCATTAAACACAATGTATGTACAAGGGGAATTTGACAAAATGCATTTGTTGAATGATGAGAAAAATAAACCAGAACTTTGGTAACTCTGCCATACTGTGATTAGGTTACCTCCAAGAAGCTGTCTCTGCAGCAGAGGAAGTCAGCTCTCTTCATGATGGCATCTGCAGTGAGGACCAGCTTGTTTTGGCTGAGTGCAGGCTCATGTGGACACGTGTAGACCGCCTGGGAATCAAAAGGAGATTACTGGGAGCCACTCACAGCACTCACTCACAGGTCAGCAGCTCCTGGCTGCTCCCCCGCTCAGGGGTTAACAGCAAACGATGGCTGATTGTCACTGCATCTGAAGCGACTCAAAAAAATGACCTAATGACTGAAACAGAAATATTTCTCTCATTATATTCATTCTGATCTGCAGCTACTGCCCGGCGCATTTGTTAACAATTATCATGACATTTGCTTGTACGACTCAACAGAATCAAAGGACAGGCACATTTGACTGTGTTTTACTATGACTGATATCTTCTCTGTGATTCTTTTCTGTCCTATGTGCAATTTGTAAAACATCCTGAATCGCCATTACATATGAAATGTGCCATGTAAATAAAAATGCCTTGTCAATAACAAACTGACATGCAGCAGAGGGCTTTCCTGCTGAGCTCACCATCTCCGGGATCAATCCTCTCTTGCAAACATGCTTCTGGTATTAATTACCTCACTCGCTGTGGTAAACACAGGTGGCATTTTACACTGATGGCAGACTGCTCATCAGACTGTAATAACAACCAAATCTGGAAACACCTGGAGTCTACAGTCAATCTATTCTTGATAACGGTTATAAAACAGCCCAACTCTTGCAGCTGTCAAATTCAAAAACAAAACTGAGGAGGCTGTCTTTTAAAAGAAACAAAAAACATCTGTTTTCTGTCTTTTCTGTCATAACTGAACATCCAGGCTGTTTTACCGCCTTGTTCACAAAATGCCGATATCTTTGAACAGCAGCAGAAAACATCATGACTTCTCAATAAGAAATAAAATAACCTTGAAATGTCAGCTCCTTTACTATGGCTAACAGGAAAATCAGTTCTAAACTACTGACCAAATCACTTAGCCAGCTAGACCAATTTCCTGCAGAGAAAATCCACTGAACTTCCTGCAGTTTTATCTAATTATCTGAGCTCTCAAATGCTGCATGATGTATTGGTAAAAAAATGATTTTTCCAACTATTCAGCTCCGGTGTTTTCTCACATGAGAAGCTTCTCTGCTAATGAGCTGCCTCTCTGGCTGCCAGGAAGCTTCTCACAGTGGGAGAACATTCACTCCAGTGTGTGTTCTCCCACAGCACCAGCAAATAATAGTGTAACGTGGATTTAAAAGGCTTCCCAGAGGCCACAATGCTCTGAGACAGAGGAGCTGCCCACATTATTGTATAGGGCTCATAACACGTCCATCCTTTGTTTGAGGAGATTGATTTTTTTTAAGCTTCATTTATTCAGGTTAGGTTGGTGAGCCTGCATAAATGAAGGCAAGAGGGCTTCTTCCTTTAAACAAGCTGACTATGGGATGTAAATGCATGACCTTTTGTTCACAAAGAAGATTTGTTTGTTTTTTTTTTACTGAAAGACAACAGACATCAGCATGCCAAAACATTCGCTGTGCATAAAAGGGGGCGATATGGATGTAAGAGAGCAAGCAAAACAAAAACATAAGACAATTATTTCAGCAGAACCCAACTGGACTTGGACTAAGAAGATGGGCAATGCAAGGGTTATAAGTCTAAGTGTGAAGAGAAAGCAAAAAAGAAACAAAGAAAACCAAGCGAAGCAGGTCTGTAAACTGTCAACGGCAGATTTAACTCACCCGGATGTTGTCTAGGACTCTCTTAAACTCCAGCGGCTCATCCTTTCCCTCCATGGCAGCGGGGTCCAGACCGTCCCCGCCGTAAATAAACTGGATGATGTCACCGGTGGAGCTGCGCACTGTCAGGTCGTACTGCGAGCATAAATCCTCCAGGGACTTAACCAGACGCCTCTGTCCAAACACAGGCAGGACCACAAAATAACACGACGGGCGCATTAAAAACAAGCAGCCTCTATCTGAACTGACCTGATAGTATGCTCACAGTTCAGGCACATACTGTATCTGAACATCCACCTGAGACGCGACTCTGTGAAGATTTGCTGCTTTTCAGAGTTTTATGGCGTTTTAAGTTGAATGTTTTGGGTTCATTACAGATTGACTGACTGCAGCAGCCCCATGTCCCATTTCATGCCTTGCATCATATCAGGCAAAACAAAGTTTGGGCTGGATTTTAGACTGCTTGGTATAAGTGATGAAGAAAAAGCTGCAATCAGCCCAGTTTGTGCTGCAGAGTACTTTAAATTTCTGCTGGCATAAACGCCCACACAGTCTCATGGACAAACAATCAAGGCAAAACACACACACTTTCATCCAGCTGCATGAAAGCAACACAGCAACAGGAGTGGCCCGCCAGGAAAAAATCCTCAGCCATTACCTGCATGTACCCCGTCTCTGCAGTCTTTACAGCAGTGTCCACCAGACCCTCCCGACCAGCCATGGTGTGGAAGAAGAACTCTGTGGGAGTCAGGCCGGAGTAGAAGCTGTCGGCCACAAAGCCTTTAGCGGCAGGCAGCTGTTGAAAAATCATCATTAAGCAGGCTGCTGAATATTCCAGAAGCATGTGAAACGTGACTGCAGCTGTTATTGTTGTTGTCCAATGTCGATATTATTAACTGACTGATTAATTTGTTATTCGTCTATATACAGTACAAGCCTTGGAAGAACTGAGATATGAACAGAGACATAGACGGAATAGAGTTCATTGATGTGTTTTGTGTTTTTGAGGCCGGGGTCACACAATGAGGAACTGTTGATAATAATCAATGTCAATGCACACGTGGATGAGAGACATGGGTACAATCACGCATGACAGTTCAATCAATCCAATAAAAATAGGTGACAATGACCCTGCAGTTGTAAAGGCTGTTCCACAGAGCACAAATTCAAAAAACTAACAGCTGTACATCTCAAAAGGCACATTCAGACTACAATGTGTACGGCCCCTTTGAGAATTTAGAGCAAAATAATTAAAGTACATAAATTGGATCTTACTTTTGAATGCTTTTCAAAATGAGGCAGGGAGCGATTCTCAAAACCGTCAGGCACTCGAGAGCCACTTATGGCCTGCTGGCCCACACAGGCAATCATCTGAGAGATATTAATGAAGGATCCTGTGTGTACACAGAGGAGACAGATGAAAAGGTGAGAGAGACAAAGAAATAAAACACATGCAAATATCTACAATTCAGCATCCGTTCGAGCAGAAGACGCCAGATCTGTTAGGTGCAGAATAGATGAATCGTTTGAGTCACTTGTGAAGCGACAGACCTGAGCAGTCACTATTTGGACTGTTGGTCATCCAAGAAATTGAGGCTTGTGGCAATTTGCACAATTTTCTGACATTTCAGAGACAAAGCAGGTCCACAATTAATGGCAATACATAACCAAACAGCAACGGCAATAATCCTTATTTGAAGCTGTGAGATGAGACCGCCAGATGTGAAAGATAAGACAGGATCAAGACAAAAGGATGAATATGTATAAGGGCATTATGTACAGATTATGAAACATACTGTCACCATTCTTAGGAACAACTACCAATGTCATATGTTGATTTGCACTTGCACTTGTACTGTTGCTATGGTGTATATGATTGAGGTGCATACCAACAACTTTTATTATTCTGCTGTTACTCAGCCACACTGATACCGATCTCTGTTAGACTTTGCATATCCCGAGTTTTCTCAGATTTTTGTCCTCTACTTTCTTGAGTATTATGAGCGTCTGCAACTGTTGACGCTTCCAAACCGTCCTCGCACCACCCAAAAAAAATGGGACACTGTCTACAAACAGATTAGCGACGCCTGTGAGGTGTTGCTGGCATCAAATTCAGAATAAGCATGTATTTAGAGAAATTAATGAAGTTGATGAGGTGAAACATTAGTATGTTTTCTCTGTTTTCAAGTGCGTACACGTCGGATACAATTAGCAAACCATCACATCGTGTTGCATTTATGTTTCTCACTGCGTCAGGCTTTAGTTCGCTTTCTCGCACCGTTTTTTCCTCTGTACAGCCCTTGATAAGTTGCTTGTTTTTGATCAAAGCATTTGAAAGTCCTAGAAAATAAACGCACTTCCTTGCGCATGAATGTAAGTAGACTACAGCGAAGGCCACGCTGTATGGGATCTGAGAGAGAAGCGTCCCTTTGTGCAAAACTCCTCAGAATGTCATTGTCCCTCTGCAGCATACGGAGCAACATCTTTCACTTCATCTCAGAGACTCTTACGTACAGAAAAACACTCCAACTCCTAATGCTCACTGAAAGGGGATTAAAAAAAAGACTATTACAGAGGTCGTATACCCAATGTCTCTCTGACCACATTCCCAAAATAAATCTACAATAGAAATCAGTGTTCACATTATTAAGAGGCTGAGCATTTTCTTAAGTGTCACCCACCTCCCGCCTGTGTTTGGAGGTTGTTGTCAGAGTAACAAAGCCTTTACAAGTTAAGAGGATAATCTTAAAATGACAACATTTGCAGCTCCTGCTGTGGTTCTACAGTTTCACTCATTTCATCTGCACTCATGAAAACATCCTATACTCCAAACTCTATTCATTAGATGTTAAGTTCCCTCTCCAGGAAGATTACCTTTGGAGCCACAAAGAGCCATGATCAGAGGGCTGTTGCTCTTGTCAAGCTCCCTGAGGCAGGCACTGCCAGCCCGGTCTCTGATGACGGACAGCTCTCTCAGGATGAGAGCCTATCGAAAAACACATAGAAAATAAAACAACTTCGGCAGCTGGTACACAAACGAGCGTTTTAAAACACCCTCGCACCTGTTTCTTCTGTACAAATTTACACCTTTATTGGCAAATTGGCTATTGCCAATGCAGATACAAATATTTGACTTTAATACGCACGCTACATAAGGATTGGTTAGTAAAACGCTGTGATAAAGATACGTCCTGAGCACGACATTTCACAGATGGAAAAGACAACTGGTCTGTGCTTTCTGGTAGACGAACTGCGTCATGTCTACGAAAGATCTACTGTCTTGTTTCTACCATCAGCCACGGCTCTACTCAGTCGCTGAAAGGAAGCTCACAAACAAATCCATAACTAATTTCATTTCAAGCTCATTTACCACTTCTCCCTCTAATGAGCCTCTTTTGAATTTTCAATGGGAGTCAGAGCCTGTCACGCCACTGATGAGTCACCCCTGGTGTGAACGTGCTGTGCAAAGGTGTCAGCTGCAAATATAGCCATAAGATGAAAGGGCTTAAATGTGGATTGGTGCTCACGTGGCTGATTGAACGAGGTGCAGTAATGAGGATGTATGTGGATTCATCTGGATGTCTTTCCATGTATGAATCTACGCTCGCCTACCTCCAGCGTTTCCTCTGCCGTGCAGCCGGGCTGCTGCTGCAGCTTGCCGGTCCGCAGAGCTTCGATGTATTCGTCACACTTCTTGTAACCGTCTTCCAGCAGGTCATGTTTGGCCTTCAGCAGACCCTGGCCGGGCGTCACGTCACCAATGCCAATAGAAAAGCCCCGGTTGGCTGAAAGTTGGCGGATTAAAAAGGAGGAAGACAGGGAGAGGATTTAAAACTGGACCAAATTACTACAGAGTGTCACTGATTTTATGATAGATTTCTAGGTGTGTTTCAGCTGAGATTGACAGGTATTCGCCATAAGTTGTTAACACCCTGGAGACCACCTACAGAGATACACCGGGGCGAGTCTTGCAAGCCGGGACATGGCATTTGCAGCCTCCACCTGTCCCCAGTCCCTCAGCAGGATGTAGAAGATGTTGTTCTTGGAGCCGGATCCCAAGGTACCCTTATCCATGCTACCACACATCAGCTCACTGTTGTGGATCACCACGACTGGGAATGTGACAAGAGTTGACGTCATTAGGACCAAGAATAGAAAGATGGCCGCGGTGAATAACATGCAGTGCTGTTCGACAGAGCTGATGAAGGCTGAGAGACATTCAGCTTGGAGGGGGGAGGGGGAGGCGACAATGGGGGCATTTTAAATTAGAATTCACTCTAATGAAAAAGTAGGTTGGTCCTCTTAAGTGATTTCATACTATGCTTTTTATTAATAGTCTCTTAAGGATGTGCATCAATTCAGCATTATCATGTACAGACTTTCACTGGAGCCACTGTGATGATAGGAACATATCAACATTATTATTTGTATTGTGACACATGACCCAGCTCTAAAAGCTCATCACAAAGGTCGGACAGTTTTGATGCTGTCCTGTGAACGCTACTATGAAAAGACAGAATTATGATGTTGGGACTTTTTTTCTGTTTCTCTCAATAACTGAATCAATAAAGGTTTGGACAACGGGAAGCTTCATGACGAAGCCAAACACAATCTCTTGGTTCGGACTGTTGAGTGGTGAAACTCACACGAGTCGTTGTGACAGAGATCCTCTCCCTTGCCGCAGTACTGTTTGCCCTTGGTCCTCAGGTTCGCCTTGACTGGACATTCTTTACTCGGCTTCAGAATGACACTGAAGATCTGTTTGCCCGTCCACAGAGCCATGGGCTGATGGACACACAGCAGGGCAAAACATGAGCAGCTGGTCACAAACAAAGTTACGTAACAAGCTTCAACAGTGAAGTACCTTTAATATAGCCGGGCAGGGGAGGGAGACCTTCACTTTTTCATCTTTGCCCACAAGGATTGATGCTACTATCTGACAGGCTTTTGATCTGTCAAAGAAGGTGTCCTTCAGCGTCAGGAGGTAGGCTCCTAAGAGAAACAAATGTGCTATAAAGTGCATTGTCAAATATGGCTGAAATGCTTCCTATCAGGAAAAACATGGTTATTCAACACCTGTGATTATTCACACATTTTAAGCACATTTTCTTATACCATCAGTGAACTTTCCTTCACATGCTTGCGCTGGAAATGACAGTTTTCCCTTTTTATAGGACGAATATCATGCCATATTTCACAACTGAAAAACAAAAAATAGACCACAGACTGTGTAAATAGTGGAGTGAAAGTGCCTTCAAACTGCACTCTTTCAAATGGCCAGCTGAGGGCGACTGGTTGCAAAAGAAGTCCAATTCTATAGAAGTCTATGAGAAAATGACAAAACTTCTCACTTGATTTATTTTCTCAGTCTCTAGTTTCAAGTCTTCTTCAGTACAGCATTATGTGGTAAATTGTGGTCCCTAACAAAAAGGGCTTTGCGAGATTGAAACTAAGTTTTGCATAATGTTTTGATGGGCTAACAAACAAATCGCTGCAAACATTATTTTATGTTTGAGTTTCCCTTCTTCACAACTGCAGCACATATTTGCAGAGTCTCAAATATGTCTCCGTTCTCCCGGTGAATTGGTTTGATTTCAGTGTTTGAAAACAGGTGCTCACATGTTGTGGAAAAATGTGCAGCAGGCATAGGCGTGGTATCTGAAGTTAAAGTAATTTGGTTAAGTTTTATTATGTCCATGAATGCCACAAGCATTGCTCATTGTGAAAGGTACGACATGATATTCATCCCATGGCAGTCTGTCGATGGTAAACAATTCTCCACCTGTGACTCAAAGCGGCAGGAGCCTCGTATTGTATAAAAACAGAGCACTGCGATTAGCGGCCACACATCACGGCACCAACCTGTCAGAAAGTCTTGAATAGCTGCAATCAGAGGTTCACCATTTCTTGGAGTGACAAGATTAGCTTTTGTCTGGAAGAGAAGATAATCTGTGTCAAATTGCAGTCAATTTCGCCTGAAAAACACAGTTCACAGAGACAGCTTTTCATTGCCGAACGTCCACACTGATAGGTGTGCTTATACCTTGCGGACCACGTGTTGCGATAATACATACCCCCATTAGGACGAGGGCCTCAGCTTTGGCCTCTTCAGTCTGAGGAAGATGAAGGTTCATTTCGTCACCGTCAAAGTCGGCATTGTACGGGGTGCACACGCACTCATTGAACCGAAACGTCCTGTGAGGTTTGACTCTGGCCTGCGAGTTTGGAAACAGTACAAACAAACGTCACACATAAAGAAGCAACTGAACAAAGACTTAAGAGTACAATCAGTATAAAAACAGAGTTAAAACAACATTAAACTGGAGCAGATAACAGCGTTAATTTTCCATTTTGTTCCGATCTGTCACAGATCTTTGTCAAGCACCTGGCTGATCGGTGGAGAACACACAATTACTTCTGCACAGTAGACAATGAAGTTATAATGGGAGCATAAAGGTGCATGCAGATTCAATATTTGTTTTGCTTTTTCTCCTGTTTTCTCCAGCAGGATTTTTTGAAGAGCTTTGTCTGTTGAACCAATAAAAACAGTGACTTCTGGTCTCTGCAGCGAGCCTGAAAATTGCTTTTGCAAGCACACTTCGGGGTCCATGAAGAGTAATCATGAGGTGTGAAAGCAACAAAATTAAAGACGGATCAGGAAATCAACACATGCATTTTTCTGATGCTTCACTTGCAATCTTTAATACCGAAAGCTGAAAATGTAATACTTACGATGTGGGCCATGATGCTGAGTTTGTGCAGAGACGGTTGACGATTGAAGAGGACGATGTCTCCGTCTATCAGGTGTCTTTCCACCACGTCGCCAAAGCGCAGCTCCTGAGCGATCTTCTCACGGTTTCCATATTTTAAAAACCTGACAGAGAAAGAGGAGTCATTTTTGGTGCTGAACCACATCAGGTAAACACTGGTTTTAATGTTCGCCAGAAGCAGCGAGCCACACCTTTTCATCTGTGTTTGACGGTTCTGGATGAAGTTGGCTCCAGGATGAACTTCGGGACCGTTGCGGACGAGCTTCCTCATCAGCTCCAGATTAGCTTTGTTCACCTGGAACACAGCAGCAAAATTAGATGACTTCAGTTCTGTCGTGGAATTGGTTGTTCAGTGCATCAGTTGCAGTCACGGAGCAGGGATTACCCTCTCTGGGTACGTCAGGATTTTGGCCACATGCACGGGGACGGCCACCTCATCGATCCTCAGGTTTGGGTCGGGAGAAATGACAGTTCTGCCAGAGAAGTCCACTCTTTTTCCTGAGAGGTTTCCTCTGAATCGACCTGAATTTTTACAGAAAATTGTACAGAATTGTACAAAATGTGTCTCAGTTGGATAAATCGATTGATGTCACAACTCACAAAAGCCAGCAACATTTGAGACGCACTTGATTACTTTATACTCTACATAACAGAGAAGGCAAGAAAGAAAGAAAAATATTCAGGGCAGGTTTTAATATTTGCTATACCTTGCTTCCCCTTGAGTCTCTGCACAAAGCCTCTGGTCCACTTCTTTGGTGCCATGTTGAGGGGGATGCCAGAGAGCTCGCTGTTGATGTAAAGAGCACACTGCAGCTGGAGGAAGTCCCAGTCCTCCATGATCATCTGGGTCTTTGCCCCAGTCATTCGATGCTGAATGAGAAAAGAGTTTGTTGACTTGGAGTGAAAGACAGCAGATAGCTGCATCTTCGACATTTTTAGTTTGGGTCGTTAGAATTTGTTAGGCAGGTCTGAACATGTAGGACAGATATTTGCTAAGCTGATTTGCTGTAGCTGCTGGAATCTGAAATAATGTTGTTTTTCTTTGCTAAAGGCTGATGAAATCAGCAGCTTATGGCCAGCTGGACCACCAAAGCTCATTATTTTTAAATAAGATCCATCTTTCAGTCTGAAGTCCACTCAAAAGTGTCCAAAGCCCCTGCAGATACCCCGCAGACACCGACCTTTTTGATTACATCGTTGAGGAAAATGATCTCGGTGAGCTTCATGGTGAGGTCGTCCTCATTGGTGCCCGACTTCAGGTCGCTGACCACAGAGGGTCGTATGCAGAGAGGAGGCACCAGGAGGCGGGTGAGGATGAGGTCCGCTGGCTTCCCTGCCTCAGGGTTCATCAGCAGCAGGGGAATGTCTTCTTGGGGAATCCTCTTGAACATGTTCAGCACCACCAGAGGGTTCAGGTTTTCCTGGAGAGGATCAAGATGACAAATATAACACTTTTAATATATGTTGTATTAAATATACATGTTATATTTGACAAATATAACCATGATACAACACCCTTATTTCATTTAGTAAAATAAGCCAAAATTCTCCGATGTCGTTACAGCTTTTTCAGACTTTACATGAGGAATTATGTCATCAAACAATAAATAAAGAAGAACAGGATTCTGATTTGGGCTGCACCACCCATCCCCACAACACAGAGCGTTGACAAAATTCACCTGGGCTCTGCTCAGTAGAGGTTCAACCATTTTGTTGTGCTCGATGGCGATGTCAAAGGACTGCAGGAACTCTGACACGAAAGGATCCACCACCTTCTTGGTTGTTTTATACTTCTCGTGGATGATCTTAAGCAGGCCGCACTTTTTCACTGGTCCTGAAGAGTAAGAGACATTTGATTCAGCTACTGCGTCAGGACGGCTTGCACAAAATTTCATCAGAAATGAAAATGTCTTTTCTCACCGTTGAAAGCGGAACAGTTCAGACAGATTGTCCTTTTGCGGCATTTATCCGAGATCTTCTTCTTCAACCCTCGTTTCTGGAGATAGGCCAGGTTGGGTCTCTTCAAGTGATCCATGAACTGCAGCTTCTCCTCTTTGGTCAGCATTATGCTTGAGCATGTCTTGCAAATCATCTGGAGACATGACGAAATACCACATCAGAACGACGGAACTGAATTACTACAAGGAGAAATTATGGCTCCGTTGTTTGAAAAATTGTTAGAAACTATAGAAAACAACAAAAACAAATTCTCAAGCATTGATAAAAGTGATTTATACACATATTTACTCAGAAGATAAAAAACACTGAGCTGAAACATACACAAAAAGCAGCATATTCTACCTGTTCTAATTTTGATAGTCTAGTGACACCTAATGGAAAAGTGACATTTCTGCTTGCTGCATTCCAGATGGGGGTGTTTTTCTTGTCAATATTCTTCCCTCAAACTGTAGAAGAAAATGAGCCTTGTGACTGAATTTTGGTCTCCAACATTTTGTAATCTCCAAATGACTATTTGAAAATATATATACACTCATTTGTTTATTTCACTATTCTGCCTTTCAATACCACATGAATATGCAGTATCTATTAGTTAACATGACGTGTTAATTATTGCATTAGACTATAAACTTGCCTGCAAGATTCCTATGATGGCTTTGAAATAGCCAACATGAAAACACGGCAGCTCCAGATCCAAGTAGCCATAATGTCCTAAGCAATCTGCCAGATTCTTCCCACATGTCAGACAGGGTCGGTCTTTTTCGCTGGTGCCCTGCAGGAAACATGAAAGCAGAGAGGTGAGCCTGTAGTACGAAGGTGGGACAGCAACACATGATGTTATTTCATACCTGACATGGGTGACAACATAATGTTACAGAGAAAAAAAAATTACAAGTTAAAATGTAAAATGCCAACAGTGGAAAGAGAAAACCCAGCAACATATTAAATATTCATACACACTTTTCTAGAAAAGTCAATTTTAAGATGAGACGCGAACAATCTGATCTTCAAGTTAACTTTATTTATACGCCACTTTCCAAACAGCAGTTACACCGTGCGTCTCAGTTGATTATAAAAATGCTTAAGTGCGCAGCATGAAAACAGCAAGTGAAATACAATTTAGAAAATGGAAACACATACTCAAGAATAAAAGCAATATAACAAACACACAATTTAAAAGACAAATACAACCAAGAGGAAATTGCAAGCAGCAACTTGTGAAGCCACCAGTGTGTACAAGTGGGTTTTTTAAAGGTTTTTAACATGTAGCACAGACTCCGTCGACCTGTCAGTGGAGGGACGGGGGCCACGTTCAGTCACAAACTGGGATCTAGGAGCTAAGGAACGCCAAGGCACACAGGGAGCCGAAAAATCCTTGATTTAATTTAGACACCTGTCCCACTAATGGACTACACCCTCTATAAGTCGGTCTGTAGACCAACTAACACACATAAGAGATATGTACATACGTATGTATGTATGTATGTATCTGACCTTGTCATGATTAAGCAGTAATCAAGTTGAGAGATATTTAAAAAGCGTTTGTGTCCATGCATTACCATCCGGTGGTCCAGCACTCCATAGGGCAGTGGTGTGTGTTTGGTGTCTTGGCTGTACAGATTCTTACTGACCACCTGGATGTGGGCTTGTTGACGCATCTGCTCAGCAGATTTCATCCCAAAGCAGATGTGGCTTCTGTAAACAAGAATAAACAGCAAAGTAAAGAAAAGAAAATGACAGGGTTAAATCTTTATCAGCAGCACTGCTTGGCCAAACTAAGTGCGCAGGTCCTGAGTAAAAATATGGGGAACTTCCAGGATGTAATGCTAATATTCCTGGTGTAACACATTTTTCCAGGGCTGACAGTCAGTGTTGCGAAGTTTACAGGAACTACTATTAAAAAGTATCCATTTGACACTAACTTTCGCCTAATGCATGTTCACCACGCACCATTATCGTTGTTTTAAATGTCTTGATCGACTCTCGTAGCTGCTATACCCATAAAATAAGTCAGCTCAACCGTCACATGTTTGTGTTTGGCAAGCATGTCTCTTCATACTACAGATGAGTTGCTCATGTTAACCTCACCATCGGAACTACAACTAGTTTACTGTAACACCACTGAATTATTTGGCAGTTAGGTACGGCCACCGTATCCTCTTTAGTATGTTCGTACTAACTTCAACAACTTGTTATTTTTAGTCACGTTGCAAACTGACTGATGCCGGCTAACCTACGAACTAGCTAGCTAGCAGTGCGTTTAACTCACATTTTTTTGGCCACATCCGTCTCTCTGAACTGCTCCTTCACCATTGTGGCAGCTTTTCCTAAAAAAAATAATAACAGGAGTAATTAAATATGTTTTATGTCCTCATTCCACGAGGCTAGACTTCACATATAACCGGCACGCTGTCAGTTCGCATTTCCATGTTGTGGGCATGCTAGCAGCAACATGCAATGTGTTGATGATAGCATGTAAGCCACAGTGGCGCTGCCTTCACATCAATCGGTGATCTAAAAATCACACCTCTAAATCGGCAAAACGTTGACAGGCTGTGTCTTTTAGGGAAGATAAAGAAGGGCACTGTGATGTTTCATCAGATCATAAGTGTTCTGACTAATATGATATTTAGAACCTGAACTTGTACATTTGCTCTCTAACTGGAGCTGTAAAGAAACTTGTGTCTGCTGAATATATATTAAATTACCAAAGACTAATTTGATTGTGTCGTCTATATTGTTGTTAATTTGATTTATAGATTCCTTAGAGTGTGCAGAATCCGCTAGTAAGGCCACAGAAAACAGTATTCGGGACCGATTTGCAGGGGCATCCTATCTTACAAGAAGTTCATGAATGCACCACAAGCCCGTGCACAACAACAGCAAGAAAGACAAGTCACTGGAGCGCGAGCACTCTCAGTATCAAGTGAGTGCTGACACCTAATGGCCAAAAACGGTAATATTTCCACAGGGGTTTGTCGAGAAAGGTGAATTACTTCCATCTACAACAACAACAACAACAACAACAACAACAACAACAACAACAAAAGTGAAATAGTCACAACTAAAATATTCTAAGGTAACAGATATTTAATGAAGATATTGTGAATTTACAGTAAAACTTGTCTTGTCTCAAAGGAATAATTTGTCATTTTAAGAAATTTGCTTATTCACCTTTTGCCAAGAGCAAAATGTGAAGACTGAGACTCCACTTTTGCATGAAGTATGGAGGTTGACTCAGATGTTTATCTTAGCTTAGCATAAAGACCAAGGGGAAACACAGTGGCTTGGTTAGGCTCACAACATAAAGACTCACTCTTCCCAGTTTACAGTATAATTTTTTTTGCGCTAATGGTGTAACAGTAGTACCAGGCTTATCTTATTTGCTTAATACTGAGGATTTTGAGTGTGTCATATTGCATTTTTCAAAAACATATTGTCCGTATATGCACACATAATGGTCCAGTGACTCAAGAACAGGTGCCAGGATACAGCTCTGTTTCAAGTAAGGTGAAGTTCATGCGTGTTAACACATTTTGATATGTATATACCCTTGTGCTTATACTTTCCTTTGTATCACTCAGTGGTAAAGTGACACTGATAAGATTACAAGGATTATTCTTACTTCTCATTCAAAAGACATCACTGTGGCCCTATGGGTCATACAGTTGTCACAGTTTGAAGTCTTGCCTCTAGATGGCACCAAATGCATGTCCAACAGCTGGAAATGCAGAGAGAGAGAGAGAGAGAGAGAGAGAGAGAGAGAGAGAGAGAGAGAGAGAGAGAGAGAGGAGGTGCAGAGGCAGAACAAACCTGTTATTACCTGTGTCGCTTGATGCATCGCGTGGAAGCGCTGATGGCGACTGATTATTTCCTGATGAGGATTTCCTTCCACAATGCGCTTGTGCTGATTAATTGTCCTGTCAACTTACAATCACCGACGGTGAAAATTACCTGGCTGAATCTGATTTTCCATTTTCTAATTCTGCTGCCACTTAGATCTACAAAGGCCTCTAATTAAACCTCTAATGTAGTATTCAACATGGCCCGTGCTTTCTAACTCTCCCTCTGGAGGCAACGTATCCCCAAAGAGCTCGGTGTCCTTAAATCTTTACATCTGGGGACCCATAAGTAAAGGACATAAATCAGTCTGTGTAAATAGATGTAAAGAGCATAAAGAGTGCTGATAAAAAACACTTGAGGGACTGCTGCTAACAATGTGTTTTCAGCATGAGAGGCAAATCAGTGACCCCCCCCTCAAAGTGCCTCTTGAGCATCTCTGTGTCTCTGTGTAGAACCTGAGTATCAGATACAGTGGGCTAATCATCCAATCATACACACAGTACTCCCTGTGGAGGAATTGAACGTCTCAGACTGCTCAGATCCAGGAAAACTGCGTCTCTCACAGGACTGGGGATCCAGGGATTTGGTCACTCTCCCTGCTCGATACTGTATTTGACTTAGATTCAGAACAAAAAGCTCTCAGATGAATTAAAATTCCCATTTGCTCACTCGCATGTATTGAAGCCTTCAGGGTATGTTATGACCAAATAATGCCCTTTGCCAATTTCAACCAGCTCTAGAGATGAATTGGTAATTATAATCGCGCGTTGCAGCAATCTCCAGATGACTTTTTTCAATTAAGTGACTAATCATTTAGTCGATTAAGGCAGAAAATAGTGAAAAATTCCCATCAAAAACTAATGTCTTGGAATAATGTCTGCGGGATTGCTTGTTTTGTTCAACCCGCAGTTCAAAATCTAAAAGTATTCAATTTACAGTGAAATGAAATTAAAAAAGTGGCCGATACTCACATGTGAGGAGCTGGGACAAGGGAATATTGGCACTTTCGCTTGATAAATAACTCAATTAATCGATTATCAAAATGCTTTTTCCTGTCAAGTGACTGATCTATGAATCACCTCATGGTTTCAGCACTGCACCGCAGAATAAAACCATGATCACAAACCCCCTCAGAGCCGATAGCGGTGCTCCTCTCTCCTTCTTCCCGGCGTCCTTTTAAATTGTGCAACCCCGGTGTTTACCCATCATACCCTTTACATTATGCACAGCGTATTTTAGATCAATGTGACCACCATCTTTGTGTAATTAACATGAGTAATTACTGTGCTTAATTTACAGAGCCACCCAAGGTTCATAATGGTGCTGCAAAACATTGACCCATGACAATTGATTGATCCCTCCCTCCTTTAAAACCATGCCCCTGCTAATGACTAAGTAATGAGTAGATAGTGTGTGGCTACGGTGGCTAATACAGCTTTCACTCTCCATACCCAGATTGGCTGATACCCCTCCCCCCTCTTCCCCTTCCTCCTCCTCCTCCTCCTCCTCTTACCATGTTTTCTGCAATGGTGTCAGCTCCTCGCTTAGAGGCCCCTCTCCCCCTCGCTCCATGTGTGTTTGTCTGCATGCATGTTGTGCACACTGCTCGGTAATCAGCCACACAGACTCGCCTTTGGTGGCTGGAGACTGATTCAATATTCCACTGGGTAATTTATGCAGAACTAATTCTCTACAGGAATGGAAGGGCTTGGAGGAAGGCAGAAAGAGAGAGGGAGAGAAATGCGGAGAGGAAGAAATCTGTGGTGAAATAATTATCCCCGGTGTCACTGTAGCAACACTCTGTGAAGTTGATGTCAATAAAATATTGAGCTACACAATCCATTTCAATTTCGCCTCAAAAAGGATGCTGCAGAGGGTCGGGTGGCTGCAGGAATGAGGAGCGCTGTGCACGTGCAGGGGGGGGGGCATGCACGTCCACACACACACACACACATTTCCGTCAAACAAGGACCGAGGCGGTGGCTGGCGACGTGTGCTGCTTACAGACTGGCTGGGAAGCACATCATTGCCTGTAGTCATTTAACTTGTCAAAACAGCAGGGCTCCGTGTCTCCTCATATTTGGATTTAGTGGGTTTGAATTACTGGAAATAAAGTGAAAGAGGATGAGATGAAAAATGAAATGAGGGGAGCTTCCCATGAGAGCCATTGCCAGCACAGTATAGATTATGGTCATTTGTGAAGGACGGGTTTGTAATAAGAGCCCCGTGTCAGAGTGCATTTGTGTGGATGTGTTATGGTTGTTCTGAGGGCGGCGATGGAGATGGGCTTCATTGTATTCTTCTCACAACTCCTATTGATCTGCACAATTTACATGGACTTGTATACGGGCAGTAATGTGTGATCTATGAGATGTGGTTGGTCATCAATCAGCACAACCTGTTTTACAACCGATGCAAACACACAGACAATGAGAAGACTCTTCTGTGGGCTTAAACAGAACAAAATCTTCTGAGTAGAGGCTCACTCTGAAGGCCTGAGTTTTGGGAATCTGCTAGTTTGTGTTCATTTAATTCAGACCGCATATTAATCAACACTGCCGCTTTAAAAATCATTAAAATATTGATGCTAAGGTCAGCTAACGAGTTAATTCTGACCTGTAGTCAGTACATGATTAAAGGTAGACAAGTCCAGTCAAGACTGACCCTATTTAAAGTGCATTATCATATTAGCAAAAGTTCTCACCCTGTAGTATCAACAACATGGAAAGTGTAATATAAAAATATTAAAAATTACACAGGCCTTGCAGCTAGTTAGTGATTATCTCCACTGCTTTTCTGGTGATGTATTGTTTTGTGTGACCAACACTCCAAAACCCAAAAAGTGTCCAATTTACAATGACATGAAGAAGAGAGAAGCAGCGAATCACATTCAAGAGGCCATAAAGAGCAAATGTTGGATATCTTCGCTTAAGGAACTGCTTAAAGGATAGGTTCTGTCTCTGTCTTAAACCAATATTCACATTAAAGGTGGTTTTTGCACACAGCCCTGCATCTGTAAACAGGAAACAGCTAGAGCTGAGCCACACAACTATATTCCAGCCAATCAGCAACAGGTGGCGTTTGTGTTTGTGCGCCAGACAAAGGGAAGAGGAGGGGAGATGCGGGGAAGCATGCTAACATGTAATCACGCTGTGAAGAATGAGAGATGGCATTATCGGCTAACGTTCTCCAGAATGACTCAAGCCACGTTTCTAAGAGTTCTCGGTTGCTGCTTTGTCAATTGCAGTCTTTGTTCTGAGCAAAAAAAAATCTTAACTTCAGCCAAGGCTAATACGAGGCTTCAGCAATCTGGCATCAATAAATAAAGTGAGTATCATCCAAAGTTTCTGTCTTCTTGGCTCGAAATGCCCTATAAGTGTGCTAACCACACCGTCTGTGGAAACACAAAGAGGGAATTTTGCATGAAAAAGACAATAACTGTGGGAGATCTCCACTTGATATGTCTAACTCACACTGCTGGAACCACACATTTTTCACATGTTTGCTCAGAACAAGGACTGTGGATTTTGTCCTCCATCACTTAGGTTGAAATTGCATTCGAGACAGACCTCTCACAGCTAGCGTGACCAGCGAACAAGAGCTTTTCCAGGGTCAATGTACATATTGGCATGTGAGTATTGTATAAAGACAGAGCTGAAAAAACTTCCCTTTATACAATTAATCAATTCCTGTGACAATGAGAATAACTTCTGCTTTAGGGTCAGCACGAAAAAATCTCTTGTGTTTGTCCAACATATGTGCGGTCAGCCAGAGGAGCACATTCAGCCTGAGACTCACAGTGACCAAGTGTTTCACAGAACGCCGCAGGAGGTCCTTCCTTCCTTCCTTCCTTCCTTCCTTCCTTCCTTCCTTCCTTCCTTCCTTCCCCCTGGTAGCCATTCAACGATACAACTCCTCCTCCTGAAGTAGAACTCTTACTTTGTATTACTGTTATCAGCGTTTTTTTTACTAAATTGTGCATCCTTTTTATCTTTACTCTTAAATCATTGTGATTTTACTCACCATTTGCACATTTGCATTTACCCTTGGCACATACACATTTGCACAGATTTGCATTTGCATGTCATCTTTACAGTAGTTGTAACTTTTTCCCCAATTTTTTCTTTTACTTTTTAAGTATTTCATCTTTTTTTCTAACTGTGTGTTGAGCAGTTTGTACTGTAACAAAGCACTTTCCCTGCGGGGATCAATAAAGTTTTTCTGAATTTGAATTTGAACAGCTGGTATGAGAGCAAATAGGTGACGCTGACTTCAGACCTGACCTCAATCAGTCATCGCGTGTGTTTATGTAGCAAGAAATTAGAAAAGAGTAACCACTGTTGGAGTTATTGAAGTAATTGAAATAATACTCTGGCACTTGTGGCAGTTTTAAAATGATTAAAATCATGACTTTTATAGATGCCTGAGTGCATGTTAAGCTGCTGAAACAGCAAAGAATGAGCTGGAGATAAGCACAGTGATAAATATTAAACAACATATTTGCATCATGTCTGCACACAGTCCCTATTGGCCACTCGCGTCGACTATGGACAAATTTAAAGATTTGCACAGTTCTAGTTTTACAAATCCGCAGTTCATTTCAAAAGAGCTCACATACGTGGGAGTTGCAAATGTGCGTTGCTGGGTTTTAATAAAGGTAAAGCAATGTGGCAGGATTTGCTGTAACAGCCACAAGTCCACATGCCGATGAATAATGTTATCGTTTCTCTCTGTTTCTCAGTGGACACCCCTGCGCTCTCCTCCCAGACATCTCATTATTTTGCATCTTCGTCACTCTTATTAAAGCCATATATCTTAACTGGAGGCCAGAGCCCATCGATGTAGTGGAATACATACATGTCAAAACATTAGCAACGTGTGTGAAACCGCGCTCTGTCCTGCACTCTGGAGAGCCATGTGCAAAATGAATAATTTATCCAAATGAATTATAATACCTGCATCTCCCCACCAAGGCTTTTGTCTGAGTGAGATTCCTGCTCACATTTCAGTTCATACAGTTGGCCTTGCATAAACTAGATACCTCTCTGGACAGATTTGCATAGAAACACCCTGCAATGTGGTGAAAAGGGAGCAATTAGGATTCATGACGGCGCCTCCCCTCCGGATGCTCTGCTGCCATGTGAGACGGCAGCAGCTGATTGAAATGGAGGAGCATGGCCTTGTTCATGTGCCTCTGTCTTCCTTCTATCTCTCCGTCCTCCTGGGGTGGGCGGTGGGGGGCAGGGCCAGCTCCAGCCTCCAGGTCCGGTCTGGTCCGGTCCTCTCTTCCTCCATCAACCTTTTCATTGTCATCATCCTCCGAAGTGCATCTTAGCAGTGGCTCAGGGCGGGTTGGAACTTCTGTAAGGAGCCTGAGGGAAGGAACCTCTCAAGCAGCGGGTTAACAACATCATCAAACATGGTGTGATTAGTAGTTAACGGATGCAGCGGGTCACATTGTGCAGTTGTTTGAAACAGGTGATGGAGTCCTTGCTGTTGGTGTCTGGCTGCTCGGAGCGTGTGGGAGGTGTTTGACACAAACGAGGCTTCCAGCTCGCAGAACCAGGAACAGATGGTGCTGGAAAATGAGGCACCTCTCAGAAGCATTGAAACCCCCTCCAACGACCCTCCCCACACTTCTCCCTCTCCTCCACACACACTCTGTTTTTCCCTCCTGCTCTCTTTCCTCTATAAATGAACCTCTTTTTTTTGCCAAGATTATTTAAGAGCACTTGTTATTGCTCATACAAGTGGCATGTTTTTTTTAAATAAACCTCCCCAAACTGGAAAGAGGTTGGAGGATGGCTGATTTCTTTTCCTCACATGGGAACGCACGGTGCTTTGGGTCATCTGTCGGTATGAGTTTTTGTTCACCTGGATGGAGCCAGCAGATGGCAGGGTTGGGTCTGGGCCTCTCCGGGGAGAGACTGCAGAGTGCCAAGGAAGCAGTCACATTTCTTGAAGCGCTCACTGGCTGTGGTCCTTTAATCCACCACAGATAAATGGCAGCATAATGTAAGAGGAGGGATATACTAGTAACTCAATGTATGTGAGCTGTGTGGCATGGCAGAGTGCAACTGTTATGGTGATTTTTCCAGCTATTGGTTATGCTGGAGGTTTTGGTGAAGGAGTGAAGGTATTCATAACTGATCTGTGCGGTAGTTCTAGGGCTTAAATGTGGACCATATTCAGCAGTCTGAAGGGGACTGATTGGACAGTTTGTACTGTGCAATAGGTTTGCATGATATGGATGATAATAATAGTCAAAATAAAATTGCTGTAAAATGAGATAAACGGAAGCTTTTTGGTTTGAGGGGTTTTGGTTGTGGTGAAATGTGACGATCCCATTGGAAATGGCTGCGGTGCATGTGTTGCTCTCAGTCCTGCATCCCCAGTGTCCCCAGTTTGGATCACATTCTGCCACAGTGCCATTTACGATGCTACCACTAGGAGTCGGCAAAGTCAAAAATATTCAAATCCTGCACATTCATTGGGGGTTCAAATGTGATTCCTTTGCTCAAATGTCTGTTGAAGATCTGTTTTGGAAGAACAAAATCGCTTTTTTTCTGTCAAACATGTGATGCTAGCAAAATAAATAAATGACTTTCCCTCATAACTGTCTTTCACTTTGTTCAACAACATAATGAGAATGACCTCAAATATATAGATTGTTCACCGTGACTGAGATGGTCCTTTTAGATGGAAACTGGTAGATTATATAGAGACAGTCGGGAGGTGATGAGGAGAGCATTATGCAGTATTAACAAAGTGTGTGTGATTTGTTTGTTTATGTATTTATTATGTACCTCAAATATTCAGTTCACACTCCAACGTGTGATCTGCACAGCTGGAGGCTTGTTCTTCTATACAGGGAAAGTGATGCACTCTGATTATTACTAATGTTGTTTTACTGCGTAATCCCATGCATGACACTCACTCACTGTAATGGTTTATATTATGCAAATAAACTACAGGAGCAGATTAGGGAGTCAAAGATTCATAGTGATTCACAGCTTATTGTATAATTGGTTGAATAATGTATGCAATAAATGAACAAGTGTTGCTTTTGTGTGAACAAGTCGAGCTGAAACACCTAAATGAGTCATGCTTATGAGAATAAAATGTTTTCAATTTTTCCTCTCATGCAGCCTGGGTTTGCTTTACGGAGAAGATTTCAAAGATTTATTGAACGTGTTATTTTGGTTCTGCAAAAATGTGAGATGAATGCAGCTTTCTTTGCAGCCTGCATTGTGGTTGGCTTCATTCAGGAGACTATGGCTTGTGTTTCATTCCAGTCGTGTTTGCTCCCCTCCTGAGCTCCTGTCTCCTGCAGCAATCTGTCTGAAAAATGCATACATAACATCCTGTGAAAATAGCTTTCTGCAGGGACTCCGCTAAAAAGCCGCGCTGCATCAAATGTTCCTGTCATTCTCCGCTAGGCCGAGTTGATGGCAAAACATTTGCATACCGCACAATCTGAGCAATCGGAGTCGGGTGGAGGTGTGTGTGTGTGCTGAGTGTGTCTGTGTGTATTGATGCACACCTCTCCTGCATCCTGCTTATTTTTTTCATAAAGGGTCAGTTCACCCAAATGAAATATCTCACCCCTTTTTCTTATGAAGTGAGTTTAGCGAGGGAATAGTCCCTTAGTGAGGTGTCTGACATGAAGACACCTCTCTGTTAAGCTTTTACTATAAAAATCTCTCAGCCCCATGGCATTGTGTTGGTGGCAGATGATGAAGAGGCATATATCTGAAAATCTCGACACATACAACCAACTGTCTGCATGCCTAGATACCACAAGTAACCGTCCCTGTCACTGGGAAAGCCTTGTTGAGTTCAGCATATGTGATTAACCACCAGCTCAAGCTCACTGACATTATTAAACCTGCACATTTTTGATTTATCAAAAGCTTGATAATACACGCCCTAATTAAATCAATTTCCTAATTCCACCAGTGAAAAAAACAAAACAACAACCCAACTCTTGAATCTGTATGCCATTGGCCAAAAAGACAATTAAGGCAGAGAGGAGGGTTATTTCATTACAGACTCCTCTCCCTGGTGGAACAGGAGTGTGGTAGATTCGATTCTCTGGCTGTGATTACCCAGCCCTCGGCTATGAGATAGATGACTATGAATCAATTGTTTTCAAGGGGACTCTCACTGGGGCGCTGTAGTAGTTAAAGACGAGAGGGAGTCGACTGAAAAAGCAGCCGGCCTTGGTTAAACAGACCATCAGGTCGTCTCATCGACTACATGCAGCACCTTAAATATTCATGCATACATACTTAAGGGTGAAATGAAACCAGCCGCGGTGCTCAAAACAAACGCCCTTTTGCCTCAGTATCTGCCACGGTTAAATGAGCAGTCGCCATGACTGGATGGGATATGTTTAGTCTTGCTCTGTGTCATCCAATCAGGATTTAATATGTGCCCAAGACAATACTAATCACGCCAGGCTGCTCCTCATTATGGGTTTACGTAATGCCTGTGAGAGAACTCCAGGCCGTGTCTCTGCCATGTTAAAGACCAGAGAACAACATATAACATCACGTCTACAAGTGCAAATGTGCAAAGGTCTGCTGGAAGGTACAGCGTCTGTCTGCAGAGGGAATTATGGCTTTGTGGGGCATTATGAGCAGTGTTACATCATGTTTGGATGCTTTTATAAGTAGCTTTTTTCTCTTACTCCCTCCACAGGACGATGACTGTAGATCTGATGCCACCACTTGACTCGTCTATACTCTTGACAAATTCCTGCCCGGCCGGTCCCGGCCTTGATTTTTTAAAAATTTTTCTCTGGAATGGATCAGTTCGACTGGAGGAGATCTGGATGCCGTCCACCCCGCCGCCACCAACTCACCTCCCCGAGTGAAGTTCTTTTCTCTGACACATTCAATACCACCCAACACTATTGACCTGACATATTGATGCGAAGGGGTCTGGCTGCTAAGAGGCATCTGACCGCAGCATATTGAGCATGCGGTCGACTGGCACCGCAGTCCAGGAGAGAAACTGTTCGACAAAAAAATGAAACAAAAGCGGCACGATGAAGTAATGTCAGAATCAAACAATGCAAAATATAGCAGATGCTGTAGGTCAGTTTGTCAGTATGTGAGTATTAACAACAGGTGGCGCTACTTCCCCAGTCAAACGGCTCAAAGCGGACACACTCAGGAGCATCAGTGTGTTGGGATGACACAGAGTGAATGAAAACATGGGCTGCTACACCGGGTGAAGTGAGAAACGACATATTTCCCCCCGTGCTGACGTACAGAGGCTGACACCGAAATGAGCCATACCACCCCCAACGCTCACACACACATAAACACACACACACATATGCACACACACCACCACCACCACCAATCCCATCATGCTCTCTCCCTCCCCCATCCCCTTGAGGAATAAGAGGGGATTATGTCAAAGCAATTCAATTGTATGAGAGGAGGTAATGAACTCTTCCTTTTATCTATTCATTTGCGTATTAAAGTATTTATTTGTGACTGTTATCTGTAGATATCAATCAGAAACGTGAGGATGTAAGGATAAGACACTTTTGATGGCAAGCAAAGTGGCAGAAATTTCAGCTCAAGAGGCTTTTTTATGCAAAGGCAGGTTTATTACCTCGTTTCTCATGATTTTATTAAAGATGCTGTCTTGGAGGTGGAGACGCGCTCGCGTGAAACTATTTTAATTGTCCACGCACATGTTTTCCACTCCAGCGATAAGACAGCCACTCCTTGTTTAGAGTTGGCCCTGTTCTATTTAGGTCAGTGGTCTGCAGTCCATTTCATGTTCTGTTGCCTCTACAGTGCCTAAATTGCCCAGCAGGCAGGTGCCATTAGAGCAGTTTGTTTGCAAGGTAAGCAGCTATGAGAAGTGACAGCAGCAGAATTACTAATGCACTTTGGCTGTCATTTCTCTCTGAAAGCCCCTGCAGGGAGGGCCTGATTAAATTGATATTCAACCTCCTGCATGTTGTGGGCCCAGGCTTCATTAGCATAGGGTTTAGATGACACAGAGAGAGGGATGGCATTAGTGTTGTAGGAAGCAGTTAGACACTGTGCTGTAACTAATTTTCCAATTATAATGGGTGCCTACAATGTTGCGTATTAATGATTCAAATCACATTATTAACAGAGCATGTATGTTTAAAAATCAAGAGAGAACGTGTGGGAAAAGAGGAGGCATTTCACACAGCGGTGGGTCACAGGAAGAGGCAGTACACATTAAAAGGGATCAAAACAAAAGTAAGCCTTGTGTAAGCCAAGCGCCATGTGATTAAAAGAAAGACAGAAATAGTATCCTGTTGGTGATGACTACATTATCATGCTGCAAGAGTGAGGCAACGTGCAAAGGGCGGCGTTAAGGCTCGGTCACATCAGACAAGCAGCACAGTGAAATTTGTAGTTTGGAGTGAAGTCGGGGCGACTCGCAGGGCTAGTTGGTCTAAGGCTGACATGCTTTAAAGAACATGCCAGCACTGGATAGCCACATCAGCTTTTTCTTTTTATTATCTCTGCATTGTGCATTGTTTGGGGAAATGCTGATTGAGCTAGCCACTTGCTAACAGTTACCTAACAAGCTCATTAGCTTAGATTAGATTGAAAATATTTAATTTGGGGTTTGTGGCCAAAGGTATTTGAAGGAACAATTTCATCTCGAGGTTTTTATTCCTCAGTTCAGCTGAAGGTCTGCTTATACAAAATAAAATTTATTTTTCGTTAAAGACATCATATTATTAGCATTTTCCACTAAAAAATCCATTAAGAACAACTTCAAAATTGTTAGAATACCGAAACTGATTTTTTGCATATTTCAAGGAGGGATAACATAATGTATTTTGTGCACATTCATTCCAACTTTGTGAAAATTATCATGACAATATTGAACAACGTGAACCTTGTCTACTGAACCTGACTGTATGTACATGTACAGTAACTTGAAGCTCACCATGTACAGTAATGCTGTACAGTAATGCAGTGGGAAACCCATTGCTCACTGACCTCTCTTTAACCTGAGTAGCTGTTTCACCGGCCACACACTGGGACAAGCTGTCCATCAAGTGCGCTCTCAGTCAGGACAAATGCAGCCTGACCTGAGCTGTTTTCGTGGGTGGACAAGGTAACACTGCTGTTGTTTACAATAGATTTAGTGTATTGTTTATTCAGTTTCCTGGCAGCACAGATGCACATATTAGCGGATTTATCAAGAAATAGAAGCAAAAAAGCAGACACGTAGGGTGTTAATTTGCATTATGATGCGATATTTCATGCAAATGGGCTTAAATTATGTTTGCTTTGTTGATGTATGTTATGTGGCATGTAAATAATCTTCTCGACAGCATCTTTCTTTACACATTCAGTAAAACCCCAAGAAATCCTCAGCGCTCCCTCCAGCATTAGCTGCGTGTTAACATCACAAAACTGTGGTTAAGGCTGTGGTTAGCACTGAGCAAATATTTAAAGTCACTGCTAAAGACATCATCACCACTGCAAATAAATGAATTGAATCCTGCTTATAGCCTCCCCCCTCCTCTTACCTAAATGGATATTAGATCCCAGGGGAACACCTAGTGCTTTGCAATCTGCGCCGGCTTCCTGGTGGCGTTTCCCCATCTCTCTGAGAGGCAAGCACTGACTTTGAAGTCTGTGAAGCTGATGATAAATATGCTAATGTGTCTGGAGGTGACTCGACGTAGCAGATAGCGCTGTGAGGGGAAAGTGCCACCCATCGTTTAATATATATATATATATACAGCGAGGAGGAAGGAGAGAAAGGCAGGGAGGATGGAGGAGGAAGCATCCCGCTGCTGATAAGACGTTACAAGGATAAACAATCGGGGTAAAAGAGCACTTAAACTGTTGTTTTGTCTGATTCGGGGCAACAGTCCCTGGTGACTGTAGTGTGAACTCACAAGCAGAAATAGTCACTGCAAGGACAGTTTGGTCATACATGTAGATAACCTTGCTGAACTAATGTGTGCATCACACACCGCAGCAGGGGTCACACAGAGGTGTCAGTTTGTTGCATGAATTCATCAAATTGGTGCCTTAACATTGAAACTGAGGCTGTTTTAAAACAAAGCTTCCCAAACTGTTTGCCAAAACAAACAAAACAAAGCAATGTGCTGTGTTTTAGTAGCCTGACTAAACTATACTCACCAAAGTAATTGCTGGGATCTCGAATCACGATGGTGTTGCCTAACGGGGCGAGACATGACCAGCCAGATGACCTGACAAGTTGTAAACAAGCAACCAGTTTAGCCACCTTATCAAGATCTGAAACAGAAAGTGAGTTCACCCGAAAGGTCGGTAATAATCTGTCAATCAGCCAAACACAATTTTTCTGCACATCCCTGCGCTACTTTCAGGACCAAGGGTTTCTTTATGTCCAAAACCAGCATTTTTACAATATGCCTGGGAGCTATGGTGTGGTATAGTACAGGGAAAGATCACATTTCTTGGCAAATAATGGATGTTTAAAGGATAAGTGCATCAGTTTTACACATCAGGGTTGGTATCTGTGTTTTGGAGAGTACTATTGCATAGTCTATCTGAAAGAACTTACAGTGGCTCCAGAGGAAGCCAAATGAAGTCTGACAAATTACCTCAAGTGATGTCTCTTGAGGCAGCGTCAGTTGGTGCTGAAGACTTAAGGTTAAGGAGTAGAGTTAGCCACTGCTAGCATAACACACCCAAATCTCTGATTGTACTGCCAGTAGTCACATTGTTGGATTGTGGGTAACTTGGCACCTTCTTTTGACAAAGAAGAAGAATGCATGTTGCTGTGCTGCTGCATCACTTTTTATACTAAAAACACTGCGAGTCCAACAGCGTTATAGAGGTGCCGTGCCATATTTCTGGAGTGTTCTTTGCATCGTGTCGCAGCCCCCCAGATTTATCTTGGGACACTTGGGAGGGTCCCAGCCCCCAGTTTGGAAACCACTATTTTAAAACAATCTTTTTAACTACTGAATGCAGAGGAAAGAAAAGATCATCACTAAAGTCATATAAGCGTGTCATCAGCTCTCAGACTGCCATGAATTATTTAAGAGCGTGAGTGAAGCAGATTGAAAGAGATGCATATTTTGAAATAGAAAACTTTCACATCAACCTGAGGCTTAAAAAAGTACATGTGCCAGTTAATGGAATTCTGGAATTCATACATTTATGCCTCTGGGCTTTTTTTTTTTTTTTTTTTTTTGCTATTCTGTGTGCTCCCACGACTGTTTATGTCTCTGAGTGAGACCTTCTACTTGGCCTTCTCCTTATGTCCTTATGTCTGTAGTGCAGAGCGCGCCGAGCTGCCGTCTCTCAGTCTGAACACAGATTTGATACCCTCAAGGTGACAGCAGCAGATCTGTTGCAGGTGTCGGAGGCAACATCAGGGTTGTCAGAAAGCATCTCGCCACACGACTCAGATCTGTGAGTGGCTCAGACATATTTAGGATACAGAAAAACAGGTAAATACTCAAAATTCCTGGCACATGTCTGAATAAATTGTTTGGTGAGGATAAAAAGTAGCTGTTTTCGGTGTAAAATCTACGTTCTGTCATCCACTCCGCAGAGAGATCTCATCCCTTATCAGCTTGTGTGTCTCAAGGCAGTCTTTGATATTAATGCCACAAGAGTAGCTTTCCACTTCAAGTGTGTGTGGACAGGCTGTAGGTGTCACTGTGGACGTGGCTTTGAGCTCCACCCGCCGTGGCTGCTGGAGTCCAGAGCGCCACCCAGCCCCCTTTGTAGGAGACGTCGTAAGTCAGATGTTCAGAATGCATGGGGCATTGTCTGCCTGGATGTTCGATGGGCTGGCAGCAAAAGGTGACATCTGGTGACTAATGTGCTCAGATGTGAATGCTGCTCCCTCAGTTCTCTGGGCAGCAGCTGCTCCGCAAAGGCATAAATGAGACAGGGGGAGCGAGGAGCGAGAGAAGGAGAGACAGCCAGGGAGAGATAGGAGAAGAGGGGGTGGTCGCCGGGCGGAGGTGGGGGGTAGGGCTCCGGGTTTGAGGAGCGTGTTTGTATGTGAGATGGTGTGCATGTTCACCACGCCAGCCGTCTGACTCTGAAGGGGTGTGTTTTGGGGGGTTGGGTATGTCATGGGAAAATCAATGACTTTCTGTCTGATGTTCGAGGAGGTGAAACACACCGGCCTCCCGCTCGCTCCCTGCTGCCTCTCCACGTCCACCGCTCCACAAAGAGACCACACAGATCACCCAGGCCCGGTTTTGATCTGCTTTGTGTTTCCTGCAGTCAAGTGTCTCGCCGCATCTCCTCAACAACTGACTGCGCACACATTTGAGTCATAAAGAGGAAAAGGATGCGATGTGGCTGCTGCAAAGGTGACAGGGATTAAATGCTCACTTTACGCAATTTACAAACAAGGTGGTTTCTGGCCATGAGGATGTTCTGCGTCCAGATTTGGAGACATCCATTTGTGAGTTTGTGGTTGCACGCCCAAACCAAATAATTACACATTTTAGGAAACATACTTATTTGTTTTATTAATAAAAGAACTGTTATATCCCAAGATACAGCCAGCAGCCAGTTAGAGCAGCTTAGCTTAGCATAAAGACTGGAAACAAGGGGAAACAGCTAGCCAGGCTCTGTTCAAACGTAACAAAACCCACCTACCAGCACCTCAAATGCACTGTACAAATACCAAAGTATTACATTGACAGATTGTGGTTTTTCCAGGGTTATGTGGCAGGCTAGCTGTTTCTACCTGCTTCCAGTCTTTATGCAAAGCAAAGCTAACAGACTCCAGCTCCATGTTTATCACATAGACATGAGAGTGGTATTGATCTCCTCATGGGCCTCTCACCAGAAAGGGAAAATAAATTTCCAAAATGTCAAACTAATTCTACTATTAAAGGATTTGAAAAACTTGACTTACTGGCCTCGTTGTTTCTTAATTATTTCCTATAAAGGAAAAAAAGTAATTTCATACTGTGTCATGTAAATTGGCACCAATTATACTGAGATAGTCAGACAGTACACAGCAGGTTTAAATTTAAAATTCATCTTTCTGTGTTCACTGGAAACATCATGAGAAACTATTAAGAAATAACTGAACATGGTTTTCACTGTTAACACTTTCAACTCAAGTAGTTTTTGCTGGATGGCCCCTTTAAAGGCAGTCAAAGAAATTCTTCAAAGCGATATCCCATCTCAGATTAAAACAACATCCTAGTAACGAGACATCACGACATCCATCACACTGCAGAGATTTCCCATGAGCCAACTGGATTTGGGGTAAAAATCTACCACTATAATGGCTTCATCCCTCTCCTGTCATCCAAGTATCCACGATGTTTGAGCTGCATGTCACTACTCAAAACATGTGAAGTGTCTGGATGACAGACAGCTGTGTGAGACCCCTTTCCCATTCTGAATCTGTGTGTGTTTTTGTGTGTGTGTGCCCCGACCTCTGCCACGTTACCCCAGAGGTCACCGCAGCGTAGAGGTCCCCGTGACCTCTGGGCTCCTTCGCTGTTCTAAACGAGGAAAGGGCTCCCTGGCTGCGCTCCGGCCATGAACGGGGTTAAAACATCGAAGAGGGAACACGATATGACAGTGAGGGAAACCAAAAAAAAAAAGAGAAAAATTACAGCTGAGGTTTGATTTTGAGACACAGTTAATCACCTCTAAAGAGCCCGTATCGCGGCACACGTTCTCGTCGTTTCTGTCCCATAATCTTGCCAAAATGATTTGTATTCTCTCTTTCCAGCGAGGGGATCACACGAAACTGGTTGTGGATCAACACCCTCAAACATGTGGTCATTTGTGGCATTCATATGGACATGCTGCTTCTTAGAAGACACTTGAGCCCCACTTAAAAGGCGTCATGGGCTGCTTTCGATTAGGGAGGCGGTGGGCTGCTTTAGATTTGATGAACAAGAAGTGCATATGCATTCCACCAAGAATGTTAATGAAACACATTCCTCCGGGTTTCTCATGGAAACCAGCTTGGATTTGGGGATAAGGAGGTGGAGAGGAATGGGGTCCCCCTTATACCCCTCCTCAGGGGGAAAAAAAAAAAAAAAAGCTTACAAGATGCAGCAGAGACTGACTCTTCTTTGGAAAAAGGGAAGGAAAATTGCATGGGATGAGAGTGTATTCAGTGATTGTCAATGTGTGACATAGTGGGGTCACGTAGGTCCACTTGTGGGTTGTATTTGTTGTGGCAAGTAAAGAAAACATACAGAAGAGTATAGAAAAAAACACACAAATGTGGATTTAATTCTTTCTACTGAGGCCTCCTTACAAACAGATAAAACAGAATAAAAGTGGAGACAGATGTTCACACGTTTTCATCTGTAAGAGAGAGACGTTTAACCTTATATCCTTGATCGCAAGAATGAGACTTAGTTATTCTTTCATAAAGTGCGTTTCCAACCTGTTTGTAGGAGCATTTGCAAATTGTGCATTAAAATAAGTTAGATGATAATGCACATGAAGCACATGACTTAAACATGAAAAATGAACATAAATGCAACATTAACAACAGTCTGACCGGTGCTGTGTTATTTCCTTCTGCCCTCTTGTTCTACAATGGATAAAATTACCAACAGTCTTTAGCACTTTTGTATTTGATATAATTGATGCATTATGTAGAGTGTGATACAGAGTCATCGTTAATTAATATCTCCAAAGCAAAGCACTTTGACTCTGTAGTTTGGATTAAAACCGCAGCTTTGAAGTACATGAAAACGCCACAATTCACAACTTGCGTGTCAGACCTGAAAAAGTGTCCACATGTTGAAGTTGAAGCAGGACAATAAACCCCAAATTGCTCCTGATGGTTATTGTGTCATTGGTGTGTGTTTGAACGAGAGGTAAATTGTAAAGAGGGCACAAGTGCTTCATACTGAAAATTCACTCAATTTGCCATTCATCCAAGGAGAACTTGTTGAATGATGTGTTCAACCGTTATTCGCTGCCCAGAAACTGAGGAAACCCATCAGACACCTTCAGCACATCTCTGTGTACCCATAACAATGTCAATAGAGACATTTTTGTCTGTTTGTATTTTATGAGTGTGAACCAAATAAAAAGGCTTAATTAAAAAAAGCATTAATTTAGTGTTGATTCAAACCTCAGCCTTCTTTATTGCCAAGCAATTCCTGTTGAGGAGTCGGCTGCTCCGACACTTTTTCCACTCACTTCAGTGCTTCTGTCGTTGAGGCGTTTTTCTGTTATTGATGTTTTGCTAACCTTCTGTCCCTGCCACACTGAGGTGTTTGGGTCAGCTTTCGCTTTTAATGGGCTTCCGCATGACATGTAGAGTCTTGAGTGACATGTGCAGACTTGTGCCTCTCCTCCGACTCCACTTTCCAAAATGTCCAGTCAGTGAACCGAAGCACAGGAAAGTCACCAAGAATATTTATCCGAACTGTAACTCCAGACATCTGCAAGCGAATCAATCAGTACAGTTTAACTGATCAATGGATACATTTGAAAGATACAGTTAAAAATCCAAAAATCTATAAAAATATGTTTATTTGCACATTGTGTGAGATGAGAAGCAACCCTATAACATATTTCACGATCAAGTGACAAGGCCCCCTAGTGGAAATGATTATTATGACAGGTGCAAAGCAGGAAATTCAGGTTTTATACAGTAACAAAGTACGAGAAGGGTGGAGGTTGGGGGGGGGGCGGATGGGACACCAGAACATCAGATTTCAACATCAGTGTTCATGACATAACGTCCCTGAACTTTACCAAAGCTGTCATTTTAACCCAAAATCTATAAAAGCTGTTTTTGTGCCTAAACCAACCCAAAGTTTTACTGTTGAGCTGTCACATCTGGCAAACCTGACTTATTTTTCAATTGTGATCTGTAACAGTTTCAGAAGGCACGGACAAATTATGCTGTCTCATGAGCACCGTACATCAAATGATGGAGATGACAGCAGCGGGCCACTACTCCAGCAAAACATGATTTTATTCCAACGCTGGAAATTTGTGACAGTTAAATCTCAAAAAGCCGTTTGGTGTAAAGCCGGCATTAGATCAGAAAATGCTTGTCTGATTCCCTCTGGAGGGCATGGAGGAAAGCATATTTTGTCGTTTATATTGGAAGACTTGTTGGGTGAGTCACTTGGACACTCGCCTCCTGCACCTGCAAAACAGCACGGCCCGTGGATCATTCAAATCAACCCACTGGAAGCACTTTGGAATTCATCCGCATGTCAGAGTGCAAGGCCGACTGTCTCTCTGCGCAGCGTATTTTGCCGTCGGAGACATTTTTTACGATGAGAGTAACAAGTCATTTATTATCTGGACATCAAAGATACTGTACGAGAGACTTCCTTCGTGTACATGAACTGCAGTACCTCTCTTAATTAGAAAAGAATTAATTATTCTGAGTTTGCATAACAGAGAATATTTTCGGTCATTAAATATTATTAGTCATGCAATTCAAGCTGTGCCTCCGAGCTAAAGTCAGATTTTTATGGAGACTTCTTTCTTTCTCTCTTTCTCTCTCATACACACACACACACACACACACACACACACACACAGTCTTTCTATCTGTTTTATATCAATTCATGAACATTTCAAGGAAGTGACATGCACTACAGACATACTGATACATACCAAAACCATTAAATGGAATATCTCATACAAAATTTGTTGATTTATTTGCATGAGCAAGTATATGTAGAGCAAAATGTAATCTTTTATCTTCACACATGATATGGTAGGAGAGCAGTTAGTGTGCCTGTGTAGTGGTGCGTGGAATGATGTCTTCTAGAGTCAAACTGCTGCTAAGTTTTTCAGTAAAAATGTAAAAATAATTCTTCTGTTTGACAATCTGTACACATGATTTTTTTTCCTTCCGGCTCGCACACACTGATTCTTATTGTCTGATTAGACTAAATGAACAATAATGAACACCTTCTCTCAGACCCACTTAAGGGTAATATATGTCGTTCATGTTTGCACAACTTACCTTAGTTCAGTGTAACACCATATTTCTCAATAAGTCAGGGAAGCTGCTCATTGTCAAGGCTACAGCCACACATTACCACTACGACTGTGGGCATAGGCCTCGTAATAGCTGCTAACTTGCTAATGGTCGATACAATAAACAGAATAATCGTTGATCCCTGACCAATAATAGCTTGTTGTCTGTCACGACCTGCATGATCAGGAAGGAGGTGCTCAGGACGGACTTCCCGAAACAACATCAGCAAACAATGGCATCAGAAGCATTGTGTATGATCCTGAAAGGCCTAAAAAAAAAGAAAGAAAGAAAACACACAACACTGACCTTTCCTCTGTTCCACATACAATAGCAGCACGCATGTCGAGAGGCGTCGGTTCTTGTCCACTGTGATACACAACACTGAATAAACGTATCATTTGTCGCATCCAACGTCCATTTTTGTTTCCAGCGCCCTTTGTCTGTCAGGCTGTTATCAGGCTGGTATCTTTTAATCTGAAGCCGGCATTACAATGACAATGGCAATAATTTAAAATTTCAGCCCTTTCCTTTGATAAACACTTATGAACATATATTACTTACATTACATTGAGAAAATCCCTCGGCTGGTTTATTGAGCCACACCTGCACTGTATTTCAGCCAGTCCCGTTTTGTATTTGTCGCCATCATGTTTAAAGAATGGCAACAGTATTCCCATTAAACTGCTCTGCATTCATTCTGCTGATCCAAGAAGTGTTTTCATTACAGGCAATCACAGAGGCTTCTATCTGATGCAAATGAGACGCTTTGCCAATTAATGAATCATGCCACTGGTTAAAAACAGGCTCGACATCACACCGTTGACAAATACGATGATACACCAGGATTATTGACCCAGTCTGATTATTTTCTTTCCATTTCACTGACCTTTTCTTTGTGCTGAATATACAGTCAAACCATTATGTGCTGCTTTAGTACTTTAACACATCGATCATGTGATCGTTTATACAGTGTGTGCAGATCATAATTTTATTTACCAGGGGTACTGTAATGCTGTATTGATTGCCAAACCATTAGCATTTATACACCCATCAGTGGTGAAAAGTAGTTCTCCTTCTGCTCTCTGCTTCCCTCTGCCATGTGGTAGCAGCTATAAATGGCCATGTTATTGAAAATTCCTCTTTCCTTTCAGTGCAGAGGGGGAAGAAGCTGGCCAGATCTCTATTAGCAGACCGGGATTTTCTCCCATGTGTCACAGTGAGTGTAATTGCAATGTCACACTTCAAGGACTTCATGTGGGTGGACGGTTGGTCTACCACAAGAGAGAGGACTGTAGTCAAAATACCAATTAATGAAGGCCAGAGAAATATGACCTGAACCACTTCAGGTCCATACCTACCAATGACTGAGCCTGTCGATTGAAATTGTATCCCATCAGCCCTTGGTTGTGGGTCAGCGCTCAGTGTCATTGCTGGCAGATTACACTTTCCTCTCACTGGATCCTGGCTCATGCCCTTGAGCACACAACCAGAAGTTCATCCCGTACTTACTTCCCAGTGATGAATTCACAACTTTAGAGAGAAAATGAACTGCAGCTCTTCAGAAATTCTTTGTAATATTATCATGCAAACCACCGAGTCAAGCTGTAGCCCGACATTTTTACCCTCTCTGGTGTCACTCGAGGCAATGCATTCCTCTTCTGCTTTTCTATTCATCTCTGCGCAGAGGTGCAACCAAAACACTTATACTGAAGCCGCTGAATAAGCCTGTCTGAGGTCTTTTCACCTCTTGTGATGGTCAGCTGTAGCATCATGTTGCTTCTGTAGCCTTGGGCTGCAGAGTGTGGTGTAGCCCTGGCTTGACTCAGTTTGACTTGGCGCATCAGGGATTTGCATCTCCATTACAACAGGGCTCCCCACTTGATGGTGTGTCTTTAACTGATTGACTGACTAGATTCGATGAAGTTTAAAAGCAGCACCATCTTTACTATTGTGATCATGCAGCAGTTGTTGGTAGCCAGCATCTTATCATCATGGATTTTCAGGCTGAAAAATGGAGACTGGGTGACAGAAACTGATGAAGTATCTGCTATGTGTGACAATAGCAGTGGAGGCTAATTAGACATGTTGCCGAATCATCCCTGAATGATGACAAAGCCCTTCTGATGTCACCACAGCTCACTTGGAGGTGGTTGGGCACGCTTTGACCTGAATATGGTGACTCTTCATCTCGGGTATGACTTGGCACAATTTGGCACATGTGAACTGGTCCTGGAAACACCAGTCAACACAGCATGGTTTGACTCAGCACAGCCAAAGGTGCCAGCGGAAAAGCCCTGTTGGTGTATCTGACCACACATGTGAACCCAGAGGGATGGCACATGCCAACCTTGGTGAGTGTACAACCCACCACTGCCAAAATTAATTACCACAGCAGGCTGTGACCTTGCCTCGCCTGATATGGCCCCAGCATTATTTGGAGATAAGTCACGATTTGAATGTTGCGCCAAGTGAGTCTTAGATATTGAGTCTGCTTCATGCTTCATGTAAATGCCCTGTGGAGTGCATGCGTGGCAAGGCCTGCTGTGTGGATTCACAGCCATGCAACAGATCCCTGTAAACAAGCCAGTGAAGCATCCAGGAGTAAACTTCTACCTGGTGTTTGCCTTTCAAGCTTCACTAATTAATATTTTTTCTATTAACAATGAATCAAATGTGCAAATGTGAAACCCTCATGGTAACAAAGAATTATAAGCAACTATACAGCTCTATGAACCCTTTTAGCCTCTTATCGCTCATTGTTATGGTTTTACACATTTACTGTAGAGTCCAGTGTCACAGCTCTTATGAATCTCATTTCCAGAAGCAATAAGCAGTTGTTTTCACTATAAAAGCCCAAATAATCCCACTGTGCGTTGGTGGAGACCAAAGCAGAGCTAAAAGGAGAGCATAAATTTGACCTTATAAGGTAGTGAAAATGAATGATAATGTTGCTATCTGACTGCTGGATGTGTACCTCAAACAGGCAACTGTTTGCCAAAATGTTGGTTTTTATTAGCATGTTGTGGAGTTTCTCTGTGTCCTAGTGGCCAAAGAAATCAATAAATGTAGCTTTGATATAGAGTGGGCTATTTTGGGGCTATTCATTTTTCCCAATGACAATGTTATGTGACTGCCAGTTGCAGTTAAGGTTGGCATGAAATCAAATCATCAGTACAAAAAACGAGCAACTGCATTCGATTTTTTTTTTTTTTTTTTTTTTTACTGAAAAGTCAGAGCCTGTTAACATAAAAATCTTAAAAGTAGAAATGAACAATAACTGGTCGCATTCCTGCAAGGAACATCTAATCACAGAGCTGTGCGCAGTTAACATTGTGCAGAAGCTAAAGATTATGCTCTCTTACTTATGGGACACAATGGGACACAGTGTGCAGTAATGGGACATTATGTGCAAAATCAAAGACACAAACATGAACATTATGGATTGACCACAAACACTTATCTGCAGTTCAGATTTAATTTTGTACAAAAAGTGCATATATGCCTCTTCTCATCTTATCTATATGCAACCCACCAAGAATGATCTTTACCATTAACTTGTTTACATTTTTATTATTATGCATATTTTGGATTTGCACCTTATTAATATTTTATATTTGCACTGTACATGTTTGCACACTTTCCTACTTTGAACTGCAACTGCTGCACAGTTTCCCTCGGGATAAAGTTCTATTTAATCTCATCATAACATTCAAAAACTCCAAGGTCCAATCTGTGGCCTTACATCAACTGAAAACGAAGCATTTTTCCCAAACTGACACCGATTATTACCTTAACCTTTTTCTTTTTCAGCCCAGGTGACACATACTTGAAATGAACTTTTCAAGCCAATTATCCAATGTATTTAGCATTAGACAAATTGTACATTTAGCACTCATTGGTGTGACTTACCATGGAGCCGAGGTGAAAATACATTTGTTGACAGAGTCTGGTTTCTGTTTCTGACAGCTGGGTCCCATTATGACATGAAATCAGAGCCTCCTCAGGGTCCAGCGTGAGGACCCTCGCACTGCCCAGTTATCAAAACACAGCATGGAATCCACTTAAGCTTCGTCACTGGCTACGTTTCAAGTCACCGCATGTAAAATAATGAGATAGAAAATACAGAAATAGTGGGAGGTGGTGATTTCTACTATAGCCTACAGCAGTAACTGTAAAGGTTAGAGTGGAAACTGATGGCAAAAGGAAAGGGGCATTTTAACTCGAATGCAGAGTTAAATAAAATCTTGAAGAAATGATTCAGAATCAGCACTGACGTTCACATTCAGAGCTAAGCGAACGTTTGATTGTCACGCTGCTACCTTGACATCGCCTGAGCTCCGATGCTATTTGTTTTATTACGATAATAATCATGTGCAAATACACCAAATACGTGTCCCCTGAGATCGGGACACTTACCATGTGAGAAACAAACAGCGCATTTCCTGAACAAACAAGGTTACAGATTCTTTAATGCTCCGGATTTTCTCTACACAAATCCACATATCCAGGTCGTGGCTGCGACTCACAAGAATGCGCCATCCGATGATTATGTCTAATTAAATTAAATGTCACTTACAGGCAACGTGGAGTATTTCCACCACACACACACTCTCTCTCTGCTGCAGTGCCTGCATCAGCATGGCAGCGGCATTTGACAATACAAACCAGAAAAGGTCTTAAATGGTATGGCAACAAAGAGGATTTCACTTCATCATACCAAAAATTAAAGAAGGCCTGTCTCTGCTTTGTGAGACGCTGAATATTTCATGACACCACAGGCTGACCTCGGGTCATCTTGTGCAGAGGCCAAGACACTCAGACATATAAATGATGCATTGACAACAGCAAGAGCAGTACACGACATTAAGGGGGCCTCTGAATCGGAATGAGTGCGTGGAGTGAAAGCAGCGGGGACTTTTCTTTGGAGGCTGGGATGAATATTATCCACCGCTGGATGATTCATTGAAGCCAGTGACAGTGTGTGGGATGAGACCTGGTGCTATCTTTACCCTTCCCTTCCACCTCTGCCCATCCCTCACTCTCCTCTCCTTATGGAGCACTGCAGTGCATTCAGTGTTGGACTGCAGCCCACATGGGACCCCTCTCGATCTGAACAACCTGCACCTTTTCCACACAAAGGCAGCATGAAATGATTTAGGCAGAAAGGGATATGGCTGTTTCACCCCCTCAATTGGTGTCAAATGACTATAAATACTCAATCCACATGTGCAATATACAATGAAATGTGCATACAGAGTGTAAGATCTGCAACACTCCCCGTGTCTTTGTTTTCTTCGCCTACCAGAAAGCTCTGCAGCCGTGAGACAAATTGCTGCGTGGCATTAGCACTACAGTGAAGGATGAAAGTGCACCGAGCAAGGCAAACAAGCATCCCATTACAACCGCCACTTAGCAACAAACACATCTATTACAGCGGCTGAGCAAGGCTGGAGGTGAGCCCGCACACACCTCCAACAAGCTGCTATCCAGGGCAATGAGATTCAGGGTGCACAAGGCTGGGAATTTCAACGAGAATGAGGAAAAGAGAAAACAAATGGCCCTCCCACTTTCTCTCCCCGCTGAGGAATCAAGGGCCATAGCCGGTGTTTACATACTTGAAGAAAGAGTCTCTTCATCAGATGATGTTTTCTGATTTTTTTGCAGCCCTGCTGAGACTGGGAGCAGCCCCTTTTCCACCATCATTTTTTACTACGGACATGAGCATGACATCACTTCCACAGAGACAGTCTGCTCAATTCATTGCTTCCACTGTATCATAGTGATTAATGGAGATCTTAATACACTGACCTGATACAGCGAGCCTCCTGCTTTTCTCTTTGTGTGCTACGGGAGAGATTTTTTTACCTCCTTGTTTCTACCCACAGGTTCATCTTCAGGGCTGCACCTTACAGTCTGATGTGTGTCATATCACTTCTCAGACAAAAAAAAAAACGCATAATTCCCTCCTTTTTTTTTTAACCACACTAATTACTGTGGTGCAAATCCTGACTGCTGTTGTCATGGTAATTGCCTTTCGGGGGTTATGGCGCCACTAAAGCTCAAGTGACTGAGAGCGAGAGAAAATGAGGGGAAGTTAGGGGAAGATTGCGAAGGAGGCGCACACTGCTCATTGTGTGCCAACATATTTCATGTTTCATCTTGTTTCATGGCGTGTACTATTGGCAGTTTACCTTGACTTGAAATGATCTGACCACGGTGCTGCTCCGCGTCAATGCCAGAAAATGAATTTGATGTGGGTGAGTGGGGATAAGTGTTCTTTCAGCACCGAGCCAAGTGCCAAGAGGTCCCAGAGCAGAGACCCGCTCCCCGCCATTTATCCACTGCATTAAATGGATGTGGTGGGTTCAAGGAGGGGTCACAGAAATATAGGGGACAACATATGTCAAACAATACATATAGGAAGAGAAAAGTAGGATCATAAAAAGCTTTTTATCATTTGGCAAACAGGGCTCCCGGCAGAGGGAAAAAAAGAGAAAAGCATCGTGCATTGATACGCTTGATCATCATTATGGAACAACAAGAGGCACCTCTGACAGTTGGCATCGACATAATGCTGAAATGAGGATGGTTTAGCTTCTCCAAGGTCTTAAGGTTTGGAGCATCATGGTGTGTGTCTGTGTGTCTGTGTGTGTATGCGTTGGTTGTCGCAGTGCCCTTAGGATGTCCTTGTGTGGTGTCAAGTGTCCTGCTGGACCTCAAGCATGACTGGCTTTCTGCTGTTCACTCTTGTTATTTAGACACTTCATCATAATGTCTCCGCTAATATCAGCTCTGTTGTCTCAGTTTGTCATGCCCACTAAGTTCTGTTTTATGTGCACTGGCTCGGCTTTATCCTGTCATGAAATACTGCTAAAATATATGCAAGACTCAATGCAAGAAATGCCCAGATATCCAAATCAAAGAAGATTAAATAGAGGATGGGTCAAAGCATGAAACACAAACAAGATGTTATGCATAAAATTAACGCATGACACAAGATCAAAACAAAACATGTTTCCCCCCCCTTACCTCTAGCCATGCATTCAGCTTTTGTTTTATTTGCACAGGTTTTGAGATGTCTGTCTCTGGATCTCTGCGTCCTTTGAATGGATGTCTTTTAATTACTTGTAGAAGGATTTCTTCTAAATGTTGACACTGCCTATTTCTACCTGTGCATTATGGCTACTTCGCTGAACTGCTGTGGCTCAGATGCCACACAGACGCGACGCTGCTATTTTTAACCGTACCTTTCCACATTGAGTTTGCCTTTGATAATGGCCATCAATAATAGAATGTGTTCATTTCATTTCATCAAAAGTTTCATTTGGATTTAGTTTAGACAGACAGAGGATACAGCCATCAGCCACTGTATACAGACTTCACAGTTTTCCTCAGTAGAAAGAAATTCCATTCATCTCCATTGTATTGGGCTGCTGATAGAAATGCCAGAAACAGATATCTTAAAGCCTGGTCAGATAAAAGAAAATTTATCTGAATGGCTATACGGTCGGAATTCAGTGAGGAAATATGTCTTTTGCAATTTGAGTGAACTGGCCCTTTAGCAGAACTTATTTCCGCAGCGGTTGTGTTTTGTATTGAGGTGCAGTGGCATTACCTGCACAGCTGAAAGACACTTCCTTCACCTCCGGGTGAAGGACACTGTAATAAAAAGAAAAAAAAGAAGAAAAGAAAAATCTCTTCCAGCTGAATTTTAACTTCTTCATGACAGCAATAGATGCATTTCATTGCACAAGCACACACACACACACACAACACACAACAAAGGGGATAATTCAATGTTCCAGCTCCTGTTTGTTTTGTCATGGACAAACAAAGGGCTGTGCCAGCAGCTTGTTGGTCTGAATGGGATTTATTTCACTGAGTTTGAACGGAATTGTTAAGAATTTATTTACAAATCAATTTGACACACAGAAGATCGACTCTATGATAACAAACACACACACACAAGCTCTCGTACAGTTTAATCCTTTATGACTGGTGCAACATCTGCAAATCGTTGCCGTCCCTTCAAGCCTGATGCTGTAATGATGCAATGATGTGTTCTCTGAAATTGCAATCATCTCATCAATAACTTGGTTTGTGGCTTGCAACCTGGTCTGCTGTGGTGTTGAAATATTTGTAAAGTAGGAGTCATTTGGTACATTGTATGTATGTGTATGTAATGATAAATCAGGTTTGGAGAATGATCTTTGAGGTGCAATTGGTACAAAGCACATATAATCCCTTATTAAGAGGAAATAATTAAGTGTCTAAACAGGAAATTGTATTATATACTTCAGCTTTAACACATCAGTGTGTCCTCAACCTTGGGAAGGCAAATCACTACAATGCATTCTGGGATTAAACACAGCTGTGTATGTCTATAAATGTGAGGATGTAGTTAAGACTACATTGGGTAGATAACCAAATGAGTAAATGAGCTCAGTCTATTTATGCCATTAAAAGTATGCCTAGAAATATGCTAAAGAGTACCGAACTGAGCAGTGTTGTGAAGTGGCGTCGGTGTTCGACGACCTGGGATGAGAGCTTGTTGGAGAATCACAAATGCTTATAGCACCTTCCAACCAGCGCATCTACCATTCTCATTTTAAATGAACATATTCATGACATTTGCTCAAGAGTTCATCTGTAGGCAATCTCTGTCAAAACAGAATAATCACCGCTGTCACTCTATTGAGATGTGAAATTCTATAAATCCATTTAGACCTCCTGAATGCTTTGACAATGTGTTAGAAATAGAGGCCAAGAGGAGTTTCAGTCCTCACAACTGCCGGAGCTATCTCTCACTCCATGTTTTTCAGATTAATTCAAAGCATCCCACTGCCTGGGAAATGACAACACTGCAGAGAGAGCCTGAAGTTACACTTTGATGGACACAGTGGTCTATCTCTGCCGTTGACTTCAGTGGTGAAATTGTGACCCCTGGTCATTCTGGCGGGGCCTTATCAGCGCCGGCCAAACGCAGGGAGTCTGATGGAAGGACTAAGGAGATGATTTGTGGACAGTCTAGCACACTAATGGTGCTAACGCTGCACGCTGTCCACATTGTGCTGGCAGAATATATTGTGGAAATAGGATGGGATGGGAGGCTCACATCCAATTTGATGGGGCTGAAAGACAAATCCAGCTGAACATTCTTCTGTTGCTGTACTCACTCACCTACGACGGAACAAATCATTAGCACGTTTTAGGGTTGGAAAACAGGATTGCAGGGCTACCACAAAGATAAATGTCAGCTTAAAGTTTCTACAGTACAGTGCAACCTTTTAGTCTGTGATCCTACAGAGCAGAGAAAATCCACTGGGTGCAACCCTTAGAAGCAGGAGATCCTCAGCCCTACCTAACTCCTCGAATCAGTGGCAGAAAATCTATATCCTCTTAAAGAGGAGGAGTCACATCAGATAATAGATATATGAAATCCATCTTGTTTCTGAACTCTGTCCTTTGTCGGAAACAGATCAATGGGAAAGCCTTTCCTTGAATTGCACCAAGTGACACACAAATCAGAAAAAAAAGGGGGGGGGGGGTGAAACTCACAGACAACATCAGGCAACATCAGTGGAGCTGAGGTGGAAAGGGTTAGCTAAACGTTACATGTGGACTCAGGAGTCAACCCTGTCAAAATAAAAACCCTCAGTGTGTACTTCCTCATAAACACTGTGAGGTGTGAGCACTTATTTCGGACACTGGCGGCCGCGCGTACTCATACAGAGCAATTTTTCACCACGCTAGCAGCTAATGCACAGATATGAGAGCTGCTAGCAACACATGCACTGAGCAGCATGTGTGGCATGTGTCTGTGTGTTTATGTGACAGCTCAGATTTCAGAACTCACCCGGATCATTTTCCTCCTGCCTCTCGTTTTCCTCTCATGTCTGTATGTTTGTGAATGGAGTATTTCCTCAAAAGACACACATTTTTTGCACGAAAAACAACTTAACAAACAACTCAATAAAGGCACAGCAGCGCTCTTAGCTAAATGCCAATATCGTCATGCTAGTATAATTTTTACCTTGTTCAGTATCTTTGATAGCATGCTAATATTTGCTAATTACCTCTAAATGCAAAGTGCAGCTGAGGCTGACGGGAAAGTCAGTAGTTTTGCAAGTATTTGTATATAAACCAAGCATTAGACCGATTAAAAGTTTGGTCCAGTGATGACATGAGATTAAAAGTCAGGGCATCAACAGAATACATTCCCTGGGGACCATGAATATCTGGATCAAATTTCATGGCAATCCATCAAATAGCTGTCAGGATATTTCCCTGAAAACCTAAATAGCACATGCATTAATGCATATATCACATTTCATGGCAATCTGTCCAATTGCTGTTGGGATATGTCTCATGCAGATTTACTCAAAAGATGCTAAAATCACATTCAAACTGTCCCCATAATGACTTTAAAAACCTTACCCATTCCCTCTTTAGGCTCTCATAACCTTCTACAATCAAGAGTATCCCACCTTGCCTCATTACTTGGCACAGATAAGATCCAGGACTTGCGAGTGTCTGCCGCTGAGATCAACAGCACCTCAACATCAGCGATCAACAAGACGAGGTTTAAGGACAGCAACCGGCCTCCAGCCTGTTCACCCTGCTGCCGTCTGTAAAGTGATACAAAAGTAGCTCCTGCTGTTGAGCTCCTACCCTCAGGCTGCGAGACTCCATTTGAACACCTTCACAATAACAAAAATATGGACTCAAACATCACTTCTCCCAACTGTTGTGCCTCTGCTCAACACGCCGCTCTGCAAACTGAACTATCTGAGGATTTATTTGCCGCGTTGCCCCTTTGAAATTGTGAACAAACGCTGAGTCCTCTTATTGATATCTGCTCATGTTAATTCTTTGCAGAATACCACAATATTTACACGACACTGTAATATGACAGCGCTGCACAGTTTAACAACATAGCAGTCATTTTTTGGATCTCGTTGGTGAATTCTCATTTATTTTTACAGAGCAGCTCTTTAGATTCTTTATTTGAATGATTTTATTACATTTTTTAATCTAGAAAACTGATTTTTTTTTCCTGTTATAGTACATTTCTCACCCTTGTTCTCATTCTTTTTTCCCTCTACAGTGGGGCTACTACTGCGTTTTGCCGCTCCATCCTGCACTGTTTACATGATAATAAAACTGCCCTTGACCTTGATGTTGAAAACGTTTGGTGTGATAAAAACAGTGGAGGAAATGCAGCGGTGAATCACTCCCTGCACACACTGAAAGTACCCCTATGGATAAAATCATAAAAGCACACATTATTATATACGTAGTTTTTTAAAAACAAAAACGGCAGTCATCCTTTGAGACCTAACAAGTATTCTTTTGCAGGCGTTGACCTGTTTCCGTGCTTATTTTCGACTTGTCCTTGCAAATGTAATCAAATTATGATGATTCAGATGCTCTCCTGATAAAATCCCTGTATTCAAACACCCATTTATTGAGTGATGCTGTTCTTTTATCCATCCTATCCTGACTTATATGCTTATTAATAGGTGGCACCTCCAATGAGACCCCCAAAAAATGCTTAAAAATTAAGTGTGGTTCCTCAGAAATGCGCCTATATTTGTAGGAGGCTTCAAGCTGTCCAAGGACACATGTAGGAGTGTGCTTTTATTTTCTGCATGATAAGTGCATGTTTGTCAGTGGAGTCGACAGAGCTATGCAGACAAGTGCCTGAGCGCCTGGTTGCTCTCTCTTTCGACATGTCAGGTGCCGTGTTTACGAAGCCCGTTGCCTGGCAACCCCTGCCAAACAGACTGGTGGATGAGGGAAGCTGTAAAGCACCAGAAGTAGATGTTGTCATGAGGGTGTCTGTACAAGTGAGTATGTGTGTATGCGCATGTATCAGTGTCTGCACGCGTGGGTCTGCGAGCGGGTGCTCCTGCTGCCCTCCATGGGGCTCAGCAAGTTGTTGCACCTTTCCCATTATTAACCTCCCATTGCCTAATATGGCAGTGACTGATTCTAGCAATAGTTTAATAAGGAAGGGGCATTAAAAAAGGTCAAAGGATTTGGTTACATTTATATATTTGTTATTAAATCATGTTGAGGCAAAGCAGGAGTCTCATGTGTGGCCGACTGATTCTCATTCCTCAGACTGACCATTCTGCAGAGCTGAAGAGACAGATTCATTTATTTATTCTGTGCAGGATAGTACACTTTGTACATTAAAATTAACAACTGTAAGTTGTTTTGCGGCATGATGGCACATTTGGTGGCGTTCAAGAAAGTTAGTCCAACATCCTAAATGTTATATTGTCAATTTCTAGATAATCAGTAGACAGGGTTGGCCAAGTTACTCAAGCAATTGCTAATTACATCTTACTCTCTGAAACAATAAGTACATTACTGTACTGTTGACAGCTTTTACTTTCATCACTCAGCTCAGTTCTGTCAAAGGTGCCTTTTAACAACTCCAAAGCCTCCATACAAACACATTGTTTCTTTTGTACTAACGCTCGTGGAAATAGGAAGGCAACCAATGTCAACTGACGTCACTTGAGGCATGCAGCTCTCTGTGGACACACACATATATTATAGTACTCCCCAACACGTCTAACCAGACATTGAGGTGTAAAAATGGGTGGAGTTCTCCTTTAAAATGCAGACTATAGTTTGGAGGAATTTACTGACCGTCAACAGTTAGCCTAGCCCCGGCACTTCAGAAGCCCTCAATTCACAGTGAACTCTGAACAAAACATGTGATGTGACGTAAGCTACCATTAGCAAGCCAGCTAAGAAGACATAACATGTAGGCTGAATAAGGAGTTGGAGTTAAGGGAGTGATATTGCTCCTCCTTTGGTAGAACCTAACCATGTCCCTGCAGCTCCAGCCTGTGTACCAAGCCAACACATCACATACCAGTTTATCCTCCAAAAGTACAGAGGCACAATTTATATTACACCTTCAGTTAAACTCGCAGTACAAATAAGTGCAAACAAGACCACCCACAAGTTGTTAAAGTAACACAGCATTACTGGGATTAATAACTGTAATGCAGTTAGTGACTTTCAAATTGTAATCCCTTACACTGCTTGTCACTGAAAAAAAGTAATCACTTTACGCTCACATTACTGCCCAAGAATGAAGAAAAGCAGACATCATGTTGCACCACAAGGACAGAGTTATTTCTCCCTTATGTAAAACGCAGCTGTGGCATCTTTCATGTCTGGTCCTTCTCTGTTGTTTGCTACAACATGTTTTCATCTTCCTGTGGATCGCTGGCCAAAGTCTGATGCCAACATCCAGCAGAGTTTGATAGCAGAAAATGTTTCGGTGCGTTGAAACGATTGAGGAAAACCTCAGCTTTTAGTGTCAGTTCAAGAGCTTCTTTCTGCACTCACCAATTTACACCAACAACAACACAAGATATATCCACTGTAGAGGAGATCTCGGTGCCCCATAATGCAATAAAGCAACATGTTGCATTTTCAGTAAAGGGCCACAAATCTTGCTCTGCTATCAGTATCGCTCTGTCAACTACAAGACGGAGCTGCGGCAAGTTCACAAGTTCACACCTTCTCTATGGGGGTTTGGTGAGAGTTATTATGTGAAAAGTAAGAAATCACTCGCTGACGTTGGATGTAGACCGGTTGAGAGGAAAGTAGATACCCAGAGAAACTGCAAGGAAACGAATCCTGGGAAGCCTGGTGAGATACAACAGTGAGGTTGTATTTTCACATTCGAATTACACTGTAGATCTACACCATCTCAGATCATGTATGTTGATACCTGCCGTAGAAGTAAATTATCATACGAGGGAATCACTCAGCTAAGCTCCTTTGATGAGAAATAAGTGAAGAGATTCAACCTGACCTTAAAGCACATGTGACATTTCCCAGTTGAGGAGCTGGAACCCATCCTCTACGATAAGGAGAGCATCTTACTTAAATGTCACAGCGCTGGACAGACTAGCTCTGATATTGTTGAGGGACTGCTTTTTTTATGGGTGCATATGAAACCGCAATGCAATTTACTGTGGTATCTCATTAAACCATATAATGTCTTGCTCATAATTAAACGCTCACATTTTGCAGAAAATGATTCAGCAGAGGAGATCACAAGCCCGGGATTCTGACAAACACAGTATGCTTTGACTATAATTGACTTTTCACTCTGCCCTGGAGTAACAGGAGAATAATGGGGCTGGAAATAGCTAGTTAACCTCCTGTCAGGTAATACATAAAACGAAAACAAAAAAGTCTTCACAGCACTGCAATATACCTAAACCTTCTTCCTCTGAGAGGGAACAGAGGGATGTCAAGGTGGGAGTTGTTACACACAAGTGATTTTATTAAGTGGAACACCCACTGTGAGCTCAATCTGTCACGCAGGGATTGTTTGACGCAAATTATACATAATTCCCAGTGCATGACAACACACATACAGTATGCTTAAACAGCGCAGCACAGTGCCATATAGAAAACAAAGAACTAATAAGCCATAAATCAAAAAAAATATTGCTGATCATTAAGTGAAATGAATAATTGATTAATTGTGGAGAGAAATAATGAAGACACCGTGTGTGTGTGTGTGTGTGTGTGTGTGTGTGTGTGTGTGTGTATGTGTGTAGTCCTTTATATTACTGTAATGTATCCACTCAGAGTAAATGGTTTTGTAAATAATATTTTTTAAAAAGAATGATGATTATATTTTGGTCCCACAGTGATCTACAGGTCACATGACTGATTAATGGACTGTATATAAGGAAACTGGAGAGAGCCTCAGACAACACCTTCATTAATGCAAGAAAGCAAGAAGAATTGTGCAATGAGTTTTGATTCGGATGAAGAATTTGTCAAGCAAAGCTGCCAAAGATTGTGCTGGTTTTATATTATATTCATTTTAATTGAATATGTGTTATCGGTGAGTCTATCAGCAGAAAATGGATCAAGAACTTTGTTCATTTATGCAATTCATGCAGTTTTGCTGCTTGTTATGTTTCACTGTAATTCAGATTTGCACATCAAGATCAGATTACTGGTCAGGGGTAGCACCACTTGGGTTTTGTTTATTATTGCAACCATGATGACGAAGGTCTCTGAACTTTGAACCTGCGGTGTGGAGCGTTTGTCTCCCCCTTCTGGAAGTGAGAGTAATAACACAAAGACTGTGTTCGTCAATGACGTCATGGGCTCGGCCATAGTTGCTGTAGCCTACTCCATTGCTACGGTTGCTCCGTCCTTCAGCTCTGGCAAACCAATCATTGACGTAAGATGCATCACTGCCAATGCAGAAAAGTCACCACAGACAGCAGATTTGAAAACTTCAGTGAAATACAGAAAGATTTACCTGGCAGTGATCGATTTAATCAGCAATGTGAGGACTTGTTTGGCCATGGATGGAATGTAATGGACGTTCATTTACACGTAAAAGTCCTGAACTCCAGCTTTTTCTAACCTTCACTGAAGACTTAAGCCTCGATCTCCCCCTGACCACGTTGTTTTAGGGCCAAACCTGACCAAGTCTTAACCACGTGGATGGAAAAAAATCTGGATTCTGGACTTACATGGTGTCAAGAAACATGTCTAATTGAAGTTATTTCTAAAAGAGCCAAACTTTGGTTGGTTGTCAATGTCACCTTGGGCTACAAAATAGGTGACAGGCATTTTCACTTCACTGAACTGCTCAATTAATCAAGAAAATAAAAAGACTAGTTGTAACTGAACATTAGCAGCATCTCTATCGTGATGTTCTTTAAACAGGCTTTGTTCTATCAGTGCATATCAGTGAGTCAGGATGATATTTGCTGCATGTCAGCGATGCAGTGATCATGTTATTCCTCTCAGTATATCGTAGCAAAGGAAACATGTTGTCAACCCCCTCGCCTCTTTCTCTCTCTGCACTGTCTCCCTCTGTCTCTTCCACTTCTTCATTGCCCATGGCCTGAGGGAACAGTTGGCTTTCTGAATGCTCTTCCCCCTTTGTGAGCACACATTGATTGGCTCTCCGCTCCCCCAAAAGCAGAGCAGCATGGGGTGCCGGCAGCCAGCTTTATGCTGGTGCTGCTCAAAAAAAGAAAGTCTGAAGGAGAAAAAAACGAGGGGTGGAAAATCATCAGGAGGCTTCACCACAACCTGTCGAGGTATGTCTGTTCTCTCTGTCTGCCTCTCCGGCTGTAATGAGAATCAATGGGGTTTATCACATTTCCCTCATGTCTTCCTCTCAAATGGAGCGCAATAGTCGTCCACTGTTTGCAGAGCCCTGTCCTCCTCCTCCTCCTCCTCCTCCTCCTCATTGCCCTGCTGATTCCCTCCATCCTTTGCAATCCTATTTGTTGACCAGACTCCACTGCTCAGCCTGCAGTGCTGTCACCAGGTCACACACAATTCCATAACACAGCAGACCCCTGATAACACACTTGTTTGGGGAAGGACGCGCAGGAACCTAAGGGGCCTGGTTAAATGAAAGCACAAAATCTGTCGTCTGCAGCTATAATTTAAGTCACATTTTCATGTTTCAGCGAAAGGAAGCAGAAGCAAAACATGCCAGCACAGCTCTAGAACATCATAGTAAGTAGACCCTCAGGAATGAACGACTCCAACACTATCTCTCTCCGTATTTTCGGACACACCACCGAGCAGCATGAGCAGTCTGTCCACAGCAGAGTAAAGTGTGCACTGTGAACACATTTGGACTGGAAGACAGCCAGTGGTTGGTTGGTTGCGGAGGATGTGGGCTGGTCTCTGGAGCCTGGTGGTTGTTCATTCATAAACCAGGTGGGAACTGTAAATGAAAACACAGACATCTCCCTGCCTACACTTTCAATGATCGCATTGTGCTGTTTTTATGTAAGGAGCAGCAGGACGTGCGGGGTGCGGGGAGTCCAGCATCCATGGTGCGTTTTGTAATTCTCTAAGAGGGTTTGTCCACATGTGTCATCTCAACTCAGAAACTAATATTTACGTGATCAAAACTTTCACAAAGTTCATCAAACTCACCATGAAACTACACCTGGTGAGGAGTGACGTCACCCTCGTGCAGTCCATTCATCGTCGTGACAGCCATCTGGCCAGCGACCCAGACTACAACACAATGTGGGCTTTTATGGGGTGTTATAGCAGGTAAATCCCTCTCATAAAATCTAACAGACAGTGGACACTGACAGAAAGGAAGCATCATTCATTCATTGTGATGCTATCACCTAGCGTGCATTGAGAAGACACAGACGCTGTCTCCTAAAAATTGCGTTGTGTTCAGTGCAAATTAGCAAATGCTAGCATTGCCGTGAGCACGTTAACATGCTGATGCTAGCCTTTAGCTGAAAGCACCGCTATACCTAAGTGCAGCCTCAAAGAGTGGCTAACATGGCTGTCAACTCCTTTCACATTGCACAGTTAATTTTTTCAGTTGTTTCTAAAAAAAAAAAAAATCATTTAGTGCAGCTTTAATTAAGCAAAGTGATTGAAAAGAATAAATTTTAGTGGGTATGAATACAGAACCTCCATTCAGAAAAGGCTGACAATCAAACCCGTATGCGTCTTGCTGTGGGGTGACAGTGTTAACTGCCGGACCAGCATGCGCCTGGCAGTAAAGCATGTTGGGTAAATCTGATGTCACACTGAGTCTGCACTCGAGCCTGCTGATGCTCCACAGCTGAACATCACTTTGCATATATTTTTTAAAGCATTTCACGAATACATTGTTTTTGACTCAGTCTCCTTGACCCAGTTGTGATAAAGCAAAATTCCCATCTATATTTGGATCAGTGGCTCTGTGTTTCGCTGGCGTACATCACATCATCTGGAGAGAGAAGGTGTCACAGCACTGAGATCACAGGTCTGACAGGAGGTCCCGTTCAAAACATCCCAGTGGAACACTGCGTGAAGATTTTACATCATCGTGATCAATAGTTCTGCAGAAAATTATACACAACATATACAGAAAGTATACAAAACTGGCAGTAATAAGCAATGTTTTTCATATGGCTGGGTGAATAACGTGTCACATCCTTATATTTTGATTAAGTGTGGCTATACTGACCCACAAGAATACCTGTAGTTCTTCCAGCTGAGTGTGACGAGCTTAAGTGGCCCAAGACAAATTGGTGAATGAGAGCTATTTTTAATTAGCAGCAGTTTAGGAAACCCAACCAGTGAGAGCACCGAACGGCTGCCTAATTGCATTTAAAATTAGCGGCATGGTACAAAATATAGATCTAACTTTCTCCATTTTCTGCATCATGCTTTCATTTGGAGAACATGAATAAAAAGTGAGCATTTAGCCTCCTTCTCAAACAGGATTTTGCCAATGAAAAGAACAATTTTAATTATTAGGAGGGTGTTTTTGATTTATCTCATGTTCACTTGAGTAGCTGCAGACTCTGAAGTCGCTTAAATGTATATTTTTGCTATGTAGAATGGCTTTAATTAGGCCAAATCATTAGAGATTAACGTTTGTCTGTTTGCCAGTTTCTTCTTTGTTTCCTGCTTTTAATATAGCAGCAGCAACAAAATTTAGGGGTTTTTTGTATTCTGGAATCAAAACTTTGCTCCTGCATCCTGATGCAACCACTGTGAATAGCAATTAGCTAAAAAATTTTCCAATCTGTGTTAGAGGGAAATGTTCACATTAGCCGATTCAGGGATGGCTTACAAGCCTGGAACAGGCTGAAATCAATGCTTCCTGTCACCTTTTAGCAGGACAAATGGTGCCTATTGTTCCAGCCTATCCCTCCCCCTAACTTAGACAGCTGGGGTGGATGCACAGGCCAGAAAGCAGGGGACTCTAAACGCACCAGCCGAGTGTGTCACATGTGAAGCGGCTTCAACTGAGTGCTGAGGAGAAACACCGCTTTGACCCTTCTCACACCCAAGTTTGATGCGTAAATCACAGCACGCAGGGTGGTGTGTTTCTAACTTTTGACATGGGCTGCTTCCAAACAGGCCACAGTGGCAGCAGCGGGTCAGTGTGTTTACGTGTGTGCGTGTGCGTGCGTGCGTGTGCGTGGTGGACTGGAGTCTGGATGCTGCTTGGCACAGTCATGGCTCCTTGACGTCAGCGCTCAGCCCAGACTGCTGCTGCTGCTGCTGCTGCTGCTGCCGCTGCTGCTGATGCCGCTGCTGCTCTCAAACATGTCTTTGTTATTCGGAGCTTTCCATCAGAGAGCGGCGACCTGCAAAACACGGAGGGTGGCGTCCGCTCCGAGGAGGAGGACGGGACGGCGGAGCGCGCCTGTGACGCGTCAGCGGCGCGGCTGTGCGCGTGTTGTTACTTTTTAGGCTATCACATGCATTATAGTTTATGTTTATTTTCATATGAATATATTCAGATATTAAACAGACAGATTGTGCGAACATTTTGCAACCATAGAGTTCATTTCAATAAGGATCCATGATGATGATCATTGTCATTGTTATGTTGATATGATAGTGTTTGTGATATTGTTATGTTTCTTATATTTATGTTATTTTACCTTAAGTGTATTTTTAATATTACTATTTTACGGTATATTACATTATTTTATTCGTATTTTTTTTTATTATAACTCACTATTAGTACTAGTATTAAGTGGTAAAAAGCAGTTTATTGTATCCATATTACTTTGTTAGGTGCCATTATAATAAATAATTCATTTTAAATTACACTAAGTAACCCTTTAATCAATAAGGAGACACTACATTAAACACCCAGAAAATTTCCTTTTTGATAGGTGGGACTACTTAATGTGGGCCCCCTTTTAAAAGTCGCCTAAAATCTGGATTGTGTGGTCCTGGTAGACCCGGTTGGTAGCACCCTCGGAGCGGGTCTCTCCAGCAGATCCAGTGTACCAGATGGCTGCTGAGCTGAGCGACAGTCCGGCTCCGCTGCCGGCTCTCGTCCTGATGGCGTCTCCGCGTAAAAGTCCGCGACACATTTTGTCAGCAGCCACCGAGCATGGGTCCCTTTGGTAATAGAATAGCCAATGTAATTTGACACTTCAACTTACTGCGCTCTCTCCGAGTCTATTCAGTTACTCACCCACTGACGTTGAGCCCATTCTCAGTGGCCGTGAGGGGGGAAGATATTTAAAAACAAGAGCCGAAAATTACCGAGGACTTTCTCCGCTTAATAACCCGGTGAGTAACTGCAAACTTAACGTTGCTTATTCCCAGTGTGGCGCTGCGAGGCTCTTGTCTCGGCAAGGTTTTGTTTCCACTTTGGCTCAGATTGTTTCTCAACAATAGAGTGACCACTTGAACTGGCACTGAGCAGCACGTCGGAGCCTCCAATAATCAACCGCAGCTTTTTATTTACTATCAGTCCGCTGCGCGCCGTCGGGATTGAACCGGCGGGCTGTTAAGCAGGTTGTGCATTTCGTTGGTAACAGATGCCGCGTTGATCTCCAAAGCGTCGGGGCTCGGAGGCTACATTGTAGCAGCCTGTATGCGTTTTGCTTGCAGAATGAATCATGCCGCGCTGTGTGAGTCTGTGTGCGTGTGTGCGCGCAAGGTTTAGAGGTAGGTCTTGCTTTTACCTTTGGCTTGTGATGTGCACAAAGCACATGGTTTGTCTAATGTGGCTTTAATGGTGCTGCGAGGGGATTCATGCAGGCTGCAGAGTAACTGTGGACAAGGCAAGGCAGCGGTCACTGCTCGGATTGTTCATCAAATGTCACGCTGGATGTTTATTTCTGAACTTTGGTAACAGCAGCACGTGTGTATACTGTTTAAATATCAATGTATTTATGTCACAGCCTGGAGCCATCCTGCCGCTGTAGGTCATTGGTGTTCCATTAGGGTTTAACAAGTTGACTCCCCAGATTCCTGCTGTCTGGATAACCAGTTGGGATTGAGGGGGGGCCTCTCATATAGAACTGGTTTCATTTCCACTTACTGTACATTTGACCAGGAAGCAGAACGCATAGCAGAGTGGAAAAAGTAAGCTAGACTCCCTCATCTGCTTCCTAACCATTGTCAATGAAAGAGCGTGTGTGTATGTGTGTGTGTGTGTGTGTGTGTGTGTGTGTGTGTGCCTCTCTCATATAGACACACTGTGTTTCTTCTTCTGTTTGCTTCTGAAAATCCCAGTTTGGGAGCATCAAGCAAGCAAGCAAACACACGTGCAGATGTTTCTCGTCTTTTTCTGCCGAGATGTCCAGGAGAGCTCTTCCTGTTTTTGTTATGTTGCTGAAAAGTTCATTCTCCTCGCGTCTGCTCTCAGCTGCTGCAGCATCCCGATCTGTCCTGCACAGCTCGCACTGTTTGGACCCAGCTGCGGAGAGTCGTGCAAAACTTCTGCGGTGATGAGCAGCCTCGGTTGCTTTGTTTGCCTTTCCGTTATGCAATCCAAAGGGTCTGCTTGGGTTTGGTAGCCCCTGAGCTGTTCCATCAAGGCTGCATCTAAAACTTTCAGATGCAGCCTTGATGCGGGACGGGAGAGGATGTCAAACTAGGAAGCTGCCATCTTTATGCACCTGGTCCTTTGATTGCTCCTCGCTCAAGTCCCTGCATGGGCCACCTCTCAGTCTGCCTGCATCTCGAGCACTTGATGGCACGTGTGATTAAACGCTGATTGAGCTCTGCTTGTGCAGGGAGGGGAAACTTCAAACTTCCAGTGGCTTCGCAGACTAGGGTGGTGTCAGACAGGGGAGGAGGTTTTCTGTCCCGTCCCCTCCCTCCCAGTCACCCCATCTCTGTGGGGCCCCAGGTTGGGCTCCTGAATAACCATGGGGCAGACCCCACCAGGCTGACCTTCTTCTATTCAAGTTGAGGATGTTGAAACACCAGCCGTCAGACAAAAGACACATTGAAACAGAGATCTGCAACCCAGCACGTGTGTCTGGGTGCTGAAGCAGCCCATTTATTAACTCTGAGATTGACCACTGAGAAGCGTCAGCACATAAGGAGGCAGAATAAAACTGGAGAACGACACAGAGCTGCTTCTGGCACAGATTAATGAACAAAATCTAAAAATAGGCATGAAAAAAATTAAGCTTTACTTTTAATTTTAAAGCAACCCGCGTATTTCTTTTCCACTTTTAGAACAAATCTTTTTTTCTTGCCCAGGCTGCAGCCAGCCTGAGGTCTGTGTGTGGCTCCGTGGATTGACAATGGCAACACGTTTTCAGTGCAGGGTGGGAGTTTTTCGCTCTCGCCTTTCCACCCGCCCGACGAGGTGAGAGTAAAGGCGGAAGCTGGAAATGGCCGTGCCACATGGGAAATAATTCAACTCTCAGATCAGAGAGGACACACAAGAGGCCTCATTACCTCCAGCACTACTGCTGGCCAGCCTGCGAGCAGACCGAGAGCCGCTGTGCCTCAACCAGCCACAGGACTGAATTATTATCTGTGTGCTGCATCTGATGCTCCTTTTGTCTGGAAATATTCCTGACACACAACATAGTGTGCAGTGTCATTTTACACCCAAAGAGTCAAGAGATAAATATGCACCATGGCAGCAAAAATAAACCCTCTCCCAATGGTTTGCAGCCTGAGCCCCCTTTTACCAACAATGTGCGCTTAAGTAGCTGGTAAACATGGCTGTTAGATGGTGAATAATGTCATAATGTTATTGATTCGACTTGGGAATTCCACTTGCGGCGAGCAGCCCTCTGAGGCACTCTAACAGGAAAAAAGGCGAGCGAGCGAACGACCGACTGCTCTTCCTCCGCGGTCAGAGCCTGTGGGAGGTTTGTGTAGGTTTCGCTCAAGGTCCCTTTTGTGTTGTCTTTGCTGGAGAGAATAAACTCCTGGGATGAATCACCCTGCTGGTATGGCTATTTTCAATGAGTGAGGAGAGCGCAGGGCGAGCGTGGCGCGCACAAAGTGTGTCACTGGACAGCTGGAGTAGCTTAATCATGAGCTTTAGTTTGGTGTCAAACAGCACTTGTTTTTTTTTTTTTCATAGTCCAGTTATTATGTTACTCGTGAGCAATTATAACATCGTGAAGGGTTATTTTGATACTGCAGCATCCCTGGCAGTGAGATTGTTCTGGATAACCAGCGATGGAAAGTGATCAAGTACATTTTTGAGCACATTTTAACCTTAAGTCCACCACATTCCAGAGTTTTTTTTCAACTCTGTTGTACTTGTTGTACAGCAGTGGTTTTTAGTTACATTGCAAAGATTTAACACACAAAACTGATGATATTTCATAAAATATGTTGGATTGTTATGGTTTAAACCAGCCTTTCCCAGCCTTTTTCATCTTGTGAATGCCTTAATGAAAGAACCAAACAATCCCGCTCACTGCCCTTCACTTGTACTCTGCTGAGGACTTATATTTCAAATATTTCTTGACCATCTTAAGTTTTGACGACTTCTACCCGAAGAAGGGTGTTAATTAAGTGGCTACGAGTGATCAACAGCTGTGGGTAGTCTTAGTTTGTGGGTAGTTTTAATGGTTTGTGACGCTTTAAAGTGATGCAACATGTACTTACCACCCATTGTGCAAAAACACAGAGTATTATTCCACTGTGGTATTGCCAGTTTTACTCCACTAAGGGACCTGAATGCTTCTGCTGCCACTCAGCATAACAAAATAAGCTGTACATCACACCACGGTATTCTTCCCACACGTGTTATTCTGCATTCCTCATGTGTGTGTCTGTGATGATTTGTGATGCTCCACCTCGGCGACACGCTCGACGCAGAAACATGTGTACCGTGCAGATATCCACAGAGGGGTTTTGTGACGGAGAGAATGGTCAGACTGTACCTGTCAGCTTGGCTGTTGACTGTTAATAAGAAGCTTCTATTTTCAAAACACAGCTCAGGGAAAGGGAATCTGTGTGTGTTTTGCGTTCGTGCAGCAGGGAGATACAGAGCAAAGCGAGGGATGGGAGAGGTGCTGGGAGTGACGCCAGACCACACATCATTTAATCATGTTAGAGTGTGCAACCACTCTGTGCATATTTTCGGTTGCATTGGTGATATGAGTTGTTATTGTACAAACTGCGCACAGAGAGGGCTCGACGGGAGGGGAGACGGGGACGACGGAGAGGAAGAAACATAACTCTTATTTTGGGGTTTTGAGATTTGTCAAATCGTTGATTAATTTCAGTTTTATGAGCAAAAGCTGATCATAAAAGTCAGATTTTTATCGCGGGGGCATGTTATGAAATGTGCGGTGAAATCTGAAACAACAACATTTGCGAGCACTTAAAATTGCAGCCTGTGGAAGGATGACCATTGTGCATATTAGCATTGGATTTGAACGCATCCTTTTGGCTTAATCCCACTGTTGACTCGCCTGCTAAGCACTGAGTGTGTTATTTTTGCTCTTTTTAGGGAGCCCCTCTCTGCATAATCTCACTTAATCTAATCTATCCCTCTTTATAATAGACTGGGAATGATGTGACTTTATAGGAAAAGCTTTAGTGTGGATCCATACCAAACAGACTAGTGTGCCGGCTTCTTCCCGGGGCCCTCTGGCAAAGCTCTTGTGAAAATGCAAGTGACCCCTGCGCCCCTTGTTAGTCTGAACAATAGGCCTGCCTCCTCTTACAGCTGCAGCCATGCTGGAGGGGAAGTTAGCCGGAACAGAAAACACACATCTCGTGATTAATAGGTCTAAATACTGTATTTTGGGCTTGATCCCACGCTTGCCCGGAACACCAGGAAAATTCCCTCTTTATTTATAATATCAATTATGTGCAGGATTCCGGGGCTGCAGCTAATGCTTATTTTCATGATTAGGCATTTTGTCTATAAAATGTTGAAAAAAATAGAAAAAAAAGTGCCTATTCTAGTTTCCCACATCCCAAATTGGTGTTTTCAAATGTCCAAAACCCAAAGATGTTCATTTTGCTGCCCTGCATGACAAAGAAAGGCACAAAATCTTCACGTCTAAGTGTCTCGAACCAGCAAATATTTGCCATTTTTACTGAAAAGAATCACTGAATTCGAATATCCAAATAGTTGCTGACTCATTTTATGTCCGTCAGCTAATCAATAAACTGAGCAGTCGTTGCAGCTCCAGCTGGATTTGTTGTTGGTGCTCAAAGTGGCCGACAGAGTGGCATGAGATGATGAGGCGATTAACCAACTGTTCAGTAAACGGATCATTTTGATAATTGATTCTAAGTTTTAGTTGTTTATGAAACAGACTCCAGGTTCTTTTCCTCACTTAGTCCATCATTTGGTTTCAGACTGTTGCTAAATGTCGACAAAATCAGCCCTCCGTCTCAACTATGTACAGAATTCTTGTGATTGAAGTCACTTGCGCATTGGCTGTCAGCTTTCCTGAAGATCTGGATGACATGGAAGTTAAATATGGAAGGCAAACGCAATTAAAATACACTAATACTTTGTTTACACGTTTGTTGCCATCGGCAGGGTTTTGGGTGTCAAATGGGCGAGTTGGAGGGTGACATGAAAAAAACAAAATCCAATCTGCAAGTCCTAACCCACGATGGATCTAATTGGAGCTTTTGAGGCCCCCAGCAGTCGCAGGCTCATGCATGTTGAATGTGACATGCTGTGAAAAACATACGCAGATGATGTCACAGCGCGGCACCGCGGCGTTAAGTGTAAATGAAAGGCTCTGAATCATGAATAACATCCAGCTTCTCCAGAGCCTCATCTTCTATAAATTAAACAAGGTCCAACCCAGGAACCTTGAAGGGTTGTCAAGTCTTGCAGCGGCGGACGATGTTGCGTGGCAGACACATTTCCCTCCTCAAATTTCAGCGTAAACCGAGAAACTGGCAGCTGCTCTCGAAAATTTGAAGAGGTGTAATCTCACTATCAAAAAAAAAAAAAAAAAAAGGGCGCTGGAAAGACTCCTGAGGGGCTCTGCTGAAGCATCACAGCGTCTAGTTATGGGAGTGTAGGAGAGAGGGAGAGATCCACACCTCTGATGAGTAATGAAGGTGATTCTGAGCAAGTGGTGGAATTACATTCAACAGAGCCCGCGGGGGTCCATATCTCATTGTTCTGTGACAGGGAAAATTAACTGGGATTTACTAATACGCAGGGAACGTCCCCCCCCTCCATCCTCTCTCTGGCTCTCAGAAAAAAAGGTCTGAGGGTAATCTCTTTCCCCAGCAACACCAGCCCCCCCCTCGGAGTCCTCCGCTCCCCCTCTACTCCACCGCAAACACAAATGTCAGATGTTTTCAAGTTTGCTATCAAGATGTAAAACACAAGGAGGCAAAATCCCCGACACGTTGCGCGGTCTCCCCTTCGTCTGCTCCTGCTCCAGCGCACAAGAGGCTTCTATTCAAATACCGTTTTGCATTTCACCTGTTTTCCTTTGCATAGCCGCTGTGACGGAGCCTGAGGTGACCCGGAGCAAAGAGGGCTTCACAGGCTTTGATTCCACATGACCGTCTTTTTTTACAGCACTTGAAAAGTTGGGTTGGTATGTTACTGGTCGTGATTTAATAACAGTTAAGCACTCAGAAACTCACAAATCTGCGTCATCGAGACTCTTAACGAATGATTTGATGCCGTTTGATTGGCATTGCAGTGGAAAACAAGCCCACAACTGTCTTTGGATTTCAGATTCTCGCTGGTTTCAGCCTCTTAAATGTGATGATTTGCTGCTTTTCTCTGTTGTATATCAGTGAAGAGTCAATATTTTTTGACTTTTGGGGTTTAGGACAGTGGGATGAGTCAAAAACAAGCTATTTGAAGACGTCACCTCAGGCATTAATGACAGGCATTTTTCACCCTTTTCTGCCATGTGTCAGTTAGACTAATTGAAGCTGCTCTATTGTTAAATTCTGATTGATGCATGGAAATAACTCTTTTTACAGCTGGTTTAAAGCTGTGAAAAGAGCACAGAGCACAGAAAAACAAACCAAAAACAAATACAAAAGCCTCTCTTTTCGAATAAACCAGCAGTTCAAACGTTGTTATCACTAAGGGGAAGAAACTGATTAAGAAAAATGGTTTCCCTGATAGATTTACTTCACTTTGCTTCACTTTTCATCAGAAAAAGCTGCAGTTTGTACAGAAGCATCTCACACACAAGAGTGCTGCTGTGTGAGAATTATGAGACCATAACAATTTAACATTTTCATGATCTATCAACTATTTTTTTGGTTATTTCTTTAGTAATTCATGCCTATGAAATGTCCAAAATAGTGAAAAATGGCCTTTACAGGTCCTCAGAGCACAAGGGGATGTCTTCAACTTGCTTGTTTAGTCTGACCAGCCGTCCAAAACCTCAACATATTCAATTCATAACTATATTAAACCAATTAGCTGATCAGTTAATCAGTTCAGCATCTGCTTCCTGAGATTTCTCTTTAATCAGTGCAGAGTTGTTAAGTCCCTTTTGTGCCGCGATCTTCTGTTTCACCCTGCTCAAACAGAACAGTCTAACTGATGATGAAGAGCAGGCGGCAGCGACACCACACCCACCGCCCGTGTGTCGGCTTACACTGCGCCCTCGCTCTGACGCGGCGTCTGTGTGCGGTCGCCTTCCCAGGTGCAAGGCATGCATCACAGACCAGAACCGATACACCAGCGTGACAGGTGTGGGCAGTGAAAGAAGACCATGACAGACGTCTCGCCTCTGGATGGGGTGGAATACGTTAACCCTTTGCGTCCCATGGATGCATTTTGGGTCAAAAATGTCACCCCTTCTGTTCCGCGTCTTTCTTTTTCCAGTGGTGGTTGAAGTTCTGTTGTCCATCCTGGATAAACGTCCATAAATCTGCTTAAGAATTGTTGGAAAAATCATGATATCTTTAGATTTAGCCTTATTTTTTTTGGGTTCCCACGTTTGTAATCAGGATTGGTTGATCATAGGATACCTGGGAACCTTGATCTTGTCTCATAATAATTAAATCTAGAGCATTTCTTCAGTGTCAAAATGACGCCAGTGATCAGTGTTACCAGGAGCTGCTAGCAGCTAAAGCTAACGGGATGCTTCACGGATTTGCCACAATGTAAACAAACAGACATAAATGCAAGTATGTGCACATACTGATGAATACACAGGGTGTACAGTGTTGTTCTGTCAATTAAGAGTATTTCTGAGGAGCCAGACTTATTCTGAACTCAATATACGGCATGCCCAGGGTTCAAATGGTCAACAACCAGGTTCACTGGATATAAAACGTGCATTTGTGTATCAGCACAGCAAGCAGGTGACCAAAAACATGGCCGGTAGCCACGCGCGACGCCGTCCCAGCGCGACTTTAAATAACTCTTCTGTAAACACATCCTGTCTGTTTACTTATGTTGCCTCGTCCGGTTGGCCGGCGTGAAGTCCCGTCCTCAGCGGCGGCTTTGGGAAATGAACACGAGATTGTTTCACACACTAATAGTAATCACAGATATCAGAACAACTGCTGCTGATGATGAATGCTAATTAATTGGGAAATAGCTGTCTGGACGTAAACACAGTGAGACACATATGCAGACACACTTCACGCTGCTATTTATAGGTGCAGATTGCATAAGCTGTTTTTTTTTTTTTTTTTTTTTTCCTAACAACAGGGTGTTCTCACTTTGTCAGTATCAAGCAGAGAAACGCTGTAACTGACCAGATTATTTTTACACACATATATTGCACCCCTGCTCCTTCTTGGCAAACGGTGTGTGGCCCAACGGGTCCCACGGCTTACAAAAATGTTGACGGCGGCCGCTATTTTTGACCATCTGCTCTAAAAGGAGGGCACGTTTGAGTCACAGACGCTGTGGTGTGAGGCTGTGCCCGTGATGTGCCTGGCATGGGGGGAGAGAGAGAGAGAGAGAGAGAGAGAGAGAGAGAGAGAGAGAGAGAGAGAGAGAGAGAGAGAGATGGCTCACCCGAGGACCCAGCATCCTTAGCGTCACCATGGGCGTACACCGTGCGCGGCTGGTTTCACTAATGTGTGTTACATTAGCATGAAGGGTGATGGAGGCGGGGGGGTCAGGGTGTTGAGCAGAGGGAGGGGTGGACCCTCCTCATTTTGGACGAAGAACAAGGGGCAAGATATCCTTGTGCTTGACTTATGGTGTAAACATCGTCAGTGAGATGAAATGGTCTGAGGTCAGAAATGTCTCAACAAGTGTCTGTGTCTTATTCCACCTCTCTCTCTTTCTCCCTCTCTCTCTCGTGTGTGTGTGTGTGTGTGTGTGTGTGTGTGTGTGTGTGTGTGTGTGTGTTATTTGTGAGGTAGGAATGTGAAACCTAATCTGCCCTGGTGGGGGTGGGGGTTAACGATTCCTTGTGTTTTTCAGGTAGAGAATCTGGCCGCTGCTTTCATATTTACACGTTTCTTTGTGTTATTTGTGACTTTTTCTTTCTTTTCTTGTGTTTTTCATGTTCTTATGATTCTCTGCTTCCAATATATTTCTTCGTGCACATGTGCAGATGATCCTCCTGTCATGTCTGTCTGCGCTGAAAGTTCATAAAGTCTTCTTTTCTGCAAACGAGCAAAAATCTGCCAGTACAGTAGCATTTGTTTTCTTTTACAACCTGATGATTTTCTGATTTGTCTCTTTTGTGTTGCTGCCCTCGTGAAGCACTTTGTCATGTGGATTTCGACAAATGCTTTTATAAATCAAGATTATTATGATGTCATTATGTTATTTCAAGTCGTGACTCAACTTGTTTCAAAAATCCCTCTAAAAAAAGTTTGATTCAAGCGCAGCAACCAGCTTTATTCTTTTTCTCTTCAGTGGAAAACGGTAAAAATAGATTTGTTCAAATATCTGAAGGGGATCTGCAGATAATCTTCCAATATAATCATTTCCGCCCTTTTTAAAAGCATCCATCCTTAAATGTACTCTCCAATTGTTACCAGCAGCTGTTAAGACCCCCCCCCCCACACACACACACACACACACACACACACTGTTCCTCTGTGGTTTCACTTGACCTTGGACATCCTGGATTTGGTGGCACAGCTCTCCACAAGGACCCCCTTGATTCAGAAAACACGCATGCTATCAAGACCTCCTCTGAGCGCTGATAAATCCACGATACCTTGTGCCTTTGTTATTGTCATGTTTGCCATCAGCTGATCTTGAGGAGCAAATTGAAAAAGCAAATCACTGGAGGCTGCGTTTCCTGCGTCCTCTTTGTGTGGCGTCCGCCGACACTTCCTTTGGAGGAGGGAGGTGGAGAGGATCATGTGAGCTGTAATTATATTTATGTTGGGTCCCATTCAATCTGTCACAGTAAATTTTGCCTCACTTGTCATATTGTAAATCATTACAGCGGATTAGATGCTGGTTATGAACTCAAAAGACCGGGGAAGGATTCTTTTTTTGCCCTTGTGATCGCTGTATTTGTTTGTTTTTGACAAGCTGGTTGTGATGATATTAGCCGTGCAGTGTTTCCTGGATGTTCTCAATAAATTTTAATTGGGAGGAGAATGGGTAATGTCACCGGCGTTTGCTTTGAAGAAAGCCCCTTTCAGAAGAGCGGGCATTCTTCCAAGAGTGGAAGAATGCCTCTGAAAGCCTCCGTGTTTCACGAGCTGTCCTCCACTTTTTGTTTTCTTATTTGTCTGGGATCAAAGACGCGCCATGAGCGGCGATGGAAAGTTTGACTCCTTTCCTGGCAAGTGGCTTCTTTCAAACTAGTGCAGTAGAAAGAAAAAAAAAAACAGCCTTTTGCTTCATCTCAATCAGCAGCTCAGTGCTGAAGCAGGATAGACTTCTGGTCGCCTCTCACGCACTTGTCCCAACTCAAGATAGCGATCGACTGCACGCTCGCTTGTGGCAGCCGACACAATATTAATCATAAATATCCTGATGATTAGTTCAGTCCCTCATTCATTAGTGAGTGGCACGAACCGTTACTCCCAAATCACTAAAAAGATTAGTTCAGAATGAATGAACTTTTCATGCCGCTCGCACTTCCACCGCGCTCACACAACAATGCTATTGTTCGGCTCCGTTTTACTCGCCCCTCATGAATTTTCGGGAGCTGAATCGACTCACGGCTGCGAGTTGTCACACATGTGTTCATCCACCTTGGGCACAAAGACTCACATGTCTGAGCAGTTGCTTCATTTGTCTACAAAATCGCTTGTTTGGAGAAGCCCTGAATGTTGCATCCCGCCATTTGTATGCGAGTCACATCTACCCAAATAAAGCCTCAAAAATTTCCCTAATGTGTACTGCAGCAAAATCACATTTCAGCCTTATTTATGCTACTGTCTACACCTGAAGACATAATTTCATCCTTAATCTTTTAGAGACGCTCTAACTTGCTATATATTATGGATTTCAGCATGCCAGGAGTTCTAAGAGGGAAAGTATGAATTATTTGTGTCATTACTTTTGCTGCTGATAGGAAATGTTTTGCATAATAAACAGCTAAGACAACAAGTGAAAAATTAATGAGAAATATATAGTTTATGATGCATGTGGTGTGATGTTTGCTGATGACTTAAAGAAAAAAAAAACCCACTATTCTCTTTGGAATGATTGTCAACCATCAATTTTCATAACGTCATTGTTCAGCTAGTGAGTATTTGTTTTTATTAATCTCCACAGTTTGTATTGTCATGTTAATTTACTCTACAAGGGTCTCGCTACAGTGTGAAATCTTAAGAACAATGAGGATGAAAGGCAAGAAGGCGAGGCTCATATCAGCGGAGAAGGATATTGGAGAGGAGTAGTCTACACTTTGCTGAACTCCCAAAGCGTCTTTTTTTAATATTTAGCTCCTGTCAGTTAAAATCAAAAAGTTTCTCACTTTCTCTAAAGCTTGCAGAGAGAGAGAGAGAGGGAGAGAGAGAGTGAGGGGGAAACTGCTTCACGGGTGAAAGCCCTCGCACATGAATATTTAATGGTTGCATTTTAACCAGAGTCATAAAATCCAAGAGGATGTGGCTGAAAAGAGAGCAGTGAGGAGTGTGCAAAGTAGGCTACTTTGTTTCTTTATAGTCTGAGCTGAATGCCTGAAAGTCATGTAACTCTTTTCTGGCTGCACAGTGAATCAAATATGTGGATTGTGTCAGGCTAATTTAAAGCCGGGGCCACGTTTAGTGATGTGTTGCAGCCTGTTTTTGCAGGGTAAGCAGCTTGTTCTACAGCAGGATGAAGAAATCCTGGACCTTAAGGGGCTAAATTGAAAATGTTTCATTTTGACACTTCCTCAATGCACTCAGGAAAATGGATTTGATACACTTAATCCATTTGGCCAGCTGACCAGATTCAGAAGCAACATCTATTCAATACACATCAGTTTTAGCTTAATGGAGTTTGAGCCCAAAAAAAGGAGGATATCTGTGGATATTTAATATGCAACCTCTCCGTCTTTTTCTTCTTCTCCTTCTTCTTCTAGTCTTGTCATGCATTTTTAAAATTCTGTTCAGCCCTCCGCTGAGCCAGACTCGCAGCAGACAGACACTGAGCTGATTGTTAAGTTTGATAAAGCTCAGTTTTGTGCGTGCACGGCGGGGTTATTTTCGTGTATGTAAGCTTTACTTCACCGTAATCATTTGTCATCCAATATTAAATCCAGTTAAATCGACTCATAAATTGCAATCACTTAACTCGGCCCAACTATTATGTTTAATATTGCTTTGTGGAAAAGGTCAGCCGGCAGTAGATCAGGTTCCAGCAACCCAGATAATTCAGCTGTCTTTTATGAGTCTTTTTAAGCTCCGGAAAAAGCAGCAGTCAGGCAAACCGAGTGTACAGTACTTAACAGCAGCAGCAGCAGCACACAGGATATGCAGCGGCGACTGTTTATGTTTTCTATCCCTAGATATCCTTAATGCAGTGTTTAAAGTGTGTGTGGTTGGCAGCTTGCTGATAAACCACAGTGGATGCCCTTAAGGGAAACAAAATAGAAGGCTTTCCCCACTGAAAGGTCCAAAGTGCAGTTGTCCACTCTGCACAGCAACAATGGAGCGGTTGTGCAAACGGAGCCATCAGCAGCACTGGCAAGCCTGGCAAACCAGCTTATCAGGAGGCAGGGTGCACTGAGCATTGACAGGGGAGGTGGTGGGGGGAGGTGGGGCGAGGGGCTTGTAAGAGGAGGTTAGAGTGCATGTGTGTGACTTCGTTCGGTGGTACACAACCTCTTAGTTCATTTGGAAGCTTGTGTGCTTGCTCAGGCTGCAGAGATACAGCCGGGCGGCGCTCTGTGTTCACATGTCACCGACAGCTCAGATTGGGAACAGCCATATATTAAATGGCTTCGCATGTGTGTGTGATCATGTATGAGCTGCTAACCAACCCCATTAAAGGGGTACTCCGCCAAACTGTGAGTTCCACTGTGAGTATCAAAGGCCCGTTATTAGAATCAAGCTGAAATCAATATCACAATAATTAAGGCTCACATTTTTCACTGGATTGAATGTGGCAGCAGAATATGCTCACGCCACAACAGTGTGATTGTAATGAACGCTAGCAGGGCGACGGCAAATGATTATTTTCATCATGGATTAACATTCAGGTTCTTTCCTAGATTAATTGATCAATCATTGGGTCTGTGAAATGTCAGAGAAAAATAGTTAATGCTCACATTAAGTCACGTAATGTTAAAATTACTAACGCCGTTAATCAATTATCAAACTATTTGCTGTTTAATGCTTTGCTGATCGATTAATCAACTATGCCGGCTCTAAATGCTATTAAGTAAGTCTGAGTGACACTTAGATCAAAGTGGTTATGAAGGTAGAAAGACTCTGCTGTTGGATGAAGCTCTGAGATCCCTTAAGTGACGTTAATAAAAAGAATCAGCAACAATTTTCCTAATCTGTTAATCGTTCAATTGATCGTTCAAGCAAAAAAAAAAAAAAAAAAAGCTGCACGAGAACCGTCTGTTTATTTTGGCGAGCGGTATGAATGATGCGTCTGATGCCAGTCAGCTAATAGTCAGCTCTATTGAATTATCATCCAGTCTATTACCCTAAAAGGTGGCTCTGAAAAGTTTGTAGTTTGCTCTGTTACTGCTGGCTGCTGACATCCTTGAAGGAAGAGAGAACTTTTCAGAGCCACCTTTCTGCGAAGATTTGACACTTGAAATAGATTTTCAGTAGGGTATTCCATGACCCCCCCCCTCACCTGGAATAGTACTGAGCAGATGTTGAATGGCTCAAACAGGATAGGTCCAGCGGATAAGTGTGGCGAGGACTATCAAAGTGTCAATATTTGCATTACTTTTCTCGTCTGCGTAACACATTTAATGCACTCGCTCGTCTCTCACTGGAGCGACTCTGAATTTAAGCAGCGCAGTTTGTTGGTGGCAGATATTTTTTCTTTCTCAGTTGCTGTTTGAGGTGTTGGAGGAATGCGTCTTGTGCTCAGTGGAGTTTACTCACTTGCAAGATAGTCTGTCGTGCTTTCACTGCATTTCCTTTGGGACACAACACTTGGAAAAAAAAAAAGGAACTCTCAAGGTGCCTGTGTTAGGCTTCAGATGTGACTCTGGGTTGGTAAATATTTAGAGAGCAAACATTTTGATACCAGCAGGGATTATAGTTGAGGGAAACATGTTTTTCTAAGAATGTAAATGTCAGCATATTGCAAGGCATATCGCTACATATTTTCATTTTAATGCCAGTTTCCAAAAAACAGCACTTTAGCAACTGAAATCCCACAGAGGAAATCAGATTGTTTTTCCAAGTCCAGCTTATTTTGATGTTGCTCGCCCACTGAAACTCATTCTCTTTGTTCAAAAACCATCCAATTCATCAGCAGGGATTGCTGCCGCCCACAAACAACCAGCATATTTGTTCTGCTGCTTCACCTTGTTGGCTTTGTAGAGGGAAGGTGCCAAAGGTGGATGTTAAACATGTCAAGTGCTATCTGCCTTATTTACTTGGCCACTGAATATTCATGAGCCTTGATACTGGTGTCAGCCTTCAGCCAGCCGTGCAGAGAACCAGCAGCAGCCTCTACAGTCGTCAGACAAGCTTGAGCCTTCGTCATGCAGCTGCTTCGATCCTTCCCAGAGATCTCCTTTCACGTCACATTTACGTTTGTTTTCTGATAAGGTGGTGATTTCACCTGATGCTGACAATCGCTTCCTGTTCCAATTTGCGTGCGAGGGGAGCCGTGCCGCTTCTCGCTCTGAGGCGCTCTGGGACGAGTCCGCGAAGGCACCCAGCGAAGAAGAGGGAGGGTATAACCCCGTGTTCTGCACTCATGCCCATTTACTCCCCCTGACACCTCCGGGGACATGCTCTGACCTCTGCAGGGATCTCGCCTCCCTCCTCACCCTCACTCATGCGTTTCCTCTCTGCTCCGAGGAAACCGCACCAAATTCCTTGTGCATTACAAGAGCTTTCAAGAGGCCCGGCCGCCGCTCGGCCTCGTCTAGACTGCCGTGACTGTTGTTTGGCAGCGTCGCCGAGCTGCGGTGTGGGGTCAGACTCACTTAGCATGGCAGCGGAGATTGCAGTGGTTGTCTCATTAAATATATGTTTCCTGTGTTAACATGAGAAGCTCATGCTCTCTGCTGCTCCTTGCCTCAGATGAAAGACACCCTCTACAGGCTGTACCCTTTCAGAGCCTGACACTGTCAACATGGTTAATGCTGTAGATTAATAATTCGTAGGGTGTTGCAATGAGATTTTGGCAGTGGTGGAAGAATTAAGGTCCTTATCCAAGTGAAAGATGCAATACCACTGTGTTAAAATATTCCATTATAAGGCCTGCAAGTCCTGCATTCAAAACTTTACTTCAGCCCAGTGGAGCTAAATACAACACTATTATACGGTTGTATTAGCAAGTTGTTAGGGTGACCATGTTAGCTAACATGTTTACACAGACAGGGCGCAGCATTAGCATTCATAAATTGCCATTAATTTGGAGTTGTCTGTCCACCTGATGAATGTAAGTCCAACAATCACTCTTCTTGTATCTCTGTTTCATTCAACACCAGCTCCTGAGGGAAATATTTGTTGCTAAATGCTTCACTATGTCACTATGCTAGCTTAAATGCTAAACTTTGTTTGGTGCTGGGCAGATAGCACACAGTTGGTACAAAAGGACAAGTACCTTGATTTTGTGCATGGGTTTCATGTTTTCTAGCAAGCTGTCAACTCTGCGGTAAAAATGACAAGTTCATAATCAGTGAATTTTGGTCAAGTTGGGTCAAAATGTCCCTTTGAGGGCTATTCTTGATGAAAGAAGAGCTAACATTGGCTAGCAACTGGCCGTCGCTGTGATGCATTTTTCACCATATAGCAGCCCAGAAGTTGTCCTAATTGAAGGCTTATTGCTGATCTATTATATTATGTAAATTATGTATTAACCATAGATGAGACCATTAGTTACAACCTACAAATCATTTATGAACTATGCTTTATTCAGAAGTAGTGTAATGTTATAGCTGGTTAATTGGAAACTGTTGCTTTGATTTGAGTAACAAGTAAAATAATTACCTCTGAATGTAGTGGGTTGGAAGGATTAAGCATTATATCATGAAAATTAGCAAATAAAGTACCTTAAAACAAGTACAGTACTTGAGTAAATTGACCTCCCACCACTGGATTTGTGAGAGGAGGAGCAGAACGAGTGCAGGCTCCTGATACAAGTCCTGATACATGAGTGTTTGGCTGCAGCAGAGGGAATTTCATCTCCTGTCATCTCCCCGTTGATTAGTATTGATTGGTTGGGCTGAATTGGCCTCTTGAATGGAAGTTGCATCAAATAATCCCTCGTTCTTGTTTCCCAAATCCATTGTGAGGGCTGGAGAGCGATTGTATCAGTGGCTTTCCGAGCACACGATGGCGAGCTGAAACATTTCCTGCGGGGGTCAGAAAAAAGACGTGTGTTCTAGCCTCTGTTTTACCTCTTAATGAGACTGGGGGAAAGTTGACCTACCGAGTAATTGTGACAAACATAGCCGAGGGGGAGCTGAGTGTCGCCCTGCCCCCTTTTCACTGTGGTGGTTTAAGAAAAAAGCTCACTGCACCTGCAGTTTGTATAGACATGAATCTGTTCCCAGACAAAACGAGGAATTCGCTGCAGCTTGGAAGGATCCCCCCGCGGTGCACGGATGACACGGTCTGCTGTGTTGCTGCCGCCGCCACTGCTTCTGGTTGGCTTTGGATGGGGGCAGCTTGAGTGTAATGATGAAATGGAAAAGTTCCAGCACAGTGAACACTCGCACGCAGAAGGTAATTGGAGATCTCGCCACCAAAGAACTCTGCACGATATGCTTTCAATTCCGCGCCACGGAGAGACAGACCACAAAGTTTGATTATGTTTGCTGTTGACTAAACGCCTGCTGTTGTCGAGCGAAATGAGATCCTGTTCAGACAGGGTGCAAGTTGGGAAGGTGAGAAGGCAGCGACTTGGGCTGGAGGTGTTTTCTCATTCTGTTATAAAAGTAGCATCACTGTTAATATTTCAGTCCAATTCAATGTCTAGTTTTCACCGTTGAGCTATTTTCAAAACACAAAGACACACACAGGAGCCTGCACAAATAGGTTTTGGCATCCTATTCCTAATTTATGAGACCAGAGTGTTGTGTATTAAATGACTGACAGGCTGCGGATTGTTTGGGATCCCCACATTAGTGCAGCATTGTTGATCGCTTTTCGAGCAGGTGTTTTAGGCTCATGACATGTTAGCCTCGTTTAATTGAGGAAAGACTTGGGATTGGTGGTTCTTTAGCCACTTCAAGTCTGATTTGACACCAGAGGATCGGAGTGTGTTCAATGGAAAGCAAATGAATGATTGATAAGAGAAGCAAAGCTGCTTCAAGTCCTGCTCAGAGGACATTAATAATGAAGGACACTTTGAGCGCCTCAGTGGCGTATGGAAGACAAGAGATTTCATCACCTTCTGGATTCTGCACTATTTTTTTGTAGTTTTACTGATAACTTTATTTTGATTTTAATATGATTTTAATACTTTGATTATTTTTTATTGTATGTTAAAATAAATCCACCTACTTGTTGGTTTTCTCCACTAACAGCTTGCAATATAATTATATGCATATATGGATGCAGTTTTAAGTATTATACACAATAAAGAGGTCTCAAACTAATGGTTGTTTGTTTAGAATTTTCTCTTAAATCAAGCCTGAAAATTATGTTTTTATTTCTCTCCATTTTTGTTTTTCCCCAGATTTTTTTCGCCTTGTAGAAAAATAAACACCAGCTCGCAGGTACTTTGTGTTTGAGACCCATAAACTACATCATTAAGTGCGTTTCCACCCATGTTTTTATGTGCATTTTCAAATTGCGCATAAAAAAACTGAGCTGGAAATGCCAGCAATTCAACAGAAATATTGCAAAAAGCATAATCTCAGTATGGTGTCCTGTTCTGCGATGGTGTGATGCTACCTGACAGAAGAATTAGCTGTTTATCTCAATGCGCCCAACTCCAAATATTTGCATATCAGTAGAGGATGGAAACGCGCATTTATCCACGTTTTCTTTTGCCAGTCTTCTGGAAAGCTGGTTAAAATTTGCTTTGAATTTTGGATGGAAACAATTGATATCTTCCAATTAAGCCTTGCTTAGCTTGTGCCCAATTGTTTGCCGGTGACTGGCTTGTTTCCCTCCACGAGGTTGTGCTCATGGTGGTGCTCAAAGTTTGATTGTTCACTTTTGAGTTATGAGTGCCAGAGGTGCCAAAACACATAAAAGATGTTGGAAGAGGAAAAAGGAAGATGAGGAGATGTTTTTTGGCAGTGTTGCTGCTCTGTGAAGCTGCCTCTCCTGTCTGCAGTGGAGATCCTGCTGCTCTGTGTGTGTCTGTCAGGCTCCATGTCATCCTGCTATTGTTCAGGCCAGAAATCAGCACAGACTCCCATTGTTCTACACACAGATCTGCAGCTACAGGCTGTTCTGCCCAATATCTCTGCACTTTGTCATGTTTGTAAAATACAGTGTCATCTCTCAGCTGTGATAAGAGGTCGCCACGGGTTCTGCTACCTCCGCTGTCTCTTTGTGCTTTGGGAGCTACAACAATATGGAATTCTTCAAACTAGCCATAATTTGTTTCATCTCATTTGGGCTTTAAGTGCCATTGTGGCAAAAAATTAGCCTGAGCATTGCCGCAGAGTGGCTGCACAAGCGTCTCGTCCCCCCTCCATAAACCCTAACTGGCTCTTGACAGTAAAGGAAGACATGCCTCAAAGTGGATCAAAGTAATTCCTCCCTCCCCCTGTCTAAACGGAGCAACATGTTGACATGGTCCCAGTCACAAACTTGGTCGTTTGTGGAGGAGGAGAGCAGCTGAGGATTGCTCCGGCTCATGGGAAAGCATTCTGGCTGAAAAGACGACGTGACATTTGTTTTCCAAACAGTGTTTGTCTGGCTTCATGTTAAGGGCCAATGAGGATCTTGGAGTGTTCAGTGGGTTTTCTGTTGTATGGTGGTGTTGATGCAGGCGGACTTCTCTTATGTGAGCTGATTGTATGGGCTTCCGTCATGTGGTTTTACTTTGTGAAGCACCTAACTTTCACTCTGCCGCTCTGTCTCTTAAGCCCGGCCAGCCTGTGTCCCATTCAATGGCCACGCAGCACGGCTCCTCGACGGGCTACAGCAAGTAACCTTTCGTTCAGAGGAAAAAATCATTTTTCTCAGTAAGACATTCGCTCTTATGCCACATGCACCTCTTAGCCCCGGCAATATTCCCTCTTATGCTGTCATCATGAAGTGCTCTCACATTGAGCAAAATAAATGATTGTGTTTGCATTAAATCTTGCAGAGCTGGCCTTGATGCTACTAACTCCACAAGAAGAAAAATGCGATGTAATACATGCTGTATTTGTTGTCCGGATGCCCACCGGACTCAAAGCGGTGAAAAAGTGGTTATTTTTGCTGTCCATGCTTGTGGAATTAAAGTCAGAATTTTCTCTATAAATAATGTTATGTGAGCCAATAACGGATGGGCAAAAAACTTGGAAGAAAAACAGTTGAATCGTCAGTGCAAAAGAAGAGCAACATGTTAGAAAACACTGACAAAAAGTCAAATGTATAAGCCTGCGTGCATAAAAGCTCAGGAAGAAAGCTCATCTGTGACTCCCAAGCAACATTTTGCATGAAAAATCTCACCTCAGAGATTAAAATTCTGTTGCATGTGTCACTAAAGGCCTGCAGAAGCTAGACCCAACCCTGCAATACATTTAACAATTCACTTTTTGTTCAGTTTTGGATAAATTCAGCACAGTGGTTCCCAACGTTACAATAAAGCATTGTGCAGATAAGGTTAGATAAGATGATCCTTTATTCAGCACCCAGAGGGAAAATTCAGGTGTAGCAACAGCAACAGGACAGAAATAAGCACAGATGAATGGAGAATTTAGAGAAAAAATGATAAAAGCCATATAAAATAAAAACAAGAATAAATGAAATGAAAGGGAAACTACACAATAGCAAATAAACTCAAAATTACAGGCAATAATACTACATATATAGTACCACATATAGTGTAGTATTCACTACCACCCTATAGAGATGTTATGGCTAATATGTTACATAGCAAACCATTGCTTGATTACACACCCTGCAGATACAGAGCAACATTAGCATTGAACACCTATAAGTCCCACGCTGAGTCTGCTTTTATCTGTGTTTTGGTCTCCACCATCTCCTTGGGGAAGTATCAGCCTCTGTAGCTCTACTGTGCTCACAAGATGGTTCACAAGTTTGTCTCTGTGTCTTTTGGTGCTGGGCAGGTAACGTACAGTGAGTTTATCACAGCTTTTTTTTATTGAATGCCAGCTGCCTGCTGCATAAATGACACTGATGAGAACGCTGAGACTGATCCAAAACAGTAATTTTAACCAACTACAAGCTGGAAGAGGCTAAAACACTGCAGAGTTGGATGATGACTCTCTGCAGGTGACTATGAGCAGCCTCCTTTATGTTACTCATGCTGTAGTAATTTTTCCATTGTTGGCATAAAATATTGATCTGTGCAGCTGTAAATTGGCAATAGCAATCTGAAAGTGCACACTTATTGACATCTGTTGGCCGTGCATCTTGTATCAGTTCCTGTTAGTATAAACTAAAGATAAGTGCATTGATTTTCTTTGCATACAAACTGCAAAAACAGTGCACATTGAGTTATTGGTACGTGCTGTCTGTTAGCATGTTGTATATGATATATTCATGTGTAATATGTGTGGAATTTGTCTCTTGTGTTTTTTTTGGGACTTTAATCCTCATAATTCAAGATAAACACTAAGGAACAGCTTGAATGTGATCAACATTTGATTGAATTCTTAATTTGTCCTTGATTGATGCTGAGTGCGTAAGAACATATGGCTCTGGTGTCTGTAATGGCCTGCCGGGTTCTGATGTTTTGCTCCAATAAGCCGCCAGACATTTCTCAGCCAGCATTGCCTTCGCTATGACACATGAAGAGACCGCAGATGAGAATCACCTGTCTGTGGTGAGCCCTGGGAAGCAGAGCCCATCTCCTCTCAAGGCGGCTTGTCACCGCGGCTATTAAGACTAATAGCGGCAGCCTGTGATAAGCACAGTTAGCTGAATTCATGACCCGAGCGGCTGGAGCGGCGAGATCATTTCCACTTGTGTGTTTTTCTGCTGATGCGTTTAATTTTTATCCTGTCCGGTGCTGTGACACAAGAGGGAAACCAGAGAGTGCCAGAAAGAGAGAGGAAAATAGAAAGGGAGTGATGGATCCTTGGGTGAAGTATTGATTGGTACAATCCAGGATGAAAGCGCTGCAACAACAGACGTACATTATATTCTCTCATGACACACAAGAAACCCTCTCTGTAGTGCTGATTGCATAAGACTGAAAATCCATCCCTCTTTTGTCATCGATAGTTTCTTGTTTCCTTTTTATGCTGATGGACTTGTTCAAGGCAAATTACCTGAAAATTGCACATTACATCGACAGCGTTTCTGTTTCCGTGAATGACGTAGGGATAATCAGCCAGGTTGAGTGGCACAGTGACCTTCTTAAAGGGTCCATTCACTCAAATTACAAAATGACACATTTTTCCACTTACCTCCATGGTGGTGGTATCTATCCAGGCAGAGTTTTGGGTTTTATTTGCCCCAGGTGAATTGACTTCCATTTGTGATGCTCAAATTATGGGAAATTTCAAATATTCAGCAGCAGTCTGTCTTTCAGTGAACAATGTCCTGGTTACTGTTAACACACCTTATTGTAAGCAGTTTTCACTAGAACTACTTTCTACTGAAGAAATATTAGGAAGATTAGGAAATTGGGCCAGATTTAAATATCTTATTTAAAAACATAACATCTTAAATTGAGGCTATAAAGTAGATCTACAGAGAGCCTGTCTCCAAGAACAACAATCTGCTGTGTTATTTTTACTTCAGTATGTATTGAAATATTCAACATATTAAGCTGTTTTCTTTCACGTGTCCCCCAAAAGGTTCCTGGGTTCCTGGAAGGTTTCTGAAACGGAAAAAGGCTCTTAGTATTTCTCTAATTTCGGTGAACTGGCCCTTTAAGGCAACACGATTGGCTTGATGAGGCGTTTATAAGATTTCCTTTTCCTTCTCCTCCCACATTTACTCTCCTGCCATTCTTCCCAGTTAAAACCAGCCAGATATTTGTCGAGCATCAGATATGTGTTCCCCCTCCCTGACCCCCTCTCTGCCAACACATGGACGGTATTAGCCGATTTCCTAGAGATCAGTGGAGGATGTCGTCGGAGCACTTGTGCTCCTCTTTCTCCCTCTCACTCGCTCTGCGTAGAGTGGCCCGCTTAATGCATTGTAATGGTTGACCATTATTTACGCAGGGGATAAACAAAGAGAAGCGAGGAATTGATGGAGTAATCCACTCTCGCAGTCATTAGGCATTGAGATGGAGGAGCTGGTGGGAGCAGCCTCCTCCTTGTGCCTCTCGAGTCGAGCAGCTAATGGAAATGGGACTCATTAAGACACCTTATACTCCGACGCACCCAAGATCATGAGCAATTGCTAATTGATTGTCGTTAGCGCTCTCGCAATGAGACGCTCTGCCTGTTTTCTCATTTGTTATGAACGGCTTTGTTTTCTTCCCCCCGTCTCCTTCACTTCATTATTGATGTTGCTGTTTTTCTTTCTCTTTCCCTTCTCCCCTTTGCCTCCAGAGTCCTCTGGAACTGACTCATTTTAACACTGTTTTACCTGGTTAGCTGCAACAACCACAATCCTGAGGAATGTGTAAATTCTGTCGTATTTCCTGCAATTAGAAGGTAGCTCTGTTTTAAAAATCAATATCCTGGACCCACTAATGGCTGTATGTGTGTGAAACACACAGGCCATGGACTTGTGTAAAAGGGCGGATGTAGAAAATGTGCTTCTGCCGGCATGGTCATGGTTGAATAGCAGGGAGAGGCAGGTCTCCCTGTGATGCTTTGATTATTGGCTCTGGAAATTCCTTCCTCTTTCCTCTAGAACCAGCAGATTGTGTTCATCTCAGCCTTTAATCATTTTTTCCCTCCCAATAGTAATGTGCTCTCTTTCCCCTCCCTGGATTCCTCTGTGTATATGTCCGCTCCCCACCTTTCTTCCCTCTCATTGCTTTTTCTTTTTCCTTATTATGACGAGGAGGAAGAAAAGATAAGGGAGGGAGAAAATGCAAATACAGGTCCGTGATTCTTTTTTGTGACAGATCAGGCCTCATTACACCCACCTCTCCTTTGCAATTGGCTCAGGAAGCTCTCCCCTCTATTCCTCTTCTCTCCTGCCTTGTCTCCATTATATTATGAAGTCTTTCACCTCTAGTAAACCCTCCTCTGCTCCCGGGCCGGTGAAACTGTGAGGACGGCCAGGTGACCAAAGAGGAATTTCTGGCTGCAGGGCACAAGATTTGCTTTGCAGATGAAGCAGGACGGGAGTAGGGGAGGTAGGGGGCATCATTTTTATGTCTGTGGTCAGACGGTGCTGCATTTCTTTGCTTTAGCGCTCTGCCAGCAGCCTACACCTCTATCTCTATCTCCCTCGTGGGAGTTGCTACCACCTTCTCGCTCCGATAGGGAAAGACTGGAAACAAAGGAAGAAAAATACAGGCGCCCTCTTGGGCTGCTCTCGCTTTTGAAACAAGATATACTGTAGAGAGAGGAGGAGGAGGAGGAGAAATAATATTGAAGCCATCAATTCATGTGAGACCCACATTAAGCATCAGCTCACTCCTTTGAATTAAGAAAAAGAAAACATGTTTAAACTGGAATTCATGCAACTTTGGTCTCATTTTCATGAGAACGAAATCAGGAGATCTATTTTGATTGAATCGCTCGATTGGCTCGCATGTTAGCCATCAGCTCACCAGCTAGCTCACCAAGCTTGTAGCTATACCTATTATGTGACAACGTGCCGATAAAGTTCAGCGTGCCACTTCCTGGTGTGACCAAGTCTTTACTGAAAATCATAACCATCCATCAGTTTACAGATTGACTTCCTGGTTCAACTTTGGCCGTCCATGCTTGGGTGCAGTTGTGCGCTCCCGGCTTTCCTGTGCAGTGAGTCATTATCGGCAACATTTTGGATGCGCTCACTGTCAGTTTTAGTGGTTCAGAAAATCTGGTGAAACCGCCGACTTGTTTACAAGCTTTCTGATCCTGTGGCGGCTCATTTCTTGTTCATGTCTAGACTTTGTTGTCGCGATGTGATTTTGGTGAGTACAGTGTTATCATAACTAAAACGAAATGAAAGCCAAAGTTTTAACAAACCTTTTAAGCGAACCTTTAAAATGATTCTCATTTGAAACGGGAGCCGTTTCGGGATCACTGTCAATTGTTCCGCTTGTTTAGGCGATCCTCAGCACAAACAATTGATGCTAGAGGGCAAACACATTGGGAAGTTATGCACAGCAGGAAGTAAATTACCTGCATTTGCTTGAATAAGAGACATAATTGGCAGTTGCTGTGATGCTGATCTAGTGGCACACAACACGTATACGACAGCACTGTTTTGAGTGTGTCGGCCTGCGTGTGTTGTATAAGTTATGTGTATGCGTGAGTGTGAGGCTCCACATAATTACAGCAGCGGTGGTTAACTAGGCGCCGGCGTTTGTGTTAATCAGTAGAGAGTGAAGACTGGGGAGCTAACTGAGCTGGTGTCTCATGCTCTCTAAATGTATCACGCTAAAAACCATTATCTCTAAACCTGTAATCATGGCTACAGCGCTCATTCACTGCAGTGATACACTTGATGTTTATGGCTTCGCCCCACAACAACATGTGACTCTGTCTAATGTGATTATTCCATGTGACGTCCTCAGAGACAGCGCAAAGGCATCGTAACCTTACTGCTGTGAATTACAAGATTAGGATAATAGCTAATAAAAAGTTGGTTTGCAACAACCTGTCTTGCCCACTAACCTGAATTTAGGGTTAGCATGTCAAAAGGTTAAAACCAGGCAAAATTTAGTTGAATAGTGAAAGTTTATTGGACATTTAGGTTATATATATAACTACTATTTCAACAGTGTTTACATGTGTGGTTATGACCTGTTTTACATAGAAATTTATAGTCACAGTGATTCATGGAGCTAGTAATCAACAGATTTGTTTATAGTCAAATTGATCATTATTTGCAAAACATGTAATTAGAAAGATTGATGAGTTATCGACCTTTAACGTTGATAATAACCCAATTAGAGTGTTACATGAAAGTTGCAGAAGTCAGTGTAACATTAATTAGTTTGTCTTAAAGCACGTCATTAGTGTGTATGTAAACACGCTGACTGTGAGGCGAGATGATTGCCTGCGTGCTTTCACACAATCCAGCATTTATCAGAAAACCTTCTTCTCTGCTGAAAATCATTACAAACGACCACATTTGCTGTTCCAGAGTTCCTCCTTTGACATCAGCTGTCTTTGTCGGGCGTCTTTTGAAAAGCAGAGATTCATATCTCAGTTGATCTTGCATGTCTTGAGTATATCAACAGCAGGAAGCAGCCTACAGGAGGCATCATGATTTTTGTGCCAAGGTAACATCAAGTGGAGCAGCGTTGAGGGAGGTGAATGGGAGGTCAAATGCTTCAGAGCTGGTATTTACTGAGAACATCACGGTGTGATTAAAATCGTTCCTTTTCACACATTTCTCTGTCTTTGTCAGCTTATTAATACTTTGAGTCATTGCTATGGACTCTCAATATAAGTGAACATCTGGTTAAAAAAGGGAATTTTGCTGCATTTTTTTGGAGGTCATCTGATTTTTTTAAAGATGTATCACCCAACCATTATTACTTTGACACAGCAAACAGCATATTCAACACAATAAACACAACGTGGCTCTGCACATTTCTGATGGGCTGTGACAATAACCACACAGGCATCACCTATATATTATACCTATACCACAGGGTTGAGTACTACAGATGTTGAATTGAATGTATAATACACAAACATGACAAACAGAAGCGTAAATTAAACAGTTGGAGTAAGATTTTAATTTCAAGTGCTAGGTGTTACTCTAACACCTATAGTGGTAACTGCCAACTGTGGGGAAAAATCCATACCATCACAGCTCCAGTTTCTGAGCTGTTCTATCACCTAAGCTCATTGTTTCCTTTTTTATTGAAGCCAAAAAACCTGCTTAAAACCTCTTAAATCCTTTTCCTGTTCCATTTTGTTCACGTTTCATGTCCACGTGCATTCAAAACCTACTGTATTTACCAGTTAAAATGCAAATGTGGCCCTCTGGGAATAATGGCCCCAGAGAGCTGGCTGGGTGGACGGACAGCCTGTGGCTCTCAAGAGCTTTTCCCACAGCGTTGAGAGCAGAGCCAGGTGAGAGTTTCTCCCCAGGTGTCCCTCTGCTTTGCCATTGTCCAGGCTTAGCGGGTGGCTCCAGCTCCCACCACCCGTCTGACTCACCAGCGGGTTTCATGGCCACTTTGCGCGGAATGGCTGTTCTCCATGCAGCCAGTAAAACCCGGTGCTGACTTGGGAGGAATGAGTCTGTCCAGCTCTGGCGGCAGCAGCGACAGTGGGGATTTTGACTCCATGAGGACCCAATTAAACCTGGGAGGGCCTCTCTGAAGGAATAATAACAATGATAAATGCACCTCTGAGGTCGGCTTAAAGGAGACAGGGAGGACTGTTTTATTGTGCTGGCCTGTCTTGACACAGTTTGCTCCCGGCTTCTGTTTTTTTGCAGTGTCGGGAGGTTCAAAATCTCACCTTGTGAAAGCTTTTTTAAAAAATTTTTTTGGTGTCATCTTTAAAACATCCCATGACTTGGCTTTATGCAACATCAAACCCTCTCTGCATGTGCTTTGAAGTGGCTTGGGAAGCAGTGACTCATGCCAAAAGTATGAATTGTGTGTGTGTGTGTGTGTGAATGTGACGCAGACTGGATTTTTTAACGTACATTTCATTTCATCAATCAGTTTACAAAAAATGTATCAATTGCAGTCATTAATCAATCGTTGAAGTCAGATGAAGGCAATTTGAAGGTGTTAATTTGAGCTCCGGGAACTTGCGAGGGAAAGTGTTTGGACATTTTAATCAAAAACTAATTGGGATATTAATTGAATTAATCTGCATGACTTTGATAACTTTTACAGATTGTTTTTTCCACAGAACCATTTGGGAAGTTGTTGGATGAACTATTTCTCTATCACCGTCTATTGTGGGCAGACATCAGCCAATCAGATCAATGAACCATTTTACATTGTAGAGAAAAAAAACCTGTTTTCCATGGAGACGATCCTTCAGTGCCATTCTTTGCTCTACTCACCGAAGAAATACTCTCTGATATAACTGATGCTATGGCAGCATCTATGCTAACCTCTTTATGAGCCGCCATTGTTGTCGCTGAACGAACAGTCGCGCCTAAACCACGCCCGCCCCGTAGCTGCCAGTAGTTCCTCATTGCTGATTGGTTAGAACAATTGCGGTTGAAGCCTTGGCAAGGTGGATTCTCACGGTGCATGATCTTGTGTTCTTGCAAATCCACCTGCATCGCAAGCTAATAAACTTTACAAAAAGAACACAGATCCCTTTTGAAGATTTTGCCTTCTCGAGTGTCTTTCAAATCATCTTTAGATAGAGAAATGTTTAATTTTATGGCTTTTAGAACCCATTATTTGGGGTTTACTCTGTCTGAGAGAAGATATGCAGTCATCTGAGACTCAAAGTGTATTTTCCTCTGTCAGGTGGTAATTCAGAGAAAAACTACTTTAATTAGATAACAGGCCTCTGTATTTCAGATTTGCACTTTGCCAGCAGTTTGTCAATTACTGCTTGTGGTTTCATAGTGCCAGTCAGTCTTTGTCTGGGCGCTCGAGCCTCCTCCTCACCGCGCTGCAGAGCCGTGTTATTGTACTTAAACAAATCAATTCTGTTGCAGTTGAGCTTTTTTTCCTCCATCCCCCGTCATTATGAACTGTTTGCAGTGCAGAGCACATTGATTTTTCACAGCCCTGGAAAAGCTGTTGATGAATAGCACAGAGGTATCTGGGGAGAATCTGGCTTTAAAAAGGAGGCACCCAGCGTCAACCCCTCCTCCTCTCCCGACCCATTGAGCCCCCAGCGCTCCTGCACTTTCTCTTTTCAGAGAGCGGTACTTCCAACAGGGGAGAAATGCTGCCTGAAAAATCTTCCAATGATTAAAAAAAAAAAGAAGGATTAAAAAAAAAAGTGCAAGTGCACAAGGGACCGCCTTCTCCTGCTGAATGTGAAAATACACCTTGTGGTTAGACAGTTTTTATATTTGGAGCATTAGCCTTGTCCTGTCAACCAAAGCGTGAGCTCAGGAGGGGCCAGAGGAGCTCCGGTTGGGGATAGAAATGGCTAGCATGCTGTGTCACTATGCAGACGGCTGATGAAAACGATACTCTTAACAGGATTCAGCGATAGACTTGAAGGTGGACAGGATAAAGGAGCAGAAGGGCGGGATAGAAAGGATAAAGGAGGAGAAGGGCGGGAAAGAAATGGCGCTTGTCACGTACTTATACACTCCATATGTATTCACAAAGCAAGAGCAAACACCTTCAAGGCATATTTGTTGTTAAGGTCCTTCGACCATCTCAGTGAGCTCCTTGAAGTTCAGCATTTTCAGAGTGAAAAAAAACTCGATAGCGCCCTCTTTGAACAAAGGAGAGGGCTTAAAGAAAAGTTGAATGCCACACAACCCCCTCTCCCCTGAACTGAGACCCTTCATGCAGGGTTTAGGACCTCCAAATTTGACTTTTTTCTTCACATTTAAGGTCTTCTGGAACTACAAAATAAAGTTTCAGCACTCGTTGCCACTCATTTGAGCACTGAAATTCCTGAAAATGTAAATATTCAAAGTGCTGTTCCCGTCCGATGCCATCAGAGCGAAGCGTGATATATGGAACGATAACGCATGCTACAATCCAGCCTATGTATTCTATGCTAATAATTACATCTACTCACTATGATTAATTCACAACGGAAAATTAAGTCTCTGTACTGAGTTGCTTGGGCGACCATAGATAAGAGATGATTATTTACTGGGTGAGATAAATCAAATTTTCTCTTCATTTCAAATCATGATTTAAAATGTGGTTACATTTTAGTGCTGTATTATATTCAGGGTTATTTTGTTAAGATCTTAACTGGCCTATATTTAATGTTTTTTTTGAGCTCAAGTAAAAAACGTGGTCATGTTCAAGGATCTGAATGGCACTGCACCAGCCCTGCCAGCCCAGGCTAAGTGCAGAACTACAGTGAAGGCCTCTCTTAATAGGCTTATCTGTCAATCGGGAGTGAATTGTAGCTGTGCCACGGCAGTGAACCTACTCTGCGGTGGATGTTTATGATACCACACTGATCATGTGAAGTATCGGTTGCTCTTTTGATTCGTCCTTCATGTGCAGGAGAGCGTGAAGGAGCTTATCCGTGCAGGGAAGACGTGTAGCACGTTAAGCAAGGCGCAGATGGAAGCCACTCAGAGCCCGTGGGCTTGATTTTCAGGCAACAAGAAAATGCAAATGTAATAATTCAGTGTTTGGAGATTGGTGGATAATGCAGCGGTGATTGATGTTTTTTTTCTGTTTTGTTTTGTTTTTTCTTGTGTCTCTCAGGGGCAGAAGACGTGAGGCGCTGAAGTGTTTCTCCTCCTGGTGTGTGAATGGGTGGGGGGGTCCTTCGAGGAGAAGAATCAAGGATTGAAGTCAACACAGGTGAGTCTTTTTTGTTTTTTCTTATAAGCATGTGATGGGACCTGCAGAGCCCAGCAGGTGTCAGGGCTAAATTTTGTTTTAAGTCGTGTGCACAAATTGGAAATTTATGCTCTGAAACTAGTGTACTAGTAGACACTGAAGGTACAGGTTGTTGTGGCCACTCAGCAGCTTTAGCATTGAGGCGCTCTACTCATTAATTTGTACTTTTGATTCTGCATTTGGCAGCTAACAGTTGTGTGCGAATAGCTTACAACTGTTGTTACATTACCAACCAAGCTAATGAGTTTGCTTACCTATAGTTAGCAAGCTAGCTAGCTCAGAAAGTATCGATAACTCTGTTTTGATTCATATTCCTAAGAACAAAAGGCCCTGAGGGAGGAAAGGGGACAGCAGAGAGAAGATGGACACAAGCTTGGAGGAGCTCTACCATGTCCCCGGCTTGTTAATGTGTTAGCCTGAGCTTGCCAGCTACACTTCACCAACTAGTAGTGAGAGTAGTCATGTCTAGCACAGGTGACAAAAACATTGATTAACTTTAGGTCCTGTAAATTCGAACTGAATCATTTGAGAGCAAAAATTAGCTTTTAATGTGCACAAATGAGTAGTTTTTTCTAATCCCTGAGACTTTCCGGCCTCTGTAAGGACCCTCTTAGTTGCCTGATATGTTGCTTTGCCTGAAATATCCCTGGGAAAAGATGTTATGTCACAACTGGAATGAAAACAAAGCTTGTTACTGGAAGCAGATATCTGCCTCCCCTGTCACTACAGTGATTTAAAGACTACAACTTTGTTTGCTCGGACATGCTCTGTCCTCCGCTGGGCTCGAGTGTCTCTGGTAAACATTGGATGGCAGCAGTTCGTGTGTGGCCGGCGTCCGCTCACCTCGCGGAGCATGTTGATTTCATTAGGAGCTCCTGGGGGGGGGGCTCTGAATAACAAAGTGCTGAGATGTTGTGCCTGTTTATGTTTTTTGCCAACATCCAGGTCCTTATGTAGTCTGACGAATGTGTACACACACAGAAGGTCATGAAGATCCACTTCACCAGCAAGCCACCAGCCACCCTTATGCAATATGTAGCTCTGCGTATGTTCCACTAAAAGGGAGAATTATGTTGTTGAAAGGGAATGTAATTGGTTCGTCCACTGTATTATACAATACAGCTATGGCTTCATGGATTAGGAATTGGGACATCCAGCACACACACACACACACACGCACACACACAGAATAGATAAGAGTGGTTAATCTTGATTAGAGCAGTGTGAATGCAGAGAAATACGGTGCCCTGACAAACATCTGCCCGCCACACAGCTGAGTGGGATAAACCAAAGTGATTATTGTGGAAATGTCAGGCGAGGTAGACAGTGAGAGCAAGTGAAACGAGGGGGGATATGACATGAACAGGGGCCATGACATGAGTGCTTCACAGTCGGCTCTCTCTCTCTCTCTCGCTCTCTCTCGCTGACAGATTTTTTCACTCTCTGTCGATGTAAGGTTGCCTCTGTGGAGGGAAAATCTGGCTGGGTTTGATGGAAAGGCTGCAGTCAAACGAAATAGCAACAGCCTCAAATAGAGAAGTGTGATCTGTGAGGCTGATGGCCAAATACAATCTCCAGCAATGAAATGTGTCTTTCCTTCTTCGTGATTAATCTGTTTTCGTCGGAAAACAGTAAAACAATGCCCATCGCTGGTTTGTAGAGCTCAATGTGACATCTTCAGATTGCTTGTTTTGTCTGAGCAACACTCCGAAACCGAAAGATATTGAGTTTCCAGTGATATGAAATAGATAGAAACAGCAAACGTTCACGTTGGAGAAACTGGAACCAGTGAAACCCTGCCGATTTCCGCTGGATAATTTGGTGTTTTATGTCAGTGGACTAAATGACTAGTTCTTTTAACACTAAGCAGTGTTGGCTCTCAGTTTCATATCAGCTGGTTGATGTCTGAAGGTTGCCAGGTTGGTCTTTGTCTCCGTTGAGCCCTAATGAATAATTGCTTTCCTCTGTGAAATGTGAGGGGTGCAGACATTCTGTTAACCTCGCTGAAGGAAGAAAAAAAAAAGGGGGGGAGGAGAAAAAAAAATCCCCTTCCTGTCAGTGGTCTGTCTTTCTCTCTGTTCTTGTGAGATCTGGAACTGATAAGTGTGAGGCCTCTGGTAACTGAACAGGAAGGATAGAGGGCCTGGCCCTGGAGCCCCTGCCTCTGCACACATGTCCACCTCCCCCTGCAAACAAAGACAGCAGAGCCTCCCACTTCAAGTTTCAAAAATATTTAAGCCTATTAGAAGGATTATCATCACTTGTTGGAGCGAACTCTTATTCTTAAGAGTTTTCTGTTGAGTATAATAACAGGGAGGCATTTTGATTAAATAGACCTCGGCTAAATTAATGCTTTGCAGCGGCTTCACACCCAGGCACGATCACAACTCCCTTGTTCCACTGACCAGTCAAGTAGAAGTGCTTTATTAAACAAGCGCACGGCCGAGCAGTGAGTTTAACATTCAACCCGAACACCCAGAGGTCTGAATGACAAGCTGTTAAACCGATAACCGTGATGGAGCGGCTGCAGTGGCTACGCGGAGATGTTTCCTGAAGCGGGTGCTTTAAGGGGAAAGACACCACAAACAAAATGTAACAGAGTGAACTCTGACACTCATACCGTGTGTGACATTTGTGAATAAGCTGTTGGTTGAAAGATCAGTTTTGTGAGTTAACTTTTTACCATTACAACAAAAAGTTGTGAGGAACTATTTTGGTGAACTTGCTGTGCCAACAGAACAGCCAGGACAACATTTGTGAAGTATTTACTGCATGAAAACAGAAATTACAGACAGGCTATCTGTAACTTCAGGGTTATAAACAACAGATTGCCCAAAGTTAGTGGAAGATAAAAGCGCCTGGAGAGGAAAAAGAAGATCTGTAATCTTTGTAATGATAATAGTCTCGTGCAGGACTATGATTCTTTCAAATGTCATCAGAGTTAAATCAGGAAGTGTTTGCCTAAGTACTATTTAACCCATCCATTCATGTTTATTTTGCTATTACAGTCACATAAGCCAGAAGTTATATGTAAACTAGATGCTTTCTTTAAGAATGTCGTACATTAATTTGTGTAATTTAGGCTTCGTTATGGCATTATTTTGTCACTGTTTGCACTCCGTACCGTGTTAATGCAGTCTTTGCTTAATAAATCAGAGTAAGCCATTGGGAGGGTGTTACCTTACATTTCTGGGCCATTCTCTGCTGGTGCATTTTATTCCTGTAAATAACAGGCCAATCACACACGACGTGACCTGATACCAGGCTGCTTTCAGTGCAGAGTGATAGAAGATGTTTTTGTCCTTACACAAACCATCAGTTCCAACAGTATAGTGTAAAACTGTTTTGCTTACCCCATCATCCAGAAGAACGGTCCTCTGTTCCTAAACAAACAGTAGTTTCAGTAAGTAAGGTGCAGAGCAGCCACGAAACACGTCGCAGGTTCAGTATGGGTTTTCACTGCACTCATTACCAGCAGCTGGATGAGATCAAATTCAGTTTGAGAGTGTCCAAAAACATCCTGACAACGCAGAAACTTACTTAAATAGATGACAGTCCCTCAAATACAATGCACTTTGTCAACCCCGTGAGATGAATTGACATACTCGTATCGATAGCAGTGAACAGCTATCCAAGGATTGTGCCCTTGAAGCTTTTGTGTCATCATGACAGAGAGGCTATTTACTCAAAGGTTCAGTATTGATGTGTAGCAGATGAGTGCAAATATGAGTTTCCCATACACTACTGGGTGAGTAACTGGACCAGGTTGTCTTCTCGCAACCATCCGTGTTGGCTTTTCCTCTGTACTTAATGCTCACGTGGAATTTCCCTCTGATCCCGTCTTGTTCTCTTCACCTTTACTTGAAAAGCAACTTTGGGAATCAAGTACATTTCTTTTTCAGGCCTGAGACTGTGGCGGAGATGTTCGGGGATGGTATCCTTCTCATGAAAAAGTGCGAGATAACGTTCCAGGGTGACAGCTGAATTATTAGCCCATTAGTCACCGGAGAGAGAAAGAGGTGGATGAACATGGCACCCGTCAAGAAAGTGCCTCTTTTTTGCAGATAGCCTCCTCTAAATGCTGCACAGGAATCTTGTAAGTCTCTCCCACTGATGTAGGAGCTGGAGGGCCGGGGTCAGGGTGCAGACCTGGAGCTATCCCGGTGCTCTGCTGCTGCTGCTGCTGCTGCTGCTGATGATGATGACCCGGCCGCCTGTCCAAGGAACAGAGCAGCACAACACAGAGGCAGAACTCAGTGTACTAGACTAAAAATAGACATGGTGTCAACCCCGCTTTCCCATAGACACATACAAATGCAGACGTGCTCACGCCTGCTCGCGCACCCCGTACCAATGTGGGCACATGTCTTCAGAGGCGATCGCAACCGCTGGTGATTCTCAGTGACATGCCAGAACACGTTTGATTGACAGGGTGACTGCGGCGGTACAAAGTGTGTGTGTGTTCGGGACAGATGTTCTCCGCAGCCCGCTCAGATGGTCTGAGCCGACGTACAGCGGGAGGAAGCCATTAAGCAACACTTGGCTCCGAGATGAACCTACCCACTGCTCCGTGACCCTGTTGAATCTCCGAGCCTCCTTTACATCTCGTGTGTCTTTGTACGTGCTATCTGCCCGGCTGTTCTCAAACGAAGGCGCTGCAGAGAAAACGCCGAGCGTTGAACAAATGGCGTAGCGCTCGCTGCTTCCTTTGATGCAAAATTAAACCTGATATCCCTTTGACATGCCTTCCACGGATAACTTGTCAATTTCCTGCTCATGATGAATAGCCTGAATAAGCTACGCTTCACAAGCCAACAAATTAATTAATGGCATGGCGTAATATGTTTTAAGAACACTTGGCATTGAGATGCTGTTGGCTTGTGAATGGTCTACCTTGATGCTGATTCCTGAAATACGGCCGCATTAACGAGCCTTTCTTCTGCCGCATGCTGCCATATTATTGCAATTGTCTTTGTCAGTGAACACTGTTACTGTGGTCTCATTAGGTTGGTACATGCTTATTGTAGAATATAACCAAACAGGCTTGACTTGGCTCCTTTCTAATGAAATGATGATAGTGGCAGCTTTGCACGGCCTTGAATTAGCCCATCAGCTGATCTGACTGTCATTCAAGTGGCCCAGTTTAAAGATGTATTTACAGCAGGAGGACACATATAAGCCCTGACCCTAGTTGCCATAGCTGAAGTTCACCAAGTTAATGTGTCTTTTGAAGTGACATTACACTTCCTTTCGACTGTTTTTCAGATCACTACATTTGTTTGACAATTACTTGTTGCTTTTCAGATTTCAGCATTTTTACACAAATAGTCAGCAGTATGTGAAGCAGTTACAGCAGTAAAAATCATTACTCTTATAACAACAAAATGCAACCTGAGAACAATCAAGCTCTTTGTGGTGAACCAACACAGAATTATCACCTGAATCTGCAGCTCTACTCATCTTTATGGAGTTGGTGGAGACCAAAAACAGAGTTAAAAGAGGATGAATATTGGACTGTCATTCATCATGTGGACACAAACACAACTTCAAAGGAATTGTTCGTAACTGCTGGATGTGCAAATAAGAAACTGCTTGCTAAGAAGTTCATTATATCAGTCCTAAAAGATGGCAGCGCTACACCACCTGTGCTGTTTCCAGTCTTACCGCTAAGCTAATCTAATTTCCTTCTGGCCCCAGCTTCACACTGAACAGCCTGACATGAGAGTAAGAGTATTTCCCAAGCTGTCAAACTACTTTTTTTTTTTTTTTAAAGTTAGCAGCAAATACTTGTGAATTTGAGAAGAATTTTGCATGTCAAACATTCGCTTATGATTGAGTACTTTTACTGATCCACAGCTCTTAGATATTTAACCAAGAAAAGGAGATATTTGAGTATTTACAGATATACAGCACTTTGTCACTTTAAAAACAGCAAAATTAAGAATTTGTTTTTCTGGTTCTTTCAAAGGCTTTGATATGAAATATGGTGTATATTACCAGTTTATCTCTTCAAACTCTGGAGCACGATTGACATACAATGAAGTCAGATCTTTTCAAAAGCTCAGGAATTCATGGCAGACGGGCTGATAGTCATCAATTTCAGACTTGTTTGGTAATTTTTGGGATCAAAGGCGATGATGAGGATGATGATACTGATGCTAATCCCACTGAAGGGGATGATTGAGTCATCAAGGCAAAACAGCTGTCTTATGTGCCGCCCCCCCCCCCAACACACACACTCACACACACACACACACACACACACACACATACTAATGGCTGATGATGACGGTAGCAGAGTGTAAGTGAGTGCAATTGACAGCGAGTTTGAGCTTCCTCAGGGAGGAGGGAGAAAGGCTGAGTCTGAGCAGAGGGAAGCAGGCAGCAGGGTGGCCATGAAACATTCATGCACCTGGGGACTCTTTGCATAAGGAGAGCAAGCTGAGCCAGTAATGAAGTAAAGAGCAGAAGACTTTTAATGGCTCTGTTTGTCCTTTTATGAGATTAGCTTTAGTCTGCCTTCTTATATGAATTGCGTTAAAAGCCTAATTGCATACAGTGATTTAGTGATTTGTACTCGCACAAAAGGCACTGCCTGCTGCTGTGCCCTGTAGAAAATATTATTTACATCTGGAATAATCTAATTGTGCTTGGCTACAAGATAATTGGTACCACAGGTGCGCGGCTGGTTCTAGCTGAAAGCTGGACAGCAGAAGGTGAGTTATTCCCAGCCCTCGGCCCCTCTGCCGCGGACTGTTGACATGACAACAGAGCACCAAATGTGGACATCCCCAGCTGTGCCGTTGGAACAGTTGTCCCTCCTAAACTCGTCCCGCTCAGCGGCTGCGAGCTCGCGCAGGGACAGAAAAAGGCGAGAGGAGGAGCAGAGGAATGGCGAGATGAAGAGCAGAAGACGGGAGAAGTAATATTTAGACAGCTGCACGTGCACTTCGGCGTATCGCTGACAGTGGGAGGGGGTAGAAGCGGGGGGGACATTTCGGCGTCCTCAGCTGGGCCTCAGACAAACTGCAGTATTGATGTCACTGCGCCGTCCTGACTGTAAATCAGTCGCAGTCATCCATAGATTTACAAACACCTGCTCCCTCAATCCTATATCGTGGCCGTATATTATCCATGTAAACTGAGTAAAAAACATGTTTTTAAGCTGATCCATGACGTGAAAGCTATCTGAGAGCTCATTGTCAGCGTCCTCGTCCTCAGCCCTGACTGGCGTGGCGCGGTACAGTAACGATGGTTGTGCGAGACAGCTGGTCACATGTCTACGGTCCTGTGCTAGACTGGCCCTGTGCCTTGAGGTGGTGGATGGCAGCTGACTGCTCTGATTCACTGGGAACTTGACTTGTGCGTTGTGCGCCTCACAATGGACTGAGTCATGGGGAGTACACGCCGAGCTTGTTCAGTGTCCATCTCTCAGACGTTTTACTGGAACATTCTGTTTGACTCCTTTGTGGCCTCTGTGTTTTGATGGAGACAGTGGTCTTTTCTTATGACTGTGTATTTTTCTTGCATTGTTCCCTCTTTCATGGGAATGGTTAGTTTCCCTCCTTTCCCTCCTCACACTGGCCTTCTTGTTGCTGCTAGCTCTCACACTGCTGTCCTGGAGAGGATGTGGACTCTTACATGGAGGCGTTTAAGTGGAAGTATGACATGTGCACACAAATAACCAACCCATTCCCCTTCAACCTGTAGGATTTGCTCGTGATCCCTCACTGGCTTCCCAGCGAACGCTCCCAGTTGCGTTAGGCCGCATTTAGAGAGATGAAATTTGAACCAGTCCATTTTTAAAGCTTATCAGATGCCAAAACAGTGGCACAGCATTAATACTGTATATAATACTGCATAAGAGTGCTGCAGAGTTTGTTCATTTACATATTGTAATGTTTGAAGACGTCACCAGTAACATTTTAAAACACGTCATAACAGAGATAATAAGTAGTAAATATCAAGATCACCACATTAAAAAACCCCTGTAGAATTTCAGCCATGCCACCGCTAATGGCGCGACAGCTCACAGTTACCACACAGTCAGGCAGCATGTTTTTCAGCTCCTGTTTTCCAGGTAGTCAGCAGTCAGAAGCACCGACTGCTATCACAGCAAGCAATGGAAATATTTGTCACTGTAAATAGAGCTCAAAGAAATGCTGACACGTCTCAGCCTCCAACACAGTTTGTGGCTCAAATCGAATCTGAGCAACAGAATTAAAATCAGATTGATCACTGAAAGCTACCAGGCTCACCGGCCACGGGAAAACATTTCCTGCGATGGGGTGCCACGGTTTCAAAAAGTCTGGGAATGACTGCCGGTGTTAACAGCCTGTGGCACTGGCAGCCATTTCTCCTGCAATGTCAGTATTTGTAAAAAGAACGCATAATGATAGAAGGGTGTGCTCTTTCAGTGGTTAATGTTTTCATTACAGTTTGTGCTTCCCTGCTTCTTTTTGAAACTGTTTTCTATTTCACGGCTCTCTATTTAGCCACGTGTGCACCATTCAGTCACCGGTTGTCTTTGTGCTCTTCAATAATACCGCTATGCTTGGCGACAGCATTCAGAAACCCGACATTAAATCTCTACCTGCGGTCACTCTCAGTCCCCTATCACATAATAACATGTGCAACATCCGCACAGCAGCCGCTAATTGCTGCTGGATATTAGAGCGAGGTCTCTTAAGACACTGACCTTGCTTTGGCCAATCATAACAGAGCGTGTTACCGGGTTGAGCTGTGATCAGAAGAGCCCCCGCAGCACGAACAGGAGGAATTAATTATTCAGACTGGCTGCTCGCACGTTTTGCTGGACACCACATTTAATGACATCTATAATGACATCTTTGTGAGAGATTAATGGTGATGTGGGGCCATCAAAGCAGAAAATGCACAAAAGTCCAGCCAGACAGCTCTCTGCGTGCCAGGTACAAACACAAAGGAAGCGGTGGGTGCGAGCATTTTATCCAGATTTTTTTTGCCCTGAAATTCATCACTTTGGATCTTACACATCTTTATGCCTCGTCTCTCGTTCTGTGCAGTTTGGAAAACTCTGCCTCACGCTGACACGCGTGAACCTATGGTAATGACATTTGCTTAAATATTTAGTATACGAGGAAATGAAGAGGTAAGAGATTAAAGCCTTTCCTCACAATATTTACATCTCTGCCACCGCTGTTTAGCTTCTCCAGCTCGAGGAAAAGGCTGAGTTCTATAATGATCAGTAGTCTGGTTTCCACTGACCTTTTCGAGACAAGACGGCACTTCGATGGGCTGAAAATGTTTTCGTGTTACTTAGGAAAGGGGGAATTTTTGACTCGGTGTTCTCTTGATCATGGATGACAGCTCCAGCACAGTGATCCCTCAGCTGACAAAGAAACGAGCTATTAAAAAAGGTTGGAAACTTGAGTCGGTGTTAACGGTCCAGACATGTTTGTAGTCTCGCTCATTGTGTGTGTAAATCAGTATAAAGTCTAATGAATCTTCAAAAGTCAAAATCACTTTATAGAGTAATAATATACAGAAAGTATGTACATATTGATGCATTGGTATTAGGGGTGGGTGTTATACCCGTTTTGTCACCAGTGTCACAGTCTGCCCCGACAAGGATTTCGCCGTATCGTCATTATGGTGACCATTTTGCTTCGGCCTGCTTTGAGGTCCAATACAAAGCAGAATTAGCTTTAAAGCCGAAACTCAAAATTAGAACCTCTAAGTTTTGCCATTTTTATGTAGATTACTGTTCATTTTGCTGGTTAGCCTGTTGAATTTGACATTAGCACGCTGCAGCCAATGTGGCTATTGGCATATACCGTCGACCCGCACGCTGGAACGTTGAGGGACCGTCAAGAGACACTGTGCGATCATTCAGCCTCATTTGAAGCTTGGATGTGGGAAACTGTCTGTTAACGCTGCTTTTTGTGCAGAGCCAGACCCTAACATTATCTTCACACTTCATACTACAGCGCAAGCTCAGCTGGTTTTGTTGTTACAGGAAAGCCTCCTCTGCTGCGTGCCTCTTGGGTATGTGTGTCTGTTGATACTGTATGTAAATGCGCTTGATAGACATGCCCTGTGGTGCACTGACTGTCATATTTATACCATATGCTTTGGGTTTTCTGCCAAATAAATGCTGTTGAGATGCCTAAACCTGCCCCTTGTCTAACTCTGAGCATGAGTCACGTTATATTTACAAATTAGTCTGTAATATGGGGCAGGTTACTCCTTCCAAAACACATGTTGGCCTCATCCTCATTCCTATTTGGAGCCAGTAAACATCATTTCTTCTTTCTTCAGGTAGGCTCCCCTCCAATGCCAATAGAGTGAAAAGAGGTAGAGTGATGTATTGAGTGGATTATCACCTTTATTTTTGTAATACGGTGATTTAATACCGTGAAAAACAAACACACCAAGAAATACTGTGATTTAATGTTAGGTCTTATAACCCCCCCACCCCACCCCTAATTGATATATAAGAGGCGTGTAGCAAGAATGTAGGTTAGTAAAGAAAAAGTGTCAACCGATGCACCTCTCCCAGCTTTCATGTGTATTTGCTGTAAATAGTGCTTAGCAACAGCAAGGTTACTGACTCCGGTTGCATCTGCATTATGCTAATGTGATGAGCGCGGGAAGCCGATGGAGGCTAGTTGCAGTGGATCGCTACGGGGACACAAACGCAGGCGTCATCATGCGAATTAGCAGGATGGCTGATCGCTCAAAAAAAAAAAAAGTTTTAATCAGACGTAAGCAGCCAAAGCGACCACACCTCCAGTGACAGATTACATTCAGATGTTGACTCCTGCCTTGATATTTCTACGGCTCTTATCGCGAGCCCCGCCCCCCCCCCCCCCCCCCGAGCAAACATGCAAACAATCTGGCCTGTGTGTTTCCAGTCACATGATGGGCCTGAAGTTCTGGAAAGTCAGCCTGTCTGTCTCGGTATTTCCTGAGGCTTCATAAACATACATACAGACTTTCTCTCTCTGTCTCTCTCTCACACTATTCTTTTTAAGCAGCCAATGAGAATAATATACTGATCATCTTTATTTGTACTATAGGGCAGGTGTTTTATAGGGCAGAGGCAAAGTAAAACCTGTCACCATGAAACATAAAATGAGCATGTTAATACAGCTTCTGTTAGTCTCTAACTCTTCGTTATTGCTACTGTCTTGGCCAAAGAAGGCTTTCACGATCAAGTAAAATAAACACAGCATTCATAAGTTATTAGCTCCATTTTTGAGTCTTTTTTTCCTCCAAAATAAAACTCATCTGGTAAAAATATGTTGCTGTTAGTGGAATAACTGTGAATCTGCCTCTAACTTGTGGCTACTCCAGACTCAGAATAGAAAAGAAAAACAGAAGGAAGTGTGACTTTATTTTGCACTTCTCCTTTTTTTTTTTTTGTATCTTCTCATACTCCTCAAGAAATACTTTTACAATATATAAAGGTGGATTAAAGCTCTAAACTGTACACCCAATACGTTAAGCTTCAACTGTACGTCCATAGAATGCAATTTAATCCACTTCTTATGCGTTTAGCTTGCTAAAAAGCTCCATCACTGAAGCTATTAATGGATGCTGTTTGTGTGCGAGTATGATTATTGTGGTGGACTTTGCCAGAGGATGGCCATGCATTAAATCATTATTCGATTTAACCAGTTGAAATGTGTGTGTTCGTGTGTGTGTGTGTGTGTGTGTGTGTGTGTGTGTGCGCGCGCACTGGTTCATCTAATTGATCTGGAGTGTTAAAGTGCAGGGTTCAATGAATACTCTAATCAAAACCTTGGAGGCTGCTGCTAAACGGTAAAGAATGATTTAATGTGTCTCTGGCTTTTGTTTTTTAAGCTCGCAGCTTTAAGTGGATTCTTCTATGTGTTCTAGCTCTGCACTGTAGTCTGCGGAGGGAGTTAATATACAAACTGTTAAGACAAATGTTTGTGTCTAAAGCTGTCGAGTTGGAATAAAATTAAACAAACTGAAATCACAGGCTCACATTTCAACCTCCAGATGCATTGCGTGCTGTCAGTAACTCTTGCCGCTAATCTCCTTTTTTACCCGTTTAGCTGCCATCTAACACAATTTCATGGTGTTGATGCACAATCTAAAAATTCAATAGCAGAGCATGTATGCTGGGATTATAATTTGGAGTCTCTGTGGGGGATGTAGGTCAACTGAAAGGCTCTATTTCCTCAAATATTGTAATCCCCATTTGTTCTGCTTTTTCACCAGAAACACAGCTTTGAGGTCTTTGTCAGACCACAATGCCCTGGGCAGGACAGTGGCTCTTAATGCTGCTGTCTTGTTTCCAGATGATTTCTCTGCTCGAGCGCCCCTTAGCTTTTTTTTTTTTTGGTCATTTCCAAATAATTTTGAAATTGCTAGCTTCACCTTATCTTGGCCCTTTTTCCGAACAGGTCGGACCAAACACTGGAAAGCACAGCCTCAGTATCTCTTGTTTTCTTTTACATCCAGCTTGAACTTTCACTCCCTGGGTCGTCCAGTGCAGGAACCAACCCAGGTCATGTTTATGGTTGAACTGGTCAACGGGGTCAGCAGGATATACCCGTTTAACCTTGCCGGAGACCTGCACGGCTCAGAGAAAGGAAGTCATTCATTTGGTCTTGAGAGATAAAGCATGATTGAACAGTTTAGTCTGTCTGCCTTTTCATTGACCGAAAAAAAAAAAAGATTTCTCCATCACTTTCTCAAACGGTTCCACTAATTCGCCGTATTAACGGCCACACTCAGCCAAAGTAATTTCGTGCCTGTTTCTCTGGGCTAGAGGAATAGTTTTGTCAAACCATGCATGAACATAAAAAATTGATTTGTTTATATATCATTTCAGTATAATGGGTTTTTGCCCTGATTCAGTGACAAAACCTGATTTACCTTGCAGGAGAAAAAAGGGGGGGAAGGATTAGTCTACTCGCTGGCCTGTTCATATTCTGCTCCTGTGTTGTATAAACCTGATAACAAGTATGGCACAAGACAAGGCTGTCCATTGTGGAAAGAGCTTTTTTCAACAAAAGTCATTATGCTGGATCAATGCTCCCCAGAGAAACAGCAGGCTCAGACGCCACACACAGAGATGGAGGAGTGCGTCAAAATATGTAACAGCCCTAGGCTTCTTTTTGACGGTTCAGCAGGCCAAGGTACATACCACACACCTGCAATTATGAGGATGTTTTTATTCCGCTCGCAGAATGCCTCTAATGTCCATCCTGCCTTTCTGAAAACTGACACGCAACATTAAAGTGACATGAAATTGTTTGTGCATCCACTTAAACATGTTTTCACACTTAACTCTAGTAGCTATGCACATAGGTTATACTCCTACATGCCTACAGGACCATACAATGGAATAATTTAAAGCATTAATTATAAAAAAAAAAAATTCAACAGCATGATATTTTTCCAGAAACAATGTCAGGGTGGCAGAAATTCCCAAGATGAGTAGAGCAAAACCTGAGCGAATTAAAACCGTGACTGTTGCATTGTGGGTGACATAGGCGCCAGGTTTTGACAAGGGAGAAGAATGCGTGGAATAAAAAAGACAAGATCTCCAGTTCTGCTGCATCAATTCTGATCCTTTTTATTTCACGCTGTCCATCATGGGTCTGACAGTGTTACAGGAGTGCAATGCTAAATTGGTGGAGTGCTCTTTTAAGTTACTATGGGGCTTCAGCAGTGTGAGTCGGACAAATCAAATGGACATCTTCCAATGCCAAAGTCTTTCTAGTACAAAATTCCCTCTGCTGCAGCTCAGCTAGGAGACATCGTCTGGGGAGAAACGAAAAGGGGAATATTCAACTGAAAAGGCTGTAAACTCAGAAAATACTCACATGATTTGTCCAAGCCTCATATTTGCTGCTGCTGAACTTTGCACTTTTGCAGGAAAACTGTGGATTTTGTCCTGTTACTTCCATTGGAGACACGCTGTCCTCCACAGTATGAACAGAAGAAATGACTACAGCAGCTCTTTCAGTGCACATACAGCATGTCAGTAATGTTGGGAGAAAAATGTAAATATAGCCTTTAAGTGAGAAAACATGTTTTTTTTGTGTGTAATTTGGGGGATCTGACACTTAAAGATAGTGAAGCATCACATCAGGAAATGAATGCGCATGTACTCTAGTGTCCTCCATTCATTAAACCATGTCTGCCGGTCTGTCTTTGTCATCAGCCTGCAGCCTGTCTGGGCAGTTCCACATGACAGCGGCATGTGTATGTATGGACAGCACATTTAGCCTCTCTGTCTTCTCTGTCTCATCTTGAATGTTTATACCCGCGGGTCAAATAACATCTCATTTAGAAAATAAAGTCGGAAGGTTGTGTCGGGGGAATTAAGTATTTCCTGGTAATAGAGCAGGATGCTCTGGAAAGACTCTATCTGTCTGCATGAGTGTGTGCTGCATGGAGCTGTGTGGTGATGGATCTGCTGGAGGGGGTTGTAGAGGCAAGTTGGGGAGAGCAGGAGAGGCGGTGGGGTGGGGGGGGTCGGAGGTTCCGTAAATAGCCCACCCTGCGTTAAGAAGCGGCATGCCGGGGCTGCGCTCCGTGCAGTCCTGACCTCACCGACCAAGCCGCCGCTCACATTTCCTCACAGTGCGGGAGGCTGTGGAAGTCAGCGCTGACTGTTTCTCCACTTTATCCAGGTCAGATCTGATCTACTCTCACTAGTAAAGCACTGACGCTCGTGACCCCGCTGCCCCCCTCACTGCCAGCCAGTGTCAAAATAACACAAGCAGCTCTGCGGAGGGCCTCCGCTGCCTCTGCCTGCTGTTATGAAATCACTCTGCCCTCATTTGTGTTTCTAAATATCTACACTCGGGTACATTTTCAGATCAAAACAAAGCGTCGGCTCGACTTGATTCCCGTATTCCTCCACATTAAGCTGTTAAAAGAGAGTTTGCCTCGCAGCGTATGTGCAGTGGATATATGTGTGTGCTTGGAAGTAGGTCATTGATTTGGAACTTGGACACTGATTATGTGCTGGCCTAGAAATGAGCTATAATCGGTGTCTCTCATACCAAAACAGCTTTTCATAAGTGGCAGTTATTTCAAGGTCAGGACAACAGTTGTGTCTCAGTGCTGCGCATACATACAGACTTTATTTATCTTTTTTTCTCAGTTTCAACAGATTGCCGTGTCTAGAATCTGTTCAATCTTGTGAGATTGCTCATTTTAGGATACATTACCACTGGGGAAAAAAGACTCTGAATATCGTGTTCATCTCTCTTTATAGCGATGAGAATGTGCCAAATCTGCAGGCATGCCCTGTTCTGTCCTCGATGGGGGTTTGATGTGCTCATTCGGATGCCATTTGAGCCAATAATGTAAATATTCGTGGTCTTTGAACAAGCCAAGGCTTGATCTAATCTGTCTCTTTCCAAACTCTCCTGGAACACGTGTAAAAAGGGAGTTTTCTTCATGACCATGTTGGAGTAAATCTTGCACTCAAAGCTGGGAATTAACTGTCAGCTAGCATCATCACAACTCCCTCTCTCTGCCTCTCTCCATAGCTTGAAGCGAGCGCTGTATTAGCGGTGGATTTTCCTGAAACGCCCTCAGGAAGACGCCTTGATATTGTTTCGTAAATGTAGCTGGATATAGATTCAGCTCTGCTTACAGTATGAGCTGATATTTAGCTTGAAGGACTAGTCGTACTCTCTGAATGGTGGTTGTAGGGGGTCAAAAAGGCATGTTTGTGTACTTCCTGTTCCCTTCCTCGGTCTTGGCTTGTGTGGGTCAAGAACAAACATTGGGAGCGTGCTAGCATGAATGGAGATCTCTTATTTTTAAAGTGGCTGCATTCCCTGGTGTGTTCTTGTGTTGTTGCAGCATCTTTTCATAATGACACCAGGAAGAACTCGAAAGAGCAAATCTGAGTTTGCATATCATCACAGGTTTGCATGAGAGCAGCGTTGCAATCGCTCCTCCTCCCCTCTGCCTGTCCCACATGGAAGATCCTCAGCATGCGCCTGTTTAAATGAGCCCTCGCCATGTTTGCATTTGTTTAGGCAGAGAGGCAGAAACCAACAAGCTGGCACAGACAAAAACCTATCAAAAAATGACATCAGCCGCAACAGCTGCAGGCTGTGGCACTGGGAGGAGAGGAGGGAGAGAAAGAGGGAAAGAGGGAGAGAGAGAGAGAGAGAGAGAGTAGGAGAGAGAGGGAGGAGAACAATTGACCAGAAGCGACACGGGAAAGAGAGGTGACCTGATTGCTCAGCTGGCCAAGAGCACGGGAAGGAAGCAGCAGGAAAGGCTGGTCCCCTCAGTCTGGCCTGGCTCTCTGCTACTTCTGGTGGGTCCCTCTGTGGCCTTCCTCTCCTCCCTTTCCCCCCCCCTGCCTTCCCCTCCTCCTCCTCCTCCCGCCCTCCTTCCCGCACTGCTGCCTGTCACGGCTCACTACATCGGAACACAATGATCAGCTCTCACCTCCTCATGAACACGGGTCATCATGGTAGCCATGCAAAGGCTGGGCCCTTTGTATTAGATAGGGATCACTGATATCTGGGGAGGAGGAGGAGCTGCTGCAGCCAGCTGGAGAAGTCAATATTGTTTTGGTTTTTACTGCACATATATGTAAGGGTGTTTAATTTTTATTATTATATTTATTAGTGATGGCCTCAAGGTTACCAATTTTGCGGCGCTATTAATTTCGTCTTGTCGCACTCGAGGAATTATTGGATGTGTGTGTGTTTATGATTCCTCTCTCCACAAGGAAGCACGTCAAGTACCTCTTTCACAGTTCCTGTAGCTCATAATGTAATTAATTCTAATCGCAATCATCGTAATAGCTTTTCAGATCAAATACCCAAGAGCGGTCCTAACAAAATAATCCATTGCTCTGAAAAACAAACACCCAAACTCTCTCACACACACCCTCGCTCTGTGTTTGGCTTTGGCGTGGAGAGAAGAGCAGTCGGTTGAATGGGGAGGGGGACATCAGAAAACAGAAGGACCTGCACATTTGCATACCTTTTTAGCATGTGGCTGAGGGAGCCTTTATTAAATTCAACCCCCCTCCTGTGGGGTGGGCCCAACCAGTGGAGGAGGGGGAGGGCTGACAGGGAGGCAAAGGAGGGGAGGTCTCATCTTGGAGACAGGAGGCACCATCTGAGCCAGCAGACGAACAATGTTTCCAGACACGAGAACAAGGTGGCAGCAACGGCAAAGTGTTTTTCAGCAGACCGGCACTGTCCCTGTCTGGTCATAGGGGAGGGGAGGGGAGGGGAGGGGGCCATGTCCAGAAACAATCATTAGCCTAAAGAAGAGGGTCTCTTTGGGTGCTGAAATGATTAGCTGATAAATCAATCAGATCAACAGCATTTCTGATGGCCAGTTTATGTCATTCATGAAGCAAAAATGCCCAAAATGTGTTGATTAGAGCCACTCAGATGTGAAAATTTGCTACTTTTCTCTTTTTAAATGATTGTAAATTTTAGATATTTTGGTGTTTGACTGCTTTTTTGGACTAAATAAAGCACTGAAGACATTGCCTCAGGCTCTGGGAAATCATGATGGGCATTTTTTACTAATTTGATCGATGTTATAGCCCAAACGTTATGTTACAGCCCTATAAATCAGCACGTCAGCCCATCCTAAAATGTCTTAGATGACATAAAAGTCTATGATAAATATAGTATGAGAAGACTTCAAAATATGGCAGTCGGTTGATGTGAAAAATCCACCAGCTGCTACAGTATAGGTCTGAAGCTGTTTGCACTCTCTCTCTCATTTATTGTCATTGAGAAATTTGTTTAATTTTGGTGTTTAAAATGTCACAAAAATCAGGCGTCCTTCATGCTGCCCAAAGCCTGCAAAGCTTGTTAGTCCTACTGTAGGAAAACACCTATTAGCAAGTGATTTGATAAGAGCACAGAGATGCTTTGTGTTTGCGTATACCTGTGTGTGTGTGTTTGTGTGTGTGAGATGTATCCGAGGTGAAGTGGGGTAAGCCCAACAAGCTGTAAGTATCTGTTCAAGCAAGCTGAGGCAGCTTGTGGTTGTGCTGTATGTGGGCTGAGATAATGAACCAATGCGGCGAAGTGAGGCTTTTCCCCTGCCTGGAGAGGGATGAGCTGTTAGCACGCTACGCTAGTTAGCCTGTTAGCCCCCCTAATGAGCCTCAACAGCAGCGATGGTTGCAGAATTACAGGTTATCCATGCACAGTTATCACTGATAGCCCTACACCTCTTGCCTTGTGAAAGCAGTTTTAGCTGGATTTTAAAAATTTGCATGCAGATCAGGGTCATTATAGCTTATTTATGACAAGGCAGAATACTTCTCTATTTATTACTTCAAAGCTATAAATAAATATTCCTGTAAATGTACCGTTTTCTTTTTTCAGTTTGATGGTTGTGATTTGTAGGTACAGATGTAAGACGTGAACCCTGCGCCTTTTCAGCGTGTTGCCACATTTGGTTACTTTAGTCATTATTCCTACGCTGAAACAACAGGATCTAACCTTTAAAAAAAGATTCTCTTCTGTTGGAAAACTGATTAAACGATGCACGTAGCTTGCTGGGTAAGAGTCTAATTCTCACAGCTTGCTTGCCATGAAATAGATGAAGAACACGTATTTTTTAAATATAAATCAGTGGAAAACTTGTGAGCTTGAGTCAGTGTTAGCGACTGCTGAGTTTAACCAGCAGGCTTTGCCAACTTTCTAATTCCCATGTCTTCTTTAAGATAACCTGAGGTTCTGATCTCCAAAAAGTTGAGGGGGAACATGGCCGTCAGTGGAAGCAGCATGTGCAACACTTGTGCTAACCAAAAAATACCCTCGCTCTTTGCTGTTTTTGTAAGCCCCACCTTAGCATTTGGCACACCCAAGGCAAAGGGGGGATGGGAGAACAAGTATGAAGTGAAGAAATATCACAGATGTTAGTCTGCATGAACTCCTTCCCCTTTACAGCCTTCCTGCTCAATCTGGCCTCTTTAACCTCCGTTTTTTTTTTTTTTTCTTTTTGGTTTTTTTCCCCACTCTCCCTCCACAAAAGACAAATGACTTCTTCTAACCTAATTTCAGTTGCAGCACGCGAGGGTCTGCCTCGACGCCTGCCGGTCAATAGAGTTTGAGTAGACGCTGTGCAGATTCAAGTCACTCTGGAGCCCAGTTGGCTAGTTGTCTACCCGCAGCATCCTGGCTCCTGACTTTGAGAGGATTTTCCGTGGAAAATTCTGTAAACGTCTTACCTTTTCTCACATTAACTTGCCTCTGTGTCTATGTGTGCGCTTGCTTATTCATGCACGAGGAAGCTTTTTGCACCACATGCTGCAGGGCCAGTTGTCTGTTTGAAGAGTCCAATGGAAACAGCAGGGTTAGGGTTTCAACCTATGCTACAGCTATACTGCGTGTGTCTGGTTTGTGACTGTGACAGGGGTCACAGTTGTGTGACATGCCAAACCCAGTCTGGTGGCGGTGGTGCTGTCACTCACCCGCACGCTCAGCGGATCGACTCGTGCTGTCATCTGCAGCATAATCTCGCTCGCGCTTAATTAGATTAAAGCAAGGAAAACTGTCTTAACCTCATCACAGTCCAGAACGGGACCTGTTGAGATGCTCTGGACCGATAAAGGGCAGGAAGTGGCGGAGTGTCTTTGATTATTCGGCCTTTCTCTATTTCCCTGGGGAAATGTTGCTGCTTCAAGCCTGGCAAAATCTTTGCCATGACCAGGAGGGACCTTTGATTGGTTCCTGATGTGTGGACAGCCGTCGTGTCTCAGAGGGCCCACAGCAATTTATCCAGAGGATATTAAATGACCTAATGGCCATATTATTTGCACAGAACTAACCTGAAGGAATCTCTGTGCGTTAGGTAAGGTGTTGAGATATCCAGCCACTGTTCTGCCTCAGTGTTCACATGTCTGAGATGTGATTTACTGTACTGTGAAGGTGCATGTATTCAGTTTTCAAGCAGACATTTCTCTGAGCTGGATGCTTTCCCCTTTTTTTTTTTTACCAGGATTTTAATCAAACGATCTCTCACGCTAACACACAAGCGTGGACGAGCTGGTGCGATTTTGTCGTCAGGATGTAATAGAGGCCAGAGAAGCATTGTAGTAAAAACTGTAGTGCATTGACGCTGGCCTCTTTCAGCTCTCCTTCTCTTCCCCCAACAGGAACTGGCTAATTTCCTGAACTTGATATACCATTTGGTCGACACAGAGGGAAACATCTGAGAGAGGGGGATCTCAGAGAATTCTCCACTTTAAAAAGCTTAATGAGTGTTCAAATCTCTGGGTCAACGCTTTTTAATGTTTTACAGGTGACGCAGGAGTTTTTCTCGCTGACTTTGGAGGCACCTTAAAAGGAAAAGTGAGCAGTCAGGAAATTAAAGTTTTGCCGGGTAAAAAAAGGAGAAACAGTTTTTTTTTTTTTTTTGCTCAGTCGTTGCCTCATTCACAGATTTCCTCTGTCTGCTCTCACCATTTCACCTGCACAGCCTTCGATGAGTCTGCTTCAATGAATTAGACGCTTTCCCTCACTCAGTCTTAGTTTATGGAGAGTGTCTGTTTCCTCAAGCTCTGTGTCAAAGGTCACAACCCTAGCATGAGGTCATATCTCTGGTTGGCTGGCAGTTGGCAGTATGACCCCCTCTCCTGGCAGTGACCTCCTCTCCCCTCTCTCCCTCTCTCTCATGCGTTCTTCCCTGATGATCCTACAGAGTGGTCAACACGTGTAACTTCCTCTGATTTAGGTGAACCCTCGACCACGGCGATCCGTCCAACGACCTCAGAGCCGCGGCCGTCCCCGCCCGCGTCACTGTTTCTTTAAACAGATCCAGTTGCTTTTGTTTTGCTTTCAAAGAGTGGTGCTGGTGCAATAAAAAAGGAATAATTTCCAGACAAAGCACTTGTCTGCCTCTGTACAGCTCAAACATTAAACTTGTGCAGAGTATTACTTGTGCCTATTGATCGGAGTCCTCTGCAGTGGGGAGGGCAGTGTGCAAAATCAATGCATTATTTTCTCCTAGGCTAGCCTTGTTCATGCTTGTTTTTTGTTTGTGAAAGTGAGAGGAAAACATGGGAGAAGCCACGTACTTGGACTGCGTTTCATCCTTTCCATTGACTTCAGTGACTCATTTTTAGCGAATTCAGCCTTGTTCTTTGTCATCTCTCTGGCCCTCATATTTTTTCCCTCCTTATCTCCATCGCATTCATGGGCATGAATCCACCTCTTTATTGTGGTGGGTGGGTGATGTCATGCTTGTTTTTGCAGTGTGTTTGCACTGTGAGGTTTCGTGTGTCACTTTGCCAGCCTGGGACATGCACAGTGGAGGTTGTGTTCGTCCTATGGCTCGTTTCAGGTTTTGTCTGGCTCTTATCGTGTGATGATGATGACGTCCTTCTTAATGAATCATGTATGCCAGTAGAGCTGCAGCTAATGCTTTGCTTCATTAATGAATGCAGACTATTTTCTCTATTATTGACTGAATTATTTTGTCTATAAAATATCCAAAAATAGCAAAGAAATGACCACATTTTCCCAGAATCCTTGTTGGCATCATCAGATTGAATTTTGTCCAACCAACAGTCCAAAAATGTTCAGTTTACAATGATATAAAACAGAGAAAACCAGCAAATCCTCATGTTAAAGAGGCTGCAACTAGAAAAAATGGCTAAAACGATGAACAGATCCAGATAGTTGCATGTTAATTTTCTGTTGGCCAACTAATTGATTATTCAACTAACCTTTGCGGGTCAACATACAATTATGTCCTCCTTACTTGGGCTTACAGGGCACCACAAATGAATATAAACCAGATCCAGAGTGCAGCATGCACATTTTCATATGATACTAGTCTGAAAAAAAAAACCCACCAATTCACAGAACGTCAAAAAGTCAGACCTCCATGTCTGCAGCAAAATCCATGAATCAATAATTTAATTTAATGGAAATTATACTAGCATCGTTCATTGTAACACAACAACCCCTTGCCTTTCTTTCCAAGCGTTTGAGATTACATTAGCTGATTTTGAAGACATTAAAATCAACCTACCATCCCAAATTTGTCCGTTTCATAAATAAGTGACACTCTTAAGTCATCACTTTGTACAACACAGATGAAAATGGGACGGACGATCCACCTCTCCACTTCTGTTTTCTCCCCGAATATGTGTGAGTCTGCCAACGTCAATAGCTCGGGGAAGAATACCGGTTCTTAAATGTGCAACTAAAGATATTTAGCTTCTGGATATAAAATATGGAAATCTGGATAAAAGCTTTGTTTTAAAACTTATTCCTGTAGACGCACTGTGCAAGGTATTAACCTCCTCCATTGTGTGGATCTGAGGTGCAGCTTTGGTTGGACATGAAGTCCGAGAGAGGACAGAGAAACACAAAAAGGGGTCAGCGGACAGGAACATGGCTGGTGACAGGCTGCCTGCATGTGGGGTGGTTTCGCTAACGAGAAGCCATTGTGCCCTCGGTGAAGGTTAACTCTCTGATTCAGGGAGGCAGGAAGTGTTAGCTGCCTCCCCTGCACTTTTCCCATCCGCGGCCTCTGCCAAGCCTCAGCAGAACAATCCAGCCCCTGTGACTAAGAGGGAGGGAGGGAAAGAGAGAGAGAGAGTCAAAGACAGAAAGAGGGAGGACCAGAGAGGAGGGGGGGGGGTATAAAAAAAAAAAAAAAAAAAAAAAAAAAAAGAGTAGAGAGGTCCAATTCTGCAGTGTAACATCAGGCTCCTACGTTATGCAAGTGTTCCCTTTCTGTTTGCCTCACCCGGGGTTTTGATACAGATTGCATGAAGCATGATGGTAATGCAGAACATTCGCTCTGTCCCCTCTTCACCAAAACAGCCTCCATTTAAGGTAACTCAGACATTTTTTCCTCTACAATCGGAGCTGCAAAGTGGCCAGCTGTAGCCAGGTTCCGGCAGGTTTAAGCTCTGCACCCACACACACACACACACACATACGCACACACCACCAAATGGATATCACAAAATGCACTCAGAGACAAACACCCACACAGAAAATAGACATCTCAAAATATGCACACGCGGGCAAAGACACAGAGAAAATAGATATCTGAAAATACGCACACACACACTCATAAGTCACAGCACCTCATACCGAATCAACAATCGCATCTTTGTTAAATTATCCAGGAAATTGTTTGCGGTGCTTTGATAACACAGGTGTTTATATGGTAATACCTTCTGGAGGCTGGATAAGAATGAAACAATAAAGTCATTAGGGTGTTACAAGAAGAAATGAAAGCAGGCTCCTGCACACACTGCAACTCATCACACACACACACATACACACACTGTCTCAACCAGAAGAGGCTGAACTCTTATACACGAATTCATTAAAAAAAAAAGCTTTTGTCAGCTGCCTTAATGACCCTTGATGTGTATGAACCTGTGCCAAGTTGTCCATGGAAGGGCGATTCATCTCCACTAGTGTTGTGGTTATGTGGAAGATAAAAGAAAATAGAAAAGAATAGAGTATACACGAGCCAGGATGGATCATTCATAGGAAGGTGGCCAGTTTGTCTCACGTAAGCCATTAAAATAGCTCCTCTTAAGCTCTTTAATCTTAAGTGTTTGGTGCAGAGTTTACATTAGTAGTCACTGATATGAGGTGATACCCCCCCCCTCACCCGCACACCCATGAAAGTGTCTTATTGACATCAGGCGTATTCCCATCTGTCAACATTTCATATGTTCAGTCATCTGTTGTAATTGTCTTCATCCTCACTGGCAGCAACCTTTTGCTGAGCTCGCCCTGCTCTCAAATCGTCCGTATGTCTGCGGGCGTTTCTAAACTCACTTACATGTTAATGCAAAACAGTCCAACCTGTAGGTCAAAGCTCATCCTTCTGTTCACCTTCGGCTCCGGAGATGTTTTGTCTGTCTTTCAAAGCAGCGTCGATTAATATTTTTATATTAACAACGGTAAATTGCGACGGCTAATGTGCACATCACGCAGGTTGTGAAAGACGCGAAGGTAATATTGTTTAGGCTTCGTCATAGTCTGACACGTCTCGTGGTCAAATCACAGCAGGTCAAATCTCCTAATCTGGCATGACGACCATCTGGAAAGATGTGTGTTCTGATCCCATGTTTCTGTGTGGAGTAATTACTCAAATAGAAATCGGAGTCTCCGCACTGCTTGTTACTCACAGAAGTAATGGCATTACTGTAACGTGTTACTATCCAACCCCACTCTGGACGAGTGCAATCATCTTTCCCAGATTGATGAAAACAGGAGCAGTAAGTGCGACAGACAGGCAGGGTGTAAACAAAGATGTCTCTCCACAAAGGTGCCCTCTCTCATCTGATCCCGACACATCTCTCCTACAAAGGAAGGGCTGTGCACAGCGTGCAGACGCTGCTAGCCTGCCTCTGTTGGTAAATAATGAATAGGTCACACCTGGTGGTCTCTTACAGGCTCGCTGCAGCCTCCATCCCTCTCTGGTGGTGGTCTGGGAATCGGCGTGTGTGTGTGGCGGAGGTCTAACATTAATCAAAATTCTCCTGCAGTCTTCATTTTTGTTGTGTTTTCTTTAACCTTTAGCTACACGGTGTCCTCTCGTGTCACACTCCAAAATGCTTTAACAGTGTTTGTGCTTTTCGTGTGTCAGAGTGTGTGTATGTGTGCGTAGCAGTGACACCGAGACCCAATAAGAAGCATTAGCCGAGCCGAGTGTTGGATACGACCGCGTAAAGATGCAGACAGGTACTTATATCTCCACAGAGGGTTACAATAGAGACTGTGCACAACAATCAAGCGACAGATGATTTCTTAGGAGATTGTTTTTAATGCCTTGGGACCACAAATGGCTAAAAGCTAATTCAATATCATTATTTGTGATCACTTCAAGAGATAGAACGACCCGCAAGAAAGATTTCTCAAATACCCAGTTGAGATGTAATGCATCATCAGTCATGCCAGCAATCTCTCTCTCCATCAAAAAGGCTTGTCTCATTAAAAATACATGCGCCGCATTGAGCTGAAGTGTACCAATCACACCGGCTTTCCAGAAAAACTCCTCGTGCTGCTGTACAGTCAGCAGGTAATGAGCGGCTACAGGCTAAAGTGGATTTTCAACATTTTGCAGCATTTCAGGAAGGGGCAAGGGTTGTTACACAGAATTATTTTCATGATGGATCAGTCTGTTTAATCAATTAATGCTTCCTCTATAAAACGTTTGATTCCAATCACAAGTTTCAAGAGCCCGGGGGTGATGTCTTCAGATAACTTTCTTTTTGTCCGAAACCCAAAGATTTTCAATTTACAGGGATCTAAAGCAGAGAAAAGCAGCAAATCCTCACATTCGAAGATGCTGTTATTTATAAATTTTCTGTTAACAACTTGTTGATAAATTGGCGAATAGTTTCAGGACTGAGACGTGGATTTTACCCGAATCAGTATTCCTGTCAGTCTCCTCCACGCTGTCACTCATGCCACTTAGGCCGCTGAAATCCACAAAGCGCCTCGGCATCGTAAATGTCGATTTTTTTTAGAAATAGTTTATTTATTCAAGACGAAACTCTCCCAGAAGTGGTAGATATGACTGGTTCAGTCCTGCTTATCAGCAGCGCGGGCCGTGTGTGGCAGAGATAGCGTGCGGCGAGTGCGTCACGGAGAGCGTGTGATTGGAGCCGGATTCAGCAGTCAAACAGCGTTTTATCTCTTGTATATCAATCACGGTGCACTGTGGCCCCTGCGCACACGAGCACCAGAGCTCACCGCATTGTTTGTTGTAGCAACAAACCTACTCTGAAGTGGTATTGTGGTGCCCTTGTTTTTTTTAATATTTTTCATAAAGGTTACTGTTCTGTTGTCAGGGAAGCGGAGAGAACAGAGTCCTCAGACTGCCGGTTCACAAAGCTCAGCGGCAGCTAGAGCAGAAATCATACGAATTCTTTTGACAGCAGCTCCTCCAGTCAATAGTCTTTACAGGGTTTTGTGTTAACACCAACACCACACGAGGCAACAAGATGCACTCCACTCTGCAAGATAAACTCTTGTCATCAAGGAATTAGAGTAACTATCTGCTCTGTGTGTTTTCCTTGTGAGCGAACAACACAGCAAATCAAAAGAATGTTTACTGGGCTGCAAAAAGAGGAGAAGTGGAAGTGGAGAACAAAACCGTGTTTCCTGTCTAGTGATTTGTAAAACTCTTGAATTAATTTTGGCCTGGAAAGCTGGCTCTGCTTACAGGGAGTTTTCCCTATAAACAGTGGAAGGGAGACTCCTGCCTCTTGAGTTCTTTCCATTCTTTCCACTACGTCTACGTACAACCCTGCTTCCAAAAATGTTGGAACGCTGTGCAGAAGAGAAATGAAAGCAGAATGCAAGCATTTGTAAACAAGCTGTGTTCACCGGCAACAGTTTCATGAAGGGTTCCTGAGCCCATGTAGTAATATCCTTCGTACAATCATGTGTTCACAAAGTGGTGAACCTCGCTCCACCCTCGCTTTTGAACCACTCAGCCTTTCCAGGATGCCCAGTCATGATACTATCACCTGTTACCAATGAACCTGTTTACCTGTGGAATGATCCAAACAGGTGTTTCTGGAGCGTTCCACAACTTTCCCAGTCTTTGAAACGTGTTGCTGCATCAGATTCAGAATATGCAGATATTTACAAAAATCAATGAAGTTAATGAGGTAAAACATTGAATTTATTGTCCTTGTGCTGTTTTCAGTTGAGTACATGTCAAAAAGGATTCACAAGTTTCTGTCTTATTTGTGTTTTGCACAGCGTCCCAGCTTCGATGGAATCTGTGTTGCATGTGTGTTCGCACATGCTCTCACACACGAACAGATTCACAAATCTGAGTTGTTTGCTTTTTTCACAACTTCCACTTGAGATGTTTTGACCATCTTTTCCTTCGGTTAAGATAACCCATAATATCCCATCGAGATTTGGGAAAACGGCAACATCGCTACTGACAGGGAAGAAAAGAACGGCGGTGAGATGATGAAAGCAAAGTAAATCACTTTATTTGGAGGAAAATCGTGAGCACACCCAAAATGTACAGTAGGTACTTTCATTTGGACTGAACCAGGAGTTATACTGTAAAAGCCGTGATAGGATTCATGTTAAAAGGTCCGAAAGGGCTAAAACTGCTGTGAGTCAAACCTAATCATCAGGCTGTTAAATGCTGCTAAAGAGCCCACTCTTCTTCTTTTCATTTGCCTGCCTTCCTTCTGCTTTTTGTTTTGCATCGTGTGATCAAGATACTAAATTCTTTGCCCGAGGCGCTTCTCCGTTTTTTGATGTTTCTCCCAACAACACTCCAGTCCACCGAGGCAAGGAAGAAAAACAACTTTCCCAAGTTTAGTTGTTGAACATAATATTGAATCTTGAACATTGGTATTGACTCGTGTCCCACCAGACCAATTTAATCTGTGATTCGGCTCGTATAGTGCATCCAGCAAAAGGAATCTTGTTATTAAGCCCCTTTAATGAAACAGTCAGGATGGACTCTCCATATCTTCTTGCACTAAAAAAAGCTCATCTAAATGGAAAACACATTGTCTTCATTATTTGCAAGTGTTGAATGAAGGCAGTTGCCATGGTTACAGCCATCGGAGGCTGAAGCCTGGTTTGAGGCCAGAGGGGCTACAGGAACAAAGTGGCTCCTAATGGTGAGATTGTACAAATGGCTCTCTGAGAGGGTTATATATCGCTGGCATTTCCATGTTGGCCAACACAGCCGCGGCGCAACAAATGATCAGTTTCACATCATATCCTCGTGTCAGCGCCGGCTCGGGTTAATGAAACAAGATAAATCTCACCAAGTTATTTGCTATTCCGCAGCACAGTCTGCTAAATATTCTTAGAAATGCATTTCTAAATGGCTACTCTGTGTTGTTTTCCAATGCATCTGCTTTTAAAGAGCCGTGCGGAAACTTCCAGTGTACACCAATCAAAATGCAGATTGTCTACACAGCATGGTGTCCACCCAGGAGAATTACAGCTGAATACTAAGCAGGAGAGAGCTCTCCGCTTTGACTGCTGTTTATGCTTTTGAGACAGAAAGAGGGAGGCAAAATGAGAGAGAAACGGTAGCGCTTAATTCATTTTCTTGTCTGAATGTAGGTTAAATTACCTTTAAATCCCACACAGAATTGCACATTGCAGGTAAATGAGTCACTTGGCAGCTGATAAGCAGCAGAAAACACACGCTGGGAATCAGGGACAAGGTGCCTTTTCGCAGAGAGGGACACATTACTAATAATAGAGGAAGTGGTCATGTGGGACCTCTCTGCTCTACGATTCATGTCAGATAATAATTGGTTTACCTGATACGACGGCCTGTGTTTGGACGGTGATGGGGCAGCGGTAAAACAAATTACCAGGGGGTTGACCTTTGGTAGCGCGGTGTTGACCCCAGTCAGGGAGGCTTCCTGACAGGAACACTCCTCGGTGCCGTGCAGGCCAATGTGGATGCTGCTGGATGGAGCAGGATCAGAAATGGACAGGTATATAATCTAATTATTAATACTGTTTCTTGCATTTAGATACATTACACGCATACATCGGAAAAATCAACATTGGAAATTACACATTTTAATGAATTTGCTTATCGTGCTTTCCATAACAATGGCAGTCAATGAAAAGAATGTGAAATGATATGGAAATTGCTCCAACGCAGTAGTTTTACTCCAACTACTTAAGTTTTGTTAATGGAGACCTGGCACTTAACGATAATGTTGGCTAAAAATATATCATTTATTGCCTCATCTCATCCATTTTTGGGAGGTTTTCTAATTATACATCTAGATTAAATATGTTTTTCTTGAAAAGCATGCACAGAAAAGTGGTGTTTTTCAGCCCTGAGTCTTGTCTGCAGGTCCTCTGCTCTGCCTGAGTGCAGCCTGACAGACTAAATCCAGGCTTGAAACGGTTAAAATGGGCACTTTCTGCCGCATGTAAAGCTCATTGTGTGAGTGGATGGTAACAAATGATGAGTGAATCTCCATTTCTGCCAACTCAGCCAGTCTGTCATCTGGATTATGACAGCAGGACAGTGAGGTGACATTGTTTAAGTGATTTTAATGAGTAAATCAAAACGAGGGGCAAGAGTAAGAAAATTATGCCTGTGCTTAAAGACTGCTCGCTGACATTCAGAGCAAGTTTCAGCCGATGCAGCTCATATTTCTGATCATCATCATCAACACAAGCAATCAAGTTTTGGCCTTTGCTGGTGCTTGTAAGCTCCTTTTTTGTGTCAGACTTGCTATTGTAAGTGCATCAAGGTTCTGCACACCAGCGGCAGCTTGGTGCGTCTTGTTTGTGCAGGGTTTATTTTACCCTTGCAAACAGGTTGTTCACACGTTTGAAAGGGGCTCTGTTTGTGCTGTAGCTGGCCTTAAAGCCCGTTTCATGTCTTTGTTTATCTGAGAAGAGAAGAGTTCTCAACTCTCAAGACTTGTTTGTCCTTCCTGGGTGCAGACACTCTGCAGTGGTGGATCGAGAGGGATTCTTTTCTCTCAGTGTTCCCGACCAAGCATTCAGTCATGTGATGAAAGAGATCTAGGGCTTTCGAGGGCCCGGCGTGACGTCTACGGTATCCATTTTTCTGTAGATCAAGACTAGATATCCTTCCTAATTTGAATTTAAATCCGAGGGAATTGTCTGCGGCCTGCAAGGCACGTAGCACCGTCTCAAACAGGCGCCGCTCGATATTATAACACAATTTGTATGTTAAAAAGGTGGCCCCTGTTGTTTGGATGTGTTTCTAAGTGTGAGTGTGTTTGTGTGTGCGTGCGTGTGTGTGTGTGTGTGTGTGTGTGTGTGTGTGTGTGTGTGTGCGTGCATATCGACCAGTGCAGGATGTGTCGCTGACAGGGCAGCCTCTCTGGCCATTGTGTCGGGGAGGGGAGGCTACTTGCTTTCAATCCATTATTGACTAATCTCATTAGCCGAGGATCCTAACGCTGAATGAGCGGCAGAAACTGACTTCTCTCCCTCCCTCTCATCGGGATACACCAATCACGTGCGCACACACACAAACACATTCACATGCAAACGCCCGTGCGTGCGCGCCCATATTGAAGCCCTCTGCCACAGAGAGGAGGGAGTCACTTGTAATTATAGACAGCAGTTTTGAAAGAAGAAGTTTTTTTTATTGCCCTTAATTAATCATTTTAATTAAGTGACTGCCTATCTGTGCTTTCTACTGGATTAGCTAATTATATGTTCAGCACTTTCTACTTGTGTCCTGATGTATGTGCGCGTGGCCCCTCGCCTTTGTCTCATGGCTGCTTGCGCTCTATCACCGTGGCAGCCTGTTTGGTCTGTTGCTCACGGATCACGCTCACCTGCGCGTCTGTAAAAACAACCGCTTTGCATATCAGCTCGCTCCTGACAGCGTAATCTTTGCAGTCATGGAAAAGGAGATGCAAAGTGTCCATTTGGTTTGCACCGATGCTTAATAATAGTCGGCAATCACGCAGCAGCTCAGCATTGTTTTTGTTTTGTTTGTTTTTTTAAGTGTTTGTGTGCGTCTCTCAGCGGCCAGGTGACTACAGGGCCGCACACCTCTGCAGTATCACCCAGCAGAGAGAGACAGCAGACCACTGCAGAGAGAGATTCACGATCCAGCCAGCCTGTAATTGCTGATGGTTCAGCAGTTTTCGGGGGCTGAAACAGGAGGATACGGAATTTCTCAGCTTTCTCCGCTTCTTGCAGCATTCATTTCCTCCTCTCTGATCCGGTGCGTCTCTCCCTCAGTGACTCACAGCCTCTCACACCTTCCCTCTCTGTCTGTCTGTGGATGTGTTTGTCTTTAACTGCGTGCGTGTGTGCGTGCGTGTGTGCGTGCGTGTGTGTCCCGCACACTTCTAGAAATGCTACTGCAGGCAGCATTGTTTATGTTCACCTGTCAAGCTACCTCAACTTCCCTGATGGATGATGTGGAGCTCTGTTGTTTGCCAACAGCTAGAGATGGGCTGTAGCTAAATTACACCCATGAACATACAAGACAGGAATATTACACAAACCATCGATCCACAGGTAGAAAAGCCCTCTAAGGTGGAACTGGCAACTGAATATTTGACCAAAAATGCATTAATCGTTCATTTGTCTTCATTTGACAAGCAAAAAAGGTGAACGTTTGCCGGCGTTAGCTCCTTAAATCTGAGAATTTGCTGCCTGTCTCTGCTTTGTGCTATGTTCTATTTAATGTCTTTGTTGTTTTGGTCAAAAATGTGCAATTTCAAGATGGGCCCCTTCGCATTTGAGCACTTCTGGCATGTGTCTTTAACTTGTTTCGTCATTTTTATACTGAGTGAATACTCACTTCATTAATAGAACACAACAAAGTATGACAAAAGTGATACGATGCAGTGTGAAAATAATTATTTGATATACTATTACACTACTGACATGGCCAAAGATACCTCTGTAGCTTAGCATTGCTGTATTCATGCAGTGGTGTGTCAGTTTGGCTGTTAGAATAAGCTTAATGCACCCTTTGATGACACATAATGGTAAAAATAAACAACTCCTCACATTATGAAGTATTTGTGCAAGCTATTTTCTTTTTTCCTAGCGTGTATGAAAGAGATTATGTGATGTTTGTGTGTATATGTGTGTGAAAGGATGGCACTGTTATCGCTTCATTTGACAGCATAAGTCGTGAATTGCATAACGCCTCCTCTGTCCTAGCATTCAATATTCATCTGATGCTATTTTTAGCTCCTGTAAGATTATATAAAATGAGACATACTGTTCTACAAACATGTGATCCGCATCACTGGGACTACTTGCTTCTCTCTGGCTTGCCTTTAGTGGTTTTTTTTATGATGTACACAAAGAGCGCCACACAGTAGGACGGCTGAAATAATATACGTTGAATGAAATAAGTCAGGACGCCTAAGAAGGGAAGATGTGCACAAAAAAATATATTGACTAAATGTCTTCACTGTTTGATTGAGGACTCTGCTAAGTCTACTCCCCTGGAGAGTCTCTTTTTTCCCCCCCAGACACATTGGCATTCTTCACAGCCACACGTGAAATGAGAGGCTTCCCGATTCATTCACACAAAGGCAATCAAAACGTGGCAGCCCGCAATCTCTGGCAAATTAGAGCAGTACAAGCCGTGTGGCGTGGACCCGATCAGAGGTTGGAGAGGGGAGGTGGAGGTTGACGTCTGTCTGTTGCATGGGATTCATCACATGCCTGTGTGGTTTTAGCCCCCGCCCCCCCCCCCCCACACACACACACACACACACACACCCCACAGCCCCTCCATGAGGAAGATTTGTGACACAGATTTACGGCAGCCTGTGTTACCTAACCTCTAAATCAGCCCCCCCCCCCACACACACACACACACACACACACACAGCAGACCCCCCACCCCTCCTTTACATACAGACACACTCTGCCTGGTCATGGACAGGGCATGTAGGACGGTGATGGAGAGAGGAGGGGGGGAAAGAGGCCGAACTGCTGCAGTCAAAAGCCTCCTCTCGGTGGATCAAGCGTCCGCCTGTCTGGTAATGTGTTGTCATTGACCAATTAGGAAATCCAGATCAAACAGGCACAGGGAATGGCCCCTCGCTGCCCCTCTCTAAGCACTCTGCTCTTTTTAATTGAGCACATTTGTGGAATGAGAGGCTTCTCCCTGGAGGGAGCGATGGCTGCAGATACGAGCAAGCTGTTAACACAGGATCAGTCCGCTCAGTGAGGTTATCAAACAATCTGCTGATGTAAAAAAAAATATATCTTTATGAGTCATGCCAGTTAGAGCGTCATAATACAGGTCTGTGGGGCGGTAGTATGGGAGTATTTTTAGAGGAGGACATCACAAAGTTAATGAGAGAGTACTAGTTCTGTGTGGTTGCTCTGGTGGTGTTTACATTAGCAAAGATTAACAGATTTTTTATAACCAATCATTCATTTATCATATTGTTAAATGCTAAAACACGGTGTTAAAGTGAAGTCATGAAGTCAGCTAACCGACTCTATAATGTCCATTCAAGCAAGTGTCTTGAACATTAGCCACCATAAGCTACTGGTCACACCAGACCAAGTAAAACTGTAACAGCAAATCCTCTGAGTGTATGAATTTAGCAGTGGTGTGTTTTATTGCTCATATTCAACTTTTCATTCTTGCCAGTTATATAATCTGGCTTTAATATATTTAATCTGACCAGGGAAATGCTCCACAAAGATCTGTTTCACACGAATACATTGACTCAGATCGCTGCTAAACTTAGACGATATAAAGGGCTATGTGATGCAGATTTATAAGCCAGCGTTTAACATATGAACTTTGTGATCAACTGTCACCAATACTACTGAGATCAGGGGGATAATGTAAAATCAATGGAAAAATATTCAAACCACAACACAATTTTAAAGTCCTTTTAAAAAGAGTGAAATAAAATGGATAAATTACGTTACAATATACAGACAAAACAAGTCATGTGAAGATGTCTGTCGCTATCTGACAGGTATTATAGAAGTCAAAAAATCGATTGACTTAAATCATAATGAATAGTTGAATAGATGATGCCAGTAACCATTAGGTGCAGCCAAGATAGAGAAACACCTCTTATGAAATTTTAAAATAGAGATGTTAGCGAGGTCGTTATGAGTGCTGTCAGTCGGATGGTATGTCGTCTCAGGCTTCTTGGGTGAAACAGAGAAAGCTCATGTTGCTGCTGTCCATCAGCGTCTGGGCAGGTTGAGCTCATGCACTATTTAAAATCTCTCCCTCTCACTCTCTGCGTCTCCCTCTCCTCCCATTCACTCAAAGTCACAAACGGCCAAAGGTCACTGGCACAATGGAGACAAGGAGGTCATCCATCCCCCTGCCCCCACCAATAACCCCTCAAAACACACACACACAGGCCAACAAACACGCACAACTGCCGCTAACTAATCACCGCTGCCCGCGCACCTTACACACTTGGAAGACGGCGAACACACGAACGCGCACACCCTCCTGTTCTGCTCTCAGCCTTCTTTGAATTCCTTCCCATGTATCTTGCAGCTTGCCTGTCACTCCTCCCCCCAGCGCTATCAGTCTCTCTCTCCCAGACCTCATAATGGCTCCTCCTGGGTAGCGGCTGCGTCTGCGGCTCCCGCTATTTCAAAGTTTTAGCTGGCCGGATTAAGCGTGGTATGTGGAAAATGAACAGCCACTCACAGGAGGGACACATGAGCTGAATGCATAATAAACCAGGAGACTGGCAGGGAAAAAAGAGAGCAGAGAAAGGAAGAGGGGGGGGAGAAAAAAAAAAAAAAGAAAAACAGTCACTCACAAGTTGTCTGAAGCGGTGTCAGCACCTACACGGCAACAATATCACTCACCGAAATGGAAATAAAATGCCTCTTTGACTTTTCCTGTGCTCACAATCAAAGGCAATTTTTAAGACCAAGTGTTTCGAGGGCTGAGGGTAGTAGTGACGGCATTCTTTGTGAGATATTGAGTGCGAATTCACCTCGTATCGCAACAGTTACTACGGTTTACACTCGGCTCGCCGGTTTTCGTCGTCATCATCATCACATGCCTCCAGAATTCCTGGAGGAATGCGGAGCAGAGAGGGGAGCCTGGCTGACAGAGCACCACCGGCAGGCACAGGGAGCGCCAGGCTAGCCGGCTAGCTGCTAGCTCCACGCTGCTCTGCGTTTGGTCGGGGCTCTTAGGAGGCGTCACGCAGTCATGTGGCTCATCTGTGCTGCCTCTAGCGCCCCGGGGGAATTGACCCCCCGCTCCCCTCCCCTGTTATTAGCGCGAGGGTGGAAGGAAATTAAAAGAGTAGCTGTTTGGAGGAGGCGGTAGAGGGCAAACAGGAGAAGGAGAAACTGCTGCGATGCTCCTCATGTGTGCATTTGGATAGGAGCATCTCCTCTCCCGCTGCTTGCTCCAGTAGCCAGGCGAGGGTAGGTGGGGACTGGCCCCCATCTGCCTTTGTCCCTTTTTTTTTTAATGGCAGGCGGCGATAGGCCTCTGAGACTTGGTGAAACGTTACACTTGGTTAGAGAGGAGATATTGCTTAGGCCCCTCTATGATCCCCGGCCCTCTGTTTTCTCCGTATTCTGAGGGGGAGTTTGGAGCAGCAGTAGTGGTGGGGGCTTCAACCACCCCACCCTCTTGCCCCCACCACCATGCTCCCTTTGCTTTTCTAATCACGCTGCAGATGTGCCTGATGGCTGAACAATCTCTGTGTACTGAACATGGGGCTCCCGCAGGAATCCAGGAGGCTTGCTTATGTGAGCTGTCATGAAAAAAGAAGTGAGAGGGCAGGGAGGGAGGGAGGGAGGGAGGGAGGGAGTGAATGTGGGTCTGCGTGAGAGAGACAGAGAGAGAGAGAGAGAGAGAGAGTGGAGTGAGTTAGAGGAAGAATGGGAGATGGAGAAAGACAGAGGGGAAGAGGGAGAGATCAGTGAACAGCGACCAACGCAGCAGGGCTCCCAGGATTGAGTGTGTGTGTGTGTGTGTGTGTGTGTGTGTGTGTGTGTGTGTGAGTGAGTGAGTGGCACAACTGCGAGCCCACCCTCGCTCACGGTTGCCGCTGGAGCTGCAGACCAAACCACATTAAATAAAAGAAATCCATTCCCAAGCCTGTTAAGGAGCCATGTGGGGAGGTGTGAGAGAGTGTGTGTGTGTGTGTGTGCACTCGAGTGGCTGTGTGTCCATATGTGTGTGCAGCAGAGAAATGGGGGAAGGGAGGAGGAGGTGATGGAGAAGGGCTGAGGGGAGGGGAGGTAGAGCAGGGAGGTGGGACAGGCAGGAGGCAGCTCATATTATCCTCCGTGCCAGCTCTGGATGGAGCCTGCCGAGGATTATGGCACATTCTGTAAAGCAACAATGGAAGCGGCGCCGATTCGTACACATTTCCATCCGCTCTGCTTTTTCCTCTGTCGAACAAACACAGCTTTGTCCTCGCTGCCCGCCTGGCCACTTACCAGGCAGAGAACCAGGCGGACACCTGGAGTCCTAGAGCTGCCCTCTCCAAACTAAACACCCCTCCCTCAGTGCGAGAAAACAGCGTCTCTACAATGTTGAGATAATTAAAGGGGAGCTTTCACGCAGGCCTCGGCCGACAGTCGGAAGAAAACAAGACATATCTCAGAATCAGAGCTCATTAAAATCATGAGGGTGAGGAGATGCTTCATCCCCCTCCTCTTCCTCCTCCCCTCCTCCCTCATCTTTATCGCCCTTAAGCAAGTGCTGCAAACAGCCGAGCCCTAGTCAATGATGGCGCAGATTAGTCCTTTATTGCCTAATTCACCTACAATAGACGGCGTGCGGGGACGCCATCACCTTGAGCAGGGCGTCCCAGCGTGTCCCCACGAGGCGCGAGAGTGACGCTGATTCCTCCGCTCAGGCCACCTCGTTCCGTTTTAATAGTGTCAGCAGTACTTTGAGCTTTCGATTAGTGAGGTGTGTGTGTTTCGCTGTGTGTGTGTTGGTGGAGGGGGGTGTTTCACACAGCTCTGTGGAGGTGTAACACCCCGCCTGTAGTGTTGTTGTAAAGCACATTAGGAGTGACTGAGGGTGTTGTTATGGTATCATGATGCCGGTCCAGCACTCAAGGGAAGGTGAGAAGATCTGTGTGTGTGTGTGCGCGTGTGTGTGTGTGGTCGGGATGGTGGCCAGCGTAGCTTGCTGTCTTTCTACTCCAGCAGCCGCCCTCCACCTCTCTGTCCGCGTGCGATACTTCGCTCGAGTCCCTCTTGAGGCAGGAAATGTGTCTTCATTCAAACGCTGCATCTGTGTCTCCCTCAGAGCATAAGTTGGGTTTATTTAAAGTCTGCCTCGTCTGAAAAATGTGTTTCACTTATTTTTATGTCACTTGGGTATTTGTCACTGTGCAGAATGAACCCAGGATAAGCTGCTTGTTTATCACCTGTCTGATTATCTGACGCTCAATTTCTTGCCCTGTCTGACTTTGTTGTATCGTTGCTGAAATGTTCCCAGATCTCAGCAATTACTTTGGCGAGCACAATGTGATTATAACCAATTACCAAAACTACAAAAAAAAGACCCAATGTAATAAACTGTAAATATCCTTTTAGCGGTACTGTGCCCGGCCCCGGAGTAGCCTGACTTGTTTTGGTTCACAAGCCATTTATATGAATAAATTAAATGTGTTTACCACTTCTGTGTGCCTTGACAGCTCAGCTGAGAGACTGTGTAAAGCGGCGAGGGTTCGTGATCCATTTGTTCTGCTGTGATGGCGGGATAAAGCTAATCATTGTCTACTCTTCTCGCCCTCAGACTGTTTTCATCCTGCAGAGCAGAGGCGCACAACTCGTCTACGTTACATTAACAGGCTAGAAACTCTCTTTGAAGATGCAGGGTCGGGTTTGGGGTGTCTGAAATAATGTTTAGATTCCAAACTGTGCGATTGTGACAGTTCAAAAAGCAATCCCTCTTACTTACTGGAGATAATGTTCTGCTTTAGTGTCTTCATTCAACATTATTTAGCGTCACCGTCTTCCAGTCCCCGCCGTGGCACAGTTTTGTCATCAAATTAAATCCACGGCCCTTTTCAAGGTACACTTATGTAACATGATCACGTAATGAGACAAACATGGACCCTGCCTGACAGGAGACAATCCTGTCCTCTGCGGGGTGCCGTGTGGAAACAAAGCTTTTAAAGTGGTGGTATAGGGGGGAAGAAAAACATTGTTTTACCCTAGAGGTGGGCTGATAGCACTGTGAAAAGCCCATTTGAAGAGGTAGGCCTCATCTGTCACTGGGCAATGGAGGAGGCAGCCATGCAGAAGCCCCCTGATTATAAAGAGATAATTTCATCCAATCCTCTGGTGGTGCTCCATCACCTTGCCGCCATCCTCCACTGCCTTTCATATTTGTTCCCAGCCTGCATCTCCTCACCCGTTTCGTTTTATTACAGCTCCCACTCAATACATATATTTTAGCTCCCCCTTGAATAGGGAAGGAAAGCGGGTCTCCCTCCTCCCCTCCCACTCTCTATCCCAACTCCACCCCCCCCACCCCCCTGTGCGTGTCTTTTGTTGTGCAGGAATCCACAGCTCTCAACTTGTTGTGTAACGCCTGCCGTGCAATTTAGTAAATTAAGCTCAAGCAACGCGTGTATCTGCACCGATTTCCCCTCATACTCTCAAAAGCGTGCGGCAGGATTTCTGGGGTAACTAGCTGAATCAAGGCAAATAAGTTCACTTTAGGTAATGGCGCAGAGAAAATAAGAAATGATAACATCTGTAAGATAGAAAAGAGCATGTAAATAGGGGGAAGGCTCATAATTGCATCTGTTGTCATATCTGCACAGCATCGCTGGTTTAATCTTTAATTTGGCTCTTGTTAGTCATTAAAGATATAACAAAGGACTAGTGTTTAATTAGAACGAGTGAATATCTGAAAATTAAATTACTCCCCAGCACTGTCATCTCATACTTTTTACATTTATCCTGGCAAAGAAAGTAAATGTGAATATGTGAGACCAGGCTTTTTAGGGCGGGGAGGTCAGAAGGATCATTACAATGTGTGTTTTAAGAAAAAAAAGCAGGGGTGGTGAGAGGCAGCCCTGCCTCTTTTCTTTCTCCTCATTTTAACTCTCTGTTGGAGGTAAGTGAGATGACATCGAGAGAGAAAGAGGGAGAGAGAGCGAGCGAAGGGAAGGGAAGGGCAGGAGGGAAGAGAGACGGCGAGAGCAGGTCGACTCGCTCATCAATAACCACAAGGTCAGACAGGCAGTGCCGGGCTGAGTGGGCCCTGTTAGGAAGCAGCAGCTGAGGATTTGTAGAGCTTGTAAAGGCTTAAAGCAACACCGCTCCGCCTTCTTTGTGCCACTAGCCAGGCCTTTGAAGGGCCAGGGAGACACCTGCTGGTGGCTGAGGGGCACGGTGGTCCAGGGCCACCCTCGCCAAGCATCAACTCAGTATCAGCTGGCACAGGGAGGGGACTGTGTAACAGCAGCGAACACCAGAGGGATGTAAAGAAGTCAGTGAGCGAGCATATATCACCACTTAGGGGGATGCACATTCAATTGTGTGACACATCCCTAAAAAACAGAACAGCTTCTATTTCTATGCTCGTAATGGAGGATTTTAAAATTATTATTATTTTTATCAACCTTTTTACCCAGAAATGAGGGCGTTTCCTATTGGAGATAGAATATCTTGAATCAGAAATTTTTGAGTTGAGGTCGTAAATGCCATTCAAATGACCACATTTATTAAAAATGTACAAATAATAAATAGTTATAAAACCCTGCTAAGTCACTAACTAGTGAGCCCACACCTCCCTCACCTCAAGCCTCAAAAGTCAGCCTGTGTGAGACTTCAGAAATGTCAACAAACAGATACTTTCCATCTGCAAAGAGAGTCAGAGTGGAAAAACTCCTCCGATGTCTCGATTCTTTATGAGCTTTCTAATTTATGGAGAGGAATGCACTCGTGTGCCCTTCTCTCCTCTCAAGTGCAGGCATGAGCAGCTCCAATAGGTAGCATAAAAGCTCTTTAGCTGTCTAGTGGAGTAGATTACTGGCCCTACCGTTAAATCCAGCTAGAGACCCCTAAGTGAGCATTATCAGTATGGTGCAGCATGCTGCCTCCTCTCTCTTTTCCTCTCTCTCCCTCATCTCACCGGTACTTTGTGCAGTGAAATTTCTCACTGTGTGATGGTAATGGAGAAAGATGGCGTGGGGCTGGGAGGGGTCTGAGTGATGGGGGCGAGCGTTTGAGTGAGAGATGAGGCACCGCAGGAGGAGATGCCCCTGCAGTAGCAAGAAGGAAAGATTGAGACAGGAGGAGATAAAGGAGGAGCGAGGGGGGAGAAGATGGGTGAAGGAGGAGAGGCTTTCCACCACCACCCATATACTGTATGTGCTTATTAACTCACTTACCCCTCCACACGAAGCTGCAGGTCACTGTGAGTTATGGCCGACACCCTGAGTGTGATATTTATTTGATGCTGAATGCAACATTAAATCAGAGCCCCACAGGCAAAATTGATAACCTTTAATGTAGCTTGTAATACTTTTTAACTTGTGATAATGTTATGTAGCATGTCAGATCACAGCCCTATTGTTTGCCTTCCGTGAAAAATTATTCCTCTGGAAAAAAAAAAAAAAAAAAAGGTGGGGAGGGGGGAGAGGAAGAGGTTTTCCATAAGCCGCTGCTCCAAAATCAATAGTACGCTGTAAGGGGTTTTGTTAGAGGAACTCTTATGTAGCTGGAAAGCGTTGGGAGGAGGGGGGAGAAATGAAATGTAGAGCATGTCTGGGCCCAGGGTACAGATAATTGTTAACCAAAGATTACATAATGGCTAAGTAATGTAAACAGAGAGCCACATGCCAAGTTAATGTTCTCACAGGCCAGGATGGAGGGGTTTCATGCAGCTTTCTGAGAGAATGCTGACAGACTGGGCGACTCTAGACTGTGTGTGGATGTGTGTGTGTGTGTATGTGTGTGTGTGTGTGCGCGCGCCTCCACCTCTGTTCATTTTCACCCCGAGGTGCTTTAAACATGGTCAGACATCCTCTCTAAGTCATCCACTGTGTCCTCTCCGAAGCTGTATGGCAGCGTTCGGGGCAACCGCCAGGGCTTGTTAAGGGTGTCACAGGAGCTGAGAGGAATGTCATCCTTTGGGCTCTCTGAGGTGCTTGTCACCTGCCAAATCAATATCTCCCTGCTCAGCTCACAGCACCACACACACACACACACACACACACATATACACGCTAAACTGCAATATCCTGGTGGTGATGGGATTGGCAGCTTCCCTGGAAGAGGCGAGCTTTAACACGTGTCTGTGTGTCTGTTGCAGAACGCTCCAGTTTAATGGCTGGCAGGTAGAGGCCGAAGAGGGACAATCAACATGAACTCGATTCCGTCGATGGACAGACACATACAGCAGACCAATGACCGTCTGCAGTGTATCAAACAGGTGAGACGCAGTGTGCTGTCAGCTGGCTGATTTACTAGGCGGCCGTGCATTATTATGTGAAGCCTTGACACATAAATCACACGAGGCGAATTTATGTTAGCTATTACATGTGTTACAGGTGGAAAGTAGCACTTGCATTAACATAAGTATTGCCGTTAAGTAAAATCCAAAGTACTGCTACTTTATTTTAACACGTCTACCTTGTGAAGCTTTCGACTTTTACTCCTACTTTTACATATTTCAATGGGATCTGAGGGGTGAGCTGCTAGTTACTTTCACATTCGCACATTCAGATTTTAGAGATTTTTATATTCCAAACACGAGGCAAAACCGACACAAGTAAATGTCACTTTTCAGTATTTTTGGTAGTGTTATCTTGTTAATGATGCATTTCGGCATTTTGAAGAGTTTCAGCAAGAGAGAATTGTGAAAGAATCTTCTTTTTTGGGAATTTTCTCTGCCCCAAACTAACCTTCTCATAACTTAAATCAAACAGTCAGACTCAGATTCACATGGAACATGCACTGTATGAGGCTAACGGGCTAGCAAACTTTTACCAAGATACTTAATTGCAGCTCTTTATTTTTGCATTGTGACCAACTTTGTAAAAATACACTGTGGTATTGCAACTTTTACTTAACTTCAGCCAGCCAGAGGACGTATTGTTAACTGAACAGATTACGTAGAAGCAGTGATATTTGGCATCCAGGCTCCGACCTCAATATTCCCCCACAAGGAAGCACAGTGTGCCATATGGTTGGGTGCAAATATAATATAAAATTGGTTTTGTTGAGAAGAGTGCACCATGTTAGTGTAGCATCAGACCTGAGTTTACTGCTTGAACTGCCCTCATTAGAGGATATTAGTACTTACATTAGGATATTAGTACATCTTCCACCATTTGTTACATATGTGATGTTAACAGTTCAGATCCATATGAATCCAGTTTTGGTTTAAACTTAAAGTCTTCGGTAGGTTGAGAGATAATTATAACCTTTGAAGACTGCTTCTTGTTGACAGAAAAAAGTAGGAAACCATCACTTTGGGTTTCCTTTTCTAAGTTTGTGCTTATACACACACTCACAGCCATGGCCACAAGGCGTCTGAGTCTTCCTGTTTGGCCACAGTGAAGTGACTAATCTGCTCGGTCTTATTATCCGGACTGCGGTGTGACTCAGGTTACTGACTGGGGTCAAAGAGCAGAGGCTCCCCTCCCTCCCCCATCATCACCCTTCTCTCTCCCTCCACCTCCCTGACTCCCAGCAAGTCCTTTTGTTCTCCTCTCACCACTGTTTGCTGCGGGACGAATCTCCGGCAGAATTAAACAGACATACTTGCATAACCCCGGGCTACAGGGCTCTCCCTTTGATCTCTTTTCTTAACTGACGGCCCGTTCTGAGGTCCAGCTCCTGAAAAGTACATCAGAAGGCCAGTGGGACAATGTATTGGGCTTGCACTTAAACACAAGTGTGGATGTGGCAAATTGTTTTACCCTCGGCAGGGAGTTCCCAGCTATTACAGAGAAAGAGACAAGGTGAGGCAGATAGCAAGACAGGGCGAGTGCTTAGGGAGCAAACAGAGGGAAGCCCCTATGTGTAGAGACAGGCTTTGATGTCCTTAAGTAATAAGGCAGAGACAGGTAAACACTCTCAGTCTTCAGTCTGGTTCGCCTCTTCACAGCAGGATATTAAATATTCAATATTCACTCCTTCTTTAGTTGTATGGGAGGTGAAATTGGATTCTGTTAATGCACCGTGTTGCTAATAGCTCATGAATTATTCTGCAAAGGAAGTTGACAGATCAGAAAGGGGGATTTGCATCTGTCTTACACAAAAGTGCAAACAATTCAAATGTTGCGGGGGTTAAAAGTATTAACCCCACAAGGCAAAAATTTAAACAAACACGTCCCAATGTTAGCGGCCGGGGACGCAGCACATGGGTAAACATGCCAATTAGAGAGATCCATGGCATACAAGGAGGCCTCCAGTCCATCTAATAAATGGTTAAGCACCGGGTCATTTCAAACCAACCAGTAAGAGCCAGCACCCTGCTAATAGAGGCAGCTTTGTGCTGCAGACAATCAGGGTTTGGAAGGCCCGCATAATAAATACCATTTATGTCCTGCCAATTAGACTAGCAGTGAGCCCATTCAGCCGGTCGTCTATTCTCCTCCCCGCACACAAAGATGATCATCAGGGGAGATCAGAACAATTAACTCACTATCTTCTCCCCTGCTCCCCATTGTCCAATATCCAAGCCATTAAAATAATTAAGGAAATATTGTAAACCAATCCAGCTGTTTGCTCTAATTGAAAGTGTGCACATGCTGAAATTTGGCATCTTGAAGGCAATACGGACGTGGAGCAGGAATATAAATGAAGCCTCCTCCATTGTGTTGTTGTTTTCTGGAAGATGTGACACGTCTGTCTGAATACTCCCAGCCAGAGCAGCGGACAGGGGAACAAATTGATTTTGTTGCTCAAATGATAAATTACTGCCGAGTGCGATGATAAAGTAGAGGAAATTGGAATCTGTCAGCCTGATTGAATCATGGGTTGAAAGTTAAATCAGAAATCATTATGGTGGTGATTTTTAAATTACCGTCTTGTTGTGAAATTGCAATAATGTGATTTATAAGCAATAACTTAACCAAACTCTTCATCAACGATGAAAACGTGGTTATTTTTCACCCCAGTACGCTAATTTTGATACTTAGTTCAGATGTCTCCTTTATGTTTGCATTGTTTGACATCAGCGTGAGAAAAGCTGAGCGCCTGTGTGATTTCATGTTTGTTTTGCTTCCAGCTCATAAAATTAATTCTTCTATTTGATGCTGGTTAGCACATCACTTCAGCTCCTTATTATTGCATATTAGCAGCATATTGCCTTTTTTTTACTCATTATAAAGCACTTAGTAATGCTTATTCTGGATGACCACACCAAATAGACCATTAACTAATTACCTAACCCTGCCCCTTTAAGAGCCAATGCTACCAATATGCATGCTAATAAGCAACTAGTTAATGGGGAATATGTGTAAGGTGTGAGTTAACGCAGAAACAATTGGTGGCCTGATTGATTCGTCGATCCGTTTAGCCATTTATTAAACAAAAATGCCAAACCAAAGCCTCTGAAATGTGAGGATTTGCTGCTTCCTGATGTCTTATATCATTGGATGTATCTTTATTTGGAAAAGGTAAACAATCTGGATAGTTTTTGTGTCCTCATGATGTTTGCAGTTGGTACCAAATGCCTCAAGGGAGCTTATCTGTAACTCTTAAAGAGCGACGCAGCAAAATAAATATGTTCACTTGTTTAACCTCCAAACAGGTGAGGATGTTTTAAAAAATGATACATAAGAGCAGTTATCAGATTTCACCCCAACACACAGTTTCTCAGTTTGTTTTCCTCTCGCGTCCTGGAATTGCACCATTGTGAACACTTTGGGGAAGATGGGCTCCGTGATACTGCTGGTATCTATTTCAGAGACAGTATTTTTCCCCTCGCTGTGGGGAAGCCGGTTTGCTGTCAGACTCTCCACTCACTGATACGTGCAGAGGTTTGGCGGAAACTATGAACTCTCCTCTCGCCGCAGGAGCACTTCCTCAGACTGCAAGCGTCAATATTTCAAGACAAACTGGAAAACATCCCACTCTGTACTGCTGCTGCGCTGCATGGCTATGCAGCTGTTTTTTTGTCTGCCACTATGTTCTTTCCAGGGTTAATTGTCTCCATTAATATGTTTTCAGTGCTCTGGGGCGCCGCCGAATGTAGAACAACAACAGCAACCGAACCAAAAGCTGTGATTTTGAAAGGGAAGGGAGTCTTTGCCAGATCGCGTGTGCTGTCACATTCGGTTTCGCTGCAGATGTGCAGATCAAGTCGTTTCCAGACGTGACTACAGAGGATGATTGTATCTGAAGAAAGCTGTGTCCTCAGGACACTGCGAGTCCTGTCCGTCTTTGTTTTCCCTCGAACTGGGCCGAGCTTTGACTGGAGTGTAAATGTTGGAGGATCACTCTCACCCAGGGGACGAGGATAGGGGGGAGTGAGGGGTCTCTTGGCCACTAGTTTAGGTTTGATTGGTGGGTTTTGGCCGGAGAAGGGGGAACATCTGTGGCGTGGCAGTGCCAAGCTCTCCATGTGACAGCCACACTGGTGGGACCAATTGTTCTGAGTGCAAAGAACAGTAATCACTTCAAGCCCAAGTGTTGGTGTTTTTTTTTCCCCTCCCCTCTACATGCCCTCCCCCACCCCACCCATTCCTCCCCCTTTCCATCCTTGGTGCGCTGATTGCGTGTGTTGTCTAGCTTCCAGATTCATCTAAATTTAGCATCTGTGGATGTGTGTTTCTCCAGGAGACTTTATCCACCAGTAGAATTTACATGCTCAGTAACCCCACCACGTCCCGTCCCAGTCTCCCCTCAACAAAGACGTGTTGGCGGAGTGGAGAACAGTCTCAGACAGAGCATAAAATAAACAAGACTGGTTTCATCCGGACCTTGTCAAACACTGGCTTTGTAAATTGATATGAAAGCTGCCTTATCAAATCCTGACCTCTGCTGCCCCCTAAAGAGCAAACAAGAAAAAAGCACTGTGAGGTAGTGACTGAAGCGCTGTCACTTCCTCTTCTCCTTTTCTCCCTGACAGTGAAATCAAAGTACACAGACGTGTTAAGAAGGCAGCCATTCACTTTAAGCTGACAAACCTCTCTATTTACCTTTGATGCCATGGAGTGGGAGCCAATTGTTCCTGGTTTGCACTGCAAAGGCTTGTGTGCGTTATCTGTCCAAAGGCAATAGATTACTGCAGAGCTGAGGCGGTGTGCCTGCTCTTCTATGTATAAAGTGATTCATGTTGAGGTTTGAAAGCCTGTAGAGAAGAAATGACCAACAGTGAGTCTGATGTGGCGACCCAGAGAGGTCCATTTTTCAGTTTCCTTTGCTGCTCTACAGCAAGACAGACAACAGGGTTAGCGAGTGGGCTGCAGGCTCCAGTTAGGGAATGAATAGCATAAAGGGGTGCCTGTAGGTCAAGGAGCCTGTTGTCAGATAAAGTCACAGCACAGCTCAGGGCCGGCTGGTGAAATAAGGGCTTCCTGGACTATTCATGCAGCTATACATGGAGATTTATTGCACTCAGGATTCAGGCAGTGCTGCAGAAGCCTGGGGAGAGTGAAGTGGAAGCATGAGTCTAATGGGGACATACCCCTTCACCCCTGCACATTAATACTTTAAACTGACAACATAAGTCATCTAAAGTGTAATAAGATACATTTTGGGAAATGTGGTTGTAAAAATGCTGTTTTCTTTTTAAGCCACTCTGAGTGCTTTTAATTATTCATCGTGCTATTGGCAGGGTTGATGTTCTGGTGACATTTTGTCTCTCATGCCCCATCCACTCATTTTCCGTCTCTTATCCGGGTTAGGGAGGCAGCAAACTAAGCAGGTAGTTAAACCACATCCTCCACATCTGTTTCTTTTGATTTTACACCCTTTTGATGTAAATATAGACATCAGAAGTCATTTTTGAAAGCAGATTTTGTTGAAGGAATTTGAAAGAATGGAGATGAGCAAATGTACTTAATCTGTGAATTATACTTCAAGCAGTATTAGTATCAGTTTAATACCTGTAATGACTGAATTGCCATGCCACAACTTTAAAAATCTCTATTCTGTTTCCTAGTGAAAGTTACTGGACTCTAACATTTTCCCAAACTTTCCCCTTTTTTCCCTCCAGCACTTACAAAACCCAGCAAATTTCCAAACAGCAGCGACCGAGTTGCTGGACTGGTGTGGCGACCCCCGAGCCTTCCAGCGCCCCTTTGAGCAAAGCCTGATGGGATGCCTAACGGTAAGTCGCCAGTCATGACCTCCCTCTCTGCAGCCTCATACTTGGAAGGTTCAAGGACGATGAAGGGGGCGCTAAAACAAGTGCTGCATTTGCTCTTTCCATAACTCCCCCAGGGATGCGAGGGAACTAATGTTTGGCTGCCTGATCTTCACTGAGGTCGCGGGAAAATAAAAACCCTGTAGAAACTACTGTGATTCAGCCACCTTTCAGTGACTTCAGTTACAGTTTGTGCTGTGGCTCATGAAATCGGCACACTGGAACATGAAAAGGAGTGCAATAACGTCCTCAAACCACAAAGCAATCAGCGCTTATAGGGAAATACACTTACAAAGCCTGTAATTCCCTTACCGAAATGTCAAGGGGCTTTTGATTAATTGAATAATTAGTATCCCATGACTTTTGAAAAAAGGCTTGACTGTTTGGAGACTTATACTGTAAACAAAGAAAGATTTTGGCCAAAATGGCAAAATGCATCAGAGTAATTATAAAGAAGGTTTGAGGTAAACGTTCACTCGCAGCCTGAAGAATCTCCTACTGCATCTATGTGGATTCAAAGGAAATACCAAAAATCTCATGTGTGTGTCATTTAACTTCTCCAGATTTAAAAGGTGGCTCTGAAAAGACTGCAGCTTGCACCTTGGTAGAGGACAGCAGTTTAGATTTACAGCACTTAAAATGGATGTCATGCAGTTTCATGGTGGAATAAAGGACCAAAATTACCACATACACTTCAGTGCTCAATAATCCATTGTCCAACACTCCAATATTTCCAAGAAAAATATGCCTAAATACACAGCCTATGTTTGTCGCTAGCCATAGTAAACATTAGCAAATGTAGCTCGTTACGTGCAACAAAGATAAACAGCTAACTGCAGTAGCAACCAGTGGAAGCTGTGCTTTTAGTCGTATTGTGGAATATTTTTTGCAAAACACTATTTGAAACATATTGTATGTCCAGAGTGGTGTTTTAACAACCAAACAATGCCTTAGCGCACAGCTTACACAGCATATGTTGCTAGTGCGGTTAGCTGTTCACCTTTGTGCAACTATGTTAGCTTCATTTGGTCATGAATTACAAAGTTAAACAGCTAACCGTCTAACAACAAGCTGTTGTTTATTACGCCATAATTTGGCGAACATGAGGGTTTGGAGCATACGAGGCATATGGATAGGCAGATTAGTATTTTCAGAAGTTTTCTATCAATGTTTGTTTGTTTGTTTGCTTTTGCCATGGCTCTCGGCCACCGTTGGAATCCATTGTAACTGTTTTAAATCCAAACCAACTACAGCTGCCGTCCACCGCAAAGGAGCAAGCTACAAACTGTTCAAACGAGCCACTTTTCAAACCTACAGGGGGTGAGCATTTGGCAGATTTCGAGTATTTCTTTGAAAAAATTATATTATTCTGAATTATTCTGTGTCAATGCAATCTGGAGAGGTACTAAATGAAGTCCTTACTACATGTCCTCTGGAAACTGAGGGCCAAAATACAGAGGAGACAGGTAGAACAATGCATGGACTGCGGAAGTGTCACTCACCTGTCACCCTGGGACATACTGTGCTTTAACATGCACATTTCCAAACTGCCTCCAGCAGTAGATAAGAGATACATATAGCTCCTGTTGGGTACAATTTGTAACCCTGCAGAGAAAGCGTGGCTACAGCAAGCAAAGGAACCCAAGAGATTTGTACTTGAGCACCACAGTGAAACCGTTGTGACACATCCCTCCATTCAAGTGATTGTTTGTGTTACTGCTTTAATGTGCAGCAGCAGGTGCCTTTTCCTCCATTTCGCCAATTCAATTTGTTTCCTGCCGTGAAAATCTCAAGGCTTTTCCTTTTAGTTTATGGGTTGTATAGACCTTAGCGTGAGCCACTCTGGGAGGGAGCACAGAGAATCTGATGTGATTGTGAAATTACCCGTCCTCAGACTGCAATGGCAAACACTTCACCCTGTTGCCAGCGTGTTTGTGTCTCACTGCTGCCTCAACATTGGCATTTGGTGATGTAAGACAGGTGGCTACACTGCAAAAAAAAAACATCTTCTACAAACAGCTAAATATTTGTTTGTGCCATCAAGAGAAATTTGCTATGGTACCAAACAACAGACTTCCAGTGTGGTAAGCAAAACTGTCTTTCTTTCCTTGAAATTACACTAAAAATCAGGCCACGACGAAACATATCCAATCTTAAAAATTTAAATAAATGTAAAGAAAAGGTTGCTTAAATCACGATTATTGCATATGAGTCTCTATGTGTTACAACCACCAAGTAAGCCTTGCCATCAAGTGTAAAGAAGCAGAAGAATGCACTTCTTATTTTGTGTTATTAGCTCTATGATTAAGCTGACTGGAAAAACAAATTATATTGTCTCAATAATGTTTAGTTTTATCACTTACAATAAGTTTTCTTTTTAGCCAAGCTAAACATTAATGCCATCATCCTTTGTGGTTTGTGCTAATTAGTAAATGTTAGCATGCTAACACATTAAAGTAAGGCGGATGAACATTAAACCTGCTGAACAGACAGACAGACAGCAAGAATAAAAAGGAGCTGTAGAAAAAGAACAAATACACAATGAAAAAGGATGCAAAATAATATCGACTATACACTGTACGACTGTACATTACATACAAAAAGAGTATAAAAACTGTGTTGCCTTGAGAAGGATAGTATTGCATGGTAGAAAATATGTAACACAATATGTAATATAATAAAAAAAATATGTAATATTGGACAAGATAGTTGAAAGTTTCAAGAGGACATTTTTGCATACGTTAGTGTCTGTTTTTCTTTGCATTTTTTTTAGATTGCACAAATAACTTAAAACCACTAAAAAAAAATTAATGGCTTGGTAAAAAAAAAGAAAAGAAAAGAAAAACACTACAGAGCTTTAAAGCTTCACATATGTGACATAAACAAGATGTTGAAAGCGAAGGCATATATTATCTTTACATCTGTCTCTCATTTTCTTTCGCCACTACCACTAAAACAATCACAACCCCAGTATGTGGCATGAATATATTATTTTGAGATACTGTGGGGGGGGGGGGCACTAAGGGTCTTGGCTTTCTTTCCAAAAAAAACAAAATTAACCTTGTGTTAATCATTGCAAAAGTCACCAGTGGCCTCGTGACAGCAATGTGGCAGAAAAGAATGAGTGACTACTGTATGGTAAACAATCCACCACCACAGCTGCACTGACTGTGTACAATTTAAGTCCTGAAATTAGAACTACTTGTCGTAACTTCTTGCACTAAAATTACCATTTAGCGAAATGTCCCTCACAAGTTTAGATTCTAATTAGCCAGCCTATACTCATATATCTTCTGCTTAATGGGGGATTCCTATAAATAAAGGCCAGATATACATACTCTGTTTTGGTGTCACGTCAAGACTATACTTACAGGAGATAATGATATGGTGCAGGGAGCAATGTTCAGCTGTACTACCTCAGGGCTTGTGTTGAACTTCAGAGTGTGACAGCAGGCTATGAAAGCCCAGGCAGGGAGAGGAATTTGTCTCTTGTGAGGCCGTTTGGTCCACTCAGGTCTTAGTATGTCCTAAAGGTCTAAATGTCTGGAGCGGGTCTCTTTGAGCTGGTAATGATGATGGTAAATCAAAGCAATGTGTGCCACATAGGGGTGATTTACATCACCTCCTGTGGCATGTGGATGTTTCTGTTAATGCTTCCTCTCAGTGGGCATCGCCGCACTGGAGTGTGATGCATTTGCTCCCCGTCTCGCTGTCCACTGACTCATATGGAACTGATAAGCTTGTATCCTTTAAGTTTAAGTGGGTCTTTGATTCTGCCAAACTTCACTCTTATGTAAGTCAGAATGTGGGAAAATGTCAAGACAAAATGTTAAGTCCTTTAGATAAGTTTAACTACCAGGACGGGCCTGTATTCAGTGTGTTTTTCTGAAGTAATCCGTGGGTGAAAAGATATATATATCTGCATATCTATTGCTTTGGCTAGGGAGAATATGTATCCATTCCTCTATTATTGCTCGTAAGTTAGAAGAATCTAGACCACACACTACAGTGAAATTTGGTAAGAAACATCAGCGTTTGATAGGGATCTGGGAATTTTTATGAAGAATTTTCTCATCAACTTCTGCAATCGATTGAATAAAATCAGGCCCACATGTCCCTTGATGGTCTGTCACTGTGTGTGTGTAAATACAGATGCACATTTGATGGATTGTGAAGGTTTGTGTGGCACTTTTTTCACATGTGGAGCCCTGCATGGTCAGACACCTGTGCACATCCCTGATCCCATCCTTACATCGCCAGTGGGTCGCTGAGCTCTTCTGAGGACCAGGGCTCACTGGTTTCCCTCACGCTTGACTGAAAACAAAAGGTGATCGTGTCTTTGAAGTGGCGGCTCCACTGCGGCTCGCTCGCTCCATAGACTCGTCCCTGTTGACGCCTTTAAAAAGCAGCTGAAGGCTCATTTATTCAAAGTGGCCATTGTCTCGCCTCGTGTTGTCCAGAGCTGTGTGTGGTTTTAAGGTCTGTTGCTGCTTATGTTTCATTGTTTTTTCTTCTTACTGTTTTTATGGTCTTATTTTTAACCGCTGTATTCTTGTGAAGCACTTTGTGACCTTGCTCTGTGAAAGGTGTTAGACCAAACAAACTTTACTTACTTCCTGCTCGTCTCTGCTGTTAAGCCGATAATGAAATTGCTGTTTTTGTGACCCTCTTTCCAGGATTCATTTGGTTGTTTCCTCAGTAGAAATGAACTTTGTACCATAATAGAACAGAATATCAGACGTTGTCCTGACTGAGCGCTGCATGCTGTGTCGTTGTATTCAGGTGGTCAGCCGGGTAGCAGCACAGCAGGGCTACGACTTGGACCTGGGCTACCGGCTCCTGGCCGTGTGCGCTGCCAACAGGGACAAGTTCACTCCAAAATCAGCAGGTAAGACCAGAGTTTTCTCAACCACCGTCTCAGGCCATCTGGCCATGCTGGCCAGTCTGGGCTCAAAGTTCCTGTCTGCATTCTTGGCAGCATTTCATGATACCCACCCATTGCTGCTAGACTGTGCAAGATCCTCACACTCCAGAAAAGTACTGCACACTTAACTATGTTGGACATGATTTCACATGTACCAAATGGTCACTGGCATGTTTCAGTTCAAGTAATTTAGCATTTTAAGCTGATTATTGGATTCTTGGAAAGAGTAAAAGAGACAAATGATGAGCTTTTATTATTTTAATGCTCTCTGCATGATAAACTTTATTTTTTTGGTTTTGAGCTAAAGTAATAATGCAAAATACATTCTCCTCCTTCGGTCTGACTGAACATTCAGCATTACCCTCTGATATCTCCATAAACTTTGACTTCATGTCACATTTCACTTCCAAACTTGTTCACAACAGCCCGACTTTTCTCTGGAGTTCTAGACAAAGTGTGTACAGCAGAATACTCCATTTGTCACATGCGACAAAAAACTACTCTATCAGTGATGATGAGTTCCTGTTTTCATACCGCACCGTCATCTTGGTACAGTGATGGATTATTGGGACGGATGTATACTGCTAAATGTTGTTATCAAGCTGGCGAAAAAGCATGCTGAAGCACGGTGGGAATGAAGATGTATAGGCTGTCAGCAGCTCGGAAGATAACCAGAATATTTTGTGCTCCTTTACAGTTTTTTGATTTGTGGTTTCCACCTGTCTTGGGTTACGAGGAAAGCGGGGTTGCACAATTGCTTCTGTGTGCTCGGCCTCTCCGCTGAGCCATCTTAAGTCGACTAGGACATGAAAGTCAGAGACACATATTGTTTGAATTTTCACTTGTGTTTGCCTTTTCTGATTTATACCGTCGATGGTTTTATATGTGATAACGTGAGGCTTCGAATCATGCAGTGTCACTCTTATGTCAGCCGCAGGAGGGGAATCATTCTCTGCCTGCAATTAACTTACACTGCCAAATGTTCTAATTCTACTTAATGCTAAACCAAATCTCAGGCCCCACTTTATGGGCTTAGATAAGATTGCCAATTGATTCTCTGTCTGAATAATTTCCTGCAACAGTAGTCATTTGGAAACCGGCAAGTACTCCAGTCTAGGCAACATCCCAAAGTGCATTTCATGGACAATTATGTACCTGTATATGCATGAATATTTTGAGAGGAGAGGTCTGTAGGAAGAGAGGGAGAGTCAATGGAAACCACTGAGGAGGCATTCTCCTGCAAAGCTCCCAGAAGCTCTTTGGAGTGGAGGCCCCAGTCGAGGCGGTTGTTAAGGCGGAGCGAAAGCCCTCTCTGGCAGCCAAGGGAGATGGATCTTAAACGACACTCCCACCGGGCCCCACGGGCAGGACCCACTCCCTGACATCCAGCGGAGCTGTTGCCGAGTGACGGGGGAAGGGGAGTGAGTCACATGATAGGGGCGGGATGGCGGCAGCAGGTCAGCCATCCAACACCAGAGACAGACGAGTCAGTGTCTGCCGCTCACCGAGGAGACTTTTGGGAGTCTCAGAAAGCCAAGAAAAATCTGAGAAACTAGATGAAGTCTGTGCAGAGAGGACCTCATGCACATCCTCCTGTGCGTGATGTTGTTTTAACGCTAATTAATTTAGCCAAATCTTGACAGTCCTGGATGTGATCCAAGTATTTTTTTTTTTAATTCCCAGCTCAGTCATAAATGCAGACAGCCTGCCATTTGTTGCATAACAAGCTTTTTTATTGTTCTGGATAAAGACAGCTTGAAACTGTTCCACCTTATGCTTATTCCTTATCTCTGCTAACAAAGGGGCTCGTGGAGCCCACACCCTGAAAGTATTTCTTAAGAGAAGAAATGTCCAGGGAGCATCTGAAGCCAAATCTTACTCTCATATCCACTGGCCCGCTCAGTCACATCATGCATCTTGTAATCTGCTCCGAAAATCTATGTTAAAAAGTGTGTGTCGGGGGGGGGGGGGGGGGCGTGATCTCCGGTAGTTACAAGCAGGGGCCGTCTGCCACAGAGGACATCAGGTCAATGGACGAGTGCTAATAAGTAAATCAGATTTGGTGTCCCGTTTTAACCAAGCCTAACTTGTCTTGGCTCTGACACACGGCGTGGTCGAGCGATTACATTTCTGTTATGTCATCTAAAATTCATCTCCCGGACATGGGAGAAAATTGAAGGGAGAAGTTGTGCTGAGGGGAGGGCCGAGCTGATTTCAGCGGTAGGAAATCGATGTTCACAGTCAACTTACAGCTGAAACAGGTTGTAGCTTTGACAAATCGATTCAGCGTGAAATGCCTCGGACAGATTAAGACGTTGGTTTGTTAATTTCTTTGCAAGAAAAAAGCTTAGGAGGGCAAAACTCATAGAAACAGACCTTGATCTTATTGACACCAGCAATATGTAACATCTCGCCTGAGGACAACTGTTTATTGATTTTATCAGTTAACATATCTGAATTTCAGCAAAGTGAGTAGTTTATAGGTTTAGATAATGCCTGTTGTTGTATATTAAATGCCTCTGCAGCAGACTGGAAATGGAAAACTCTGCACTCAGTGTGATTTAGTGAGTTACTGATCTCTTCAGTAGATGTACTCAGGGGGGATCGGCCATTTGTAGTCCTCTTGTAAGCAGCCCACAATGATCGGGCAGAGCTGGGGGAGGGGCGTCTGTCTGCTAGTAGTGACCTCTTTGTGAATGAGATTAGCCTGCTCTATTAATCTGTGATTACTTGGACTGTCTTACCGCAGGGTGAAGCCACGCACGTGGTGCCGTGGCGACATCAAAGCAGGCAGATCACTCGCTATGGTGTGGATGAACCCATCAGGGCCTCTCCCTCCATCACAGGGTACATTAGAAGCCCTGGTAGGCCTGTTTCATCAGCCCCCTCCCGCAGTACTGTGGTGGTTCAGTCTGGTTCGAGAGCGTCGACAAAACGCTTAATCACGATATTTTCTTTTTTTTTTTTTTCTTTTTTTTTTTTTCCTCCAGGAGGGTCAGAGTGGCACATTCCCAATCGTTTGCGCCTCACCAAGCTCTTGGAATTCCTAAGCTCGAAAGAGTGAAAGGAGGCACCACTTTAGAAGAGGGGGGAGGCCAGCCGAAGTTTTTCAGCTCCTCCAGCCGTTCATTCTCTCATGTAACAAACGGCTGGTAAACCAGCAATTCAGCAGATAATTAGTTGGGCTTCGGCTCTCGCTCCGTCAGCCTGGTTCGTCTCCACACACTCCTCTACACATGCAGGCCTGTTTTCGGGTTTGATCAGCAGACATTGTGGGTTGTAGGTAACTGTGTCAGCATGCTACAAACATCCAGGCGACAGAGTTTTTACCATTTGTTTCAACTTGTTTCCTTGGTTCGACCGTGGGAGTATTTATGGTGGGACTTGTGGCGTCTTGGTTGTCCAACCAGTTCAAGCATGAGGAAGCAAAAGCCAGTGTGGGAGGGGATGTTGTGTTTGTCTGCAGTTTTAGGTAAAGATTAGGCACTGTGACCAAGTGCTTCATGCTGAAGAAAGCTGGAATCTATCCGGAATATCCAGCAGAACATTCAGCCAAGTCGATTTTATCCGTAGTGTATGTAAAAAGCACAGGTTTGTCTCGAGAGGGCTTTAAAATATGTACAACATATGACCCTCTCATTACACTCTTTATTCAGCTGAAAAGTAAACTTTATGAGCGGAGTAGGCAGAGGTGGCAGGACTAGACTTACACTGTGGAGAAACAGTGGTTTAATATCATGTCCAAAACACATAACATTAAGTAAATATTAAGTGTAATAAGAGTCTCAGGCCAATGAAAGCGTTTGGAGTGAAGACAGAAGATAATAGTTAATTCCCCTTAAAACAGACTCTGCAATCCAGCTGAGAAAACCCAGTTTCTGTCAAATGCTCCTGAGTATTTTTAATCATTTTCTTCAGTGAAGTGGAAAGAGGAGCATTATCTTAATGCTAATGCTATCTTAATGCTAGTCTTCTGTCAAGATACTGATTTTCTAAATGGAAATTCCCAAGATAGGGAAATTACCGAAATTCTCACTGATTTCAAAGAAAAAAAAAGACAGTTAAGGGGAAGATGAACGTCTTTCAAGTGTGCTGTAAAGCTTTTGTTCTTTGTGCTGGAGTGGGTGAATTTTTTTACTTCACCCGAGTGCAAATCTAATGTAAATTTTGTCTAAACAGTAGTTTGAAGTGCTGAGCACACATCGACTTCCAGTGAAGCAGTGGTGCTTAAGACGCGGAGGTCAGACATGTTGTCACTGAGCTGTAGAAAGGTCTCCGATTCTACACACAATACAGAGGTCAGATAAACACACACGGGCCTGCAGGGCTGTAATTTCTCTTCCCAGAGCTTTCCACACCGAAATGTTTTTTCCTTTCTTTCTTTCTGTCTCTCCGGTCGCTGTGCTTCAACGTACAGTTTAGCTGTGGCTTTTCCTAAATAGAGAATAACACAGCAGTAAAAAAAACATCGTTGGTGGCCGAGACCTCGTTTGAATATCGGCAGCAGTCGCATCTGAGAAATGAACAACCATCAGTTAATCAGACTTTAACACAGATTCAAGACTTTATTTGCCTTTCATCAAAGCTTTATTTCAGAGCCATGGTTCCTCGGGTCGTGTTTAGTCCAAGCCCTGAGAGCCGCTCAGCACACCTGCTGTGTAAACTTTACACTTTAAGCTTTAAACTGTAGATGTGCTGTGCATCGGTTTATACACATTTCTCCACGATTCACACAGTTTCACGGACTTGAAAACTGCTTGGCTGCGGATGGACCCACGTCGGAACGTAACTTGCACCTGATTCTTCCAAAGATATAAATCTACACTTGTGTCCACTCCGGACAGGCCGTGTGTTTTACACTATATGATAACTGTATGTGAAGTCTTCCAGCCAGCCATGATTGATGTGTTAACTCGCAGTACGGCTGCAGGGCTGTAAGTCACTTGCTGTGCACTTAGCTGATAGTAAATACCAGGAGAGCAAATACAGACAGGAAAGACCAGAGATAAGAGCTGTTCAGCTCGTCTGTCCTTCCTCCCCTCTATGTAGCTGTCGCAGTTATTATGTGTGTGGCAGCAGGAGGTGATTGGAAGCATCTTCAGCCACTCACGAACGGCTCCGTCATTTGCAGCGCGACAAAATCGGATGTTGGCGCGTTAAAATTAATCCACGTCGTACCCTATGTCTCTAATTAAATGCTTATTGTTGTATTTTAGCCACAGATCAGTTGCACTAATTTGACACCTGGGTTGACTCGCTGCTGGTGAGCGTGAGTATTTTTATTTGCAGATGACAATGGACGCTCCAGACTGCCTCAGGTGCTGCGTCTGCCCACAGTTTACATGTTTTATATGGGTGTAATTATTTATCCAAAAGCCTGCTCAGGCTCATGTGTGCTGAAAGACAAATGTGGTCTAATTGGCCCCTCCCTCTCTGATTCCAACCCTCTGCGCATTAGGAAGCCACAATACCCAGCCTCCTCCTCCTCCTCCTCCTCCTCCTCCTCCTGGTCCTCTATGCCCCTTAATTACAATGACTAGTTTGATGGATTAAGTCGACTGTATGCAAAGACAAGGTTTGGGGGCTTGAAATCACTGTTTAATGCACCCACCTGAACCGTCTCTATCGCCACTTTTTTCGGCGGGACTTCCCTCGTAACAAATGTTGCTTTAAATGAATTGATTGAGGCTTCTTTTACTCGTTGCTCTGGACCCGGGCCAAGATACAGGCTGTCTAGCACATTAGGCGCCACCCCCCTTTGCAGGTTTGAAATGTGAGCTGCCTGCATTTTTTTTCCTCTCTCCTCTCCTCTCCTCCCTCCCCTCCTCCCCTCCCTCCCCTCCCCTCCCTCTCTCCCTTCTGGCGAAGTGGCTGTGGCCGCTTCTGTGTGATGTGTGTATTGGGAGAGCAAGCAATGGATCACTAGACAGAAAAAGAAGATACATCAATAACTGCTGCATACATCCGAGGTGAGGAGATAAGCATTTGGTTCTCTCTCTGTCTCTCTCTCTCTCCCTCTCTGCCTGTCCCCCCCACCACCACCTCCACCCCCCACCCCCCCTGTGTCTCCCCCCTCTCCCCCCCTCTGTCTTTAACCCTTTACTGCTGCAGAAGCCGGCTCCTAATTTTGCTGAATGATTTGTGGCGATACGTACCTTTCTTCTTCTCTGACCACAAACGTGTGTCTTCCTCTTCTCCTCATGGCTGTTAGTGCTGTATGAAGTTTCCTCCCCCCCACCACCACCACCACCACCACCGCCTCCCTCCGTTTTTCCTCTCATTGTCTCTGGGGTATTTGTTGCTTGAGTGCAAAGAAGCCGGTGGCAAGTACAGCAGGAGCCCATTAGCAATGACTCCATCTGTGATTGGTTTTGCCTGCGAAACGGAGAGAGCAGCCATGAATAATTGATGTGTATTGTGCAGTCAGTCACTGGACACGCAGGGAGAGAGGAGAGGAAAACAGAGAGAAGCTGCTGCCCTGAGACACAGAGGGAAACGAGGGGGAAGAGGGAGGGAGGGGAGGGAGAGAGGAAGAATGTTAGAGAGAAGAGAGGAAGGTGGGAGGGATAGAGAGACACAGAGAAAGAGCTTTAAAATAGCTGCTGGCTTCAGTAGTGCAGAGATTAAGGCTGCCCTGTATCGCCTTTGTTCTGCTGTTGCAGATTTGTGCTCAGAAGTGTTTCTAGACACATGAGTCCCCCTCTTCGCTGTGCTGGGAAGAGTGAGAAATAAGCAAGGACATTGCTGGAGTTAGTCTGGTTGAAATGCGGGTGGCATTTTAGACATGGAGACGGGGGGGGGGGGGGGGGGTCTGCGCTGCTGTGAATAGGACAGAGCCGCGAAGCTTTGAGCTGTCAAAAGGAGGAGACAACAGTTAAAGAGGGTTGTGTTTGCAGGGGGTGTATTCAGTGACAAGAGGGAAGGTGGATCTGCTGCTGCTGCTGAGAGCAACTTCATGTTATTTTACCCCTGGGGGTGCAGATAGAGGGTTGATTCCTGCATTGGTGGGTGCAGGCGGGCACCCTGCCACGTCTTAAACTAACGGAATGGGGTTTGACAGTATGACGAGTGCCTCGCAGCGCCCCGCGTGATAGAGTTGCAACAGCTGACTGCTGCATTTGACCCACTTACAGCTCGCACAGAAGGGGTCAAAATGGCCTTGATTATCTCTCTGAGTCGCGCTGACCTACTTGAGGCGGCGTTTTCCGCGAGACTCTTGGCAGTTTATCACACCCACTCCCCTCAATGCCACACGGCACAACCAGCCAGGCTCACTGCAGAGACACGCACAGATTCTCTTCCTATGTAGTCTTTTTTTTTTTGTTGCTTTCAGATCAGGGATTTAGCGTTTCTCGTGGTCCAATCATGTCTGCTTTTAAAGGCAGAGAAGCAGATTAAAATTTCCAGGCTTTTGACGGCACTGAGATGCTAATGCACCTGTTTTCTCCCTGTTCAACTTCAGGGAACACTTGAGTGTCTGTATGCTTGAGAGATAGCTGTGAGAGGTTGGTAGCTTGCTCCTTCACTCACAGCAAAAGACAAAACATCCATACAGACTTGTCAAACCACTCCTGAAGCACAATCCGCCTCTCTGCCATTAGTCTACATGCTCAGTATGTTTTCTAAACTCTAAATAAACTTCTTCTGTGTCACTCTTTCTCCTCCTTAAAGCTCCAAATCACCATCGGATGTTTTAGCTATTTATCATTGAAGCAGTCATTGTTATACAGACAGATCAACGATGGACGGGCGGATTATGCTTTTTGATAAGTTCCTTTGGACATTTTGATGACATTTTTCTCGCTGTGACTGTGAGTCAGCCTTCCTTACGACAGCAACAGAGCTAACTGCAAACTTTTTCGAGTCCCCTTCGAAGCAAAAGGGTGGAGCTCCTTTAATGGCTGAGTTTCTCTTAAGAGATAAAGTCAGCTGGTGTAATTTCTTCCTCCTATCAGCCTCACTTGAGAATTATATTTTGGCATGTTGGTTTCTTTATTGTTCACTTCTCTCCATCAAGAGGGGTTTTGTTAAGCTGTACAGTAAAGTCCTGGTTTGGGCAGTTCTTCAATGATTTTTCTCCCCCCCTCTAAAATGTGTCTGTGGGACAGCTCCCAACATGCTAAGACAAGAGAGGTTTTGCAACAGGCGGTGTTGGTAAAGAGATGTCTGGCTAGCTGTACAGTGCTCCACACTTCCAACTATTCATTACTGTTGTTTTGTCAGCTTCAATGAATCTCTTGTTCTCTCTATTGGAGATGTGTTTTTTTCCACCAAGTTGTGAAATTGCACTGACCTTTTTCTGTGAAGTTTTTCCCGATAAAGTCCCAAATCAAAATAACAGCAGACGGCATGCAGGAGCAGTTGATGTCATTTGTGTATTTGCAGAAGATTCGGGCTCTTTTCACGTTGCTTTTTAATAAAAGAGCATCTCAGCCACCGACACCGACAGGGATGCAGTTTGTTTACACCTATTGTGATCATCCAGTCAAACCCAATGCAGGGTTTTGATCAGATTTGATATTGAATCCTCCAAAGATCAGATATGAAATGGGGATTGTAATTGCGGGCAGTCTCTGACAGAAACACAATTTTAATTTTAGTCACAGTTAGTGATGTTATTTAAATGCTGCTGAAGCATGAAGCTGCTGCTCCACACGTCTTCACCAACTTTATGACGCGATGAAATCTGAGCCCGTCCTCGGCTGAAAAAATGGCCATATGGGTCGACTTTGAAGGTGGTTATTACAGCCCATATTTACGTTTATTGTTAGGCGGCAACCTCTAGTGGCCATAGTAATTATGATTGGAGCAAAGGAGGAAGCCAGGTGACGTAGTAAAAAGAACAAGAAAGTCCACATTTGTAGGAGGGTGGATGGCTGGGTCAAACAAACACAGGACTTTCACCCGGAAGACCGCTGTTTACGTCCTGTGACATGGCTAAAAAAAACTGAATATAAATTTGTCACATGCGATGTGGTCCCTGGACATGTCAATAATCAGAGTTTTAAAATTGCATTGCAGTATCAGTAGGTAGATATTTCTCCTCACGGATGCCTCTGCCCACTACTTCTTCTCCCTGTAAGTCCCTTGGAGAACTAACAACAGTAACTAACAGCAGGCATTAGCAGGTTCACTGTTATTTGATCCTAACTTATGATCAGTCCTGCAGGTGAAAAGTAATCATATAGTTGGTCTGTTTTGTTAGCCGCGGATCAGGTATCAGAGTGCAGAGCGGTGGAAGCGCTTAACTTGATCTGCACCTACAGCAGACTGAGTTACATTCTGCAGAGACGTGAGTGAAGGCCTTTGCGAGGTCTTCTATATGTGTTGTGCAGACAGTCTGAAAGCAGTGAAAAGATCCTTTTAGAAATAAATTAACAGCAGCCTCCCGGGGTGAAGGATGAAGCCAGTGTGAAAGTGCTAAAAACTGCAGTTCTTCGAACGGCCACTTGAGCTGGCTCCAAAAGTGAGTCAATCCCCATAGACCCCCATATTAAAATGCCCAACTTTACAGCAGAAATGAACGTGTTTACAGCCTGGTACAAAAACAGTTTTGGTCTCTGAGGCTAATTTCGGTTGAGAGATTATGAATGACGGTATTGGACAAAGCAGCACATTAAAGAGGCATTAAGTAATCTATGACCACAGATTTAAAAGGAATCAATAGGACTTAATCCTTCTTTCACATGTCTATGGCAAACCTCCCCTGCACATATAAAAATACCCCTTTTTCACCTGTAAAGCATTAACTGCTTAAACCTACTTACACATCATTGTCTATCATAAGTTAACTGCTCCGATTAAGAGCTCCACATCCTTTCAAGTCACATTTTGAAAAATAGTAAAAGAGAGGAGTTGTCTCATTAACTAATAGATATCCTATGGTGATTAGATGCATCACCACGGAAAACAATAACTAGTAATAGCAATACTTCTTAGTCATTTTTTAGTGTTAGTAGCAGGAATGCCGTGAAATGTCAACAATTAAACTGTCCACACTGGATATCACTGTGATTTTATACCATGGCACAGTAAAAGTGTGATCTATTTAACTTGAGTTTTTTACAAATCCATTATACCCATAATTTTCCTTATTTTAAGTATAGTATGTTCAACCATTCTCTCTTCTTCTGAGTAGGTTTTTAGGCAGTTTGTGAACTATAAACTCATATCTCTCATCCATCCAGTCATCACATAGGTCTGTGTTTGAATAAGGAAGAAATTCATCATCAATTGTCTGTCATTTACTGAATATCTTTAGAAATGTTTGTAAAGTACAGTAAAATGTAAAATTTGAACCCTACAGAAACCAACTGCTGCAGGAGGTGTCAGTCTGACTCAGGTACTTGCTGTGTGTTGAAGTGCTGCACAGGAAACTCATACACATTGGCTGAATCCAACCAACCATCCTCATCACAGCCCTTATGTCCTCACATCGGACATGTGTCGACATATTGTACATGGAATGACATCAGATGTGCTTTCTTTGGTTGGTCATTTAGAAAAGCTGCAGAACGTGGCTGCTGTTGTGTTGTCTGTCGGAGTTTCACAGTCCAAAGCATGTCACACATGTTGTTTTATCATCTTGCCTGCATCATAGCTCACACTTGTGGTCTCGGCTGTTCATTGAAGCCATTAACAACCCGAGTTTATGCCTTGTTCCTCTTGGTGATTTGTATGTTAATTATACACCCCCGCCTTCTCTCTTATTTGAAAAAGCAGGTAGTAAAAGTTGTGACCGGAGCTTAATTCAAAGTCAGAATAATGTGATGAAACTTTAATAGAAACAGGCACAGTAAGCACACATGAGAATACAGCAAACTGGATCTTATAGACAGCAAACATGTACAACATCAGTACTGGGTCATAAAAAAAATATGGAATATGAAATCATTTTATGTGTTTATGATGTAGATTTTAATGCTAGTTGTATAGGAGCAAAATACCAGACATTTAACTGAGAGAAAAAAATAAAACAGAATAAAAAAAATGTATTTGATAATGTTCAAAAAGGCACCGTGATGTGCAGGTTATACAGTATAAAAATGTATTACAAAAATATAAATGCATATGATAAATAAAAAAAAATTGGAAAGCATTAATAGAAACGCAGGAATCCAGTTCAAAGGAATGAGGGAAAAAAAAGCACAATATCTGAAGAACGTATATCATTTTAAATACATGCTGTATGTAGAGAAAAGTGCAGTATAAGAACCATCTGAGCTTGTTTGAAATGGGTACGGTTTCATTGTTTTGGCTTGAGTGTTTATCATGTGGAAGCCTTTTATTCAAATCCTGCGCCGTTGCCCATATGGATGACTCTAATGAGCCTAGAGGGGTGCCAGGACCCGGCCCTGGCTCCTCCAGTGTCTGTTCCTACTGTACTTCTAAAGGGAGGCTTTGACCCCAGGCCCACTGTGAAAAGGTCGCAGGTGAATCAGCCACCAGCGTATGCCACCGTGACGGTACCGGCCCTGCCCAGCACCCTGAGGTGGGCAGTAGTCTGGGCACATCTGCTCTGTGCCTAATTAGTATCATTGTAGACGAGGGCTTAAGGGTGGGCCTTCGTTAATAGCAGCCTGTTGCTCGGGGAAACAGTCTGGCTCCTGTAAGCTGCTTCTTTGCAGGTCTGCTCATCTGATAATCTGGTTGCAGAAGTGCACGGTTAAAAACACGCTCTGTGCTGGTGCAGCCGGCCTCACTGGGCAGATGGCAGAGTTTTTGGGAACCTCGGTGTGGTCAGGTGATGTGCTTCGCCCTTTGTAAAGGACCATGTCGTATTTTTGAAAGTTCTAGCGTCTGAAGCGAATCATGTATGCATTATACTTTGGCTGGCACTTTTTTAGATTTTTTCTATATCGCATGCAAGTCAGTTAGCAAACTCTGGAAACTTCAGTTGAGTAATCGACAGTGAATCATATGAATCACATCAAGTGTATTTATGTAGCACTCGCAAAACCTTAAGAAAAGCAACATACAAAACAAGAAAGCAAGAACATAAGTAAGCATTCAAAAATAATGACAGTAAAAAAAAAAGACTAAAGACTAAAATGTAGTCAGGAGAGTCTATTAATACATTATGAAAAGTAATGGAAATGAATGGTTGCCATCAGTCAGTCAGCTGCATACATGCTTTGAGTAAATGGGCTAAAACTGCAACGGCCCTTAAAGGAAGCTCTGAAACTTGACCTCAGACACTTTGACATAGTGCTGCCAGATTTTAGCTCCTGAATTAGGACATAAAGATGTAGGTTTGGGAGGAATCTTGCTCCCAATCAGCTTACTGTGGCAGGGAGCGACATACAGTAACAGATTGAAGATTGAATGTTGGACGTGGGAGATGTTTGGCTTAAATGCACAAGGAATTAATTCACACCAGGGGGCTGAAATGCTATAGATTTCCACCTTCTTGCTTTACAGAGACCCTGAATGGCGTGCCCTGTTTTTAATGAAGAGATTTGTTGCATGTGCCAGGAGAGATTATCTTTGAAAACACTGGTCTGCTTGGGCGAAGGTTTGGTTGCCGTACAACCATGACCAAGAAATGACAGCCCGAGTGATGAGATCTGCATAAATCATCTTGAGGTTGTGGCGTATATTGTATCTTTTTCTTGTTGGTATTCACTCATTGCCAAGTGGATTTCTTTAAGGATGTACAGTCTAATCTTTATCTTGAATCTGTGAACACAGATTTGATTTGAGCATAAGTGTCTTATCGTTGACATTTTTGATTTTTTTTTATTTAGAAATCCTGCATTTTTCTATGCATATAGATAGAAATTTGCATCACAAAGTGGTTAGCTGGATATTTTAATGCTGAAGTTATTATGACAGCACAAGTGGGAAGTTAAGAGGGATAAGGGACAGCTTTCCTATCTGTCAGTAATACAGTCTTTAGTGGTTTTTGATTTTGCAACAAAGAACGCAGGATGTCAAAACAGAAACCCAGAAACACCAAATCCACAGCATTTTCTTTTTCTCCTTGCGCCGCTTGCCTCCACATGGCCACATATGCTTGTGGCCTCAGTAAAACCTTTTTGGCACAAGTCCAAGCGCCCCCCCGTTCTCCTCGCCGGATGGACATGGCACGACATTGTGGCCATGTGGCCAGCAGGAGGCTGTATTTAAGCTGGGGCAGCTCTGAAATGGGCCATAAAACCTAGCCAGCAAGTCTGGCTCCCCATGAGGCAACGGGCCTAAGTACTCATTGACAAGACTCCAACATCACTGACTTTCCAGAGAGAGAGCGGGAGAGGAAATAATGCAAGAAAAAAAGCAGGAGACAAAGATGAGGTGCAGACAGGAGGCAGTTGTCTGGCCTAGATAGACAGGCTGTTTTATAACTGTTAGCACTATTGCTTTCAATCCACAATATGAAGCTGCTTCCCTTTGCTTCTCCACTGCTGAACACCTTCATTCTGACTTTTTTTCATTTGTCTTTGAGCTCATTTTCACCTAATGAAATAGCTTCTTAACTGCATATGTTTAAGTGACCTCGGGGGAAATATGTCACATTTTGATGCCACATGGCAGCCATGACATTCACATGTTCCCACTTCACACATCCTTCCCACTTCATCAGCTTCCTGAAAACATCACTCACCCTGTAATATGTCACCAAATGACCCACCCAACTTTAAAATCATACTAAACTGAGCTAATGAAGTCAGTTTACAGACTTAGTTTTACAACACCCAGTTCACACTTGCCTCCGTGACAAAGTGTTGGAAAGTTGAGAGGCTGACCAATGTGCACCATGTGTTTAAATCGGTAAACCTGCGAGCTTTGGTCTACGACCCTGATTCCAAAAAGGTTAGGACTTTGTCTAACACAGTATATTTAATGTCAGCTTCATTGATTTTTGTAAATATCTGCTTATTCTGAATTTGATGCAACGTGTTTCAAACAAGTTGGACCGGAGCAACTAAAGACTGGGAAAGCTGTGGAATGCTCCAGAAACACCTGTTTGGAACATTCCACAGGTAAACGGGTTCATTGATAACAGGTGATAGCATCATGATTGGGTATGAAAGGAGCATCCTGGATCCTGGAAAGGCTCAGTCGTTCACAAGCAAGGATGCAGCGAGGCTCACCACTTTGTGGACACATGATCGTATAAAGGATATTACTCGGGAACACTTCATAAAACCGTTGTCAGTAAACACGGTTCATTTGCAAAAGATTGCACTCGGTTTTTATTTACGTTTTACACAGCATCCAAACTTTCTTGGATCCCGGGTTGTAATGATTCCCCATGGATAGAAAGCACAGTAGCACAGCTCTGGTCTGTCATGGGTTGATAGGTCCATAACTTGTTATACCTGTTATACCCGCCTCCTAAAAGCCTGCATGATTGAGGAGTTGCTCCCATTTCATTATCAAATTGGCATCGATGAATCATTTGTGGCATCTGTGAAAAGACAAAGAGAGGTTTGATTGCTGCCAGGCGGACGTCCATGGCTCTGTGGTGACTGTCGGAGAGCCGCGAGGCAGAGTGGGACATGATTTACGATCCAGCCAGTAGTTTACGCAGGATAGTTTGGCACCGGCTGGGCCCTCGTGAGCATAGCAACCAGTTATTCATGTAGTTTTCCATATATTATGAGGAAAATCCCAGAATTTTACAGTTCTGGGAAGCATACACGAGGCACATAAGCGAGGAATTCTTTGGCTTAAACTAAACATGGCTGTTTTGCATGGCCTCTTAGGTGCTTGCAGTAACCAGGGATACTAGGGCTCCCTAGACTCTCTCTTATTTTAATTGACTTTGGCCTGCAGGAGGCTTGTGTCCATTCAAACCTTTCTGGGCAGAGCGAGAGAGGAGGGAGGAACAGAATGTGAATAGAGCTCCCTCAAAACCTAAAGAGTGCAGCCCACTAGAGCCGTTCTTGTTAGTTTGCTCATGGTCTTTGTTCTCCTTTCAGCCCTTCTGGCTAAATGTCTTCAAACAAGCCGTTTGGGGGTTGTGAATCTTTCCGACAGGTTTATAGCAAAAATTGGACTTCATTTTTACAGTTAGTGTGGGAATAAGTGAGGAAGTACCTCTGATGTGAGTGTGATGTGATGACTGGATGTGTACTCTGTGTTCGTGTGGACGTTGGTGACCGAGCCATGTGGGACGATGCCAGGTGGGAGTCCAGGGTTGACAAGGGAGCAGGTGTCTATTAGATACAGAGCACAGAGGGAGAGAGGGAGGAGGTGGAAGGGAGGGGAGGGAGCGAGGAGGATCACAAGAGCTCTTGGCATCTGCCTTACCTGCTGCCTCCCTTACAGTCCCCCTGCCAGTAAATGGAGGGAAACAGGAGGGGAGAAAAAAGAAGAGACGAGGAAAATGTTGTCGAACAGGCAGCAAGTGAATGAGTGACCTTTGATATGGCAGCCATGTTTTTTAGGGTTATCCTCTCCCACAGGTTGTTCGTGGAGCGCATCGTCCCTCTCTATCATGGCTCGGTTGCATTTGCTGTACATCTGTTTCAAAGGATTCTTTTTCCACTCTATTATAATGGATCATTTTTGTCTTCAAAGCATTCAAACACGAACATGTCATTCCTCCAACTGGATAATCCAGTCAACATGCTGTCAACAGTTTCTATAGCTACTATTCCTTTGCTAAGATGGATTTATAGCTGATGCAAAGGGATGACGGCAGTCTCGCTGTTGATTCCTAGAGCATACATTTTAATTTATAGCTCAGCGTCCACTGCCACAGTAGACAGATATATCGTTCATTAGCCTATAGTCGTCACAGTAACTGTGTTTACGCTCTTCCAGTTACTTTGTGATAGGAATGCTTTGCCTTGTTTCTTGGTGGGAAGGAGCTTTGCAGTGGAAGTAGTTTTGCCTGATGTGTGTTATTGGAAAGGAGAAAACTGCTAAGCCTTTTTCTCAACTTGCCTCATGTTGTGTTTCCTCTCAAGAATCTCTACCAGCATCAGAAACTAGCAGCCCCAAGTGACCAGTCACAGTTCTTGCTTTCCCCTCATGGTAGATCTGAGGCTGCCGTAGGTGCACATCAGCTACAGTGAAGCTATGGAGGGCTTTTTTGAGCAGCACAATTGAAATTTGACTCCCTTCCATTGTATTGGGGTATGGATAGAAATCCCAGAGACAGACGTCTCAAACCAAAATGGCTAGACACCGCTACAGGTAAGTGAGAAAATATCTGAACTGTTCCTTTAATCTGGAGCCCCCTTTCTTTTAGTCGAGCAAAAGGAGACAGAATCAAGCTATTTAATCAGTACAGTTTATCTCTCTGCCTCCTGTCTGTACGTGCGGTGAAAGGTGGGGTGGGGGAGCATTATCATTGGAAAGAGCATTGAACAACTGTCAGGGATGCAGTCCACGTCATTTGTCATGCCTCCCGGGGGCTTTATGACAGAGAGTGAAGCTGGAAGCTGCAGGCCCATCTACTGAACCACCCATCTAGTCCCAGCAGATGCGTTTACCGCCCTTCGCCGTGGCTGACCATCAGGCTGCACAGCTGAGCACCAGAATATCAATACGGCTCAGACTCAGCCGGGCCCCTGGGACTATCTACAAGGCAAACAGGATAGGCTCCTCTCCTTATGGAAGCCAGAGACCCGTTGCCGCCAGGGAGACCAATGTAAACAGTGCAAAGAGATGCTCTGTAGCACCAAACGGCAGTTTGATTCACTCCAGAATAGTCGCTGTGATTTTGGAGAGCTACCCCTAAGACGGTTATCTCCGGTTTTGGCTCGTCTCAGGGAGGGAAACAGATGAGTCTACTAAAGGGCCGTCTGTGGGAGGAGAGGAGAAGAAAAACAGTAATCCTTTTGTGTTCATCATCCGCACTGTCCTGAGAGATGCTCGGGTAAAGGAGGAGGAGGAGGAGAAGGAGGAGGGGAAGACTGTGAGGAGTAACGGGTCGGCTGTTCCTCCTCCTGTCATATGAAACCTGAAGTTTATCCTCTGAGTCAATGACAGAGTGGCTCTCCTTTAAACAGGCTGGTGCTCAGTGGAGGTGGTAATTTTGTGTGGTGATAAGCCCTTTATCTAATGGTGGGGTAGAATAATTCCTCCTTAAGTGGCAGCACTGGTGCTTCCCTCTCTCTCCTCTTTTTCTCTCGTTCTCTTAGATATGTATTGTCATTTCCCTGCTTGGCTCAGCGCCGTTGTTGCTTTTGTCTTGCGGCTGTTGATGTCGGTCTCGGTGTGAAACGAGGATACCGTCCCCTTAGCCAGACGGCCTCACGGTGGCACAGTTAGGGGACAAATTGTGGAGACATGTTTATCAACATAGAAGAAGTGCAAGTTACCCCTTGTTGGAAGAGAATAATGGGGCCTAATTGAGCTGTAACATGCTGGCTGTTCGCCAGGCCCTTGAATTGAAAACTCACTCCATCAGAAGGAGGTCTGGGGAGGGTGTTGAAGCACTGCAGGACATTCTAACATAGATGTGAAACTCGTAAACCTATTAGCCACACTTGGACCTGGATGTATTTAATTAAAACTAGCCTACAAATCTGCCCATCTACCTGCAAGTGTGATGTTTTTAGGTGAGGAGCGCCCGAGAGGCCTTTTCTGTCAGGCAAAGCACAGCCGCGGCGAAGTCAGATCAATCCTCTGGAGGAACAGCACAGCCTGTCTCCTGGCACCTGCCTTGCCAAGAACAGGAGGAGGAAGGAGGGGGAAAGAGAGAGAGAAAAAGAGAGGGAGCATGAGCGGGTGGGAAGGAGGAAAAACCCAGCTGCCTCTGCGCCTGAGCCCCGTGTTGCTTTTAAAGGAGTGGGAGGGAGGTGGGGTGGGGGAGAGAGGGAGAGGCAGGGAGACTGCTGGCACCATCTGTACATGTCTTTTGTATTCCAGCCCTCATCTTTACACAGAGCGAGGCTGGTGTGCTCAGTGTTCAAATGAAAGGAGAGGAGGTGCCTTTTGGGGTGCGATGCTCTGAGAGGAGAAGGTGCGTGTGTGTGTGTCGACACTGAAATTCTGTTTTGTCCTCGGAAATTCGGCGCACTCGGAGGACATCTCATGTCCTATTTATTTTACCTCTGTGGGCGTTCATTTACACCAGTGCGGTGTCTTTCCTTACGTGTGTGTGTGTGTGTGTGTGTGTCAGAGGGCTTATACCCTGTTTACAAGCACTCATGTGTGGTCAGATGTCTGGGTTGCCATGTTTGTGATAGGAGTCAGAAGCTTTTGTTTGTTCCTCCTCCCATCAGCCCCATTAGCCTGATGTCTCCCCTCTCACTGACTCACTCAACCTTTATTTTTTTTTTATCTCTCCCTCTCTGTGTAAAATGTGCTGTGGCGGCCCGTCCTTGCATGTGGCAGCAGGGTGGATCTGCCTGCGAGGACAGCCTGCGCTGTCTGCTGTCATATTGACGTGGCTTTTTGCGCGAACCGCAGCTGAAATCACCAAGCACTCTGTTTCACCCACCCGCCCCTCCCTCGCTCCTCAGTCAGCCTAGAAGTGCTGTGAATCATAAGAGGAGGTGGCTGCCCTGCTCTTTGATTGAATCCACATTCCCTCTCTCCTCTGACGCCGCAGAGAGAGGCTAGAAGGAGGCACGGAAAGCAAGAGGGAGAGAAAAAGGAAAAGTGAGTCTTTTGTAGTTGGCACAGCACAAAAACATGCACTGCAGATGAAAAGCATATGATTCGATCAAACGCGCTCTGTGGTAGCTGCCTAACCGAGCGGTAGGTAGGAAGGTGGGGAGAAGGGAAGGGCTGGAGTCCATCTGCAGGCCCAGAGTGAACCCTAGTGGCCACGAGCTGCAGTGACATGCTGGATTGAAGCTGATCTTTCATGTTGCAGCATAACGATGCATCCTTTCTATTGATCCGTGCTTTAAGTTTCATTTGGATGTTGAACTGTTTGAAGACAAAAAAATGCATTTAAATAAACCAAGAATGTAATACATTTCATAGGCATTAGGTATTGTATTTTACATATTAGAAAAATATATTTATCAGGGTAAAGAGATGTTTGATGTCAGATGTAATTTGGGGTTCAGTGGTAGATACTGCAGACAAATTCACCAGTATACATATACTTTTACACAGTGAAGACTTAACTGATGATGAATCAATATAGAATAAGAGCTGTGCTGTCACCTTCTACATTATGTCAGTCTAAGTCTCTCACTGTTTGCATTTATTCCCCCATACGGCCTTCATGTCATTTCCAGGAAGTAGTAGTGACTTAAAGCGATGGAACGCAACAGAAAAACATGACTGACAGTAAACAGGAGGCAGCTAATGTGTATCTGTCTGCTAGCGTGAATATATATATATATATATACACATGTAATATAATCTTAAAGCCCAGTCAATGTAAACCAGCCTGTAAGCGAGATAAAAGCTTGTATTTGTCCAAAGGAAAACATTAAAATGACCCTTAAACAGTTCATTTAAGTAAACAAACTGAAATAAAATGCTAATTAAAAGACACAACTGCACCTGGAATCCAGTCTTACTTTTACACTTTAGATAATCTCAGACAAGGTCCTCAAATTATTAAATTTGTTGTCAGGATCACTTATTATTTTTTCTGATCTTATAAGATGTTTAAGTGTTTATTTTTGGAGATACTTGCACAGACAGGACTCCCCGATTTGTCATAGGGTCTTTTCCTTTCTATGTCATTTTGTCAGTCAGGCCATTGCTTTTTAATTTTATATCCATATTTGCTCAGAAGCTTCTGTTCCTAATTTGTTGTTTCGTCACCCTCCTCTTCTCACACAATCAGTTTTTGCAGGTTTTTGCAGCGCTTGCAGTAGAGGGCTATTACCTCTGCAGTTATTTCTCACAGGACTCCGACAGCACTGAAACACTCTTCCTCTGCTCTTTTTCCAGCGCTTCTGTCCTCCTGGTGCGAGGAGCTGGGACGCCTCCTCCTCCTCCGTCACCAGAAGAACAGGCAGAACGAGCCTCCAGGAAAAGTGCCCATGCAGCCTCCCATGAGCTCCATGAAACCCAGCCTCTCACACGGGTCAGTGTTCACACTGCTGCACTTTTTGGCTTGTGTGCGAGGTGTGTTTGTATGTGTGTGTTGGGTGTGTGAACAGACAGACCAGGCCCTCGGGGAAAGCCCTTCCTCTCCGCATGAATCCTGGTGTTCCTTATGGATCAGTGGCCAGACAAACTGCCAGACTAACTGCTTGTAGCACAGTCAGTAGGGACAAACAGTACCTCTAGACCCCTAGTGCATGTAGTTAATAATTACAACACACTGTTTGTGCATTTCAGCAGGAAGAAGGCGCCTTTATTTTATAATCCTAACAATAAAACCTTTGTCTTTCCCTATCATTCAGCCAGTGCAAATATAGCCAGTGCTTTTGTGCACGGTAAATATTTGTGCAGTGACGCAGGGCACATTTTGTTTTGCCTACATGATGTGTTTTTATCCGTCCCATGCAGAGATGGGTCTTTTCCCTACGACTCAGTTCCCTGGCAACAGAACACCAATCAGCCTCCAGGTTCGTTGTCCGTGGTGACTACCGTGTGGGGCGTGACCAACACGTCGCAGAGCCAGGTGAGATTGTATGGCTGCTCAACAGAGAAAAAGTGTGTCTGAGTGGACTGCATCTGATAAAATTATTGTGATGCTGTATATGATGTCATGGCAGCAAGTTCATTTGAGTTCCATCATCCAGTTTGGATGACGTCATCTGTTCTCAGCATTTACACATATTTATCTCTCTGTTTGTCTTTGCCCAACAGGTTTTGGGGAATCCTATGGCTAACAACAACAATCCCATGAACCCAGGGGGCAACCCTATGGGCTCAGGTATGTCTGGTAACAATCCAGGGATGAACTCTCCTCAGTTCCCCGGTCCTCAGCAGCAGTTCCCCAACAAAGGGAACTCTAACCAGGCCTACATGCAGCAGGGCATGTACGGACGACCCAACTACCCCGGAGGAGGAGGCTTTGGTGGCAAGTAAGTGGACTGTGGACTAACACTGATCGTTGCAATGATAAAAACTTCCTCCAAGACATAATTCTGACTATCAGTTAAAATGATTGCGCTCTTCCTGCATGGTGGCATGAGGTCATTTCCTATTTTCTGTTATGCTTTGTCACAGTTACCCTGGAGGGCCTAATGCTGGACCTGGAGGGATGGGCATCCCTCCACACTCCCGTCCTCCTTCAGACTTCACCCAGCCTGCCGCTGCTGCTGCTGCCGCCGCAGTTGCTGCTGCTGCCGCCACAGCAACCGCCACTGCCACAGCCACCGTAGCTGCCCTGCAAGAAACCCAGAACAAGGACATGAACCAATACGGGCCGGTAGGACGCGACAAACAACTAATAGCACCTGTGTGTGAACATCTGTGTTCTTAAAGGAAATTATTGACTTTGCCTTTCAGTGCCAGTAATACGACTAGAACAGGAAGCTGAGAGAAGTGGATTTAGGCTTATTGTTGAAAAAGGCATAATTAGTGTTAAGGGTGAATAATTAGCAGAAGTAGTAATAGAGCCAAATAGCACATTTAGCTTTAACAAAAGCTAACAAGCACACACATTTTAGAACATTTTTGTCTTTTGTTACTTAGAAGATTTTTGTCTTTTGTGATTTTGAATAGACTCTATTACCAGCAAAATTCGCCACATTGAGAGTCAGCTCAGAGATGGTTGATTGAACCTTTTTTGTCTTCCAGATGAGTTCCTCTTTCCAGATGGCACCAAACCAGGCGTACAACAGCCAGTTCATGAACCAGCCAGGACCCCGCGGCCCTCCATCCCTCCCTGGGAACATGGGCGCAGGCATGAATGCATCCAACATGAGTGGGCCCCCGATGGGAATGAACCAGCCAAGGGGCCAAGGCATGGGGCCTTTCGGTGCCCATGGCCAAAGAATGCCCCAGCAAGGTTATGCAGGACCCCGGCCTCAGGGCATGGCCATGCAGGGTATGAAAAGACCATACCCAGGAGAGGTGAGTGGATGTGAAATCAACACTTTCACCTTCAAGTTTTAGCTTCTTTGCTGTATATTGAATATGTTTGTCATCACTGCATCCACAGCCAAACTACGGTGGGCAGCAATATGGACCAAATAACCAGTTTCCTAACCAGCAGGGGCAGTACCCCACACCCAACGCTTCTAGGCCGCTGCCGTCCCCGAACTACCCTGGCCAGAGGATGCCAGGACAGCAGCTGCAGGGCCAGTACCCACCACCCAGCGGTGCCATGGGCCAGTACTATAAGGTGCAGTGATCCTGCCATTTGTTAATCACGATGGTGATTTGATGATTGCGGAGTATCATAGCAAAAACATGTCTGCAATTTCAGCATGGTGTCAGTAGCTTTTTGGTGAAAATAAAGAGATTAATAATGATCATTTCTAATCTGTTTTGTCAAATTACAGCAAGAGCCGCCTTTTAATGGCCAAACAAATAACTTCTCTGGGAGCGGATACCAGTACAACCAGGGTAGCATGAATGGGGTAAGTGCATTTTTGCACCAGTTTTGTGTCATTACATCATACTCTTAGTTGTGCTGTTTACAGCCCATGATCATTTGATTGACTAATCGATTGTGTTCATTATAGCCGCCCAGACCGGTGGGCAACTACCCTCACTCCCCAGTGCCAGGCAACCCAACTCCTCCAATGACCCCGGGAAGTAACATCCCACCATACCTGTCACCAAACCAGGACGTGAAGCCACCCTTCCCTCCTGACATCAAACCAAATATGACCGCTCTCCCTCCCCCTCCAGGTCAGTAACTGGAAAATGTCAGATGAAGAAATCTGAGCAGTGATTTATTCCTTCTAACGGTCATAACGCTCTTCTTTAACCATGTAGCCAACCACAATGAGGAGCTGCGCCTGACGTTCCCAGTGCGGGACGGGGTAGTCCTAGAGCCCTTCAGGCTAGAGCATAACCTGGCTGTCAGCAACCACGTCTTCCACTTACGGCCATCTGTGCACCAGACGCTCATGTGGAGGTTAGACACCATGCACTACATCAACATACAGTATATTTCTAAATATTCCTCCCAAATATTTCATCTGTTGTTAGAGCTTCATGATACCGTCATTTTCTTTTTCCTCATTCCTTTGGCCTCCTTTTGACAATTGCAATTTTAGGTCTCTGGAAACAGTTGGCAGTACCAACACAACATTCTCTGGCTCAGTAAAATCGGTTTTCAAATGCAAGAACTGTTCCAGGAAACCGAACACTAGTTGTCACTACAATCAACGTTCGAACTAGAGATGGCAATTTCTTTGATTGTTTTCAATGGTTGTCGTGACAGTAATACAGACGATATCTCGACTGGTTTGAAAAGCAAGATTAAGGGAGGCTATTAGAGGGAGAGAGGGAGCACGAGAACTTAAACTGTGGTTAAAGTGGTTGCACTTATTGAAATTTTGTGGAAATGCATATATGAATGTGGAAAAAATAACTTTTAACCCTTTATTCAGTTCCTAGGGCTTACAGCGCCTTATAAGTAATATCACATGGGATCCCACAGGATGCTTCTCTATGGTCAATACTATTTTCCCTTTACCAGACCAGCCTTGTTTAAATCACTGAACTGTTCCTCAGTTTAAAACCCTATTGTTCTTACAGTTTGCAAAAATTATCTCAGTGCCTTCCATTGTTCTTGTTGGTCTCTCTGATCATTTGATTCTCTTGTGGGAAATCTGGCTTCACTTAAGAATCGAGAACCAAACCAAGGTAATTCCTCAAGTCCTCTTAACCTTTGACAAGCCGAGTGAAAAGGTTGTGCAGTCATACTGTCTGCAGCTGAGAATTAATAAAAAAATCAAACCGCCATTATTCCCAGCTACCTTGGAGAAGGTCATCCATGCATTCATTTCCTCTGATTTATTGTAATTCGCTTTACTCCCCCTCTCAAGCAGAAGTCACTCTCACATCCGGAGCTTATCAAGATCATGAAATGATGAAACTTTCTGGTGTCAAACCGTGAAATCACATCATCCGTTTGTTTTAGAATTATTAGGAGGCTGGGAAGGAAGAAGCATCATACATTAGCACCGACAGGCTGTAGAATAAACAGTTAAAGGAAATCTTGCCTTTTTTATTACTGCTTATAGTATAACAGGATCTGCGTTCATAAAGTTTGTCCATACAGATGTTTCATCATGTGCAACCAAGTGCCATTAAACCATCCATAACACTTACCAATTTACATTCTTTCTTTGCTCGTCTGTGCAGATCCGACCTGGAGCTGCAGTTTAAGTGCTACCACCATGAAGACCGTCAGATGAACACCAACTGGCCGGCGTCGGTCCAAGTCAGCGTAAACGCCACGCCGCTCACCATCGAGCGGGGTGACAATAAGACCTCCCACAAACCCCTGCACTTGAAACACGTATGCCAGCCAGGAAGGAACACAATCCAGATCACGGTCACTGCCTGCTGCTGTGTGAGTAAACAAATCTCCAGAACTAATAAAAAGAGGTTTACGCAAATCCAGACACAAATGTTAGTCAGCAGATAGATTAAAGTCAGATATGAAAAACCTACCTGCAGATGATATTTAATGCTGAAGCTTAGAGCAAAATAAAAAAACTGATCTGTCTGGTCTTTTTTTCTACTAGCTACACATGTTGAAACAGTAAAGAAACCAGCAGAAACAAGCATATGAGGATGTTTGTGATGGTGACAGTTTGTTTCCTCCTGCAGTCGCACTTGTTTGTGCTGCAGCTGGTCCACAGGCCCTCAGTTCGCTCTGTCCTCCAGGGCTTACTGAAGAAGAGGCTTCTGCCTGCAGAGCACTGCATCACCAAAGGTACATGCCAAAGAACATACTCAGGTTTTGCTGCCTATTGTCCTGATCGATCTCAGAGTCCTTGCTTATGCACTATATTTCTCTCCTCGTGCATCAAAGTTAAGAGGAACTTCAGCAGCGTAGCGGCGTCATCGGGCAACGCAACGCTCAACGGAGAGGACGGCGTGGAGCAGACGGCCATTAAGGTTTCCCTCAAATGTCCAATCACCTTCCGGCGAATACAGCTTCCAGCAAGAGGCCATGACTGCAAACATGTTCAGGTAAGCACCGCAGGGAGAAATAAGCACTGAGAGTCAAGGATCTGATGGCTTGAAAGCATAAGAGATAACGTTTCTGCATTAAAATGTCAAAAAACAATTAGACCTCTGCTACGTATTGTGTTGAGTTATCCCAAATGTTTCCAACACTGTTCAGGATTACAGTGCGTTTCACTTGGTCGCATGTCATTGGTGACAACATTGGAGATAACAAATTATATGTTTTTTTTTTCTTGTTCTTGCAGTGTTTTGATTTGGAATCATATTTACAACTGAACTGCGAGAGGGGGACATGGCGATGTCCTGTATGCAAGTAAGTTTACCCATCTTAGATACATAACAGTGTTTTCCCTGTCTTTAGCTTTGACTGTGATCCATGTCGTCATCTCTCTCAGCATGTTAAGCCCTGTGTCTCTCCTCTGCTCAGTAAAACAGCATTGTTAGAGGGACTCGAAGTGGACCAGTACATGTGGGGAATCTTGAACGCCATTCAAAAGTAAGCTGAGACAAGAAACTAATTTGTAATGCATGTGATGTCTTTTTCTTCATGTCCATGTATCATAACTTTTTGATTTAATCCATGTTTCACCAGCTCGGAGTTTGAGGAGGTGACCATTGACCCGACGTGTAGTTGGCGGCCGGTGGCTATCAAATCTGATATCCACATCAAGGAGGACCCAGACGGACCACTGGCCAAGAGGTTTAAAACGATGAGTCCAAGCCAGATGATCATGCCCAATGTGATGGAGATGATAGCCCAGCTGGGCCCCGGACCGTCGCCGTACCCATTACTGTCGTCTCAGCAAGGGGGCAACAACAGCGAATACAGCAACCAAGGTAGGACGCAGACACACAAACCTTAAACAGACGAGTTTACGTGTTCAAATGTTCAAATAACTAAGAAATATATGTATTAACTGTTTTCATTTTGTTTGCCAGGCAACAGCTACCAAGGGCACGGGAACTTTGACTTCCCTCACGTCACCCCTGGTGGTACGTCGATGAATGACTTCATGCACGGCCCCCAGCTGTCTCACCCACCTGACATGCCCAGCAGCCTGATGGCCCAAGACAAGCCGCTCTCCCACAACATGCCTGACTCAGTGAGTTCTCCCTCTGTTTCGTTTATCGATGCTGCAGTTCAGCCTCTCCTTTCTTCTCTGGCTGCTTTGTTTTATTCTGTTTTCCACCTTTATATTTATTTTCGTGAAGATAAGGTCATCTTACTCAGGTAAAGTTACAAAGACTTTGATCAATTTTGAATTCACTCAACAACTCGAAGGTGTCACCGAACTTGTGATGGGCCTTTTTTACTCTTTTCAGGCACTTTTTAGACTAAATGATTAAGATATGAATCATTATAATAACTGATAACTGATTAATACCTAATCAAAATAACTGAGAGATGCATTTCCCACCTGTCTGTGCAGTTACCTCACTCTGCTGCCAACGACCAGTCGCATGGTCCTCTGCAGCAGAGCTTACATGCATCTCCACACCCTGGGAGCCAATCAGGGCAGCAGCTACACCACAGCGGGCCTCCTCAGCCGTCACGACAAGCTCCACCTCCTCAGCAACAACAGCAACAACCCCAGCCCGCCCCCAACAACCACGGCCACGGCGACCTGGCCTTCAACCCCTCCAGCAGTTTGGACAGCCAGGCGGGGTCGGACATGCCCGAGCCATCTTTAGACGTGAGTCCCGACAAACAGCAGAGATTTTCAGAGCCGGTCTTTAAATCATCTGTTCACTTGAATGCCTAACCGATTCTCCTCCATCTTCACAGCTTCTTCCAGAGCTTGCTAACCCGGATGAGCTGTTGTCGTACCTGGATCCACCGGACCTCCCCAGCAATAGCAACGACGACCTTCTATCGCTCTTCGAAAACAACTGAGGCAATTCAGACACACATAAACTTTTCTGACTGCCTGCAGCTTCCCTGAGATCCCAGGGCGGTCGCTCAGTACTTGATAAACACAAAGATGCACTCCCTTTCTCTTCTTCCTCTTGTACAGTTTTCATTGGCCAGCGCAGATTGACTGAAAGAGGTTCAAACTCAAAGACACGGCGGGACGCGAGGGGGTGGCCCCGCCCTCTCACCCCGTGGCGATACTTTTGAACTGTGCAGCTATACTCAGTTGATTTTTTTATTTACGCCACACATAGGTGTATGTGTGCACACTAGGAACGTGTTGTAGCATTTTTTATTCATGTTTTGTTTCCTTTTGAGAAGAAAAAGGAATTCACTGTATAAAACCGAAAAATGACTGAAAAAAAAACAAAAAAAACCCTGCGCTATCTGGCCAGTGTGCGTTATGTCCATATTGTTATTCCAGTCTGAGAGGCCACAGCTTCCTGGTGTCACAGCTCCATTCCCTGACTGCTCTGGTTAGTCGCACTGTTTTTGTCCATCAGACATCATTTAAAAGCACAAAGAGATTTTGGCAATGCAAAAAAAAAATAAACAAAAAATGGAAAATCATTATGGAAGAAAACAGATCAATTAGATCAGCGTGTCTGTCCTTGACTAAAAGTTTTTTAAATTTTTTGCTCTTCTGCCAACATTTTAAAACAACTTTTGAGAATGATTGGCTTCCACTTTTTCCACAATTTGATACACACGTATTTTTGTCAAAAAAAAGTTGATATCCCTGCTTTCCAGCCCTCTGAGGGTTGACAGCTGGCATGCAGATTTTGGCCCCTAACGAAAACAAAAAACCTTTATATTGCATACCAAGACTAGCATATCTGCACTTCTACATATTGTATAGCTATCGTCCTCCTGGTCAGAGGAGTGATTTTAAAGGAAATGAAAGGTACAATATGAGAGATTGGGGTTCCTTTAACGATCCTGCTGCGTTTACTGCTTGCTGCTACAACTTCTTCCATGCCATCTGCTCTGCATGAGCCCCGGTGTCGCTCCTGTCAGCATTTTTGCAACGTTGCATCTCTCTCCCTGTTAAATGATGTGCTGTTTAAGTAGTCTACAAAGTGCATGTGTGCCAAGCCCGTGTCTAGTGCTGTTCCAAGTGGGTAAAAAAAAAAAAAGAAAAAAAGAAAAAAAAAAAGATCGTGTGGTTTTTATCAGTTGCTGTTTCCACAGCTCTCGTTTGTACATTTGTTTTTGATTTCTGTCAGATTTAGTATGATTTATTTAACACTAACTTTGAAGGGATAATGCTGATATCAGCAATGCATTTTTTATGTATTTGCTGGATATACTGTGTTACGTTTGTTTGTTTGTTTGTTTTCTTGTTCTTGTTGCTGCATAATTAAACTATCCATAAATCTTTTGGGAAACTGCTCAACATCACCAAAGTTAGAGGGAGGAGAATGCAGACGTTTGTGTTCGCTTGGTCCTGTGTGAGAGTGCGTGTGTGTGAGTGTGTGTGGGTGTGTGTGTGTGTGTGTGTGTTTCTACTAGTGTGATGGGAGGTAATATTGATTTCAAAGATATTAGAGGGAGGACAAATACAGTTTATCCATCACTGCTGTTCAAGAAGTGGTTTTTAAAGCAGTATTGGTGCAAACCTTTTTGCCACATTTGTTTTCAATTTCACTTTTTGAGAAGAGTGCTGTTCAGTATGCAAATGTATTATTTTTTAAGAAATGCTATTGTACTGTAAATATCATTGTGAATATTTTTGTATCATCTTGATAATGTCTGTCCTTTTGATCATTAGTCGTCCAACCTAACCACGCGCGCTCCCGAACTCCCATCTAACCACTGACTTTGTTTGTAACCAGCATACAACAGCTGTCTCGCCTCCTCGTTGTGGGGAAGCCAGTCCAAATGTCTCATAAGCTATTTCCTGCAGGTCATCGTGCTTTCTGGTCACTTTTCTTCCCAGTGCACTCTGTCTCACGCCTGCTGTTTACAGACAGGTGTCTGGTAGTGCCCCCCCCCCTTCCCTGTGTCAGCTCGAGGTGATTGTGTAGCATCATGTCAGTTTTCAGATGTCAAGCTCAGTCTGACGCAATATTTTCTTTCACGCTCAGATGTATTTGATTGAAAATGATCAATGTTGTCTATTCATGAGTTTATGTTAGCATTTTATCAGTGATACTGAAGAGTAATGGTTTTAAAAAGATGTGGTATCAGCTGGCTTTCAGTGTAATTAGTGAGCTATGTGAATATCATAATTGTTGCTAATTGTCAATACACAGTGGTATTTTAAAGATATATCACAACCATATTTTAAAGAAATCCATGATATTGTTTATATTTTTGTTATAGAAAATGTGGCTTTTTTAAAAGCACGAGACCATATACATTTTTATCCCCTTTTGTTTTTGGTAAATTATTTTGTACTGGTTTTCTTATTAATCTGTAAGGCTAGAAATCCAATTTCTTTCAACTGTAGCATTGTGCTGATTTAACTGCCCTGGTTTTATGTAAACGTTATTTTAAACGTCATTTAAGAAATATTATTTGTTCCAGTTCAGCACACTGACATGTTGTTTCATATTTATGTCACAAGGAGACATCAAATCAAATGATCCCTCTTTTAACGACACACTGCCACATTTTCATTTCTTTCCCGTCTGAATTGAAACTTTTCATCAATCCCGTGAAAGTCGTGATCATTTCATATTTTGTTCTCACTTTTAAGTGAGCCAATTTGGTGTACAAGGCAGCACCCCAAACCTGTAGTTGCACAATCACAATAAAGGGCCATTTCTGTGGGGGGGTGAGTTGTTTTAAAAAAAAATTTAAAAAAGTAAAGTAAAAAAAAATACAGAGAGAAAGGGCACGTTCATCATTCTGGCCTGGAAAGGATGTTGAGGGCAAGGCTAGATCAAACGTCCCAAGGATGCCTGTATATATGTAAATGAATATAGAGACATGTGAACAGAAATGTATTCATTTTCCCTGGGAATGTGCATTGTTTCTTCAGAATAATAAAAAGCTTGCAACCCCTCTACTGGAAGTGGCTGAATATGGAAAATGAAACTTGTTAGTTAGTGTCTGTGGGTATCTCTCAGCATTTTGTTCCCCCGCTGTAATATACTTTCACCTCTTTTGTTAGGGGAACTGGGACAGCTATGTTTTACATGTAATATTTAGCCTAAGTGTTCTAGTCTGTCACCTGCATACTCTGAGGTGCTAAAGCTAAAAAAGGAGAAAAAAAAACAAGGTTACAAAGTTTGCAGGGGTGGGAGAAAGGCAGTGGGTGGGACGGGTCCAGAAGATTGTAACCGAATCCATAGTTTGTACAATTTTTGATATCATGAGCAGTTGGAAAAATGATACAATCTAAGGTGATTCATGCAATGTGGCCATTGTCTCTATTGTGTACATTGTATGTACAATCATTTCATATTCTAAACTGGTCAGAAAATAAAGGAACTAATTGTGATTTTTAGTCTTGCAGAACTGTATGTAGTTAGATGATGTGACAACCTAATATTTATCTAATAAATATGTATTCAGATGATACCTGTATGTCGCTGTGGTCTTGTCTTTTGTGCACTTGCATCATAGTCTGGTGTTTAAGGCTGCCTAGCTCCCATGGACTGTCTGTCCGAGCAGAAAGTTTACCTTTATAGGTATCAGATTTAGGCTAATATAGCTGAAGATCAGTTTGCCATTGTGTGGAAATGATGTGAGCCCACAGATCCTTTATTTAAGAAAAAAAAAAAAATACAACAGTGTAAAAATATTTAGTTACAAGTAAAAGCCCTTCATTTGAAATTAACCAACTACTTAAGTTTGAGTACAGAAGTGGCTGATATGTTATAATTATGTCCATGTCATGATGCCATAATCAGTCTCTTAATAAAGTCGGACAAATAAATCCTTGACATTTGCACTCATGATATGTTGTGTGATTTGATTTTGAAACTTTCTAAGTTTTTATTTCATTTAAATGTATTCTTACAGATATTTTGTCACGTGATCGTAATACTATGCTGATGATATTTTTAAATTGAAAGTTAGAGATAATCGTCAATGAAAATAATCGTTAGATGCAGTCCTTATCTAAATAAATAACAATGTCACATGGGTTGTAAAAGCACTATTTTGTAACTGCTGTGAGAGCATGGGTTGTCGCTTGCGCTTACATTACGTCTCGCGAGAGTAATCATTTTTTGTGTTTGAATGGCATTTAATCTCGCGAGATCCCGCTCAGCCCACACGACCGGAATTTTACTTCCGGTCGTGTGAAGGAAAACTTCCTCCTCTCACATGTCAGCGTGACTTTGCCGACAGCTGACCTGAGGGAAGTCACTGAACCTCATTAGCCTTCAAAATGTTGCTTTTATCAAACAGGATAAAGTTATGCTCCCTGGCGTTCACCGCCGCGCGCATGTACAGCAGCGGCCCCGCAGCCGCGAACAAGAACCCAACGGTTTACTTCGATATTTCTGCGGACAACCAGCCTCTCGGCAGGGTAACGTTTGAGGTGAGAGGCTGCAAACACCTGCATGGCTTTAAGTTTCACTTTTTAACGCCGTTTTATGTTTTTTATGAATGACAAAATAACAGCTATTGCAAATTAAACCTGAAGTTTGTCCCGCGTCCTGTGTGCCGTTCACTGACAGTCGGTGAATTATAGGGAACAACTTGTTCACATCACCGCCTGAGGCTTTTTATTTTTTCTGTTGCAGCTCAACGCCGACGTCGTGCCGAAAACGGCAGGTAACACACGACCTTTACCGTTATATAACATTTTATTTCATACAAGTTTCAATGTGCTTATACTTTTGCGTGAGTATTTGCATTTTATGCAGCTATATGTTTTAGTTCACCGTGTCTCAGGGGCCAATATTTTTCTTGGACAGCTTTAGCTGCTAGCTTCGTTACAGGTTGCAATTTTTCATAACGTTCATTTCCAGTGAAAACCGTCTATCTCCAAATTTGAATTTTTCTGACAAACTGAAGGATTAAATGCTCCTTTCTTCCTTAAAAAATCTCCTCCTTCTTTAGTTAAACAAACTACTTAAAAACCCTCTTACATCAGCTGGAAAATGCATCGTCATCAAGCTGTAAACAGGCTGTAAATTCCATTAAAAGTCGACTTTTTAGAGATACGTGGTTCTCACAGGACAGCAACACTGCAAACATACAATGACCTTACAGAACATGATGTACTGTTTTGGATTAAACTAGCCAACACTATTTAAAGTAGTTAAAATTAGCTCAACCTTTAACATCTGCAGCAGTAAAATGCAACATGCATAAATACAACAGTAATATTAATCCCAAAGCATCATATAAAATATTAAAACACTGACCGGGGCCATTTTACTGCATAATGAGTACTTTCACTTTTGTGAGGAAGGTTTTGAATACAAGACTTGTACTTGTAGTGGAGTATTATCAGTGTGGTGTTTGTACTTTTAGTTAAGTAAAGGAGCAGAATACTTGTTCTTCCACTGTATGCAACCATAATCAAACAAGTTTGAACAGAACCTGAATGCGTCGGACGGCAGGAGCCTGCACCTGAGATTAGGCAGTTACTAAACACAGTAGGCTGAAAGGATGATTCATGCTCTCAAAGGTCACCGCTTTTCTTCCTTGATTTAATTGGTATTCATGTGCAGGTTTATGAGCCAAAGCTCATTTGGGAATTCTCCACACATCAGACACCCAGCCCTAAAAAACTACAAGGAATAGCTAGCACCCAAGTGTTGATTATTTTCTTTTAATACCTGCTAGTATGGATTGTCAGAGTCATTTGACTCAAAATCTTTCTCGTAGAGAACTTCAGAGCGCTGTGCACGGGGGAGCATGGCTTCGGTTACAAGGGATCAACTTTCCACAGGGTGATCCCTGAGTTCATGTGCCAGGTAGGTTTTTTTATCTCTTTTGTGTCCTTTTGTTGTCCAGCATGCTGTTACAGTGTAAATACAGCGATGTGTGTGTTTCCAGGGTGGAGATTTCACGAACCACAATGGAACTGGAGGGAAGTCGATCTATGGCTGGAAGTTTCCCGATGAGAACTTCAAGCTGAAGCACACTGGACCTGGTAATCATCCCATTCTGCTCGTACGCTGCTGTGAATGAGGGACAAAGCTGTGCTATCTACTGTTTAGTGTCCATCGCTCATTCATTTTGAGGCATAGCGCTTAGTGGTGAGGTATTTTCCAGATGGGGAAAGTCGGCAAATTTGAGAGCCATTGTGAAGCTCAGTGACGGAGGCTCCGGCTGCTGCCGTCTTGGCAGTGCCTGACTATACCAAACTTCCAATTAATCCAAGACAACTGCAGTATTTCGAGGCAGACAGATGGTGTTCTTCAGGGGCTCGTCTCTACAATAAAATATTGGAAACCAGGTTGATCAACAATTTGGAGAGGGCCAAAATCAAACATGGACCAGCAGCAGATTAAATGTTTTAGTCACTTAAAAGTTCAGCTGTGGGAGCCTGTTAAACGTTTGTAATTGGAAACTCAATAATGAATTTAAAGGGAATAAACTGAATGCATGCTGTTCTTCATTGCAACACCAGGTGGCAGCATTTTGCAAGTAGCGTTTGAATAACCTGTTTCAGAGTTTGACGTGTTTCCTTTAGTGTGGCTTTTTCACAGCAGATATTTTGACCTGTGGTGTTACTGATAATATTATTAACCCTTTAACTGCTGCATTGCAGGTATCTTGTCCATGGCCAATGCTGGACCCAACACCAACGGATCCCAGTTCTTCATCTGCACCACCAAAACAGAATGGTATGTGCCACTTATGCTGCTGCGGTTGTTGTAATACAATTCACCTGGAGGTCCCAAACCTTTTCAGCTCTACACCAAAAAAATTGGTTTTTGGACCCAAATTTCCAAAAATACATGATCCATTATTGCAACGTCCTCATTTATAAACTACTGATAATGAACCCGACAAACCATGAATTTAAAAATCGCTGCTCTTCAGCACGTAAAGGTCACATCTAACATCTGTTCTTATTCCCTGTAGTTTCATCTAAACTAGCACAGTAAGAACTTTCCTCCATTATGGTTTTCACTTCCTGCCCTCTGTCTGAATTTAATGTCACATGACTGCAAACAACCTATTTGTTGACAGCATCTGAGCTGAACAGCCCAGCAGAGCAGTTAGTGGATGTAACTGTGTGTGTAGCCCTCTTGTTGTTGTTATGCATTTCACTGCCTATGTAAAACGATTCTGTGACCTTCTCTGGGTCGCGTACCTAAGTTTGGGAAAGTCTGTGACTGGATGGCCTGTTGAGACATCTGCGAAGAGCTCTGATAATTTGCTGTCTGGAAAAGTGAAGACCCCACACAATGAGCAAAACAGACATGTCAATACTTAATCCAAAGTATGCAGAATGATAATGGATAGTTCTCCTTTCTTGCAGTGTCAGTCTCCCCAAACAGCTTGGGTGAACTGTGCTCTATGAATCAGAAAGCATCCATAGATTTGCCTTTTTAAACTATAGAGCGTGGGAAATATGTGTTTCTGGCTCTTTTTAAACCTGAAATTACTTTAGAATTATGCAAATGCGGAAAAACATGACAAACCAAGACATATAACTGAGGATTTTGTCTAAATTCTGAGCGTGCCTGCAGTGGCAAAGTGCAGTTTGGTCACAGCAAACTTTGAAACATTCAGTGAAACGTTAGTTTGAAAACATGGAAAAAGAGAGTAGCTTCAGTACAAAAGCATGTGTTTTAGGTTGAGTATTGTTGCCTATTTGTATCCTTTAATCATAGTGCAGGATGCACTGCCACTTACAGCAACTTACCCAGAATCCAAAACAGAAGAGCTCTCAAACCCAGCACCAGGACCTTTGCTTTTGATATATCTTATTGATTTTCAAGAAGATACAAACCATGTAAGAAATGAGACATGACTTCACTTCACCCACTCATCCCCTAAATACAAACTGAAAATGAAATTCCCATCCCTACCACCCACCCAGGTTACAGAATACAGAAGACAAAAGTATAAGATGGTTAAATAATTGTATGAAATAGGACGTTTATGGGTTCCACAGTATTCTTTATCAAGGGATCAGTATAGAGCCATACAAAAAGTATCCACCCAGCTGAACAACTTTGTTATACCATCCACCTTTAAAGCTTTGCTCCCTCTGGAAAGCTTTTTCTAACATGTTAGATGTAAATGTGAGCCGAGCTGTGTCCAGTTATTGTTGAAATGCTGTTTCAGAGCTTTTTCCCACCCTGCTGGGATCAAAATTCTTGTGTAAGCAGTAAATTCTTGTAATGCTTTGGCACGAGGACAACAAAAACGTGCAGATTTGAATGATGGCCTACAATAGCGGAATCATTGCAGAAACGGTGGCATCACCCAACAAAAAGCCGTGAGTCAAGCGCAGTCGGTTGCACCATGGATCGTCTCACTGTCCGGGGGCAGTGATAATAAAGCCCCTCTTTCTTCATTTAGGCTGGATGGCAAGCATGTTGTCTTTGGCAACGTGAAGGAAGGACTGGACGTGGTCAAGAAAGTGGAGTCTTTCGGTTCCCGGTCTGGGCGGCCCTCCAGGAGGATCACTATCACAGACTGTGGAGAGCTCGTGTAAGATCCCCGTGTGGACACGGCCGTAGTCTCATCTCCTGCTGTAATTTCAACGAGAGTCTGAGTGAAAGAAGCTCTTTCTTCAGTCATGGCACAGAGAGATACCTCACTTTACTAACAACTGACTATCTCACAGCCACACTCACTTTTTATTGTTTTGGTACTTAAAATGTTCATCAGGAAGGCACTTAAGTGTGTCATGCTATAAAATGTGAACTTGTGTTATAGAATAGAAGACAATGGGCTGTTGAGCTCTAATATATCGGAATGAGCCATTAATTCTTCAACATGCATTGAAAGAAATATTTCTTTGCAAAAAATAAAGTCATTGTTTTCTAAATACGTGAGCTCGTTCTTGTTTGATTTGCATGAACTTTGACGTCAGTATTACAGACTCCTTTAAAACCGCAAGAATGGGTTTGAATCCCTCTGAGCGACACCTCTCATCCCGTAAGTTGATATATTATTATAAAAATATCAATTATGGCTGCTCTCAGCCGAAGTTTTGCCCTTGAACATCTGGCTGAAATAAAGTTGATTTAGAGTGGAAGGTGTGTCCGTTTATTGGTGGGAAGGTGAATGTTTGGTCGCCGGCTGAGATCAGCGTTGCGTCACTCTTCCCACCTCCTTCTGTTTCCCTCATCAGCCTCAGTTGACTAATGATCTTACCCCGTGAAGCATTCGTTCTGCTGAGGTCTGTCGAGGGAAATGTTTCATTTTTGGGGTCAGCTTGGGTTTGCTGCACGTTTTTTTGTATTACGCTGCACTGCAGGTTCTGCCAGCGGTGGTATATGAGAGGGCGATGGAGACTGATCTGTTTTTGCTTTGCTGTAAGTAAATTTTACCAGATGCTGCAAAAATATTGAGAGAGGTTGAGATTCTGTTCTGTGCTGTGGGGAGATGGAGATGTGCAGCCGCTGGATCGGTTAATGCTGAAGTGAGAATGTGCTGTTATCAGTCGTCAACTATTCAGCCTTGTGCGTACTCCCAAATCCTCTCTGCTTCACGGATGAATTAAAAACCACGACGGGATCAGCTTACAAAAATCACACTCTGAATAACGTGTTTAAAAACATTTTAATACAAAAACATTTAAAGGGAACACTCAAACTAAGGCACATTAAATTTTTCACACCTTTAAACCGTTAAAAGTGAAAGGGCTTTTCTGCTCCATGTTCATTCATTCAAAAAGCCTCTAAAGAAACGTGCACATCCAACCTTCCTCTTAATCCTTCATCATCTTTGGTACATTCAGATTTTTATTCCTTTTTGTCTCATGTTACATAAAAAAAGCACTTTTTGAGTTTTTCTTAGCACTGGGTGCCAAACTAGAACAGCTGTCATTTATGCTGTTTTTCCAGGAACTAAAATGCTTCTCCCATATTGCATTAGTTTACAGTTTTGTAAAACTTTGGAAAGGCAAACTACCTAAAAGATGTCTTCAGAAATACAGGCACATAGCATATAAAGAATAAATGTTAGTCGGCTAATATATTCCTGCACAAAGTATAATAATCAACAAGTAATGGCTTAAAAATATATTCCAAAATTATGTACCCTCCAGTACTGATAATAATGCAGATACACATTAATACTGCATATCCTTCTTAGTAAAGACTTGTTGCATATTTTATACAGAAAACATTTCATTTAAGTTATTTCTGGAATATACAAACGTGTAAAACAGAATCTTTCATCTGGAAACTCCACTCGTTCCAACGCGCCGGACACGAGCGAAGACAGACACAGAGCTAAAGTTTCTTAATTCACAGTTGGTAAGATTCTTAAGGTTCATCGTTAAGACTTCAGATGAATATTCACATAATGATGACTGAGTAAGAAACAAGTACTCGTCTCCACTGAGAGATGCTGTAGAAAAAAAGAGCCTCTTATGCTGAGAGTCACAGTGTCAGAGAGGATACATCATGAGAATAAACCGTTAGACGCTGCAGTACATAAAGTTTATTATCGTGTATTTTTAGTAATGAAAATATAAGTGTCCCTTTTTGAGAAAACTTTGGAGGAGTGTGTAAGGCGGGTGGAGTGTGTTATTGCACGCGGCGGCAGTAGTAGCCGAGGACTTTGCATTTTTCACACAGGTGCTGCGGGTGCTCTTTGCTTTGGTCCGACACGTCTAACCCGTCCGGCTTCTCCAGAGGTCGCTGGAACAAAGAAAGAGAGAATTACTGTTAGAACTACTGCAAAGTTTTCCTCAGTATTGCCTCTGGGAACTTTTTCTTAATAGCCTTTGGTGGAGTTTATGTTTAGTTTTGTGAAAAATAACATAAAATTTCAATAAAATAAAGGTATTTTCCACCAGAATTCCTGGCTCAAATCCTGTAGACAGCTGAAGCACTTCATTTTACCTAAATTAATGTGGTTAATAATTACATTTTTATAAGACTGGATAGTATGTTTGGAATCTGTATCAGGATCCAGAGCCACGTCAACATACAGTATGCACAGTGTCCCAGTTAAGGACAGAAGAATCACCTTGAAATGCTATAAAATTCTGCACAGAGCTGATATTTGCATCCAAGTTAGAGACCATGCACACAAGAATTTGGCAACCAGTTACAGGAAAAAGGGATGGGATTTAAAAAATAAATGTAGATTTGGTGAAGTTCATCACCACACACATCATAGCTCATAAAGTCCTTTATAAACTGACCCATGGAACTGTTTGCACCAAAAACTAACTGGTAAAAACATTGTACCTGCAACAGTGTGTCTGTTCTACAGTCACACAGGATCTGACTTTGTTTGGGTCATAGAGAAAACATAAAGCAGCTCTTGGCTTCAAGGGTAAAACAACAAGAAATATACAGTCACAGCATGCAGTCATAGAAAATAGAACAGGTTTACTGCCATGTTGTGCGCAGTGAAGCAGTGTTTTCCTGTGAGGATTCGACTCACGAAACCTTTCCTTCATCTGCAGCGAGCACAGTTTTCTGATGCTTCCTTCTGTCTGTGGGTCGGATGTTCTGTTACCTGCTTATGAGGGTAAACGTTGATGTGGCACTTGATGCATTCTTGTCCCATGTTGGCCCAGGAGTTCCCACTCATCCACTTCCTCTTGCACTTTGGACATTTATATTCACCGAAGCACCTCTTCTTTCCCTGATACGGGGTCAGGCCTTCACCTTTGGGTCGAGCCTGGACAAAAATATACAGAAGACAACAGTTTTTACATGGCTGACCTTTGTGAAACCCACTTTACCATGTTGCTTCATTCGATTTGACCCTGGTGAAAGCTATAGAACTCACCATCTTGTCTGATAAGGTGGGTTCCTCATCTCTGGCAGAGAGAGGAGTATTAAACATTGGTATTTGTTGATCCATAAAGCCCTTTTTGGAAAGCTACAACCTCCCATCTCAGCAATGCTGGATTGGAACCTCAGACCACTTATGCTTGACGTCCCCTCGGGTCCAGTCTGAATTTGGAAAGTCAACCTTTTATTTTAGTGTCTCTTGGAATTATCTTCAACACGCGTTAAAAATCAATTCTCTGCTGACCTATGGACATTTTAAAACCATGATCACAAACTTCCCGGCATCAACGTTTAACTGTTTCAACTGATTTCTCTTAAACCTCGCCTATTTATTTTTAACTTGACATTATCGTAAATGATTCCTTGAGTTTAAATAAAGATTTGAAATGAAATGAAAATACTTAGAATTGAGACATTTGTCACTGTGTAAACCTCAACAGCTTTGCAAACATTTTGGCTTTTGCCTCTCACCACCTTCAAATGGAAGACTGACCCATTTGGTTTCCTTGGACGGCTGCCAATTCAAAGCTCTGCGTGATTAAAACGGGAAGTGATAGCTGCCCCGCTGGTGGCCAAGAGCGCGGAGCTTATGGAGTAGCTCTGTCTCAGGAATGAGATGATTATGTATGGTGTCTGTCAATTAAAGGTAAAAATCTCATTTGCGTCAATGCTTGATTAACACACGTTCCTGGAGGTGTGAGCTTTACAGTTCAAAGGAACCTGTCTTATCAAAACTCTGAGTGTTGAAGGACAGCGTTGAAATTTAGAGGACTCCTTGTCCTGTAGGAGAAAAGCTTAATAGTTAATCTCAAGGAAGTTGTGATATATTGTAATGGTTAGGTGTAATTTATTAGTTGGACAGAAAAGAAGGAGTCTCAGCTTTCCCGTTAGAAATGAACTCCCTCCCTCCAGCTGTGTTCCCGCGGGACCATAAAGGAGGCCCCGGCCTGTGGGGGGACCAATGGGAGAGGCCTCCCTGCTATAGGACAAATACCTCAGGCTCTCAGTCATCCCTCCCAGCTGGCCCCAGCCCACCAATCAGGACAGAAAGATCTTAGCAGGGAGGAAATAAAACCCAGATGAACTCTCCACTTGTATAACATGACAAAATCCTAAACCCATCACGAAGAAATCATCTCGACAAGACTGGTTTAAATTAGAAGCTCCTCAGCTGAAAGTAGGGCAAGTCAAAATTAAGACTGAATCCGCACCACCAGAGGAGTGCATGTCAAATCTTGTTTTGATTTCACAGCAGGAACATATGTCAGGTTCAAAACGTCTTACAGATCATTTTACTCATTTCCAGGACTACATCTGTTTCACAAAACACAGTGAAGGCTCCAACAGGCAAATCTCTGTTAAGGCCACTGTGAAGCATTTTGAGGCCCGTGTTTGCATCACCTAGCCACCACGAGGCACTGTTGGAGGTCACTTTTGATGGCAGCCCTCTCTCTCTCAAGCGCCTACAGGGAGAGCAGACAGAGCATCATCTTCCTGAGGGAGGAAACAGCTTTCAATCTGCAGAGCAAGCAAAACAAACTCGACCTAAAGTCTGGAGCCCACAGGGCAGCAAAGGGCATGGCGCACTCCGGAGTTTCCACCGGCCCCATGAAAGATGTGACGCCGACAGTCGACAAATGAAACTCACGCTTGTGACCTGACAGCAAAGGGACTGTCTTGTGGAAAGCAGGAAAGTCCGATTGAAAGCAGAAAAATGCACAAATCTGTCATCAAGCCCTCTTTGTGCACGACACGACCAGTTTATTTAACACACCTCAGAAAACCTTTCATTGTCTCTTGTGAATCTTTAGAAATAAAGATTGTTTGGATTGAGACACTGTGACAACATATTTCAATAAGAGTAAAAATATTTTTCCAAAATGTATATCACAATAGATCTGATGCTTAAAAAATAGGTGTAAAGCAATCAGAATGATGCCAATACAATGAACCATCTTCCACTATACACCTATACAACATCTGGAAGGAAAAGCCAGATTCACCCAGTAGATGTTGCGATATTTCACTGGGAAAGTGAAAATCTTAACCTGCTGGTGGCGCTATGCTAAAGTCAGGGGATCACCAAAGTCAACAGGCTTCATCCTCTGTAGACCATGAATGTCTCTTCCAAACTTCATGTCAATCCATCCCATAGCTGTTGAGATCGTTCAGTCTGACCATCCTCTGAAGCCGCACTGCTAGCATGGCTGAAAACATGAAGGCGTGATGTTTAAGGCTTGGTTAAACTTGTTGAGATTTTAAGATTTTTGGCCCTCCTCTCTTCATCCAAACAGGCACATTTTTCCCAGAACAGATTCTTCACATTTGAGAGCAGATCTTTGCAGCCTGTAACCCAGCTTGAGAAACTGCTTTGTTTTGAGATAAAAAAAAAAAGATCTTAAATTAATTTATAATGTGCATTGCAACCCATCCCGTCCAAAAGCCATAACTTCAGTTGTGTAACTTAAATCAGCACAGACCGATGTAAAGCCAGATTTTCAGGCTGCAGCAGATAAGCTTGGCCCAGATCCTTGTAGCCTGGTGAGAGAGGCCCAGGAGGTTGGCTGCCTCCCTCTGCCATCATCTGGAAACCATCAGGATAAACAATGGACTACTCCAAATCCTCACCCCCCCTCTTTCTCCTTTCTCTCTCCCTCCTTCACTCTCTCCCCCACTTCCATACCCCCATGACACATTTATCCCAGAGAACACAGCAACACCAAGCCCATAGGATACCATGTGGTCAATTACTCCACACCAACAAACCCACAGCTCTCTCCCTTCGCCGGGTTGAATTTGTGTCAGACCCCCACAGCATCAGGGAGAAGCCCAGCTGTTACCAAAGCAAAACAGCCCGTTAATGCCTGGCCTGAAGTCCACGGCAATGGGTTTCCCATGTTTTAAAGACTCCTGTGTCGACTTCAGCGATACTTTTCATTATCTTGTGAAATCAATTATCTCTGGGAGGGTTTAAAACAACAAACCAACGACTTTCCTTTTGCCCCGAAGGGAAAGTTCTAGAACATCCAGATCTTGTTGTGGAAAACGGTTATTATGGTAAGGAGAGGTGAAGCGATTAGTTGAGTAATTGGTAATGAGGATCAATTAACTGCTGGTTATTGTGAGGCAGGAATGCCAAATATACTCTGGTTCCTGCTTTTACAATGTGAGGTTTTACTGCTTTTCTCTGTTTTATGTCTGTCATTATCATTATAAAATAAACACCTTTGAGTTTTCGGGTGTTGGACGGACAAAATTAGCTATTTGAAGACGTCACCTTGGACTTACTGTTAACATACATTCAAATATGATTAAAATTCTACTTTAGGAAGCACCGAATAAGACTGTGGTGTGGACATTTTGTCATGTACATTATCTTTGAAACAGATGTCGTGATCATCTGCTAAGAGTATAAATCAGAGATCAATCAGACTACTTTAGTAAATTTGGGATAATCCCTTGGATTATATGGCTGTTCACAATTATTATGACGTGGCACGATAACTGAAATACTCTTGGGGTGAAATCTGTTCTAAATAAATAAATGTCTTTCACAGACACACTGGTGTTAATAATATCCCTTTCTTTACATATTTGAGCTTTGACTCATTAAAGGTGTGAAGTATTACTTTGACAGACACACTGTTGTTGGATAATGATGACAGTAAAGTCACAGTTATGCTATATTACGATGTAATCCATCTGCAGCCTTTCTGCAAATCCCGCACATCTGAACTAATGAATGGATTAACCTTCCTCCTCTCCAGAACAAATGTGATTAGATTAAAAAAATGGAGGCCAAAGAGCAAATGATTGGTTTTCTATTTTCCTTCGAGGCTCTCTGGATTTTCATTAAATTGAATGATTTCCTCACATTCACACACATCATATTTCTCAGCATCTATTTCCCACGCACTGCTGCTTTCAGAGGACGACTATCGACCAGTACACGCTCTGATCCATCCAGTGTGTGACCGAGCTCCAGCTCTGACTGTGGTCGAGTTGACGACATATACAGCTGTGAGCTGGCGTTGTGTTTCACAAAGGGTGAATGACAGGGGCAGGTGGGCTGGCACACAAACAAGACGAGCAACAGCAAAATATTCCCAACTTCAGTTCAAAACACAGCAGTGTCAGAGTCAAGAAGACGCTGTGTGGAGACTTAATAAAGTTTGATTTTATTGTCTTGTTCAGTAATCGGTGCAGTCCTTCATACCCTGATCTACTCAACCAAATGTGGACTACATAAGCAAAGAGCATGAAGCATATAAATCTTTTAACAAGACATTCTCTCAGCTTTCCTCTTTCACAATACTGGAGCAACTTAAACAGCAGAGCTGATCCAAACCTTCTTGAGGCCATAAGCAAGAGAGAAATACCCAAATTTGGTGTAATGCTCACAAACCCCAGAGTTTTGTATGCAGCCCAAATCTGCTAATAATTATTCTACTTTTTACAACCCCGACTCCAAACAAGTTGGAACGCTGTGTGAAACATAAATAAAAACAGAATCAAATCATCTGCAAACAAACTGTGTTTACTGACAACGGTTTTACGAAGTGTTCCCGAGTCCATGTAGTAACCTCCTTTACACAATCATGTGTTCACAAAGTGGTGAACCTCGCTCCATCCTTGGTTGTGAATGCCCCTTTCATACCCAATCATGATACTTCTACCTGTTACCAATGAACCTGTTTACCTGTGGATTGTTCCAAACAGGTGTTTTTGGAGCATTCCACATCTTTCCCAGTCTTTTGTTGCTCCTGTCCCAACTTGTTTGAAACGTGTTGCATCAAATTCAGAATAAGCAGATATTTACAAAATAACTTGACAAGGTAAAAAATAATGTAGAGTTAAAGACGCCACAGACAGGGAAACATCTTTTAACACTCATTCCCCGCTCATGTGATTCCAACTGGAAAAAGTGTGAAGTACAAATCCTCCAGGATGACAAAAGTGATTTCATCTTGAAAACATGCAGTCACACAAAAAGGGAGCTCTACACCATTCTTTCCTATACATCCATTAGCTTTGCGCAGATGGACAGCCGCTGTTTATGAGGGGAGTCTATCTACCCCACATTCCAGGGTTTCCTCTATCTTGCTCATCCTCCTCAGCAGATGATGTGGCCAAAAGCAACAGACAGCCTACTGAGGACAGATAAGACTTTTATCAGCAGAGAAAACAAAAGGACCAAAGCAGCACTAATCAGACAGTGTTGCTTGAGATTCACCAGTTACATGTTTGGCTATGAACTGCGTTACTCCACCTGAGGTACGGCGTCAAGTCCAAAAACAGCATGATATCATTATCAGCTTTTCTACTGACATATCAGCAGAAAGACGCCCTAAAGTGTGAGATCAAACAGCAGTAAAACGATCATCTCTGGAGATTGAAATCCCAAAGCACTCATCTAAAATAGGCCACAATAATATATCAGTTTGTGAATATGGCATGCCATTTTATTAAATGTTTATTTCTGCTCAGCCTCTGCTTAGTTAGCTTAGCATAAAGACTTGAAATGGGGAAATAGCAAGCCTGGCTCTGTCCAAATGTAAAAGAAAATAAATAAATAAATAATCAGCCGACCAGGATCACTAATGAATTTGTTGTATCTCACCTGGTACGATCATGGTGATGTAAAGACTGCAGGAGTGACTGTGCCTGGCCAACAAACAATCCAGCACTCGTTGTGTTCACACTTTCATGTTTCAGACTTTTTAGCGTGGATTAAACAAACAAGATACAGCGTGTTAATTAGCAGATTTTGTTACTTTTGGGTGGATTCAGTTGAGCAGTTTTCCCTCTGTTTCCAGTCTGCATGCCAAGTTAAACTACTCGTCTCCTGTTGCATATATCAGAAAAAGGTTAAGCTCTTCCTTTAAAGCAGTAGTTATGTCATACACGCCCTCAATCATTAGCAATGACAATTAATAAAAACTACTAAAACTACAAGTATTTCATGGCTTAGAAAGACATGTTGTGATGTTAGATGGTGTTTTTCCTGCCTGATAAGACTAAATGAATCCATGGTACTGAATGCTGTTGAATATTAGTTTATTTTACAGGAAGAAGTTGACATTAAGGAGTAAGATAAGAGGGCTGATGCCACTCTTAGGTCTGTCCGGTAAATATGAAGCTACTACCAGCAGCCAGCTATCTGAGTTCAGCACAAAGACTGGAAAAAGGGGGAACAGATAGCCAGACTCCGTCCAGGGGTGATGAAATCTACCGACCAGCTCCTCTAAAATTCAACAATTAACATGCTTTATCTCGTTTGTTTAATTTCATGGTAAAATGTCAAACTTAAGGACAGAGTTAAGGATATTGCATCGGGGGATGAGATGCTGATTAGGGCTCAGAACTAAAAATATCTGTTTCGGCTTTCAAAGACCACATATAAATCAAGGAATTTCCTCTGTCAGCCTTGCAGCTATCAAACGTTCCTCTGTCCAAAGTAATTACTGTATCTAAGCAGACTTCTTCCCTCCATTCAAACATGATTAAACTGGAACTGTAAAGACATACACCCACTTCCTGTGCTGCACTGTTTCCAAAAGGCACTTTCTGGATGCAGACATCTCTGGGCAGCTGCTCACTGGCCCTTTAAACGAGTGTCCGACAGCCGCTCCTCTGCATAGACAGAGACGGAGATGACTGCAGCCAAGCAGAGCTCAGCGAACAATACAGCCTGACTTCCTGACCTTTGGTTCCACAGCCTCTCTGGAGAAACAATGCCCTCCTTATTTAGCCCAGGCTCTTCCCACTGTACACCCATTTACTATCAGCACACCGTACACACTTGTGCATTCTCTTTACAGTAACCGGGTCCAGCTACTTAATTGGCAAGAGGTCATTAAAATGTTGTGACCCTGGGACAGAGAGTGAAAGGTGTTAACCCTGCAACATATGAGGTCATTTGGTTGAAAATGGAAACAGTTGAATTTAAGTTGGACATTAAATCATTTTTCTGCAACTTGACATAAAGTGAGTGAACCAACACTCTGTATTTCAGTTGTCTAAAGCTAGAAAAAAATGCCTCAGATTCCAGCTAAGAAGAACAAAAAGCAGTTTGTTCAGTAGTTACAGCTTCAGAAGAACTCGGCTTCAACTGAACAGGCCTTTTGTCATGACGGGCTCAGTAATCATTGCTTTGGATCGTGAATATTAGCAACACTTGCTAAAATCTGACATCATCTTTCTGAAGCAGAGTGAGCGTGGCAGAGAGCCAGCCAGCAGAAATGGCTTCCAGATTTTGCACATTTTAAGGGGCGTGACTGCAAAGAAGAATCGTAAATATCTCTGAGTAATCCTTTGACGTCTTAACCTTCGAGTGAAGCGAGTAACCCAACTCTCCACTATGCTGTCAACAGGATGTTGACCACTTACAGGCCAAGCGCTGCACAGATAGCATATCGAATACCTTTCAGTGTGACTGCAACCCAGATGCACGGGCTCCACCTTAACTGGCGCTTTTTCATTATTTTTCATCACCTACGGCTTCCACTGAGGAGCCGTGTGTTTCTTTATCAAAGAAGCAGACTTTTAGAGTTGACATGGGCCCCATTCCACCCAGAGAGAGAGGCTGTTAAAGGCCCCACACACCCACTTCCTGTGTGCTTCTTCTCTCATCTTACTGAGCCGTGACATTCTTTGATTCCTGTCCACCGCGGCTCACCAGTACAAACCAGTCAGCTAAGGAAGCCAAAGAAACTCACAGCTCCTGATAAGATGTTTTTACCTCTCCATTAAAAATGACAGCTTTTCAACAAGTGATTTTTCGACGCTTTGATTTACGCCTCTCTGTTTGAAAGAAGCAATGCTTGTGTTACGCTGTTTCCCGCCTGGTCAGGATCAACCTACAGACTCATACAAACTCAGAAATAAGTGTCAGTGTTCTGCGACATCACATGACTCAGGAATCTGTCATGCAAGGATTCAAGTTTTACGCCTGTGGCTGAAGCACAGCCGTTTGGATCAATCAGCATCCAATGAGGATGACTGGCAGCAATGGGTGGGCGTAGTTTAGGTGTGACAACAGCATGACCGTTTGTTCAAAATCAACAATGGCGGATGGCGAATGGTGGAACTGGAGAGTATTTATTCATTGAAAGAAGAACAAAGAATGACACTGATTTTCTTTGTGGAAAAGAAGTTTCCGCTCATCTCTCAAACTGCCTTTGGCCAGAGTTTCGCTCTCTTGCTACATCATATGATTTGTTGGTCTGACTGGCTGAAGTTATCCCCTGATAGACGATGACCGACGCATGATTCATCCAATCACCCTCTAAGAATTTTCTGAACGCACCCGCCCTTTTCCGAATAATTTCCATGGACAACTTCCCAGATGGTTCGTTGTAACAAACCATCTGGGACCAGCACAGCAGGTTAGCCCAGGTGTGCACAGATGTGAAAATGTTAAGAGCTATAATGTCACTGCAAATGATTTTCTCCACATTCCTCACATTCCTCCACTGTTCACTGCTGAACTGCGCCAATCTCCGCCGTGTTGGCAGTGATGGAGACGACATGCTTTCAGAGATGAGAGACAGGAAGAGAGAGTCAGCCAAATGTCGAACAAATTCTTAATAATGGCCAGGTTTGATGTAAGCTGATAGCCGGACTCTTCCTACACTTCTTCATGTTTTTTAGTTAGGTGAATGTTTTGGGAAATACGCTTATTGGCTTGCATGCATTGATGAGAAGACTGACCACTTTCATTTTAATCCATTAAACAGCCAGGAGACAGTTAGCTTAGCTCAGCACACAGACTGGAAACAGGGGGAAACAGATAGCCTGGCTGGATCCAAAGGTAACAAAATCTGCTTGCCAGCACCTCTAAAACTCACTAATTCACACACTATATCTCAGTTTAATTCATACAAAGATCATAGTATAACTAATAATTCACTGTTTTGGGGAAGCTTACATGCCTTTGCACAAAGTTAAGCTAGCTGTTTCCCCCCATTTACAGTCTTTATGCTAAGCTAAGTTTACAGGCTCCTGGCATACAGATGCAAGAGTGGTATCAATCTTTTCATTTGACTCTCAACAAGAAAGCAAACGAAAGCATATTTCCCAAAAATGTATGGCTTTAAGCTCACACAGCAGGAATTCAACATGCACAAGAAATATGATTTCCTGTGTTGGAAGGAAATATTTTAAATGCCTGCTTATGTCTTAGACGTTACCCTCCGATTCTGCTGTTTGACACTCTAACACATTATCAATAACTGTCTGGTGAAATTGCTCAAAGATTACTCGGTGTTAACATATGTGGAACTATCAGAGAATGTTTCAGTTTTCACACTAGCAAATCCTCTGTTTGCCTCACAAAAGGAAGCAATTACACTTTACTGACTCCTTTATATAATGGACCAGTAAAAGTTAACAGCTATTTGAACTTCTACTTTTGCTACTTTGCTTCTTGGACACATCCTGTCCATCAGTCATTTGATTATTTCCATTATACCTAACAAATGTCAGGCATTTCCCTCTGAACATGATCAATGGGGAACTGCAGCTGCGCATAAAGCAGTGGTAATATTTCTTTCATGTTTGGAGTGGAGGTCGTGCCTCGTTCCACAGAGAAACCTATCATCTTTCATTAAGGCCTGCTCCGAGATCCAATCTGGCATCTGCTGCTCATTACCAACCTGTGGTGGTACATCGAACTCAAATATGTGCTGAGGAATCTATTTCACAATGAAGGGAGAATAAAGTTGGACTTTATACTTTTAATACCAGAAAATTTAAAAAAAAGGTGACTAATACACCAACAACTCAGAGGAAGTATGTGGGTTTGTAATAAACCTAATGTTTTTCTCCGTATCGGACAGCACTTTGTGTGTTCTTCGCATGTGCTCTTTCTCATATATTCATGCTTTTGACTGACAGCCAAAATGGCCCCTCACACTGCACAGCTGTTTCAGTTTAGGCTGCTGCCTGCGAGGATCTGCACCTGACTGATGTGCAGCATCACCGACTGGCTCACCTGAGGGCAGTCTTTGATGTAGTGTCCTTTGTTGAAGCAAAGGTGGCATAGGTAGTTGGGCGGCGGCCTTTTGCTGGGTTTTCGTGTCTCGGGGGACAGGGAGAGGTCTGAGAAATGGTCCGCCAGAGAGCTCAGCCCGTCCACGATGTTGTTGAGGGACCCGTAGGGTGAGGTGCTCTTGTAGAAATTGTTGTTCAAGGCCTGTCGGAGAAAAGACCAAGAGGATAAATCACTGGCAACAGAACCATGCAGAAATACACAGTGGACACCTTCATACAGTAAAGTAGGGCTGCAGCTAACAATTACTTCATTACTGATTGATCTGTTGATGAATCCCATTACTACTTATGTATGTAAATATCCTTAGATTAGCTTTATTTGTCTAACTAATAGTCCATTCCATTATGATGATATAAAGCAGAGAAAAAGCTGGATATTCTCACGCTCAAGCAGCAAGTTTTTGGCATTTTTTATTGATGAATGACTTAATGAATTAATCAATAGTTTGTGTCATTTCAGCTCGACACAAAGTACCTCTCACGTCACAGAAACACACAAGGTTATTGTTGTGACTGTACGATGAAAGAGCATTTCAGCCAGCATGCCAGTCCATCACCCTGATTGATTCGCCCGTTTGTCTCTCCGACAGTAGTCCACATTATTTCATTTCTGCAGATGTGCTGCCTTTACTGCATCTATGCTGTGGGGCCAATAGTGTCCGTTTCCGTGTCAGAACAAAATGCCTTTGTCATGCATTCTTCTAACTTGTTCTATTGACACGGCACAATCAGCATCATTGTGCCAGTGGAGGAGACGGGTGCTATGGCACCGCAGGGCAACCATGAAGAAGAACAGCCTGCAGACACTGGCTGTTTACTCTGAAGGCATCACAGAAGGAGAATTGTGATCAGATGCATGTGTCCATTGCAGTGGGTAATGCCCTGCATGAGACATCAAACCACTGCATGTCTGTGGTGTGTGTGCAGTTACAGCATGTCATTAGAAATGTTGCATTTCTGAAGTTAAAAAGTGATTTTTATAATTAAAGTACATAAAACTGTCTTTTTTTAATGTAAATATTTTAACCAAAACTCACTTTTTTATGATGTATGTCAATTTATCCTACTTTTCCTGAATGTGTCAGTATTCTATTAAGCAGTAGGGAGCCCCACTGGGTGAACTCTGCATACTCCTCTAACCGAGCAGAGGCCAGCCAGGGTGAACTCTAACATTTCTAAAACCTTCTGAGAGCTCTTTCTCAACCAGCCAGTCGTCCTGCAGCTGCACACTGACACCAGAACAGTCTGCACACACTCAGGCACTATACCAGGGTACAAAACACATATTCATATGCTACCCACTCACCACAGTGCAACCCAATGAAGGCATGCAGGTGAGGTTTACTATGGGCAACAAAAATAACCTGCAGTGAAATATGTGAGTATGATATTCATGCACGTCGGTGGAGAGAGATTTCTGACATAGAGCAAAGAAGAGATGACTGGATGGAAGCGCCATGCAGAGCGTTAATCATGACTATGAGCGCGTTATGACAGCGTAACATGACATGAATTCTACCTCACTCCTCAGATGGAAGAAGTTGTTGAGATAGTTGGAGCTCAGATCAGCTGCGCTGCGCTTGGAGATGTTCATGTCCTGAGGAGAAGCGTCCGACTCGGCTTTGAACGCATCAAAAGCGCCGCTCTGAGTGTCTTGCAGAGACATATAGACCCAGTTGAGCAGCTGTGCAGGTTGGTACACGGGGGTACCAGCCTCTATAGCAGACATCATGTTGCTTTTGGAGGACTGCGCCTCTTGGAACAGCACCGTCAGAACCGCCGGATTATCTGGACCACCCAACTTCTTTCAGTCATCCCCCCGCTCCGGCTGGATGGGTGTGATCCTTGTGCTCACCTGGGGAGCCCTGAAGGACCCCAGTAAGCGGACAGCAGTGACGGGGGAGAGCGCAGTGGAAGCATGAAGCGCAGCAGCCTGAATGCCAGTGGGAAGCTTGGAGCAGCGCTGCGCTCTGGACTTCTGTTTGCGTCACAGCGAATAGGAGGTCCAGCATGAGTTTGCACCTTCATGCTTACCTTTCCTTTACATTTGTAGCTACAGTATATCCAAGGATGTACAGTTCTACGATCTAAAAGTAGACGTTATGGTGGAAGGAAAAAAATGAAAATGATAGTTTATATAGGTCTGTTAGTAATATTAGATATATGATTTATCAATAAATTAATTATTTCGTTTAAAAAATGCACCGAGTCACGTTTAATATTTGCCCCAAAAATATTGTTTAATTCACGATTAGAGGTCAGTACTTTACATTTGCGGTTGTCTTTGTTTTATTTTGTTTGTTATGTATTGTACTGCCAAAAACTGTTTACATTGTCATGTTTTTATGGGAAGCCATGAAGATTTGTTGTTGTTTTTGTTGTTGATGTGATACAATAAATTGATGTGTCCCTCATTCGATGTAAGAGTCATATTCATCACACGCAGCCATAACATAAAAACATAAAAGATGCCTTAATGAAAGTTTTCGGAACCTGTTTAAGTGACTATAAACCATTACGGAGGGGTTATTGAGGATATGTTTGTTTGTTTATTTATTTATTTGTTTATTTATTTCAGAGTGAAGTCCAACAACCTGTAACCGTCATGCACGCTTTGACTACTGGTACACTGCTGCCATCTAGTGCTTTTTGTTGGTTCTGGAACATAATTCTTACTTTTAAGGAACAATTAAATTCTGATTGTTGGGAATGCCGTGATAGCATCCTCCAGGCTTCTCCTCCAGTGGAGAAAATGTGTAGGCTGCACTACATGCAAGAAAACGTTTTGGAACCGTTTCACCATAAATGCATCATGACTTTCTGTGTGCCAGCTTTTTATTTGATTTGATTTGATTTTTTGCCCCTGGCTCTCAGACAGCCTCAGTCCATCAATGAATCTCCACGGTGTGAGGTTGCTAAACTTTCAAATGTACAACATTTACGTATTCATAGCTTCTGGAGTGCTCGTTAAGGGAAATGTGCTTTGAGGACATCTTTAGGAGGAATCTTTTTTGGTGGAAAAAAACATGATTCAGAGCATTATTCATAGCGATTTGAAAGTTTTCAGGGGATTTAAAAAAGTTAAATAAGTGATATCGCCGTTTATTAAAATTGAGCTCTGGGTCACGTCAATGAAATTCTAAATATTTGACATAAGAAATTTAAACATGACGTGTTTTATACGCATGACATGGACTCATATGCACATTCTGCGCCTGTTGCAGCAGCACAGAGATAAATCTAATCACCTTTTCGGACAAATAGTGCAGTGTGGCTTGTGTTAGAAATGACAGTGCAGCCCTCTGAGTCAACATCAGCCGCTCTCCGCTGACGCTCGGTAATTACCGAGCAAAGGTTGTTACAGCATGACGGAAACAATGCTGAGGACCCACCCACCTCCGGACGGCTAAATCCCTCTGCAGCTCTCCGCTTGTCTCTTCCTGGATCTGAAGCCACTGTCAAAAAAGTAAGTAACCCAGATGTTTTTATTTTAGACCGTGAATGCCGTGAAATATTTGTCCACCATAGCGTAACAGGCGACAACGAAGTTTAACAAATACTTTCGGTGTCCGTTAACGTTAGCATTAGCTTACTTCTCTTCTTGTGAATGTAGGAAATTAGCCTCGCCCAATTAAACGGACACAGCCCGGTGTGGAGCTGTTTAACGGTAACATTGCTAAACTTCCTTCTTTACAAATGTCTTGAAATGGCTTCCTGGTGCTTTTAACTGTATTTTTCTAACGTGTCAGACGTCTGTCCCGGTAATTCTAGGCGTTCAGACTGAATGCTGGCTAAATGCTATATCTTAACGTAAATCTTCGAGACAGTAACATTATGTAACGCTAAGGGACCACAGTGTACAAGCTCCTGGACATCAAAGAAAATGATGGTGTGAAATTAAATATTAGCTTTGCTTGATAGTATATGTACTTTTACTCGGATTAATATTGTTGATAGAGTATATGGACTAACGTTACTGCACATTCTTATCGTAGCAAGTTGGCGAGTTGAGAAATGCAGGCCTGTGATGCTGCAAAGTAGGGGCTTTGCTGCTTTCTAGTGCCCCTCGTAAAAGTGAGATTCATCCGCGAATATGCTCATTCTCCGCCTTTAACATGCCTTGAGGTGTAGAAATTCAAAATAATATAACAGCAGCAGCAGTCCGTTGTTTATTGGTTTGCGTTAGGAACCCAGAAGTATGTGACGGACGTTATTTTTCAACACCATCGCACATTAGAATTATTATTATTTAAGACAAAAAATTTCGAATGCAACGGACAAAATACTAAACTCTTAGATGTCATTTAACGCTTTAATGATTTTAAGTCACGCATGAACGAATTCCCCACTCATATTTATAGCCTTCTTGGGTTGTAAATCTCTGGTGTGGTGGAAATGTTAATATTTACGATAACACGTAAAAGCCCCACCAGTGCGTAGAGGGGTCCAAAGGAGAGGGCTGGAAACTAATGGAGAGTCAACAATCAGACGCCCTTCCTGCGGTCACCCCTAACACGGCGTGTTTAGGTCTATGTAACTAACCCAGTGGTGCATCTTTGAATTCAGATTACTTAAATCTAAACTCAATTGCTCTAAATAAGTCCGGTTGTGTCAGAAGAATTTTTTTCATTTGCACATAAATACCTAAAATAAGTTTTGTTTATAGAGCCAAACAGTGGATTGTGTGCAGCATTAAGGTGCCTTTACATTGTAAGGAATATCTGTGTTCTCTCACACTACAGAGCCTGTAGGTCGCACCTTGTTTTCCAAAAACAATGATTTCTCCGGTACCTGGTTTCTTGTGTGCATGTAAACAAAGTAAATTTACAGTCTGCCAGATTATCTCTCATTACAGCCGACAGACCAGTAGCTGTAATTGACATTTTTGCTTCATTATGGGATGACACAGGGGCACCTGAACGGCTGTGTAATTCTAACTCTTCCAATGGATGGTATCCCAGTAGAGGGATCTTATGAATTGGAGATTCCCCTTTCATAACTGAAAAATTCAGGGACACTTGCTAGTTATTGTTATGCAGTGTTTCCTCTGAGAAAGGGGAAGGAAAGCTTGAATCCTGTCATAAACAATGAGCACTCTTATCATATGAAAGGGATCCATGCAGATGGACGTGGTGAGATTGTTGTCGTATAGAGATGTGAGTAAACAGCCTGTGGAGTGATGTCAGTGATGGGGACCTTGTCTGAACTTATAGCTTATTCATTAACTTACATAAGTTGTAGGTGAAGGGAAGAGCATTTTATTACCAAACTATTGTAAACACATTGTAAACTAATTATGACCAAACAGTTGGGTCAGTTCTTCAGGAAGTAGAACAGGTGGTTAAAATCCATTTTACACGTTGTTGTTTGTGTTACCACATCTAAAGAACCATGTGGATTAGACATACATATTAGACAAATGAAGATCTGTGTGAGACAGCAACAGTCACTGCTTGTTTACAGCCTGAATGAATGCTGCGCACATGCTGTAGAAGTCCTAAATAGACCTCATGTTGACTATCAACACTCCATCATCAGCCTCCACCCCACTACCCTTCGGTCTATTGAAAAGCATAGGCGGAGCAGAGACATTTTAGGGGCCAGGATGGGTGATTTAAGCTACATCTGAGCTTAAATTTCTGGAAATGGACTTGCAGTTGAAAAAGAGCCATATGATGGCCGTTATACATCACGGTCACACGCCACAACTTCATGTCACCTCCAGGTTCTGAAGATGAGCTACCCAGGATACCCTCCTCAGTCTGGGGGATACCCATCACAGGCAGGGGGCTACCCACCTCAACCAGGAGCATATCCACCCCAAGCAGGTGGCTACCCTCCAGCACAAGGAGGCTACCCACCAGCAGGAGGAAGCTACCCCCCACAGGGTGGCGGATACCCGCCCCAGGCTGGCAGTTACCCTCCCGCAGCGGGCAGTTACCCTCCCGCAGCAGGCGGGTTCCCTCCAGCAGCAGGGGGCTACCCTCCCCAGGCAGGTGGTGGCTTCCCTCCCCAAGCTGGAGGCTTCCCTCCTCAGGCAGGAGGATACCAGTCACAGTCTGGAGCAGGAGGTTATCCCTCCATGCCTGCTGCAGGTGAGGCTCCAAGATGTGCTGTGAAGTTGTGAGGATTCATATTCATTGAATTAAAATCAGTTTTGTGGAGTGTTATGTCAATATTTTCTTTGCAGGTGGAGGCTGGGGTGCAGCACCAAGTGGTGGCTATGGAGCAGTACGTAAATTCTTTACTTAGTCTTCACTACTGCAATACCGTGTCACTGATAACATATGGACCGGCTTAAGCTAAATCTCGTGTTTGCTTAAATCACCTTATCTTCACCAGCCCTACTTGAACCTCGTCTGCTGTATATGAAGTTTGTCACCCTGGATTTAGCACTTACAGCTGTCTTCTGTTTGCAGCCAGGAGGAGCTCAGCAGGGGTACCCAGGGGGTCCTGCCCCAGGCCAGCCAATGCCAAATTACCCTGGAGCCCCCGCGACTAACCCCTCAATGCCCGCATATGGAAGTGGAGTTCCGTCCAACCCTCAGGCACCTGCCATTCCTGTAAGAAGCATTTGTCTTCGTCCCTTTTCTCTGAAACTATGTACAAATGTTATCTCCTAATGTTTATTTCTTATGTGTGCTTTTTTTGGTTTATAGAAAGGGTACAGGGGTTCAATTAAAGACTTTCCAGGGGCTGATCCACTGAGGGATGTCGAAGTTCTTCGCAAAGCTATGAAGGGTTTTGGTCAGTAAATGGTGTTTAATATGCTAAACTCATCGGAAGCATTACTCACTATGGATGATTTTTTTTAACACATCATAAATATTTTAAACAGGCACTGATGAAAATGCCATTATTGAACTTCTGGGGAGTCGTACCAACAAGCAGAGGGTTCCAATGGTTGCAGCCTATAAAACAACTTATGGGAAGGTGCGTTCTCTAATATTTTAGTTCTTGTTTTTTGCAGTTGAAATTCATTCAGTAACATGTTGCTTCTCATTGACCCCGTCTGGTAGCTATGTTTATTTGCTCTCATGTTTTTGTTTCTTGTATTTGTTCTGTGTTTTTCCTCTCAGGATTTAATCCGTGATCTGAAGTCTGAGCTCACTGGAAACTTTGAGAAGCTGGTTCTTGCTATGATGATGAGCCCAGCACACTTTGCTGCAAGTGAACTCAGAGAGGCTATAAAGGTTGGAAGCTGGAGTTGTTGTCTCAGCAAATGTTTCAATTTTGGTTTTGCTCTCCAAACCACTTTGTTTGACTCATCATGTAATAGGAAAATAAGAGCAGAAAAGTAAAGTGCAAGTGAAGGCCAGACAAGTTGAGCTCTGAGTCATGGCTGATGACCAGTGAGCGTTCACCGTTTTTGCTCTATGAAGCAGGTGTGTCCTTCGATGTCTTACTAATGTGTTTCTGTGTTTTTGTTGTTTGTTTGTTTTTAGGGCGCAGGAACTGATGAAGCCTGCCTGATTGAGATTCTTTCATCACGCTCTAATGCAGAGATTCATGAAATCACCCGCATCTACAAAGCTGGTGAGTTCAAATCTTGACATTGTTTTTTGTAAGAAATGAGACCCGTAACTCTAAATGTGAAATATTTTTTCGAAGGCATTGTCTATAGCCCACTCGACACAATTTCAATCCTTAATTTAAATGTAATAAAAATGAACGGAACTGGATTGCTTCTGTATCATTAACACATTGATTAGAGCTCAGACAAAAAATAACGAGTGTATAAATGTGAGTGATATAGACGTACAGCCTCTATTTGAAGGTTAAGACATGTTTGAAATGTTGTGTTTTGCTTTGATTTTAGGCAGTGCGGCCACCCTTTTGTTGTACTTGGATGATGGATTGTGAAAAAGTGGCATCTAAACAAGATGCAAGTTATATGCAAATGATTGTATTTTCCTAAAAAGCAACGCCTTCCTTCCAGAGTACGGGAAGAGCCTGGAGGACGCCATCGCTAGCGACACCTCCGGTCACTTCCGCAGACTCCTGGTTTCTCTCTGCCAGGTAGCTGCCGCACCGCTTCGCAATGAGCTCTCTCAAAACAGATTTCAGCTCATGTAAACTTGAACCCTGTCACTGTACGCCGCCCACGTAGCATATGTTTAACGAGCACATGTCTTGCTTTATCTAGGGAAATCGTGATGAAAGGGAGACTGTTGACATCTCCCTGGTCAAACAGGACGCTCAGGTACCGGTTTGAAGTCGGTTTGGTGTTGTAGCATTCATGGGAACTAATTGGCAAGCCGTGTCATGTTCCTTTTTTTTTTGATTTATGTGTGTCTGTGTGGGCGACAGAAACTGTATGCTGCTGGAGAAAATAAAGTGGGAACAGATGAGTCTCAGTTCAATGCCATCCTGTGTGCTCGCAGCAGGCCCCACCTTCGTGCAGGTGTGTAGTCTCAACATTGCTGCACACAAGATTATTTTTCTTTTCTGCTTTTCCAGTGTCATAACTGCACATTACAGAACATGTTTCACATGTTTTGAAATATTCAGATTATCTCACCTGGGATTGTTTTCTTTGATAGTCTTCCAGGAGTACCAGCAGATGTGTGGACGAGACATTGAGAAGAGTATCTGCAGGGAAATGTCTGGCAATTTGGAGTCTGGCATGGTCGCTGTGGGTACGTTCTTTTTTTTCCAAACCTCAAACAAACCGAAGTGGCTTTCCAAAAACATGTTCAAGTATATATTGAAGTAATTTGTCAAAGATGTTTGTTCCGAAGGGTTTCCTGGAAGGACTGAAAATACCCTGCAGATGCAAACAGGCTGTTTTTTGACTTAAATATCTTTTGAATGCTTGATGATAGATCGATGATTTTGGGTACAGTCATTTTGGTTTATTAAATATTGTGCAGTTACACAAGATGTTGAAGTTGTTTGGGCCATACCTACAAGAATTTGGCAGCCAGTTATAGGAAACCAGTATCTAAAAATAAACGTTGGGGTCCATCCAAATATGCAGTGAAGATTGGATGAACAAGTGTTGTTGGAATGGTAAAATTGTTGTGCACAAATTAAAAATGACAAAGTGCAGAAGAACAAAACCTTTGTGCAGAGGCAGTAACATAAAACGAGTGAACGACAGTACAGTCACCTCTGTCTCTAGTGTGTTTATTATTTGATTGCATTGCAAGCCTCATACCAGACTAATCTATTTACATCCGCTCCTTTTTCCCAGTGAAATGCATCAAGAACACCCCGGCCTACTTTGCAGAAAGGCTCCACAAGGCCATGCAGGTGCGCGTGCTGCTCATCATCACATTTTACTCGTAATGATCACAAACCGGCTGATCTCCTGCGCCGACGTCACCGTGGGTGGCGGGGCATAGGAGAATATTTCACTGCTCCTGCAATGACGTGTCACGTTGTGATGTTTTGACAGGGAGCAGGGACCAAGGACACAACCCTGATCCGCATCATGGTGTCCCGCAGTGAGGTTGACATGTTGGACATCAGACAGGTGTATGTGAAGACCTATGGAAAATCTCTTTACACCCACATCTCAGTAAGTCCCACTAACCACGTCATCATGACAGGTCCAGCTCTTTTTTTTTTTTTCTGTGGTACATTTGTGGGATCATTTGAAATTCATGTTGATTTTTGCTGTGTTTCTCAGGGTGACACCTCCGGGGATTACAAGAAGCTGCTGTTGAAGCTGTGCGGAGGTAACGACTAAAAGGAAAAGAAGCTCACCCTTCATGAGGACGAAATATAAGTCCACACTGAATCAGCGTTATCGGACCTTATATCGTCTCTGATGCATGTAGTTGAAGTCAGTTTTCCGATGACAATAATCAATCATTATTACTTTTTTCTTCAGTGATTTTTTTTTTAGCTACTGTATTGTAGTAGATGGTTGCCAAATAGTAAATCTATATTGATATGAATATTTTTTAATACGCACTAGATAGCTTTGTCATTACTGGGTAGTGCCTGAAAATTTCATACTTGATTAAGAAATTATACAATATAACTGTACTAACTATGTTACAGAATAGGGCTGGGCCATAAGGCAGGGAATACAATCACACTCATTTTTTCCCATATTGATCCATATCGATACTTATCACGATATGTAGTTGGATAATGGTGCCAATTTGAAGAGTATCCTGATGATGAAGAAACCAAAGGGACATCAAATTTATGAGAATAGTTAATGAACATAAAAAATAGAATAATGTTGACATTTAACTGTGCGCACAGAAGAACAAGAACATTGAATAACATCTAAATGTTAACATTAAACTTTGCAGTCATACATCATCTGCCCTAAAACAACTGGAGTTAGCTTGCCTTCTAAATTCCAAAGTAACGTGCGGTGGCGGGGATGGCACCTTTTCAGGTAATGATTTGGTGCCTTTCCCGTCTCGGGTGGAACTGCTTTACCGCGTCCTTTGCACACCATCTTAGTCGCCTTTGACATCCAAACCACTACCGTATAACTGATGTCACACGACCTTTTCTGTCAACAATTCTCTTAGCCTCAGAGGATAATGTGAGTCAGTTTGCATGAGCTCTGCATAACGTAAAGCAAACCGTGTGTGGATTAAGAGGGTGGCGCAAGTTACTGTCCCATTTCTGCAAGTTTGTGTTCTGCCTGTTCAACAGGTGTTTGAGAAATTCTCTCCTTTGTTGCACTTACGGATAATGAGTTCTGCCGTCACTGACTAAAATATATCCTTCAGTCTGTGTGGAAGAGCGCAGCCACACACAGCAGAGGCAGCAGACTCACTGGAAGTTGTCGCGTATGTTTTGGCTGTGTGATAGGCTGTTAGATCTGTCCACATTTAGTAAACATGAATGTCAACGCGGTCCCCTGTCGAGGTAGTTTCATCGCCCAGCCCTACGATCGAAGAGTATTTAAAATGTCCAGCAAACTGCTACACTTCAAATCTGCTTTGGTTTGTATTAATTGTTTTGGAGGGTTTCACAAAATATGAAAACCTACAGATCCAGAACAAGGAAAAGTGTCTCATTTATCTAATATATAAAGAACATATACAAGGAAACATTTAGCTCATTACTTAAAACACGCATTATTAACTGCGGAAGGTAAATTGTACCTCGCTGCCAAACATTTCATCTGTATACAAGTTAATGTAAGCAATGTTCACTTTGTAGTGATAGCAGATTAACTCTTTAATGAATGTCACACTTGCTTGTTTAACTCATAATTAAATGACGTGTATTTTTTGAATGTTATGATAGAAAAGGCCTCTCCTCTGTCTTTACGTTCACTAATCAGAGTTTCACTCCTGCTTGCAGGTCTATGCAATGTAGCTTTTCACTTTTGAACCTTTATATCAGCTTTAAAGGACTGTATTTCGGTCTTGACACGTGAGCCTTTCCAATCATTACTCAACATTTACAGACAGTGCTGCCTTTTTGCTGAAAAGCCAAAGCCTGAAGACAGATGATGTTGTGCCTTCTTGTCAGGGCTGCTGTGTAAGCTGTTCAGAGCGAGTCGATGTTTCACTGTGGTTCATCTCTCAAACAATCAATAATCACACCTGTATGGCTGCGGAAATGTCATTCTTAAATTGTTTGGTTCTCAGCATTTTGTTTACAGTTTTTCCTGTGACCCGTATTGGTTTGTATGTTTTGCTGCCAGCAGGGGGCTCTTTTCTCACATGAAGTGTCATTTCTGATGTCTGTGTGATTGTCTGCCGGATCACTAACAGTTTGGCTTCAGTCTGAACATCCTGTATACTAACTCAGCCTCGCAATCAACCTCGTGACATGAATAGCTGAAATTCAATGGATGTCTTTTTAGTATTGTAACGTTTTGCCGTTTGATAGTCCCCGAGACTTGAAACAGCCACTTCTCATTTCAATTAAAAAAACCCCACAACATTTTGGCGTATCTGGATTGTCTTTGTGAAATGGGCTCGTGTGTTTTGCATGAAACATTGACTGTGGATTTTCCACTCTGAGCCGGAACACAATGAGCAATTTGCATTTCAAAGCCGGTCTCATTTTCACCACCTTGGTCTGCATTATGACGACTGAGTCAACCCCCACCACCGCCATCCTCCGAGCACCACGAGCTGCACGTTCTGTTAAAAGGTGCGAGTAATGTGCCTTACATAAGTGATGTCTGAGCGTTTGCGGCTCGAGTGATATGGCACAGAGAGCTTTTCTCAAGGCTATAAATAGTGTCCATATTGGAGACACGGATGTCCTAAAATCTTCTTTCTGTTATGCTCCTTAGCCTCAAAGTGCAGCCTCAGAGGGGCTGCGATGGGGAGACAAATGACTTCTCCGAGCCTCACTTCTTCTACACCTTTCTCACTTCTCGTACACACGCAAAACGAAAAGCTCCCACCAGCAGCAGGACAAAAAAAAAAAGATAAATATTTAATGCTGGTATTTGTGTATTTTCTCTGGAGCTGAGACTGTTCTCCGTGATACCTCCTGAAATATATAGGTCAAAAGGAAATCAAGGGGGGGGGGGGCTCCCATTTGGCTTTTATTTTTGGAGACAAAACAGAACACTTCCCTGATTTCTAGAAAAAGTGCTTTAATTATTAACATGTGGACGTGATAGCAGGATGCTGCACCCTGTCTGGGATTTGATCACACACACATGCAGGGGATACACTGTCTCACTGGAGATGTCAGCACATGTGTGCATATGGGAGTCGTGTCTATAGTATCTGTCAGAGGACCAGTGGGAGACGGGAGCTGTGAAGGTCAGCGTCTGATGTGCTCTTAGCCTTTGCACTTCACATCACACCCCTGGTGCTTTCTCTTCATCTCTTAAAAGACCATTTAAAGGATTTTGATTTGAATTTTGACCGTCATTGCAAGTAAATGTGACTTCAAATCTGTTAAAAGTACCTTTCACATGTCTTTTTTTTTGTTTGTTTTATATGGTAATTTTGAAGAAAGTGCTTCAGATCACAAGAAATTAAAATGAAAAGATGCCTAAATGAAGTAGATGACAGCTGAAAAACCAACACTGTGTCTCATTAAAGGTCTCTCACAGACAGATTAAACATAATCTGTTGAAAAATCAAATTCTGTGAATCTATGGAGATTAGTTTTTACCTTAACTCACATCCCCATCACTGACCTCCAACGTTAATGCTATGTTACAATCACGAAAAGTAAGAATTGACCAAATTGTTGATTTGCTGTGGATTTTCTCCGGCCGTCCAATGAGGAATGTGCGGTTAAGTGACATTTGGTTGCCAGAGACCTAATCCCGCTTTAAACTTCATGAGTGCATATAAGCAAATTACAAACCCCAGGATTAGATGAACAACACATAATGAGATGTAGCAGCAGATATCACTACCCAGCCTGCAGAGCTGCAGCCTGCAAGGCTCGAGGTTCATCCTCTGATATTTGACAAAATAGGAGAATAAAACCTGTCCAACCTGTTCCTTCTATTTGTGTACGCAGTCAGCATACGTCCATCCGAAGAGGCGTTGAAGAAGAGCTGCAAACTGTCTGCAGCGAGACAACATATTAGTCTCCACTTAATGTTTTTACCGCAAACAGCAGCGTGAGTTTGAACTTTTCAGGGTGTAAGAGCCTCCTGTTTCAGTCTGCGGGGATGGGTTTAGGAATTTACATAATTCCTAAACATTCCGTGTGCGCCAAGTGGATTTTCACTGCAGGAAAAAGAAATTAGTCGAGTTGTTATATAACCACTTACATTGTTAAAGCTGTGCTAAACTTAAGTGGGGAAATGTATAGGCACACTGTGTGCAGTATTAAGCTTTAAAGACAGGCCCTGTGCGCTCCAGCTACCTCTAGATGAGAGTCACAGTCCTCATAAAGGCAAAACACTGAAGCCCCTTAGCGATACAGACTACTGGCAGCAATTACGTTAAATGCGGTCAAAGTAGATTTCAACATCTCTGCAGTTCAGCTGTGGATAGATAAGCACATATAAATAATCCTGCGTATGATTTCATTGTCTGCTTTTAGATCATTTGTTTCTTGAGGATATCGGTCTTACGTGACGTCTGCCTCCTTTGAGATCTGATGGATTATGTGGAGCAGAAGAAAGCTCACAGAGCGGGGCAGATGTGTCAGGGGACAATCCAGATGAGGAGCATGCAGCTATATGATGTGGAGATATACAATCTGCCCTGAAAAGAGATCAAAACATGGGGTAAAAGCTATTGCTTTTCCTTTATAATAATCTATTCAGGGTGCATAATTCATGTGCTGTACTGGATTCACTGAACAGATTAGGCTTTGAAAGGCAAAACCCAAATCAATAAATGCTTGATTTGTGATGCTGTAATATTTGCTTATCTATAAAAAGAAAACACTCTTTTTGAAAAGTGCATGCACAGTATGACAACAACCATACCTGTAAGATACAAGAGATAAGGGAGATAAAAGTCCATCAAGCTGTCAGTGATAACCAAAACACACAAAACATCCCAATAAGTTCCTTCTATATATCAGGAATGTCATTCAAGACCCATTTATTTTATGATCAGTGAGAAACGGAACTTCTGTCAACCAGAAGTTCATTATAAAGGATTTTTAGGGACCTGACAAGGTAAAAGTTCAGAAAAGAAAAACCATAAAAAAAGACAGTTTGGGGCAAAATAAATAGTTTTTAGTTTTGATATTTTAGGTGGGCTACATGAAGGTAATAATACTGTTTTGTGACAATGCAAGACTTTTACTTTTAATGAAGTTTCTACCACTGATGGATCAACACAATCCCTCCGTAACGCCCTAGAAAATATTCAGTCAGCAGTGGCTAATGAAGTATCTTTCACTTAAGTAAAACTAATAATACCACAGTGTAAAAATACTCTATTACAAAGTAAAAGTCCTGCCCTCACAATTTTACAACATCAACATCAACATCAACAGAAGAAAAATAAATTATTTTGCAGAATGGCCCATTTCAGAATAAATGCTGAATTCTAATTATTGATACATAAGTATGCACAGTACTTCAATGCTGCGGCTGTATGTACTTTTGAATTTCACCAAAGGATCAATAAAGCCTTATCTTTATCCATAATAATACATCATAATTGATGAATAGTTTCTTATCAAACAAACATTAAACTGTTTTATTTATTTATTTATTTATTTATTTATTTTTTCCTATTTTGTATTTTATCCCTGTTTATGTCTTTTTATACTTCTGATACCACTGCTGCTGCCTGTAACCCCCAAATTTCCCTTGTGAGGGATTAATAAAGTATTATCTTTTCTTATCTTATTATCTGCAAAGCAACTGAAAATAAATGTAGTGCAATAAAAAGTACAACATTTACCTCCAGAGTGTAATGGAGTCAAATGGAAATACTCAAGTAAAGGTAAAAATTGTACTCAAGCACTTACGTTACTTTCCACCTCTTCTCTCAGGGGCCATTTTACTACATCAGCAGTACTTTTACTAGTGATATTTTAGGTGAATTTAGCGAATAATATTTTTAATTGTAACGGATTACTTCCACCGCTGACTGAACACCACAAACCCTCCACAACGTCCCACAAGACTACTCTGTAACTTTTATATCTCGTAATATTTTTCTTAATGGGGCTCTGAGCGGCGGGGAGCCAGGTGCGTTTACAAACTAAGCCCCGCCCACGTTTACCTTAAATGTCCATTGCACGGAAATATGATTGGCACAGAGCTACAGCTGCTCGCGCGGTGAGACATGGCGGAGTTCGCAGTCTGACAGAGAGGGCTCTTTGAAGAGTTTTTACACTTTTCAACATGTCGAAACTACTTGGTTTCTGGACCACAGCGTCTCCGTAACGTAAAGGAGCGGAGCTTAAAGCGGCAGACGCGTCTTTCTTGTTCTTTTCTTTTTTTTTTCTTCGGGAAGGACGAAGCGGCGGTTGGGAAAATGTGTTGTCATCTTCGCGCAGTCAACAGCCTTGGGCAACAAATATGGCTACTTCTTGTGTATCCTTCAGTTCGGGTTGAAAACCGTCCCGACTGGGCCGAGCGGGAGAGTTTCGGGGAGTCGCCGCAGTAGTCCGAAGTGAAGTCGACCGCGCAGAGAGACTAAAGACGGCTTCGCTTTTCGAGGAGATGGAGCCCAAGCATAAAGAGTTGTTGGAGAAATGTTACCAGAACTTGGTGGAGTCGATAACAGACGCGGACCGAGTGGTGGATGTTTTGGCTCACTGCGGGACCCTCAGCCAGGCGGAACGCTACGAGCTGGGACACAACTGCTCCTCCAGCTCGGAGAAAGTGGACCTCCTCCTGAAGATACTGCTCGGGAAGGACAGAGACCATTTCGCGGAGTTTTGCACAGCCCTGGAGAAGACGCACCCTCACCTGCACGCCGTGCTGCTGAATGGCATCGGACCGGTGGACCACACAACTGGTGAGAAGCCGCTGGGTTGATTCCTCCATCGGTATCTGCTCATAACAATGAGGGAAATGTCGTGTGTAAAAGTAGATGAGTGTGGAGGCTTCTGTGGCTTTATGATGGTGATGTTTAGAGCACTGGAGTCGTGTAGTTTGCTTATAACTCAGCCTGTTTTCGATCCTGCTCAGAGCATGATCTGACCAACATTTGGGGGTATTGACCATATGACAGTTTGATGAGGGGCATGACTTTTCCTTTGGGCAAGAATAAACAGAGAGAGAAGGAGAGGGGGAGAGAGGGGCTACACAATCATGTGACCTGATGCTTATTTACACTCACACTACTGTGCTTGTTTCCTTTGCCATGTCACTAAAAGCACAGCCTGCTAGCCCTTTGTGAAAGCTTTTAATGGACCCAAAAAGGCTCCAACAATCAATGTAGTGACAGCAGGGCTGCCCCTGTGTGTGTGTGTGTGTGTGTGTGTGTGTGTGTGTGTGTGTGTGTGTGTGTGTGTGTGAGAATCAATAACCCACTGTAGAAGTTAAATGAACGAGTGAAGAATTAAATGTGGGCTCATGCACACAGTGCAGGGATGTGCAGGAGCAGGAAAAACATGTCTGCTTCGTTTGTGTCCTGGTGCAGCTGCAGCTAATGTTTGTTGTCATTATTAATCTGTAAATGAGCCTTTTTTTATTAATTGAATGGCAGTTTGGGTTTTGATATGTCTTCAAATGGCTTGTAGGGCTGCGACTAATGATCGTTTTCATTATTGGTTAGTCTGCTGATGTATTTGTTCATCAAAATATCAAACAGCCCAAAGTGGCTTTTTCAAAATGCTTCTTTCGTCCAACCAACACTTCTAAACTCAGATATTTACCAAAGAAACAGAGAAATGCAGCAAACCCTTACAGTTGAGAAGCTGGAAATGCTTTGACAACAAATCAATTACTTATCCAGCTTATCAATTTAGGATTTTCATAGTAAAATGTGTTCAGAATGACCTTTTTTAGGTGGTTTAATATCAACAGAAATCAACAATCTGTGTATTAACTTCTGATTCTGTATAGAAATGGTGTGGAGAGTTTACGCTGTGTGCCATCACTGCTGAGAAATGGGTTCATTGCACATTGCCTTTAGGTTTAATGTCCTAACATACCACAGATTCCACTTTCATGCTGTATTATTTCACCCTCATCAGTGACTTCATCTCTTAGCAAAATTCGTTGTAATATGAGTCATTTTGTCCAGTTTTCCTCAGAAAAACACACCACCTTTCCCTCTAAATTTGTTTTTCTCCCTCACGGCAAAATCCCACAGGAATACTGTCTTTATGATGCTAATAAATGTATCATCATAAGCCAACCCGGTGATGATTTATTAAAAAAAATGTATCACTTTGAGCTGTAAATCCCTCATTCGTATGTAGCTTGCAGTAAATACATAATATTGAGCAGCAGCGGTGGCACGTGGTCCTTACTCGGCACCTGTGCTGCACCTTTGCATTTCAGACGCAGCATTTGCGTTGCTGGTTACGTTGCTCACTCTCAGCTATCGCTTCATACTCAGCGAGCTGAACGGTGAGGTGTTAATTATGCATTTTATTCGGCCCTCATTATTTATAAGAGAACAGAAGCCGCAGAGTGAGTCCATTTTCCTAAGCCTTTTCATTTTTGCGCCGCATTTCACAAACGTGCACCGAGTCTATCGCCGAGCACTGATAGGCTTCCTGCTGCCGAGGAGGTTTGTGCACAGACGTGTTCTGGGCTGGTCTTCGTCGTCTGCAGCTCCCCGTTGGAAGTCACACAGGACACAAATGGGCTGAGCTGCTTTTTGCTACTGGGCAGACAGGTTCCTCCACTGCGCAGCCAGAAGACGGGCCTTTCCCCAGCCAAAGCAGTAGCTTGTCACAGCCTATGTGTTTTGAAATTACACGCCGTCAGCAGCCTCATTGAGCTGCTCCCCAGTCACCCACAGTCTCAGGGGGGGACAGAGGTAGATCATCTTTGGAATCAAAACAAGGTTAACGAGGCAGCGCTTCGTTAGTTAACCCCAGCAGGCGGCCAAATGTCAACAACGGAGGTGCAAAAAAGAGCAGATTGAAATCAACGAGCTGCAAGACTTTGGCTGTGATGTGAATGTGATGCATGCCTGTGCGGTGGTTTAAAAGGTGCATGTCCCCGAAGGCTTGTTTGTTTGCTTCTTTTTTTTAATAAAAACAAGAAAATCTGTAGTTTTATATAACCATAGCTTCAGGGCTTGACAGCAGAGACCTTTTGTTTGCGGATTGTTTTCACCTTTTCTGAAGAACAATAACGTGACGGCAGCACATCATATGGGTGTGTGTCGCGGCTGACGTGTTCAATTGGCTGCGCTGTGCAACTGCGACAAAAGACTGTATGTTCGGTCGTATGTTTTCTGTAGATGTCCTGATCTTCTGTCCATTTAACGGGGAAATAAGTGTCTTTCATTCTATCAGCAGGCTTTAGGTGCTTCCACAGACACTAGTTAGCATTTCATTGCACATTCAAAACCTTTTTCCAGCAGTTTCAAACCCATGATTGAGCCTCATTGGGCTTTTTTTTGTGCAGCTCATTTCTTTACATAATAAAACACGAGTCTGCAGCCAGGCTATTAATGTCTGCACCACACTGCCTGGTCATTGTTGTGACGTTTCACTCTGAACCACAAACGTCAACCTGATTTCATTTTGGACGCCATGAAGCACAAGTGTCCAGACCAAAGTTCATTGCAGTCCATCCAGTAATTGTTAAAGAGGAGCTGAAATGATTGGTCCTGTTGGAGTACAACGGCATGCGTGGGGGAAAAAAAAGTCGTATGAGGGTGCACTGACATGTAGCAGGCAGATGAACATCGCCAGCTGAGGTGAAATTCCTATCAACTCCACATCAAGATTTGCTTTGCCGCCGGATGCAAATTTGTTCATGTGTGACCTTACGCTGCAGCTTTTAGCGGCTGCAGAGGGAGCTGCGTGAAATCTGATAAACAGCCACGCTCATGCCGTCTAATAGGCCTTTTTTCGTTTACAGCAGGATAAGCATGAGTGTAAATAACAAAATTAATAATGGCTGAATTCTGTGTGCTGCAAACTGCATCATGCTGGCTCAGTGTCTTTGTGTTGAATAAGAAGCTGATGTTATTAATGGCACCTGTGCTTCTCTGTCTGCTGTGAAACAGTCTGGTTTCATTATTACAGTAAATAATTTCACTGCCCATCACGTCACAATTTCAACACTAGATGCTTGTTTATCTTTGCTTGAACGTGTAAAAACTGTCAGATTTGGGCTTTAAACGGTGATGAATTGACAGATATCAGTTCAATTATCTTTACCTGACCAGTGTTTTATTTTATGACTTCCTCTGTGTCCACTTCCTGGACCTGTTGCGTCAGTGAGTAATACAACGTGACCTTATGGACTCGCGCAGGATAAGAAGTCGCTTTTACCTCCAGATCATATTTAACTCATTGCAGGAGAATCAGATCTGAGGAGGAACATGAGCCTTTTTTCAGATTCGGTTGTCGTGACTTTAAAAAAAAAAAAAGAGATCAACCCAAATGAGATACTTGAGCGGTGAGGGTCAGACCCGCAGCGAGGTCCGGGTCACATGACTTCCACGGAGCAGAAAAGTGAGTGTGCTATGACACAGGGAACCTTGCCCATTGAGAGACTCTCTGCTCAAACAGAGTCATGGGAAACTTAAGCTAGAGGGAGAACAAAGAGAGCTTGATCCATGGGATGCCACGGTTCCTGAGGCACATCAGTCTTTTTTTTTTTTTTTCTCCTCTCTTTCAGTCCTTTGCTGGGAAAAAGAGGGGTGAGCCATGTTAGCTGGGCTCCTTCCAGTCTTAATCAAACTCATAGTCTCCTTTAGCTAGTGGGAACTCAGCCAGCCAGGGATTGATTTAGAGTACTGAGACGTGGGTAAATAGAACCGTTTGTCATGCTCCCGCTCCGAGCCGAGAGCTAGACTTTACATCAGGGGTGGAAGTTGCTGATTTAACCGAACCCTAAGCTGCTCATCCCACGGCCGAGTTAGATCTCAGCAAATGTGCGCTGCTGGCTGTTTGATCGAGACTTGTGCAGTCTGCGAAATGTTTTAAGCACCATTAAAATGTCTTCTCTTTTTTTCTGACACACTTAGAGGAAATGTGCGGAGGTGCTTGTTTGAGTCACGTCTGATGAAAAGAGGGAGCAGTTGGGAGCAGTTTTGCTGCACTTCAGCCGACGAAGCATTATTAAACAACAATTTTGGCAATCTGTGAATTGTTTGTCAACCAAAGTTTCTCTATTTATAGAATAAAAATGGCTTCACCTTGGCCTCTGACACGGTGATGGATGAGTTTTAGTGTTTTCGGACATTTTATTGTCATATGCGCACGTAAATTTGAAGCTGTAGGTCAGTCGATACAAGATACTTGAGGCCGATATTGATATTTGACACAGATGTAAATCAGATAATGAAACATCAGTCTTTTTTGCATAAACACGTAACAGAAAAGCTTTGGAGCTGAAGAATACAACAATTAATGGGCAGCTAGTAAAACACCAAACACTCACTTCTTCCAGCTTTTCCATGTTTTGTGTTTGCTGCTTTTCTTCATCTAAAGTGATAGAAATCTAACTAACCTTGTCTGATATCATATTTAGATAAGTATGGTTGCCATTTTTCACTTTGTTCAGCCATTATCTAGACACAATGATTAACCAGTTCATTGAAAAAAAGAAATCATCCTGCGAAGTGCTAATGGAAATGATTGTTAGTTGCAGCCCTACACTGTTTCTAAATGACATCCATATATCTGAAAGAACGTGCATTCTACATCTAGTTCTGGCTTTGGTCCCCATGAGCAGGATCGACCTCAGATTTCTCTATTTTTTCGACACCATATGCCATCAGAATGACATGAAAGATGCCATAAACACTTAAAACTTCAGCACATAGTGGCTTTAATAGACCAATCCTGAAAATGATCAATAGTCCCACCAGCGATGAAAACAATTGTTCCTTCAGCTTCTTTTCAAAAGTTACTTTAACTTTGCTTTTTCAAGTAACACAATCCTCTCCATAATACTTGGTGTTGCACTGAAGCTTCCTCTCTGTACAGTTAATTATGAATCACTGTAGGCTATAAAAGAAGGGGCTTTCACGGGGGGCGGGGGGGGGGCTGTGTGATGTTGTCAGAGGAGATAAAAGGAGAAGCTCTGAGGCTGCAGCCTCTTTGGGGCCCTGGCTAGTCAGTATTCAAGCTCCCTGCCCAACTGATAATTAGCTACACTCTGCTGTCAGCCCACAGGCCCGTCATCCCAAGTTGGGGAAAGTCCCACCTTATTATGTCTCCAGCTGGCCCCTTTTTTCAGCAAAGGCCCCTGAATGTAACCTAAGCCACGGAGCCTTGATGTCGCATACAATGCCGCAGATAATCATCTTACTGTAATGCAGACATGGTCGAGTACACTCACAACTGACTTTAATGTTTTGTTCGCCTGGCAGGGTCCACTTACAGCATCTTGTCCACCATGCCGTCGGACTCAGAAAGCAGCAGCTCTCTCAGCAGCTTAGGTGAGTGTGGCGCTCACGGTGGTGTTCAGGTGACAGGTGTGCAAATAGAGAAAAAAGGAAACAAAATGTTATCTTCTATGTGCAAAGAGTTAACCTTAGCACACACTCCAAAGATAATATGCATCAACTAAGAGTCAGTCATTGGTTGCTGCTTGTTTAGACTCTGAGCACATGCAAGTGATTACACAGATGTGAGAAGGATTTAGAAACCCTCTACCCCCAAACACACACACACACACACACACACACACACACACACACACACACACACACACAGACCTGGTTCATTTAGTCATAGGATTTGACTGGTTCATGCCACTGAAAGGGAAACACAACTTTGATTTGTATCAGTGGGGGATTCCTGTGTGACCTATTCACAAAAACTGTGGTTAATGAGTACGACAGCGAGGCCGTAAAGTAATGAAGTAGAATGTCAAACTGATTTTGGCTGCACAAATGTGAGCAATCATTGAAAATGTGTTTTCTCGAACAACAAAGACAACCAACATAAGTTTTAGGTAATAGTTGAAAAAATGCCGCTTGTTTTGAGTTTTAAGGAAGCACATGTCGGTTATACTTTTTAAGATTTTAGAGAAATTAAGCTTTTAAAGAAGTCGATGGCGCCCATCATTCGAGCTTTGTGAACGGCACATGCCACCAGTGACATGCTGACTCACGCAGGTACACCCGGTCAAGCCTCCTCCCCTCCGCCCGCCCAAATGGACAGCCACCAGGTGAGCGAGAAGATGGAGACGGTTCTGTTCCAGCTCCGACATGTGACCCGCGAGAGGGACGACCTCCGTAAACGCCTGGCCCTCTCTTCGCCTGGAACCACCTTCGATGACTGCAGGTACTGTGTTGGTCTCGTGCCCCTAAGTGCCTGTTTTCCAAAACAAACATTTGCAGAAAAGGGCAGTGATCCCGTGTGCGCTTGCACGCTGTGAATAGAGGCATTTTGCCTTGTTCAGCCTTTGAAAGCAACAGAAAAAACAAGCGAGTTGAGGTCATACGTGACGCAAAATTGTTTTAAAATATGCTCAAGTCTGTAAAACAAGGGGTAAGCATGCAATTTTTATGATGCCCCTCTTCCCTCGTGTTCCCGTAAGCACAAAGTTTGTGATGTTTATCTCGCTCTGACTTCTCTCATCCTCCCATGTGGCATCTTAAAAACTCAGTTTTGTCTGCCTTCTTCCCTCTCTGTGTAATAGACCAAACTCGAAAGCAGGTCATGACTACGAGCGTCTGAAGCTGCAGTGCATGAAGGCGATGGCAGACCTGCAGTCCCTGCAGAACCAGCACAGCACCACCCTGAAGAGGTGCGAGGAGGCTGTGAAGAAAGCAGACTTCTACCAGTGAGTGGAAGAGCCTACTACAGGGCCTTTGTAAATTTTTTAACAGCCGCCGCATTTGTGCTGTATGCATTTGCGCTCCGCCTGCAGGGTTGTAGCTGGTACTCAGCTCCCTCTCTGACACACTCACAGCAGATTGCATAGAAGAGATTTTATTTCTGTGAAAGTAATAGGGATGAAGCCTGTATACCAGTCCAAAAGCTGACGAGTTAAAACCTGTGAAAAACCCTTCAATTTAATTTCATGTTTTTCTTTTTAAAGTTTTTATTGTCTTAGCAGCATAAATCCCGAGTCGTCTTTTCAGACCAAAGGTTGAGAGCCTGAATTACTCCTCTATAAGTAATGCCTTTAAAGAGTTCATGCCAAAGCGTGGCTCTGTAATCATCATCATCTGAATCCAGTGTGCATGGCACGGCATCTGTGCCATGAGGATAATGCTACCAACAGAGCATTTGTTGTCCCGTGAAATAAGCTGTGCCGAGTTGACATGAAGGCGGGGGGGCGGGGGGGGCGGTGGTCCATTTGTGTGATTCACTGAGGCCATACTGTCTCCAAAGTGTAGGGAACTAACATCTGTCCCCAATGCAAACAGGCGGATGAAGGATTATTGCCACGTTTAAGCCTCTCCTTCTGAACCCTGTTTGCACATCAGAGAGAGTCTTTATTTATTACTGTCCTGTCTGCCTCTGCACTTATCCATTTTAACTAAACACCAACCTCTCTGAATGTGAAAACACATTGTACTGAGATCAATAAGTCACTTAACACGTAGGCCAGCATTAGGGCTCAGTAATCATGGAGGATTTTATTGATCCTCATTGTATTCATGTCTGTGCTGTGTCCAGTTAAGCAGCATTACGTAAGAGGCTTTTTTATCTGTTAATATCAGCATAAAACTAATTAGCATCTCTGAAGTGGCATGACGACCTGAAAAGAGGGGTTTTAAGACAATACTCAAAATATTACCTTATGATTTTTTTAATTTCACTGTAAATTACTGCATATCAGAGTCAAGAAGAAAGTTCCTTTAGAGAGTGAGCTTGAACTTGTCTACAGTTGTAGCCTGTGTGTGATTTTTAATTTATTTGTTGAGTTTGATTTTTATGTAAGGTTAAAAAAAAAAACAAGCTTTGGCTTGAGCCGGGCACATCTAAAAATAAGCCATATGCACAGAACCCGAGGGAGAGTAAAATCCCGTCCATTAATTTGTAGAAATTGTGGATTGTTGTTTCCGAGAAGTGCTGAAATGATGAGTTGATTGAAAGGAAATTACAGTAATCAACAGCAATTTTCATAATCAGTTAATCACTTAAGTAGTTTATCAAGCAAAATGCCAGACAGCCTCTGTTTCCAGCTTCTCTAATGAGGGGATTTGGTGTTTTTCACTGTTTCGTGTCACTGTAATTTGAATGTCTTTTGGGTTTTGGACAGTCTGCAAAATGAAAACTTCACCTCGTGTTCTCGGAACTAGTGATGGACAATTTTCTTGTACAGCCCTGATTCCAAAAAAGTTGGGACGCTGCGTGAATGCAATCATTCGCAAACCAAATCGGTTTGCCGACAACAGTTTTACAAAGTGTTTCTGAGCACATGTAGTAACATCCTTTATCCAATCATGTGTTCACAAAGTGGTGAACCTCGCTCCATCCTCGCTTGTGAACGACTGAGCCTTTCCAGGATGCCCGTTTCACACCCAATCATGATACTATCACCTGTTACCAATCAACCTGTTTACCTGTGGATCGTTCCAAACAGGTATTTTTCAGGAAAGCATATATTTACAAAAATCTATGAAATTAATGAGGTCATTAAATTAAAAATATTGTTTTTGTGCTGTTTTCAATTGAGTATATGTCAAAAAAGATCAGCAAACGCTCACATTCTGTTTTTTTTTTTGTGTTTTGCACAGCGTCCCAACTTTTTTGGAATCGGCTGTGAAATGTTTTCTGTAAAGTAAACAGTGCATCTAAATCATCATATTACGTGCTAAATAATCATTAGTTGAGTATTTGTTGGTCTGTGACTCAAAGGGTGTAGTCATACTTTTTCTTGGCTTCGAGTGCTGTGATGCTGATTTTAAACATGGCTGGCAGCGCCCACGGTCTGATGGTACTTTCTGTGGTGTCTCCTCAGCACGCTGCACAGCCGTCTGGCGAGCGAGCACGCCCAGCTGAAAGACGAGCTGGAGGTGGTGAGGCAGGACAACATCCAGCTGGTCAGGGAGCACAACCACGTGAAGCAGGCCTGCGAGGAGCTGAGGAGGCTGCACGACGACGACCAGAGAGAGGTGGCCGACATGAGGATGCTGCACCAGCAGGTACCTGTGGAACTGGCAATCCTGCCTAAATTAACGCTTACACAGCAACATTCGGGTGCAGACTGTCGACACACAAAGTAGCGCTCATTCCCATCTCAGACCTTCTTTGAGATTTAATGATTTAGGTCTTGACGTTTGAGACAGAAATCAACGTAGTTCTCGCTCGCTGACCATTGCTTCCAAGACATCACTCAGAGAAATGGGGTCAGGCGAGCTCGTCCTCCCGTGTCTCCATCGATCAAAGCGTTCTTTCAAATGAGACAAATGACTTAACCTGCGTCTTTTAATGTTCATCCGTCTGACATTCAGTCAGAAGGTCAGATCATTAAATGTTTGCAGTAGCTTACATAACAGTGGGGGTTGTCTTGCATTGCTCTTTGATAGCAAAGATACATGCCTCATTGTGCTCAGAGCTCATGTCATCATTATGTAAACTGATGTTCAGCGTCAGTCAGATTAGGAGTCAAATTAGCTCAGTGAAGTCAGTCCACAGTCGACCTTTATTGTGTAGTTGTTAGATGCCCGTGACAAAGTACATACTGGACTTTTGTCTTTTGAGAAACATGTCTTGGTTTGTCCTCTAGCGTTTTTCCGCTTGTGTACTTTAGCAGTGTACTAGTAAAAGAAAAATCTGTATCTGGAAGGATATGTGTGCATATGCAGGATTAAGGTTGATGGCCTCCTTACCTGGTCTGGAGTGGGACAGAGGACGGAGGTACAATCACTTTCACTTCCTGTATAAGGCAAAGTCCAGCACTTGTGCTGACGCACGTGTATGACCATGTTGACTAAGTTATCTTGCATAATCACGTAAATCATTTCCTGTTTCTTGGATTATTTTGTTGTTTATATTTTTGGTATGTTTACCTTTTTAGCTCTTAGCTGGTCAGTAAAGAGGCAGACAGGAAACACTGTGAGAGTTAGGGCTTCATGACACACAAGAAAGATCTCTAAACTTGAACTGAGATCATTGTGACAGTTCTAACATATCTGTTACTGTCACACAGTCCTGTTTACGTTCACACCACAAACAGCATCAGTGATAAAGTTATTTTTCTAACTTGGATTTAAAACTTCATCATTTACATTAAAGTTCACCTGAATTGTAGATGTAAATGGAATTAGATAAAATCTCATCTTTATATAATTTAAGTGAGACACTATTGTCCTTTAAATGCACCATGAATAGATGAACCTGGCAGTCCCATTGCACTCCTCTAATTCAGCGAGGCACCTGAATGATGTCATTTACAGGTGATGAGAGAGGGGTCCTCTGATGTCCTCAACAAGCTGTATGACACAGCAGTGGACAAGTTGGAGGCCATGAAGAGCGACTATGAGGCCCTGAAGAAGCGCTACAACGAGAAGACGGCCGGTCACAACGCAGACCTGAGTCGTCTGGACCAGGCTGAGGAGGAGAACCACCGGCTGCAGAAACAGCTGGACATGCTGCTGAAGCAGAGAGACGCCGCCATCCATTATCAGCAGCAGTACTCCTCGTCAATAAGAAGGTGACGCAAACACACGAAACCAGCGGCACTAAAAGCTGCACGCACAAACTCAACAGCTGTAAAACGTCTAATGATTAACAGCAGTGGCTGCAAACTTTGCTACAAACTCAGTGCTTGAGTTTAATGCCAAGGTCAAAATCAAAGAGTGCTGAAACATTCCTTATCCAAGGCAGGTGAAGCTTTGCAGATGAGCAGATGCTTTCTCACTTTTCCTTTATGGTGCTTAAATTGCAAGCGTGGTCACTTTGCCTGTCTGTGTTTTTTTATTATATACCCATCTACTGAGGATGAAAATTCATAAAGAGCAGTAAAAACCCAAAACATTCTGGTGCAGGTTTGACAACACGCAGCAAGAACTGTCCAAGGCCGCAGCCCAGAACAAGGAGCTGCAGCGAGAGATGGAGCGGCTGCAGTCCGAGGTGACGCGGCTCAAGACGCAGCAGCTCAAGGCCGTCAAAGACTGTGAGAAGTACAAGGAGGAGCGGGACTCCGTGATCAACGAGTACCGCCTGATCATGAGCGAGCGGGACCAGGTGATAAAAGAGGTGGACCGGCTTCAGACCGGGCTGGAAATGGCGGAGGCGAAGCTGAAGAACACTTCCTCAGAGAGACGGGTGGCTAACGAGGAGCTGGAGGCTCTCCGACAGGTAAGAGTTAAGTTCGGTTTAAACATTAAGGACTGGGAGAACAGATAGTCCTGTTTGGATTGTGGATTTGTAGAAACTTGTCTTTAAAACAGGTTAATTTTAAGATCATGAATGTGGAAAACTTGTAGGAAGTTTGTCGAAGTAGCACCTTTTATTCTATGAGATTTTATCGATCCCCGGGCAGTGTCACAGCTGCACAAGAATCAGACCAAAGACGTGGATACAAAATTAAAAATAAACACTCTTCATGTATCAGAGTGAGACTGAAGATTCAGACAGTTATGAGCATTTCCTCAGTGTTGATCTCTATCATCCACTTGCGACCTGCGTTTGTGTGATATGAAGGAGCTGGCCTCAGCGCTGGTGGACAGGGACCGGGCCATCTGCGAAAAGAACGAGCTGCTGGAGAAATACTGCCACGAGGTGAAGGACAAGGCCGAGGCCCAGAAGGAGCTTAGCCAGGCCTGCAAGGACATCGAGACGGTGCGCGAGGAGAGGGACGTGGCCCGCAAGGAGAGGACGGAGGCCATCATCCAGAGGGACCAGCTGCTGCGAGAGTATTACCAGGCCAGACAGGTAGCCAGACAGACGGGAGATTTATCATTACAAGTGCAGGGATTGACTTATTCCTCTGACAATAATCCCTTCATCCCATCTCATATAGTAGTAATAAATGTTTTTTTTTTTTTTTTCCCAGCAGCTGGCAGGTTCCCACACATTGAATCTGTTGAGAAACGTGAGCATCACCCGTCACACACTGTTCCAATGTGATTGTCAGATTAATTGCAACGAAAGCGATGAGAGTCCTGCATTAGGAAATTACCAGCAATTACGGAGAAAAGGCTCCCTGACTTTGAAGAAAACTGCACTGCATCAGAAATGGATAATTAAGCCAAACAAGGGCACAGTAAAGTCTAATGGAATTAATTTAGCTATGGACTTAATTAATGCTCTCACTGCACTTGGCAGTCTCTCTGCTGTACGGTTATTTAGAGACGGAGAGAGAGCATGTGCCGCAGATACACCAGAGACGTACACTTAATATCCTATATATGACCCACTTCAAACCACACTGCCTAATCCAATCTGTGACTGTCACGCCTCAAGCTACCTTTACAAGACTGCACGGGCAGATGCTTTGTAGTTTGCAGCAGTTTGTCGGAGATGTTTATGGTTAAACATGATGAAAAAATTCATCTTGAGGTCAGTTGACTGTTTTCTTATTTTTCTCAAGAACTGCAGAATGTTCTGAACTCGCCATGTAAAAGGATCTTCGTTTAGCCTTCAGACTGCATTAAGAAGGGGCTTCGTTGGTGTGGATGTATTGCAACCAAACCAAAAATGATCCTGGATGCCCAGTTTAAGCAACACATCAGTGGGTTTGAAGGTTTAACACGTGCCTTAACACAGCGCAGCGGCTGTTAAAACCATAAAACAAGATTTTACTGTCTGCAAAGTCACTGTGGACAATGACTTTCTTAATTTCTGTGTGTGTACATCAGACCTGCTGCTGAGCTAAAGCTGCAGCCTCAAGTGTCTCAAATATTTGTTGGAGGGAAAAGCACAATATTAGATCAAAAACACCTCGCTGCTCGTGTTGTCTGTGCAGCCCTGCACTGACCTCCATCACCGTACTTCTTCTTTTTTCACCTCCACCAGAAACAAGACTCTGCCACTCTGGACATGGAGCGAGCCAACAAGGAGATCGACATGCTGAGGAAGCAGTACGAGGCCATCTCTCAGGAGCTGAAGGAGGCCCTGCAAGAGGCCGAGGTAGCCAAGTGTCGACGCGACTGGGCCTTTCAGGAGAGGGACAAGATCGTGGCCGAGCGGGAGAGCATTCGGTAAGCAGCGGGTTCAAAAGTCTGCCTTCGTTATGTGGAAGTGGGTTAGATTTATGATGCATGTGAGTCGAGTGAAGACTGAAATAGATTTGTTTACATTTGTTGTGATGCCTTATGAAAACGTGTGCATCTGTCAGCACGCTGTGTGACAACCTGAGGCGAGAGAGGGACAGAGCTGTGAGCGATCTGGCAGATGCTCTGAGGAACCTGGATGACACGAGGAAACAAAAGAACGATGCTGCGCGGGAACTCAAAGAACTAAAGTGAGTCACTCCACTACAACTTCCTGCCATGCTTATACCGTCTTCTGCACTATTTTTAGGTTTAAATCTTGAATGTTATTCAGTAAGTTCCTACAAGAAGAGCGCAGTCTGTGCTCTTCTTGTTTTGGGATCCAAAAAGTAGATTTTTTTATACTGGATCTTTTGTGCCACCTGGTGGATGAGTTGTGTCACTGACCGAGCAAAGTTTAGATCTCCTCTAAAGGTGACTGTGCTCACTTAAGAGCTACACTTTCTGTGTTTCCTGCAGAGAAAAGATGGAAGACCAGTTAGAAAAGGAAGCGAGGTTTCGTCAGCTCATGGCTCACAGTTCACATGATTCAGCCATCGACACAGACTCGATGGAGTGGGAGACGGAAGTTGTAGAATTTGAGAAGCACAGAGTAAGAACCGCTTCTTAAATGTATCTTCAGTAATTCACTATTTGTTCTCTCAAACTGTAACTACATTGATTATGTTTTCTCTTCTTCAGGATATGGATTTGAAAGCTCTTGGGTTTGATATTGCTGAAGGGGTAAATGATCCTTATTTACCAGGAGATTGTGGCATATTTGTCAGTAAGGTGGATAAAGGAAGTATTGCTGAAGGAAGATTAAGGTAAATGTCTCGCTGCTTTGCCTCCTCACACATTTTCTTAGTCCTGGTCTTCATTTGAATTATATTAAATACTTTGTTTTGGAGAGTATGAAGTTTTAAGCCTTTCGATACTTCTTAAACCTCATTGTCCAGTCCTGCATTTTTATTCATGAATTTGAATTGAATTCATTGAGCTGTCACTCTGTTCTCTCTGTGCAGGGTGAACGATTGGTTGTTGAAAATTAATGACGTGGACCTGACCAATAAGGACAGGAAGCAGGTGATCAAAGCGGTGCTGAGCGGCGAGGGAGTGATCAATATGGTGGTTCGCAGAAGGAAGTCACTAGGAGGACGGATCATCACTCCGATCCAGATCAACCTGGCTGGACACAAAGGTCGGCTTCGAATAGGAAATCAGTGTTACCATTTAAATGCTGCTGTTAACATGCGACCAATGACATTCCAGCACACCAAATACAGTAGTTATTAATGTTAGTTAGTACTGCACATGCAATGATTAAAGGTTTAGTGGTGTACCTGATGATATATATATATTTGACAATTAACATAACATTTTAATACGATTTCTGGTTCTTTCTCTGTCCTACAGACAGTGGCATAGGACTGGAGAGTGGCGTGTTTGTAGCCACTTTGGCTCCAGGCAGTCCAGCTGCCAGGGACTGCGCTCTTACTGTTGGGGATAGACTGTTAGCTGTGAGTATGCTGCTCAGAATTTAAGTTTAGCTTACACTGAAAGAAATGATGCACATTTAATGCAGTGAAAGAGCTGTTTGGGCATAGAGTTTGGCTGCTAGTGCCCTCTGCTGTCCACTGATATATTGTGTTTGGCCCACTGGTCCAAAATATGCGCTCTATACTCATGCTCTGAAGGGCAGTTAATGTGCAGGAAACCTGTGCATGTTACGGTTTTATCCTATGAGGAAATGATGCAATGATACAGCTGCAGCATTGAATATCTTCTGGTAGTGTCAAAGTTTAAAAAGCAGTTATTTATTCCTCTCCACCATCTGTTTATCACGCTGTCCTTGGAGGCACGTTGTGGCTGCTGGCATTTGTCCTGACCTTGTGCTTTCCTCTGCTACAGATCAATGGAATTGCACTTGATAACAAGACGCTCTCTGAATGTGAGTCTCTGCTGAGGAACTGTCGTGATTCTCTCAGCATCTCCCTCATGAAGGTGAAGTCCTCAGGCCAGCAACACAACACAGAGACCACCACTGATCTAGTCCTGGACACTGTGACGTAAACTCAAACAATGAAGGCCTTTTAGAAAGACATGTAGAACAGACACAGAGACCTTTGAAAGCATCCCTGTTAAAGATGTAATGTTTTCTAAATCTGTGAGACTTGAGAGTTGTTGATTTCACCAGTGGTAGTAGTATTATTTCTCTCAAAGCTGAAACAAACAAATCAAAAACAGTAGAGTAACAGTGATTTGAAAGCATCTGTGACGCCACACTTGTAGCTACGCGTGGCTTGAGAACTTTTAATGCGAGGAACATGTCTGGCTTTTTGCATGTTGGAGGATTCTATGTTGTAATTTTGTGAATAAATATTGTATAATAAGTATTTGTTTACCTCTTTCCTCCACAGTTCCTCCCACAGAGCTGTTCTGGACAGAGTTTATTTGAAAGTTTGAGAGATACAGAAAAGATCTCCCGGCTCCAGTCCTGCGAGATCCACACCAGGAACTGCAGGAACTCCAAGCACAACTGCTCCACTCAAACGGACGTTTGCAGCTGTGACAGAGGGGACGAGGCGTGTAAGGATACGGGCGACTCTCTGGACAGCAGTGGCAGCAGTGCTCACTGCCACAACAAGCCTTTCTCCAACAGCTCCCTACACTCCCGCTCCCTTTCCTCCTCCCACAGTCCCTCAGAGCCCCACCCGGACTTCTGCTACAGGAGGCAGGACCTCCACCATCGCCCCTTCACCTTCACCCCTGTGCTCTCCGACTGCAGCTCGCCTCAGACCGCCGTGGAACGAGGGCAGAGCTCGCCAACGAAGCCCAGTGGAGGCACGTGGCCTAAAGTCATAGTGGGAGCTTCTATTCCCGAGTGCGCCCAGCTCTCCATCTACAAAAAAAACAAACAGAGGAAGTCCATCTTTGACGTGAATGCTTTCAGGAGGCCCGAGGCGCCAAAACTGGACTACATGTCTCTTTCTCAATTGCCCAAGCACTCGCCGCAGAGCTCCATATCTGAATCTGCTCAGACCCCTCCCACCCCGCCAACCAGGAGCGACTCATTCAGGTTCAAACATCGCCAGCAGAACAGCTCGGCGTCTGACTCCACCATCACCACCGGCACTCCCCCGGCCTCCCCGGCCCAAGCCACATGCCGACAGGACGACGGAGAGGCAGGGAACCAACTCTATTACACCGATGCTCCTCCAGGAGAGTCCAAGAGCGGCTCCAAGAAACCCGCTGAGGAGGAGGGGAGTCGACACCGGGTGGAGGAGCGGGGAAAGAGGAGGTACCGGCCGAAATCTGCACCCGCACTACGGAGAAATGTGACACCATTACACATCCCAGTTCCCATGCAGGTATGTGGGACACCGTCCTCATCCGGTCTGGCATTCTTTTCATTTATGTGTGTTTTAACAGTTTGCCGGCTGCAGCCTCAGTGTTATTAGCTGTTTCATTGCCTCTCACAGGTTCAGAGTTTCTCTAACGATGAGCACTCTCCAGAGCCGATGGACCTGCTACGTTTCTCTCCTATGCGAACCAATCGGTACAGCATGCAGTTTGCACCCCCCAGCTACAGCAGCATTGCAGCACGTAAGTCATCAAAATGACTTCGCCTGTTCGGTTTTGCTTTTTTTTTGGCGTGTTCTGATAAGTTGGTTGTCCATCAGCTTCTGAACGCAACATGCTTTGTGTATAAAAGGATGTTAAGAATCTCTAGTTTCTGTCGCTAGTATTATGACTTAAAGGGCCAGTCTGTGGGGTTTAGTGGCATCTAGTGGTGAGGTTGCAGATTGCCAGATTAGCCATATTCTCCCAATAGAACCCCCTAAATCTTAAACACTGGTCTTTACTCCTCAGTTCAGAGATACAGGTTATTTATTAGTAGTACTAATTATAGCCTTGATACATGCTAGAGTACATCAGTGTTTCTATTGAGGTGCAAGTTCTCAAGAGTTGGATTTCGCAACGAAACAGGAAAAGCATGCTCGGCTTTGTTTGTGTGAGATCATGTCATGTGACTGCACCTTTACTTCCCATCACTGTGTCTGTGTTGAGTCTGGTATGAACTCTTTCTGTGCGTGCTCCCGTAGACCCAGCACAGCGAGGTCTCGCCCCGTGTCCTGCTGTGACGGCCGTGATGAGAAACCCGGTCTACACCGCCTGGAGCCATGAGATCCAGAACAACAACAACTGTCCTCCAGCTCCCAGCTCAGGCGTCCACCCACATTCACACACAAGGTGCTAACATCTGCCAGTGTGTTCGTGTTTTTCTTTGTTCGCACTAATGGGGCCTTTCCACAGCAGACAATTTGACTTGTCATAATAGCACAGGTGTTACTAATGACATCAGCAATGGCTCTATTCTCTTCAAGTGTCCCATGACAGTGTCACAGAGAACCAACACACGCAACAGGAGGACCATGAAAATGAAGCGGCTAAATGGAATTCAGCCATCGTTAATAACAATATTTACACCTGTGCTTTTCCTACAATGACGTGTTAAAATAGTTTTAAGATATCTGACATTTGATTAATTTCATCAAGCGAAGTATAGAACATTTCATTGGTTCCTGCTTCCTCAAATTTGAGGTTTTGCTGCTGTTCTCTGTTCAATATCATTGTAAAATGAATGTCTTTGAGTTTTGGACAAAACAGGAAATTTGAAGACGTCACCAAGGGCTTTGGGAACTTGTGATGGGCATTTTTTAGATTTTATAGATTTGACTAATTGATACTGGAAGTAGTCGTTATTCGCTGCCTTAGTATTGTTTTTCCACATTCAGCACTGATTTAATAAACCCTGTGATGTATTTATTGCACAAAGCAGCAGTGTTTACCCTGCCCCAGATCTCACGAACAGATGGCATGTAGCAAATTATATCTTGCTCTGGGTTGAATAATTGACCGCCGGGGGACTTACTGAGGCCTTTTTACTCCACTTGTAGCCCCCAGCATCAAGGTCGCCTCAGTCTGGACCTCAGCCACAAGCGCACTGGAGACCTGACTGAGACGAGTTGCAGCCAACCACCTCACAGCACCAACTCCCTGCCCTCCAGCGCCAGAATGGGTATGTATGGAGTCCTAGTTTCAGGCAGATCTTAACTTATATAAGGTGTCCTTTCAATGATGTGATGATTTATTCTCTAACTTGTTGTAGGACATGTTTTTGTAGCAATGAACTGAGCATCACACCTCTGCTGCACCTCTGTTGTATTGGTGCAGTAGCAGAAATGTCAAAGATCGATGAAGATCGTTTCCCACAGTGTATAGACTCTGCAGTGAGTAGCAGACGCAAGCTGACTGCCCTTAAATTGGAGCTCCACCAATTTTACACATCAAAGTCTGTTTACAGGTCTGGCTACATGAGGCTGCACTCTGACGTAGCTCAGGAGATGACAGTGACTGATCGGCCACGTCCTGTATTATCATTGTAGTAATTCATCAGAGCATTGTATCACAATGTGTTAAAACAGCCTACCACCTTCCATAAGTAATATATTGGGGGAAACCGTGCATCTACATGGCTTGATAAGTACACAGCAAGAGAGGAAATGTGTTTTTTTTTTCCTTTGTATTTTTCTTCTTCAGTGAATTTTCTCTGTATGTGGCCCTTAGGCTCCTCCACTTTGCAGTTTAGGGCAGAGCGCATTAAGATCCCTCCAACTCGTTACCCCCGCTCCGCTGGATCTGACCGAGGTACGCCTGAGTTTGGCAGCTACATCGTCTGATAACGAGCGTCGCAGCGGTAAACAGCAAGTCTGAATTCATACCTTGCTCCTCTGCCACCCCAGGCTCCCTCTCACATTCGGAGTGCAGCAGCCCGACACCTCCAATGTCCCCTGTCAACCTGGAGACATCGTCTTTCACCAGCAGCCAATCGCAGAGCTCCATTTCCACCCAGCCCAGGATATCAGTCAGCCCCGCTCCAGTTGGTGACAGGAGGAAGGATGGGTAGGCCGGCCCCTCGTCCGGGTCATTATGCTGCCATCATTCAGCAGAGCGCGACATGTTTTCCACCATTTGTCTGTACTTCTGTCTGCTTCATTGTGATTAAGTGCTTGTAAAGCAGTAAACAAAGCTGTGAGCCCCCCATCTCTGCCTTCTAATGGGCCGAGTCTCCATCTATCATTTTATTCTCATCTCTTTCCTCCCTGCTGCTGTTCATTATAACCTGAAATCTTCCCTCTCTTTCCTCTCTCTGTCTCCTTCTCAGATTTGTCTCTTATAACACTTCCTCTGTCAGACTTCCACTGGCAGTTAAGCCCAAGTTCCTCTCTTTAAGAAGCTTGAGGTTTGTCCCGTGCTGCTTGTAGCTCTGCAAGACCGTTTGAGCACGGATCTCAAGACCTTCTGCGAACACACTGCAGATAGAAATGCTGTCATCGTCTTTTCTGTTGTTATTTATTCAGAATGCGGTCGAATTTTGTATATTGCATGACTTTGAGTTGCTTTCTGAGATGCACTTAGCACATCCCACGCAGCTGAAATGTCTTATTGACGAGGCTTTTTAACCTGAAGGCTAGCAGAAGCTTCACAGTACAGAGATCTTCATTACATTGCAGACAACAGCATCTCCTTTGAATCATATGAAGTTGGTCATTCAGTGTTGCATGTTGCATTCTGCCAGCAGTCTTCATGGCTTCCCACAAATGTCAGAACATTACAAAATGTTCTCCTTTGTCTCCCTGAAGGCCATACTTGGAGGAGCCACGCAATGTGACAGTACAGAAAGGAGCAGAACCACTGGGGATCTCCATTGTGAGTGGAGAGAACGGGGGAGTGTTTGTGTCCAAAGTGACAGCAGGCAGCATCGCACACCAAGCCCGTTTAGAGTACGGAGACCAACTCCTCGAGGTACAGCAGCCACCGGACTTCAGCTAAACATCTACTTATGTATCTGTTGATTATTTCTTTCTGTTTCTAATGAATGACTGCGTTTTCCAGTTCAACGGAATCAACCTTCGCAATGCCAACGAGCAGCAGGCGCGGCTGGTGATCGGGCAGCAGTGCGACACAGTCACCATTTTGGCTCAGTATAACCCTCACATGTTTCAGCTGGGAAACCACTCCCGTTCAGGGTAAGAGGGAGTGGAGGGAAGAACGCCACGGCAAGAACTTTCACAGATTGGTTTCATGAATTTCAGGACGTCAAGTCAACTGTTCTGGCATGAAAAGCCTGTCAGCACAGAGCCAGTGAAAGTTTTCAGTATTATGTGAGAAGATGAATGACGGGTATGCTGCTCTACAGACATCAGTTATATAACTGTCACATTTTGTAAATATTCATTACTGCCATTGTTTCTGAAACCTAACAAATAACTTTTAAGTAATTTAGAAGAGTTGGAAAGATTTTGACTCCACTCCTGTTGGTCTTAGTTCTCGCATGGAGTCCATCAGCAACCAGCCGACTCCCCTCGACAGCGGAGCCACGACCCCGGACAATCACTCCACCGTCGATACGCTGAGCGAGCAGGACGAGGGCACCATGACGCCGCCGTCCAAACAGACGACTCCTGCCACAAGCCCTCAGAACTCCTTCAGGTCGGACTTTAACATTTTCTGTTACTGCAACCAACAAATGCGAACTTCAGCAGGCATGATGGACAAATTCAAAGCTAAACTGTGTTTTTCTTCTCCAGGCTTCCTGGTTCAAGCACGCGGCGGGCTGCAGAGCCTCGTCTGGTGAGGCTGAAGAGGATCCAGGTGGAGCTGGGAGTCCAGATCTGTGGAGGAAACCTTTACGGCATCTTTGTGGAGAGTCTGGATGACGACAGCCCTGCTAAATGTCCTGATGGTCTGCTGCCTGGAGACTTGATACTGGAGGTACCTGCGATGTTTCGCAATCACTTAGATTAACTAAGAACTTCATGTGCAGAATAAACTTGACTTAGCCAGTTAGTGCTAACACTTTATAAGACCTGTGTGTGCCGAATGAATCACTTTCTCTTCCTCCTCTTTCTAAAATTCACCAATAACGAAGACATTTGATGACACAGAACATTTGATGACTAAACAGAATGAAAGCACTCTATAGTTAAACATTCAAAGTTCACATACAGCTCCATTTTAGCACATTTGGCTGCACATAGGCGAGTAAAGTACATCTTAAATCCTCTATATAACTGACGTTTTTTTGTGCGTTGTTTGCTTTTACTGGAAGCGATGAGTCATTCTGTGTTGGCAGCCGAGCTCAGCGTCCTTTTGTCAGCTGTGTAATTGATGTTTTCAAACAGTACAACGGCATCAGCATGAAGAACAAAACGAAAGAAGAGGCATACCTGGAAATGTTGAAGCCGGCAGAAACAATCACATTCAAGGTTCAGAACTGCGTGGACAACCTCGCTGCCATCAAAGAGTCCCGTGGAGATGGATTTTACATAAGGTACCCTGACTGTTCTTCAAACAGTCCAATTCAACTTCACATTTCAGTTCTGTCTCACGCAGCAGAACATGAAAACAGACGATGATGGAGATGTTAAGAGGCCTAACAAAACCGACATAAAGGAATCCTCACACTGAGTTTTGTGTTTTCTATGAAAGGTTGAATTTTAAACACAGAATCTGTGTTACAGACTCTTTACTCTTCTGTGAAGTTGTCTCTCAGTGTGTTGTGTCCTTGCTCAGAGGTCAGAGCAGTGCATTCATCATCGCGGCTTCATTCTTCTTCTCTTGTCAGAGCACTTTATGAGAGGGTGGCAGAGGTGGAGCAGGAACTGAGCTTTAACAAAGATGACATCCTGTATGTGGAAGACACGCTACCAAATGGCAACTTTGGCTACTGGATGGCCTGGCAACTCGACGAGAATGCACAGAAGCTGGGAAAAGGGCAGATTCCAAGTAAATACATGTGAGTCATCTAGTCCTTTGTAGCTATTTTCATGAATCTGAATTAACTCTTCCATATTCACCAAGCATCGATGTTAAAGAATGTAATTACAGTTCATATGAATGTGTCTCCTGAAGGATGGACCAGGAGTTCTACAGGAGACACAGCATGGCCGACATGAAAGACGACAACGGCACCAACAAGACTCTGTCTGCTGCCGCAAGGAGGTCCTTCTTCCGCCGGAGGCTGAAGCACAAACGCAGCGGATCCAAGGACGGGAAGGACGTGATGGCCCTGGATGCCATCAGCACCGATTCTTTACCCATCACAGAGGGTGAGAAATGGTCTACTGAGGCACCTTAATGAGGCAATGTGGATTTTGCGGCGGAAGTATCCAGATTGTTTATATAATGGCCACAGAGTCCCGCTTTCTAAAATTTTTAATGTTGGTAAAAGGAAAGAAGTATTTGCAGAAAGTTTCCAAAATAAAAGCACTCTTTGTAAATAAGAGTCAAAGTAAGTTTATGGTGTTCATACCAGCTGGAAAGTGACTTATTGAGCTGCTTTTTGGAGATTTTTATCCACAGCAGTGAACTGTATCTAAAAATTTCTCAATATATAAAGATGGTTGTCAGCTAAATCTTGTGGAGAAAAATACAAATGTTTGTCTGAATGTAAAAATCAAAAAATTCCAAAAATAATGCACTTTTCCCAAGTGCATCAGCACCCTCAAGTTTCAAGAATCTGGCCCGTGACTATATTGGAATATCTGGATGGGAATGCAAATGTTCTGTACGGTGACTTCAGATCAGTGGTAGTCAGATGTCAGGCAGCTCTCAGGTATGAAAGTGTGGTTAAATCAGGACGGTGCTATAAAAAGCATGCTGGCTCAACAGAGCCTCTCCCAGGATGCATGAATTCATAACTGTGGTTATTAAAGAGCAGCTGTGTCTCTATGCAGTCTTGTGTATTTTGAGTGTATTTCTGTATCTCCCGCTCAGACGGATTGAGCCTGATGTACCAGCGGGTTCAGAGGGTGGAGTGCTCTTCACCCAGACCAGTGCTGGTCCTGGGTCCATTAGTGGAGGCCAGTAAGGACATGCTGGTGAAGGAGACTCCTGCCAAGTTCTGCCGCTGTCTGCCTGGTGAGCTCATACACACAGAGCGAGTGTGTTATTACAGTTAATTTATTCATGAAGGACTTGTTTGCATCATTGGTGTCAGAGTGCAGAGATGGTTTTCACCAGGAGCTGCTCAGTTTATGAAATGAATGCAACAAGTAGAGGGAGCTGAACGTCAGCGTGAACATGTTTGGAAAGTTTTAAAAATCTGATTTCTTCTGCAGAGATTATGAAGGCATCTCAGCAGGCGATAGAGCGGGGAGTGAAGGACTGCGTGTTCATTGACTACAAGCGGAGGAGCGGCCATTTTGATGTGACCACTGTCGCGTCAATTAAAGAGATCACAGAGAAGGTAAATTCATCTCGCTGTGGGTAGAAGAAGATCTACAGCAGGATGTCTGTTGAGTTTGTGCACTGCTGCCTTTTTAACCTTGGAGATACGTCTGTTTAACAGAGAGATGCAGCGATCCACTTTTTGCAGTTCTGATCTGGTTCCAATACTTGAATTTGGATATCTGCTGATCTGCTGCTGCTGTTTCGTCTCCTCCTCCTCCTCCTCCTCCACCTTTGTCCCCTTCTTTTTCTTCTTCTCCTTCTCCTTTCTCTTCTTCTTCTTCTTCTTCTTCTTCTCCTTCTCCTTCTTCTTCTTCTTCTTCTTCTTCTCATTATTCTTAATCTTATTGTTGTTAGTATAATTATGTGTAAGGTTACACAGTTAACCAAACAGCACAGTCTTATTGAAAGAGCAAAAAATAGACAGAACTAAATTTCATTGAAATGTTTTCCAAAGCACTTTATTTGAACTGTAGGATAAGTAGGCCTCACAGCAATGTATGATCAGCTGCTAGTATAAGCAGATTTCTATATTTGAGTTCAAAAGTAATAACAGAATTTTGAAGAGTGCAATGGAAAATTGACAACTCCTCCAGTGAGCTGTGTAGAGAAATAAACATCTACACTATCAAAACATCAAATCCGTTGGCTGTATAAATGGACTGTGGAATCTGAGTCTGGGACATCAGTCCGATGTCTCATGAGTGAATTACGTCAGTATCAGCAGCTAATGCCGATATTGGATTGGATCCGTTCCAACTCTGATTTAACAGCACATCTGTGCATCAGTGTTCAGATGTAACGTTTGTCTTTAATTGCAAATGATGACATTATACAATGTGGCTGCGCTGCCAGCTCAACCTGAGTTCAGCAGTGTCACTGTTGGATGTTAATTATGCATCCAAAGCCTCTGCCAAGAACGAAAAACTAATGTAAGTCGTTTGGCATATTTTCTGCAACATTCTGCTTTGAATCATCCCTCATTCCTCATGCAGTCTTTTGCTGTCATTCTCTCTCATAGGACTGTCACTGTTTACTTGACATTGCCCCTCACGCCATCGAACGTCTTCACAGCGTTCACATCTACCCAATCGTCATATTCATTCGCTACAAAAATGCCAAGCAGATAAAGTGAGTAATCCCACGCCTTTTTTTTAAAAAAAGATGTTTGTTTCAGGTATTTTTTTTTTTTGTTGTTTTGTTTTTTATGGTTTCTTGCCTGAAAACATGTCAAGTGTATGTCAAGTGCGCTTTGTGATTTGGTGCCACCACTGTTTACCCATTTCAAGTTCAGATCCTTCCGACGACACACTGAGAAAGTCATTCTTTAGGCCCAAAATAATTTCAAAATATCAAATATTAATGCTCACAAGGCATCTGCATGCAGTGTCTGTAGATACAATTACCTGATCTTATTTTGCAATTAACTGATTAAATTCAGATATAATCAAAAATGTAGCTGCTGCACATGAAGCTTATTTGCAGATGTTTCCATCTTTACATGCTTTACCCATCAGGACGATGTTTTGGTCAGTAAAATAGATGTTAGCATGACTCAGGCCCACATTTCTCCAAAACAAATGCTCTCATCTGTGCTGGTGCAAATTCTCCCTCCAGGAAATCTAATTTTTCTCTTATAATTTTCCCCCCATTGAGGCAGATGCTCAGGAAATTGACATCTGCAAAAGTCTTGCTGCTTTCATAATCATATTCATCCTGCAGACACAACAAGAGTGCGATTGATCAACCTGATTTGATCACAGTGTCATTAGTTCAGAAACCACAGCCTGCTGCCTCCAGCCACCTGCCGGGGTTTTCATAGGATGATGGTGATATTTCAAAGATCCCTCTGCTTTTTCATTTGTAATCGCATGGGAAGATTAAATCTGCTGAATCCTCAGCATGGTACTTGATGCACAGGCACACGCACACAAATAAAGCCACACTCAGGTCTGGCAGAAACAGGCTTTCTCGGCCACACACGTACACACACCCACGGCCACAAATCTATGAAGCGGTGCAGCAGGCGAACATGGTGGAGATTGATTCCTGCTAAGCCTCCGCTGTCATCAGCTGAGTGCCAGCTGTCCAGGGAGAGCTCGCGGGGGCCTGTGGCTCCGCTTCGTGGCGTGGGTGGCTAAAACACTCGCTGACCCCACCCAACGCCGCGTTCATACAAAAAAAAAAAAAAACACACACCTCCCACTGCCTGCCTGCCGCAGCGACTGACAGAAGCTCAAGCTTTTTCAGGGTTTTTTTTTTTTTTATCCTCTGGGAGGCATCAGCAGACCAATATGTTGACTGCATACTGAGCGCCAGGCAGAGACGGGAGTGTGATTCTAGGTTAGGTCAGGGGCTCCCAGTGGATGAAGACTGAGGACTGACTAGTCACATGACTTCTTCTTAAGACTGTGTGCAGATACGGAGCGAACCAGTGGGCTGGAAGGGCTTGCAGTTGAGAGATGTCATAAAAGCTCTGCGTGGGTTTTTCTGTTAGTCTTGCTGTAGGTTTGATGATGGAAATTAGAGATTTTACGATACCAAAGTGTATGCATTAAAGTTTCCCTTTAATACAGTATGTCTTATTGCTTTAGTCCATCGTGGGTTACAATGTTATGAGTAGGATTTCTCAATGAATTTGCATAATTTTTGATTGAATAGTCATTACCATCTGGTTATTCTCAGTAGAAGTTCCATAAAATGTGCTTTTATTTATTTACATACCTAAAATCATGATGCATCTAAATACTATTTACTAAATACTATTAGTATTTTGATGCTTATACGGGCAATAGAAGTCTTGATTTTGAGTGCGCAGTCACATCCTACAGTTATACATTGCATTTGTTTCAGAGTGAGTTTTATCATCCTGTCCGGCTGGAATAAATCAACAGACGAATCAGATCAAAAGATCTCACATCAGCAATGGAAAGGGAGAGTAGAACAAGAGAGAAACCGACTGAGAAACAGAAATGATGTCGTCTGACTGATGTGGACATTCGGTGTCGTCTCAGAATCTGTTCTGAAGACCCTGCTTTGAAAAGTGATGTTTTAGCTTTGACTCGCTCTTGACTCCTTCCTCAAAGTGGTGTGGTGTCATGTGATGCATATGTGTGAGTGAAGTGTGAATTCGAAGTGTGCTGACGGGTGCTGATGTTGTGTCTTCAGAGAGCAGAAGGACCCTTTGTACCTGCGGGATAAACTCTCACAGAAACATTCCAAGGAGCAGTTTGAGGTGGCACAGAAAGTCGAGCAGGAGTACAGCCGCTTCTTCACAGGTTGGTGGAAATGACTGATTTTCTCTGTGATGATAGCGTGGATACAGGAGTTACATTAATAACTAGAATTATTTTGAGCTTATGGAGACATCAGGGCTCTGTAATGAACTGAAATGTGGATATGAAGCATCATTGCAGGGCCGAACGCCACAATACGTTTTTTTAACCCTAAACTCAGACCAATTAAAAATCAGTTCACAAAAAAAAAAAAGGAAACTTCTCACTTACCGCCAGTGGTTTTTATCCATGCAGATTGCAATAAGTCTTTGTAACATATCTTGACATGGTCCAGTTTAACCAGTATGAGTCTGTGACAGCACTCGAGGTCACTTCAGGTTTTTGGATCACAGTATCTAGAGTTAAACTTTCGCTATCTGGAACAGCAGCCAGTCTGAGACACCCAGCTGTCCAGCTGATTAATGACTCTATAAAAGGAGGCGATTTATGGGGAAGGGCTTTTGGAAATGAACACATACCGACACTGATCCCTTCTAACAGGGAGAGGTGGCCGGCCAACTTCTGCACACAAGCTGCGACGATGAGGACTGTAATTATCAGCAATTATAAATCTGAGTGTCTGGTGGTAGATGGCATGAGGTGGAGCTGGTCACACCCCTGCTGCACTGAAATAGTCTGGCTGCACAGTCCTGTTCGTCTATGAGAACATTTATAGCTCTGAAATGATTCGACGGGCGACAGAAAGTTGATCAGCAGGGATTTGATGCTTTTCTTGGAGTTTAAGTCCAAATACAATGAAGATGTTGGATTGGGTTCTGGGAACATGTGATGTGTGACTGTATTAATCAGTAAATGTTTTCCCATTTTTCAAGTAAAAACACTGTTGACGCATTTACCGACTTACACATTAAAGGGGAACTCCAATGATCGTATGCAACAAAGTCAGTTTACAGGTCTTGTGGAGAACCGCTGCACATTTGAGAAGAGTTGTTTAAAGTCTGACAAGCTGCCTCGAGTGATGTCACTTGAGCCGGTTGGTGCTGAAGACTACAAGATACAAACTGAATAACATCTGGCAGAGTGGAGTAAGAAAGAAGTGAGCTAACCAGACGTCTGTAGCCTGCTCCTAATCTCTGCCTGAGGCTAGCAGCTCAAAGCTACAGGAGCTGCTACTAGCATAACACACCCTAATCTCTCACTCAGTTCAGTTGCATCATGGGTATTGTAGGCACCAGGTTGTGACTAGCAGAATTGAAAAGACAGTATCCTTGGTTGTGACAGTTTATATGAAGGTACACATAATCACCATTAACTAATTACTTATTAGCATGCATATTAGTAGCATGTTAGCTCTTTATTAGCCATTAAGAAGTACCTGTGCCTTATTTTACACGACCATATTCTGCAACTACTAGACCATTAACCAGGAGTTTCCCCTCAATAACCTAATTATTGCGTATTGATGGTAAAAAAGGGAGTTGATGCCCCCCAAAATATCACTAGTTGCAGCTCTAGATGTTCATATACAAGAAGCAGCCAACTCTGATATAAATATTTAACACTCCTCATGTAAATACCCCACCCCACCCCACCCTCACTGTGTTGCAGGCGTTGTCCAGGGAGGCAGCGTCTCCTACATTTGCACTCAGATCATGACCATCGTGGAGCAGGAACAGAGTAAAGTACTGTGGATTCCAGACGGAGCGCCGTAGAAATGTCACCTCTCACCACATGTCACTCGGAAACATTGGGGAAGATGTGATTTTTATTTTTATTTTTTTGCTAACGGGACACAGAGTGAATCGGTACATCTCACCAGACCTCATGGTTAACTCCACGCCTTTCTCACGCATAGCAATATCAGCACTGATGATCGTGTAATATTCCCACTACAATAGTGATGTACTGTACTACAGATAGATTTGTTTACACTAGCATTTAATACTTGAATGTTTTATTTCCCCTCATATCTAGTAGCACTCCTTTAATCCCACTTCGTCCCATGAACTTGTCGGACCACAGGAAGTCTGCATCGATGCAAACTGAAGACTTTATTCTTGAAGTGAAGATAGAGTGGACCACCGCGTTCCCTTCTCTATATTTATACATATTTTCCTGTCATTTAATTTATCTAATCAAATCAAAGATGTTGGTTATGAACCTTTTGTTATACAAATGTAGTTGTGTAGTTAATAGGAAGGATGATATTTTCCAATTAATGTTTATTTATAGAGGAGAAATTGGGGCAAATTTGCTTCGTACCTTCACATTGTTTTGTTTTTTTTCATCATTTCACTGCTCAAAAATAATATTGTGCCAAGCTAAAAATATTTGCTAATCACCATCCACTGTTGGATTTATTAACACCACAACTTCTCTAATGAATCATGCGGCAGGTATGTTCGTTCAGCACGGTTTGTCCCAGTTTGTGTGTTCTACTGGTATTGCCAATACTCGTTCCTCTTTGTCAAGTGGATTTTTAAGAAGGGATGTTTTATTTCTGGTTCACGGTCGGCTGTCCACTTAACATTCACACACACCTCTTGGATTTTTCAGTAGATCGCGCTGGCAACATTTCATGTTCAAGTTGGATGAAATGCTGTAGGTCAGGTTTTCTCCTAATGAAGGTTAATATTTCTATAAAATATTAAAAACAGAGTACTGTTAATGGACTGCGAGTTGTTTGTGTTTTTCATTAAAGCAGAGGTTTACTCGTGTTCATTTGATGTGTTACCTTTTAGTTTTTGCAAGATGATTCACAAAGCAGGCTGATGTTTGCCTCGAGTTGGACCTCAACGATCAATGCGCTTTTTCTCCACTAGGGGGAGTAACCAGCCGCTGTAGGTGACAAACGGTAAGATGTCCTTTTATCACCTCATACCACATTATCATAGCTGCATATTCTAGAAAGAATACTCTTATTTATTGACTTGTTTAACAACTTTCCAGTGCATATGTGAACTGAACGTCTATGATGCTGCTTATTTTTATTGTAAGAGCTAAAATATGTTGTAGATGCAGCTGTCATGAAGTTCACATTTAAAAGGATTTGTGTTTATGAACTTTATGAAAACGCAGAAAAATGTTGCGTTTATTCTCTGCTACATCTTTAATAAATAAATGTTTACATGTATGTTTCCTGTAATATAAATCCAGTAATTTAGAGCAAATCGAAAAGCCGAACTTTAGCCTGTAATAAAGCAGATGAAACACTGCAGTTTGAGGAGGAGAAAAAGTCCGATTTTTGGATGTGATTCGTTATAAGAACTGAAGGTCTCCTCAGAATAGTTTCAAAGTAAGTTGGAATCATGAAAAATAGATGAAGCGGTCACTATAAATAACCAGACATCCAGATAAGCATCGACGTCTGCTATTGATGGCTCCTCCCCCGCTACCTGTAAATCTGCGATGCCATCTCCCAACAAATGGATGTGACAGGCGGCCGCCGGAGCCCGGAGAGCGAGAGCAGCTAAATCCTCCCCTCATTTCATGAAAGCGACGTATTTTTCTTTCCTCCAACGACGTCTCCTGAAGGGATATCGACTAAAACTGCGCGCTTTAAACGCGAGGAGCGCATTCAACAGTGCGCGCCGCGGAGCTGAAGCGGCGGAGCTGCGCCGCTCAACAAGGTGGAGCAGAGAGTGAATCCATCGGCTGAGGACAGCACGCCTCTGCACTTTAACTAACACTTCTATAGTTTTATCCGTCTGGAACATCGTGAGTTTTGGAGGAGTTTGCGAAAAAAAAACAGATTTTTTTTTTATTTATTTTACGCACAGATGAGAGGATGACGCGCAGTCCCCGCCATGAACGCGCATCGTGAGGCGCACCGCTGATATCTTGATTTCAAAGGAAGTTTTTCTTATCGTGCGCGGCTCTGCTGTAGACTCAACTTTTCCGTCCTCGCTCGGTGAAGCCAGATGAGAAGGCAGAGGAGCGGGAGGCGGTGGGCTTGACATGGCTGAGCCGCTGGGGCATCAGGGGGCGCTGGCTGGAACTCCCCAAAGCGCCTGAATCCCGGTTGAGTTGATTGTTTTTTGTGGGGGGGGTTGGGGGCTGGCAGGTGACCAGAAGCCGATCATGTCGAAAAACAGGGAGAAATTCAACCCGGACCCGTCCATCCTCATATCCAAGATGAATGTGATCATCCCGTTTTCGCCAGATGTGCCCTGTGACAGCAACGGCCAGCGGATGTGGTGGGCTTTCCTCGCCTCCTCCATGGTCACTTTCTTTGGGGGTCTCTTCATAATCCTCCTGTGGAGAACTCTCAAGTACCTGTGGACTGTGTGCTGCCACTGTAACGCCAAAAAGAAGGTACGATTTTCATAACCCTCCACCCCTCAGTGGAGTGACTTATTTATTACAGGGGCTTTGTATGACAGCCTGTGCGTGACAGCAGTGTGTCCAGCTAGATTTATGAAATGAGCTCCTAATTGAGGCCCCATCAGCAGAGACCACAGCGAATAATCAACTGTTGGCTTAATGTCACGTACAGTAACAGATTCCTGCAGACTAAAACTGCTTCACTCTTTGGCCCTATCCTGCTGAATGATGTGTTCAAAGTGCAGCTGACACTTGTTGGTGGACCATCTTCAATTTAAAAATGACCCAACACAAGCAGGTTATCACGATTATTTGTTGATATATGAATATATGTTGCCCACCCCTCTTTGCACAGCATGCATCATAGCAGATTAAAATGTATACCAGCATGATTTTAGCAAGTTTTTTTTAACCTCAGTTGTGCTTGCTGTGATGTCAGCAATGGAATATTTAAAGGCTTGACTCACCAAAATGATTAAACAACCAAAACTTGTATTTTCTCACCTAAAACTGCAACTGGTATCAAGTCATGCAGATAATTTAGCCTTTATTTGCTCATGTTTGGAGACATCTCCACTTCAGTACAATGGAGGTGAATGGAGTTTCATTAGTGCTGCTGGAAACAGTAAAAAAACACATAGAAGAAAATCAGCAGCTCGTCTTGTGAAAACTGCTCACAGCTTGTTCTGTGCATGAATCAGAGTGACGGACACTTTCAGGAAAGAAATGCTGCTGCTGTATCTTTCAAATGTTCCATTTTCCGCCCTTCTTTTGGGGTGGAGACACAATTTGTGTTGCAGCTTGGATGAACCCGCCCTTTAAGACTCTCAGGCGTAGACAGAAGCAGAGCTGATCTCAAACTTCAGGATTATAAAAGGCTGGAAAAGTGAGCTTCTTGCTTTTGAGACCAATGTTAAATCCAACTCCAAAAAAAAAAAAAATGCCACCCGTAGCTCAGTTCCCCTTCATTTATGTCCTCATCAGGCTGAGGTCGTCATTATTTGCTGCTTGCAGCCCTCCAGTGAACCGTGCAGCACCATCCCTCTGACACGTTTCCAAAAGTCAGGAATAGTTTTGGCTGCTCGGGACGCGCAGTCAGCTGCTGCCACATGGGCCGAACATTGCTGGATGTCCAACAGACATTCCCTTACCAGCGGTGTGTATCTGCAGCGTCTGTGTGGAGGTTAACACTCATGCCACAGTGTAATCCCCAGAAATCATTTTCATAACATTTAAGGCAGACTGCCACTAGATTTTCTGCTTCGCAGTTGTTACGACACCATCTGCCCGAGGCCGGCCGCAGCCCCGTGTTGGGAAAATAAAAAATCTTGCAGCGTTTCTGTCGCGTCCATCAGGCTCTGTTTAGCCGCCTCTTAAAGTTTGTATCCTTCCCAGCATGCTAAAGGACAAATATGACTGATCCAGCTGCCAGAGATGGAGCTGTTTATCTTTCTGCCTAATGTATGTGCGTTCTTCTCTCAGACAGGCGAGGTGGAAGAGGAGAAATGGCAAAGGCTGCATGCAGGGTGGTGCTGACCTTTCTGAAGGGAGATGTCTGTATCATTTCCACGCTTTGGCTGGAGCTGCAACTAATGATTGCATTCATCAGCGATTCATGTGCTGATATGTTTTTGGTTTTTTTTTCGTTAAATCTCTTAGGCTTTAAAATGTCCAGTGAGCCTGAGGTTCAGAATCCAAAGATATATGAGTTATGATGATATATAGCGAAGGTGGAAGCAGCACATTTGAGAATATTTCTGCTTGATAAATGACTTAAACCTCAGCTCTAGTTACAATATTTAAAAGAATCCATGGGCTTGCATCAGAGTTTTATTTATAGGTGTGCAGAATTGCAACAGAAATACATCTGTGAAAATGAGATCAGGATGAGGTTGTTCTTTTCAGAGTCCACAGTCAAACACTGCTCATGTGTGAATACAAGAGCGCAGTCGGATTTTGTGTTTTTCTTCACATTTTGCCGAGCGAGGCTGGTGAGCTCCACCAACCTGTTGTGCCGCTCTGTGGGAGTCAGCCAGAGACGGGTCATCCTTTCACTTTCAATCTTCCCCTCGCTGCCTTTTGCTCTTCTCGCATTCATTTCGTAACTCCTGCCCTGTCTTCTTCTCACCCTCTTTTTCTAATCCAACAAACCAACCTTCCTCCGAAGTGTCAGAAATGCAGTGTCAGGCGCATACGGTATGTGCCATATGAATCAGTGTTTTTGTTGCTAAGCAACTAGCAAGCAAAGGATTTCATTATAAGAGTAAATCTCTCTCCGTTATGCAGTTGTCTAGGCTGTGAGATGTGGCAGGTTGTGTTGGAGGAACACCTCCCCACCCCCTCCCAGTCTGTGCATGTCATTAGCAGCTCAAACATGGAGCTTTCAGTGCATTGTTCATAGATGGGAGTTGATAATCCGTTTCCTCCTTTTCTGATTTTCACTCTGTGTTCGCCTCCGTGAGGCCTTCGCTGCCCCCTTCTCCTCTGTTCTGACAGCTCTCTGAAACTGAGCCTCCGTCTAAGCGGCTCTGCCTTCCCCGTCTGATGGTAATCGATGAAACGTGTCGTTTGTGCCGTTCTGATGAATGACGGCTATTATCTGTCTGGGAGGAAGAAAGACGGTGTTCACTGTAAATGGCACTGCACTCACGATGGCAGGATGACGAGCCGCAGCAGATTCTCAGTCATTTTTCGGCCTCACAGTTACCAAGTTTCAGCCGAGGAATGTGTTTGTCTGTGTGACACCACTTATGCAACATGGGACCTCTGCCCAAAAGCAGATGCATCAATGGCCAGTGTGTAGTGTACTGAAAGAGGCTCCTGTCCGCTCTGTATTTTTAGACACCAGCGGCGGGGTTGTAGGGATGGCGAGGTCATCCGGTTGACCGCTTTGATCCAAATTTTTGGATGGATTGCCATGAAATTTGGTATGAACATTCAACAGGTTGATATTTGCAGTTTTGAGCGAAATATCTTAACAACTATTGGATGGATTGCCATGAAATTTGCAAGATATTCATGATGTAGTCATGTAGTAATTTTCATTGATTATTTACGTTTATGCACACGTTATGTCATTTGTGAGCGTGTGTTTGGGTGTACATGCACAGCACAGTCAGCGTCAGGTGCATCTTCTGGCTCTGACTCAGTGTCCTCAGATGTGTCAGGTGCATGGGGTGGGTGGGGGCTGGGGTGAAGGGGGGTGATCGGGGCATTCAGATGGAGAGTCGCTCTCATGGTGCTTTTAAGTGCCGTCTGAAATATTGTAATTATGAGACGAGTGCTCATGATCGAACAGTGGTAATTACGAGTCAGAAAGTTGGAATAGCTGAGTGGCACTTTGCTGTTGTCTCTCTTTCGCTTTCTCCTACAAAGAGACACACACACAAACACACACACACACGCACACACACACACACACACAATGCCAGCAAGTCAAGCAGTGAATGTTAATGCAACACAACATCAACTACAACAGCTATCATAAATTATTTTTACAGTTCTTGCTCACGATTTCTGAAGCACAGACTGAAAAGATACAATTGCCTGATTTGGTTAGCCTCCATTTCTTTTTATCTGTAGCCGGGGGCCCTTGAACACATCACGTGTTGTACTTCAGTATGAACTCATAAGAAGAAGCGCTTGAAGGGAGCATCATTTATTCAACGTGCAGGCCCTCGGTCCTTTTACAATGGTCTCATTCAGCTCGTCAGTCCTCTTCGTGAAGAAATCACATATATGCCTTGTAATGTCGTTTTAATTGGCTGTGTAATTAGTTAGGCAAGTATTAGCTGCTCACGTTGCATAATATAAGCAGCATGCTGCAGCTTGGCCGTCAAAGCACCATCTGGGATCCAACAGGTCTCAGATTAACACAAACGACGGTGCCAGGGCCTGCTGCTTTTTGTCAGTCAGAGAGACAAGAGATGCACTTGATGATGTTTCGTAGAAAATGTTTTTTATATTTGTGCAATGAAAATCCAACTTACTTAGTAGGAAAGAAGGAAAAGTTGCACCAGTGGATTGTGCATATAGTCCTATGTTCCCTGTTTTTCACTTTTTTTTCTTTCTTGATGCATAAACTTTTCGACTATGTCAGATAGTTTGTGATAATGTTCATCCACAGGTGAGTCATTCATTAACAGCAAGCACTACTCAGGTCGAGTTTTAGCCTCTGATTCCACCGAACGTTCATGTTCGAGCTGGATGTAGCTGCAGACTGGAGCCTCGGTTTCTGTGCTCTTTGACATTAGCAAAATAATTATGTTCACTCATTCAGTGAGTTATTGATTTGAGAGACTCGGGGCCAAGTGCCGTATGTGATACCGTCTTTCTTCGCACAGCCGAGGGGCCATAGATCAACTATGAGATGCGGATATTTCAGGAAGTTTTCCCTCCTCGGAAAATGTCTTGGTTTATTTTTAATGTGATTTATATTAATATATTCTTAAATAATTCATTCACTTGTGCAGAGATTGTGTCACGGCCCACATGTTCTATTCTCGTTTAATGCACTCGCCCCTTGAGAAATGATCATGGTGGATCCTGAGAATAGGCTAACAGTGGTGATCAATGACCTCTGGTGGCAGGAGGACTCAGACGAGATAGTGAAACCTAAATTTGGAGGCTCGGACTATTGATCAAAGTGACAAAGAGGAGATGTGCGGCTGCCCGAGTGGGTGTAATGACTACATGTACTTTTCTCGTGTCCGTCGCTATTAAAAATGCACCCCATCCATTTTCATTTCATTAAAATAAAGTCTAGCGGAGGATTGTTTAACATGTTGATGATGAAGAAGATGTGAAGATGACTAAAACTACTTTTACAAAAGTAATCACTTCCAAAGTACACATTGATTATAAGCATACAGCATTTTTCACGTGGGCAGAAATGAGCTTTTAAATGTCAAAAACGCAGCTCTCCATCTTCACATTGAAGGTATCTTCCTGCATGTGACCTTAAGATGAAATCAGCCGGCTGACCCTTTTTAAAAAATAATTGGACAGAGGCATGTCATGAATCACAAATGATTAATCTTTGAACTCTGCCTTTACTGGCATTAAAAATCTCGTGGCCACTGTGTTTTCAGGGTACACGTTCAGATTTGGTCATTAAAGTGCTCGGGGATAACAGCGTGGTGCCAATTAAGCCTACTTAGCGGCGATCACTTCGCTCAACACTGCCTGTGTCCCCTCATTCATTAAAACAGGGAAGCACAGCGTCAGATAAATACATCGGGTCAAGTGATTCATAGAGTTTAGACAGAGGACACGTCATGTGAATTGTGGCATAATTGCAACGTGTTTTGGAAATGATGTACTTGCTTTATTTTGGTCGTCAGACTTTGAGCAGACAAAGTTTGTAGAGACAAACGGCTTCGTACTCTGAACTGTTTTCACTTTGGGAAAAAACAGCCAATCAGAGGACACCAGGAACACCTCTGTAAGATCGATGAGCTCTTTAGATATAAAAACTGCGCCTTGACAAGGAACAATAAATTCCACGCAGCATTGCTCACAAGCTAACGATGGATTGAAGCTACCTATCGTCGTTCTCTTTGGAAGTTGTTTTGTATTCGTGCTTCAAAGTACTTCCGTGTTTTATTACTGCACTTGCGTACATTTGGGGGAATTGTAAGAATTACATAGACTAAAAAAACGAGCGGACAGAATTGAAGCAGCAGCGGCTGAGAGATAGCTTCATGTTTAGTCCTTATTAATCTGGGTCAAGCTCCAAAAACCACTGGATCCTACAATTCCCATAATGCAACTGGATAGCATCTTTCATTAGAGTCCTTCTCCCTGTTAAGAAGACTAATCATTTAAACTCTGTGCCCCCAATTTATGACTCAGGTTTTTTTTGTTAAACATTTGAAGGCTCAAGCCTGAATCAAGATAACAAAGATGACATCATTCTGGCATCATTAGGGCTATTTTCTCTGACTTTAGAGCCACAGAAGAAAATAGGAACATTTCAGTTCTGAGTAATGACCTCTGCCAACCATGTGTAATCAGTAGGAGAACTGCCTGGTATAAATGTCTGTTTTTAGGACTTTTCAGCCTTATTGTCCAGTTTAAAGCATTTGCATTTGCATTATTTATTAAATTTTTAACAATGTTAATCGATTACAATTCAAAATGAACCTTCCCAGCGCTGGTCACCATGCCTGGGCCACAGTGCCTGTTGGATGTTTGAACAGCTTCTTCTTGGCTCTTCCTGTCAGTTGACTGCAGTGAATCCAGAGGCCTATGCTCAGTTTAACACTCATCACCAGGCTGCAAACAGCATGTTCTTTTCGCTTTCAGTCTCAAAGCCACAGTCTGATCCACTCACCCTGATCTCCGTAAGGGGATTCAAAAGCCAGATTTAACTTAGATTTCCCCAGTGGCTCTGTTTCAAGTCTGATAAGTTTCTTCTTTTATTAAATAAATGATGTAACCTTGGAAAGACTTCGTGGTTTGGGTCACAGTGTAGAATAATTGCTGCAAAAGTGTCTGTTTACTCCTTTTATTACAGCAAAGCATACTCCACTCTACACAAATTAAAACTCCGCTGAGGGCAGCTCACAAATAAACGCTGCCTGAGAGCAGCTGATACCTGTTGCCTCTCCTTTCTGAACTGCACTCTCACAGAATTTTCCGTTGCTGTGTCTCGTTGGCTGCATTAGCCACTAAGTGAACTGGACATGTTATTATACTGTGTTATCAGGTTAGTGCTGCGGGGCTCTGGACCGGCTGTAGGAAGTGTAATATGGTCTGCTGGTGGTCTGCTTGTCTCTGATTAATGTCTCTGAACATGATTGAATTTCGTAGTGCAGCCGGCTATTTAGTAATAATAATGGAGATGGTTGAAATGTGTGGCGTGTGGGTGGGCACCATTATGGAATACCATGCTGAAAAACCATTTTTGTATTAAAAGGTGTGAAATTAAGAAGTCATTTTACATAAGCAATGCTCTGCAGAGTTTTGAACTACTTATTTTCTGAGACTTCTGAACCTTTCACTGCACCACAGTTATCTACTGGCACATATGTTAAGTTAATCAAGATTGTTATTGTTTTTTGGCTCGTGTTGTTGGAATAATCAGAATAATACAGTCAAGTGAAATCCGAAGAAAGGGGACATTGTGGGGTGTCGACACTCTCTCATACTGATGAGTAATGTTAGTTTGTGTTAGTAGGGTCGCACCTTTCTCTAAACTATGCTAATGATTGCTTTCGGTATTTCAGGAAATGTGTACGAACTCATGTTCAGCTGATGGCATTTTCACTGCTTTCTGACAAGTTTGCAATTTTATTTTTGATGCTTTCAAACGTTACTGCAAACATGGCTATATTTTGGGAGCACAGTTTTAAATGCAGGACCTTTATTTTTCATTTCTAATTTGAATTGCGTCTTTCTAAGTCAGCTGGTGAACTATATTTTGGCAACAAATCCCATTAAAAGACAAAAACCAACAATAAACAATTCCATTGCTGTCAAAAAACTATTAAAGCATAAAGTTGTTTTCTTTCTAGATTTTTGTTAAGGTCAACAAATCAATAAAAACACCAAAACCAACATTGCAGTAGATCATCTCTCGTTCATTCTGGACTTTCCTTCTCTGTCCGTGGCGCTCAGCCCCATTGGTTAATTATGAAGATATAAATCTTCACAAATGGCTCACAAATGTAAAGCTTCATTTCTAAAAAAAAAAAAAAAAAAAAAAAAAAAAAGACTCAGCAGTTTCCTAAAACAGCTGACCACTGCAGTTTGTAGCAAAGGGTGTGTATTTGACGGGGACAGTGGCAGATTAATACGCAATTGATGCTTTCTTGGGTATTTACAGCGGCAGGAAGACGTATGTGGGGTTGAGTCATCACAATGAAGGAACATGCCAGTGCAACAATGACTACATTTACATGCGCAGTAATATTCCACTATTATTAAAAATATGTATTTGACACGGGTCAGGTTAACAGCATATTCCGGTTGGGTTTTCTGAATCAGTCATATCAGGATTTGGCTACACAGACTTGTTAGTGGGATCAATTCAGTGTTGGTTTTGGGAAGACAGAGTATCACAAGACCAATTCTCTAAAAGCGCATAAAGGAGCCACACTGTTGCACTGCATGACATGTGCTGTTCATCACAATGAACATGGCCGCTGTCGTTTATTTTTGTATACATCCTGCTGCCATAAATACTAGTGCGCCAAATTCACCGCTAAAAATAGTCCGAAACAGAAGTGCAATTTACTCCTGCTTGAGTAACATTTGCTAAAAATTACAGTACCCAACTGTTGAGCTGTTTGGACAGATTCAGTGGAGACCAATACGTTTGGGTTTGAGCACTTAGGAAGTCAGAAGTATTGTTACCCACACTAATGCACAGATCTTTGTTTTTTCATGGGAATGTCGCCAATGACAAAAATACAGATTATCACCAGCCTCGCTCTTAACTTAAGGATTTAAGTTATTTATTTTCCCACCCTCCATCCTAAACCAGACTGCTGGCAAACAGCTGCCCTTGTTGTCTAATCACAACTGTTCACCCTGTGGTTGTATGTTGCAGACTACATTCAGTCCATTATTTCAGTGGTGCTGCCCTCCCTTCGGCTTTACAAAGATTGATGGTGGAGTGGAAGCACAACACATGTTGCATGGTTGCATGCCAGAAGTTCTTTGAAGCTGATGCCCTATCACAGGGATACACAAAAGCCCATCCTGCATCTGGAGAATGCGGCACGACGAGATCTCGGGCATTAACGCCGCAACAAAAAAGACTGCCGTAGTAGTGCACGCACGTGTATGCAAACAATATCAACTGTCACTGCTTTCAACCGTGAGCTGCTATTTTTCCCCTCTAACTATGTAAACTGCATCAGCTAATCCCACATGATGAGCAGAGCTGCGGGTGAAAGGCCTGATGTGTGACACCATTAAGGTAGAGGAGGACTAGGATGTCGTGGGGTAAAGAGTCCGAGTCGTGTTAGCCTTGAGGCTGCGGGGTGTTTCATCAGGGAGCACAGCTAACCTCTGCATCCTGTCTCGATTTCCTGCTCTGTGAATCATGCCAGTCCCTGCAGACAGACAGGCAGACAGACAGACAAGAGAGACAGGCAGGCAGGCAGGCAGGCAGGCAGGCAGCCCACTCAGTGGAGCAGAAACACCAGGAGCTCAGTGGCTGCCATGGATACACTCCTGGAGCCTCTTTGCTGCTCTCGCTCTGTATGTTTACTGTATGCATGTGAGCATGCATGCATGTGGGTTTATTTTGTAGGCCTTCAGCCTGGTCACTACATCAAAAATGGTGCATTTGTGTTTTTGAAGAGGTGACTTTTTGTGTCGAGCAGTTAGTTCATGTTGTGTTTTTGCATAGCTGTAAATAAAAAAAAAAACACAGGTGCCACTTCCTGTTGACAGTTTGGATTTCTGTAATTGGTGCGGTATCCTTTATGCTAACTCAAAGCTGATCAAAGCAATATTGTTTCATTAACCATGAATGAAATGAATATTTATTATGTGGCAATCCCACAGAGAATGATCATCTCAGCTCTCTGGAGAGTTTTAGTGCTTTCGTTTACGGCTCACAGCTTTTGCATCACTTTCACAAACCTTTAAAACTCAGTACCAAACCACACAGTTAGCAACTAGCCGGTGAATGTAGCGGAGCTTTTAGCCACTGAAGAGCAAGATGTTTTACTAAAGAGATGCTGGAGAGTGAAATCTGGTGTCATATTTGACGACTGGCGGGAAACACGACTCCGGATGAATGCTAATGTTGCTCTATGGCTGCTAAAACGTTAGCCATAAGGTGCACAGCTTATTGAGCAGCGCCGAAGTAGACAAAAACATCAACTACAGTAATGCAGGTTTAGCAGGTAATTTTTATTGAAGATATAGCATTAAATATAGATAGAACCAAAGATTTTTAAACACCTCCACTGGTGGCCAAGAGCATTTTCACTTCTGCTCCAAGATGTCTACTCCAAGTAAAGATGCTAGCAGCTACTTCCTGCTAAACAAGGAACAATGGCTGTTATGATGCTAAAGTTAGCTCAGTCCTGATTTTGCCTCTCTGTGCTGTTGTGATTCATACTGACTGCTGAAGCTAATTTTTGTGCATTAGGGACGGGTGAGTCAAAACAATGAAAATCCCCCAACTGTTCTGTTTTTACCAACAGCTAATGATAGGCATGATATTACAGCTAACACATAATCAAATGCACTCTTGCTTCTATGGACATTGGCTGTTTCTTTCAACTTAAAATGAAATTTCAAGCTCTCGTCACACACTGGAGTCAAAGCCTCTGCACTGCTGGACCTCACTGACAGAATTTAACTGGAGAACTAGCACGACCGTGTGGCTCTACCTGTCGGCTGCCTCTGTCTTTATTGGTCTCTGTGCTGTGACCTGGATGCTAATTGGACAGCTGCTAGCTGGACACAAATATGCTGAGAGAGAGAGAGAGAAGGAATATGTAAACATTTCTCTTTTAACAAGCTACTATTGCAGTTCAGATCTTGGAATTATGAGGGTCTGTCATTTATGGATTACAGCAATGAACTTATTGGAGACTTAACAGGTTAAACATCAGCCCACTGCAAAGGTAATTTAGCCAACCAGCTTATGGTCCCGCACAATAAAAATCTGCACTTTGCTCGTGGCAGTTATATATTGATTTACAGGTTCTGCAGAATAGCGGTGTTGATAACACCATCATCCCAAAACTCATAAAAATTATTTATTTATTTCTCCTTTCTGCCCAGTTGTTCCCTACTGTCTTATTCTGTTCCATCATACTTGTATTTAAGAACCAGTAAACAGAAATAACACTGCTGACCAGTCATTTACTGTTAAACTCTGGCCAAGTGTCAGATTTGTCACTGTATTACCTTCTACATCTTTGTTTTTTTTTTTGCTTGCAGGAGGTCCACCGGATCACCACAGGCGATGGCATCAAGCGCACCGACAAGGACGACGCGGCGGCCAGCGAGGTGGGCTGGATGACCTCGGTCAAAGACTGGGCCGGAGTCATGATATCCGCTCAGACACTGACAGGAAGAGTCCTGGTGAGTTCACTATCAGCCATCATCCCTCGTTTAATCTCTGACTGACATCTCAAGCTACCTCTGCCTGCATGCAGCAGGCTGCCGCTTAAGACGTCAGTGAGTTGAAGCGTGACAGCCAATCACGATCACCCCCAAACTTCCTCCTGACAGCTTGGCACTCGGGCTGAACTCCCTCACCGTATATTTGTCTGTCAGGTGGCCTCGTGAAAAATATTTTGTTATTAAAGGACAGACCTTGCTGAGGAGGAGCTTGCATCTGACAAGCCACAAATCGGGCACGCCTGAAAGTCCCTTGAATTTATCTCTGCTTGTCCGCCGCATAAATATACTGTTTTGAAGTGCGAATGGTGGTAACTTATCTCTCAGACAGGGAGGCGGATACATTAAAACAAAGCCAAGGCAACAAAGAGGGGAGACTTAGCAAGTGTATTAAGGTCATACACCCCATAATGCTTCAGACAGCAGAGAAACACATCGAGGAGGAGGGAGGGAGGGAGGGAGGGAGACATGTACCGTTTACCAATTGCATTTGGTCAGCTGAAGTTGTTGCCATGGCGCCTGGCGTGTGTTGACAGTGCCACGTGGAGGACACATGCCTCTTCGACCACATGTTATCTTGTATTGTACAGCGAGATTTCAGCGAAGGACGAGTAACCTGTCTCTGCTGGTTTGAGGGCGTCTTGTGAAGGACGGTTTCGCCATTTTTTTTTCCCTTTTTTTTGCTTTTTATTTTGTAAGAGTGCTTGATGATTTGGCTATAAGTGCTTGGCAATGCAAGGGCAGGACTGAGGAGTGATGAAATGAAATGGCATTAGCGGGAGCACAGTGCCAAGGCTTGCCGCAGTGCTCGGGGGCTGATCCCGCTTTCACCCACCCCTCTAAATGTGGCGCAGCATCTCCAGTTGGCTCGGCGTGTGTGTGGAGGTTGTTAATCATGGGTGCTGGGTGCTGTAGCTTTATGGGGAATATTAACGAGCAACTTAGCTCACGTTTATGGGACAAAAACTGGGTGAGAAAAAACTGCTGACCATGTTGAAAGGACGAGAAGATGAGTGGTTAAAAATGATTTCACAATATATACAGTAATGTATAACATGCACAGTACAATAAGGGACGTGCTTCCAGTGGGAATGCTGTTAAGAAAGTCAGCAAGTTATTACATTTGATATGAAAGACTTTTAACGCGTTTGCTGCAGTGCCTCTCTAGCGCCTTCTTGAAGGCAGTTTTATGAATTCTTTATAAAGAGGACAAACAGCGTCGGACGCAGTTTGTCTGATATGCATCCTGATAATTTTACAGTCCTTGTTTGTAATTCTGGGAGTCTGTTTTTGTTGTGTTTATGGTCTACACACAGGCAGATGGACGTTGTCATGTAAAACCCAGTGCAGTGAAACATGTGTTGTGGTTTTGGTGATGTGTGTTGCTGTAAGCTTCTGCAAGGAGGTGATTAAGACCAGGAATGGAATACCCCCCCCCCCTTTGTTTTTGCTCTCAGTTTGGACTAAAAACAGCACATTTTCTTCACCTTCCGCCAAATGTCACATGAAGCTCCGATGACTCAGGCTGAGCTCAGGTTGTCCCCATGGCGTCTTCTATTAGTTTGTCCTGAGCCCAGACGCTAGTGACGGTTAATGGTGGCAGTAACGTCTTGCTAACAGAAGCGTGACATCAGCTCGACTGCCATCCTGCATTTCCTTGTTTTTTTTTTTACTTTGAACCACCGACGCTCCCATCAACGTGTGTGTGTGTGTGTGTGTGTGTGTGTGTGTGTGTGTGTGTGTGTGTGTGTGTGCGCAGCTCAAGTGCCCTGTCTCAATGATGGCTTGACACACAACTGTTTAGCAAGTGCTCGTCTGTAACCATGGTAACTGCAGCTTACCTAAACACGGCAGATGTGTGTTTTGTATGTCAGCCTGTTTGGGGGGGGGGGGGGGGGCATTAAAGCCTATTTTCAGGCCATCTGAGAGAAGTGAGAGCATGTGTGACTTAAATGAAAGGCAGAGTGTGTTTGTGTGTGTTATTTTATGCCTTTATTTGTGTGTGTGTGTGTGTGTGTGTGTGTGTGCGTGTTTTTGTTGAGCAGGGATGAGCTGCTATTCCCACATCTTCACCCACGTTGTTGTTTTCTTTAAAAAGTACTTGCGAGCAGCCTATTTGCTCTTGAAATATTCTGAAAGAGCTTCTCGCTCGAGGATATTAATCTTTACCTGTTTCGTACTTGCAGCCTTCATTAATAAAGGGCAGCAGTGTGTGAATCGATCGGTGTTTAACTTTCTTCATACCCAGAGAGTAGAAGCATTTCCATTATACATGTGAGTCTAAGTGAAATGCGTGTCGTTTAATTAATTTTACCAATTAAACCTGCTTAAATGATTAAGTGCAGATGTGGATGAAGGAGAGAATAAATCTAAACCTTTAAAGACAACTGAGCTGTGGATTATGCAAGAAGGAGGTTCAGCTGCGGGATGCCTGCAATATTTTAGTGTGTTCATGCAGGTTTATGCATCAGTTCAGAGGACATTTGTCGATGTCTCTGCAGACTAAATTACTTGTTCTGTTTCTGTTTTTTTTTTCCCAGTTCAAAATAGTAGTTACAAAGTGCAAAGAGAAAAATATGAGACAAAATAAGCAAATATGTCAGAACACGGACACAAAATATACAAACCACAAAGTAGAAGGTTTTAAAATCAAGAAAATGAGCGAGCATATGATGACAAACTATACTATAAGCTTTAACCTAAAATGCAAACTCATAAATCATACAGCTGTATAAACACAGGCTGACATGCATCAAAGGTTAAGAGGCTGGTTAATGTTTAAAGTAACCGACACAAGCCTGCAGCTTCTTGTGTTTTTTCATACTTGATGAAATTAATTTCTCACTTCTTTATAATCTGGCATCTCAAATTGAAATTTGAGGCACCAATGGCAGCATAAAACATTTCACCCAAACGTGACTTGTAGCGCAGCGACGCTCGCTGCTCACTGTTTACCTCTGGCTGAGGATGCTGAGTGATAAACAGGTGCAGGCTGCCCTGTGGAAGGCCCAGAGGCCTGATGCTCATTTGCCCGGCTGGCTTCGCATCTCAGCAGATTGTGAAAGATCAAACCGTGCCTTCAGGGCTATTTGATTAGCTGGGAGGACACTTCCTGATGACCTTTCAGCCTGTAAAGGTTTATCTGCTGGAGAGCAGTGCACCACTCCTCACGCACTCAAATACAACAGAAAAGCCTCGTGTTTATTCTCTAAATTCAGATCAGCAGCGTGCTGCATGTATAAGGACACGGTTTCCCCCAGATTGGGGACACAGACGGATCCCATCTGTCAGTTTATGCATTATTGCGTTCCCCCTCCCCCCCCAGTCACTGTTGCATCATACAGGACCACCCTCCCTATTCATCAAAAATGTCATCACGCTACTGTTTGCTCGCGTCAATACAAACAAAACTCGCTTTGGGAGTTGAACAGGTGGCTGCAGCTTGTACCTGTGCCAAGAAACCCAGCGGGTCTCCTGTAATGTCATGCATCTATTTCCTGTTCACTCACACTTCCCTCGAGAATGTAATCATCAAGAAATTGGAAGATGGGGAGTGTGTGATGGAGTCTGAGGGTAGTGTATTCTGGGGGAAAATGTGATTTCTCTTAAATGATGGCACCCTGCTGAGTGACATTTAGCCCACGTGTGCTCGGTTCCAGAGGTCCACAGGGGGGCCTGGGATGTCGCAAAGCTATTATTCTGGCCACAGAAAGGTTTTCTATTAATGGAAGTGCAGAGCTACCCTTTGTCACTATTCCCATTGCAGTCTTTGCCCCCTAACCCCAATCCCAGTCGGAGGTTGAATGGAGTCACAGATGTCAGAGTCAGACCTGGGTGAATTATCTCCGATTGTTTGGCATGTTGGTCAGCTATGTTATTGTCACTGTAAGTTAGGCTTCTTAGAAATGCCATCATTTAGCATATGAGTGACGTACAACTATGACCTGTATGAGAGCCACATTGATGGCTGCTGTGTCAGTAATGGAAAATGAAAAAAACAGAACTATTTTCATGGAGTTTTTTTGCTCCTGCAATTTTTGTTTTTTTCATATTTTCATTGGAGATATTACAATTAATATCATGTCAAATCTACTACATGGAACGTTACGCTACATTAGCTACCAGCAATTCCTGAGACAAGATCTTAAATTTGTTTTCCAGGCAGATTTATGGGTGTTTACCCTCGATGGATGTCAGAGATAACTCATAGCGAGAGGTCTGCTGATTTCAAATTATGTGTGTCTGTGCATTGTGGTGGACTGAGTGGACTGGTTTGTTGCTAAAGTGAGCAGTACTGTTGGATCATCAAATAGTTTTGAATCCATCAAGCATGCTTACTTTAACTATTGCCTGTGTGCAAAGGTGAGGAAGTAGGAAGGTGTTGAACTCGCTCAAACTCTCTTTTTTTCAGTCCTCACGTTTCTATTTGAGACCTTTTCCTCATTTGACGGATTCATTGCTTGGAGACTGTGAACATGCAGAGTTCTTTGCAAAGATGCAGCGTTCTTGTAGAAAGATCAGGGATGCTGTGGGATGCCGGTTATCGATGGACAAAAGGTGTCTGCAGACTCACCTCTAGCTCATCCCCACCAGCTGTCAAACACAAAGTGCTGCAGATTCAGGGTCGTGTCGGATTACCGGGGTCAACATGTGGAGGAACTCTTACTGGATGACAGGGTGAAGGAGTCATCTTCCGTCTTGACTGCTGTCGTCCAGATTTGATGTCGCCCTGGGAGCAGCCGCAGGCAGAGAAAGGAGCTCCGAACGAAATTATAGGTGGGCCAGAAGGACATTTTCATCAGGCGGACAAACTCACCTCCTCCTCCTCCTCTGAGAGGCTCGGTGAGCAATTGTATCACTACATGGAAAAGCTTTTTGTCTGATGAGACTGAAAAGGGGGAAAGAGGGAGAGAGGGAAACAGTAAACACTTGATCTCTCCTCTCACAGGCGACTGTGTCACTGCAGCAGCAGAAATGTCCATTCGGAAATGATGCAAGCACTTATTCTTTACATGCTTGAGAATTCAGCTGAGTGCTGCTTTATTATCACATCCGCAGTGTTCTGCTCAGGATTCACTGTATGTGCCCTTTTCTTGACATTCCCAGTTGACTCTTGGCTCCACATTAGACGTCAGTGTTGTTGTGTGTAACGGATATTCTACCAACACGCCCGTGGCCTTGTGGCAGAGACGGGAGGCTGTTTGCCACCTGTGGACTCTGGTGCCAAGGGGATCGTGTGTGACTTTCACCGCGCCCGGTGCAGCAGAATGAACAACGTGGGAGCGTCACTCGGCTCTCTGCCCGCCGATAAGTCTGCCGCTATTTTCGGGCGACAGCAGCTGCCAGGTCTGTTTTGTCAGAGCCTTCCAGAAGGAAACAATGCTATGTGAGACTATGTGTTGCCTTCATTGTCCCCAGTCAAAGAAAGAACAGCTTATTAAGACATCTCCGTCTGTGATTGAGGGAAGAAATCTGCAAGTGCATTAAGAGTATCGCAACTTCTTTCCAATACAATTTGACATATTTCAAGAATTTTCTAGAAATTACCAACTGTATCTTGAAATAGGAAGTGCACTAAAAACCTTCCGGGAATGTATTGGTGTTTGTTTTGATGATTTAAAAGAACTGGTCAGATCTGATGCAACCATCATCATTAAAAAAAGACATTTTGAAAATCAAAATTAAAAAATGTGCGGCTCTAAAGATGGCAGTGTCGGTCAGTGCAGACCTTCATGTCTCCCTCAGGATGAATCCGAATGACATTGATAAACATTCCCGCTGAACATCAGCATTTTAGCATCGTCACTGTGAGCATGTTAGCTTGCATATGTTAGCATGTAGCTCATATCCCCCCTGTGTCCTCACAGAGCAGCTAGCATGGCTGTGGACTCTTACTTGGAGCCCTGGTGCATAATGAGCAGCTCATTTGCATTTTCTTCTTATTTTTCTTCCCACTTTTTATGAACACAATCATTTCCTGAGCTGCAAATGTCAAGAGGACCTTGTTTGCTGTAAACTGTGGTTGTCAGTGTTTCCATGCTGCAGGAAACTGCTGACTGAGGCCAATCTGTTGCTTTTCAAGAAATCTTTCTATAAAACTGATAAAAAAGAGTCTTAGAGATTTCTTAACTTAAATGCAAATGACGAGACCGTCTGGAGTCTGTCTGGATTTCTAACATAACCAGCACTTGCACACTAGCTCACAGACAAATCTGAGTGTCGCTTTGACACATTTATTGGAGGTTGGCTTGACCTGTGGCCCATCTGTGCCTGCACTGTCCACAGATCTGAGAGTTGATCCTTAACTCACTGCCCCCGTGAGGCCAAACTCTTGCAGCAATCACACCATTAGTCTTGGACACCAGCAAGTATCAGGTGTGATAATTATCATCCCCCCAGGAGCGAGGGGGGGTGAGAAGGCTTTTCTAATTTGGAACTTCTCTATGTTTGGCAGCCACGTTTTCAGCAGGGCCTCATTTGGCACAAACAATCGGTTGAGTATAATTAGTTTTGTGGAGTAGCATCATATTCAGAACGGAGGAACTGTGGAGAGGAGGTTTGCGATAACACTCTTCGCCCGTTCCCCCCAAAATCCAATTCATGAGCAGTATTATGATAAGAAATTCTCAACCGTCACGAATTGGGCTCTCCAGATTTCATTAACAATCATTAGCTACACAATGACCCAGCAGCCGCTGCCGTAGTGGAGCTCACGTAGTCTTCAAAACTCATCACAGTCTTCTCTTTCTTCTCACAGGAAAGGCAGATAATTTTCGCAGCTGGCACTTTACATCAAACAGGCTTTCCTTTTGGCGGGTTCAGTTTAATTAATTAACACGGCCACTTAAGGAAAATGAATATTTGGAGGTTAATAGATGTTGTTGCAAACTGGTTACACGACAGGTTCTAAGTCTGAAAGTTCACCGGAGGTTCAGCCCTCGTCCTGAGCGCTTAATTGCAGCCAAATTGTGTCCGATTGCAGAACATGAACTCAATTTTATGCATTAATGTCTCGGAACCATTCTCCACCAGCCTGCTGTAGCTCACACTTCATGCATCCTGCATCCCCTCCACCCTTAAAAATACATGCGACCACTGCAGTACCAGTATGTCCAACTTCCCAGATACAGACATGATTTACATTTTAACACATGCGAGGAATTTCCACTTCCATTGTTAGCGCAGGGCAGAGTTTGTTTTCTCCCCCTCTGTCAGTGAGAACCCCTCCTCTCTGCTGCCAGAGAGGTGAGTCATCGCCTGTACGATAGGCATCAGAGAATTTACTTTTTCAGACAGCGACATTTAATTTTTATGTCAGTTTTCCTTGTCAGTTTCCTTCTCTTGTTCACAACGCTCAGAACAAGCGAATTTCACCCTCATATTTCAGATGAGACAGACAGTGAGAGGATGGGGAGGGAGACACGTCCATCCCCTCCCATCCTAAGCTCTTTACGCCTCACTGTGAGAGTGGTTGGGCCGCTTCCAGGATGGCTTAAGTCATGGCTTAACCACTGTGGGATTTGGGGTTCTACACTGCATGTTTTGATTGTGGGTATTTTAATAGCTGAACAATGGCGCAAACTGTAGTAGAATAAGTTTAAGTCTCTTATTTATAACCGAGCACGACATGCTGTTTTGGTCCAGTGAGAGTATTTCTGGATCCTGTCGCATGAAAGAGCTATAAAAAGCAAAGACAATCCCAAATAGACGCTCCAACAGGCTTGACCCATAATGTTCAAGGATAGCATGATTGTTTTCACAGCTCTGAGAGGACGTGTGGTCGTGTATGTGATCGCTCACTGTATACTGTGACCGATGTCAAGTAAACAGAGGATCAGGTTTCAGGCTGCGGGTAGTTACAGTGCAACCTATACAACTTGAAACTGAGCACTTATGCGTAGCTGCCAAGGGTTTAAGGGAGGATCTGGTTTCTTAGTGCTTTAACCTCCATTATTTTTTAAATATCTGTGCATTATGGCTGATGGGTGGAAGCCAAATATCACGTTATGTCATTTAATTCTAAATGTTGGGATATCTTTGAAAAGAAAAAGAAGAATAACCAGTTGGTTTAGTTTTTGACTGTTTCTAAAAGTCCAGTGGACTTGGAGTACCTTTTTGTGCCCTTTCATGCTGCTGTGTTAGATACCTTGTCAGTGGGAGGAGGAAGAAATGTTTTAACTCAGCTCAGACTCCAAACATACTCAGTGAATATGTCCTTATTTGCACAATTATGGGGTCGGTGTCATGGATTTTTCATCAAAAGAGAAAAAGGCTTGCTCACCGCTAATTTCACACTGTTGTATAAACAGTTTAAAGGCGATCTGAGTGTCTCCCTGAAATCCATTTATCTCTCAGTCATACCTACAACACTCGTCTGGCCTCCCCAGCAGAACTCTGACTCACTGCTTTCATGGCCTCACTCCACTTGTCTGCCTTTCCCCTGCTGCCGTTGTCGTGTGCACAGACTTTTTCAGGACCTAACCAACACGTTTTATCAGAACAGCATGCATGTTCTGTGCTCATTACACCTGGCTGATGAGCGTAGCTCTGCGGCCGCTTTTTTCTCTCAAGCCCCTGAGTCTACTTCAGTCTGTCTTTTCCTTACAGAGTGTTCAAAATGGATTTCTGTCATTTTTTCATTTTTTTTTCCAGTAGAAACCTGCAGGAGCCCGTTACTCCACGCTGTGCGCTCTGAAGTTCACTGAGCAGCACAGATTAGAGCTCGGTGTGTTGATGTGGGGTTACAGAGTGAATCAGGAAGTGTGAGTGGCTGTAGAGACCCTGCCGGCTCGTCCCCTGGCAAACCTCAATTCTCAGGAGTATCCTGCTTATTGCTGACAACAACAGCCATTTTCCTTTGTAGCGTTTGCTGCACTGAGAAAGGAATATGGCTGATGTTCCTTTCATTTTGGGGGTTTTTCTACATGTGCAAAAAAAGCTTTTGTCACATGTTGGTTGCATGTTGCATTCAGAGAAGGTATTATTCATATGAAGTCATAAATCAATGTGCATCAAGCTGCCATGCGCTGTAATTTGGACAGCAGCTGTTGGGAAACGATCACCAGTTATTTTTGACCCACTGTTTTCAACACCACAGCGTTTGCTAAAATGGTGTTAATAATTATAATGCCATCAACATGCACTCTCTCTGAGGATCTGTTTTAGAGAATATGATAATGCTCACAACAAGTAGCACATGATTATATATAAAAATAAACCACTGAAATCACTCACTCAATCTGTTAATATTTGCCTGTCTTAAATTCACTTAAAATGTCTGTGAAAGAAACATGCAAAACTTTAAAGTCAGACTGGCGAGGATTCAAATTTAAGTACATCCTCGAGGTCTTCAAAGACTCCAGAGATGGTGTTTAGAAAAGGAAGAGGCGAGAGAAAGAAGCACAGATGTTGTGTCTCACAGTTTACACCCTAGACATTTTTCTTTTCCATATCGGTTTTGTCCCTCGTGTGCAACGTTGGTCTCTACCTGCCGACATCAGCGAAGGCGTCTGTTGACTTTCCTGTTCTCGGTCCCTCTGCAGCTGAAAGCAGTAACGTTGTGACACTCTGCAGCAGCTCCTGGCGGGTTCTGTGGCTCCTAGTAGGAAAGAAAACTTCTAATGAGCTACCAGCAACCACTATACCAGGAGCTGTTCTCTAGGGCCCCCCATAATGACCAAAAGCGATGTTCAAAGCGTGCACGGCGTCAGGTATTATTCATATCAGCTGTATAAATTTTGCACCAGTGAAGTTGCACGATCGTCTGTGTGCTCCAGAACATGTGAGAAAGAGCCCGTGTGAGGTGCATGTAAGGGTTCTGAAAACAACGGAAATGAGTTATTGTTTGACTGCTGATTTGGCCCGTTTATCAGCAGTTGCAGCAGTGGCTGTGACACGCAGCTCATGCAGGCAAAATAAGGTGCTTTTATTAGCACCGGATTGCCACAATTTGCATCAACATTTGTCCTCCTCTGAGTCATAGCTCTGTCTAATGTGAACACACAGACACGATACACATATTTTTAAACTCAGTGTCACTTACACTATTGGATTATATAAGTATCTCCAGTGTCCATGGCATAGAAATGTCCATTAATTCCACTTAGAAATCATAGAAAAAGATGCTGTTTATAACTTCAAAACTTGCCCGAAATTCATCACATTTTTAAGTTTTCTTAGATATGAGAATAATCCGCTGATAGTTGTCTGTAGATAGTTGTTTGTACATTACAAACAGGAACTGCTAACAGCTAATTCGGCATACTTTTAATGGTGCCACTTTGCCAAAAATGTAAACAAATACTGGCCAAAAACAAACTGGGCTCCTGCTGAAGCCCACAGTAAAGTACCCAGAAGCTCTTTAATTATTCTGGCCCCCTACTGCAAAAGAGCCTCCTATTTGATATCAAGTTGACAAAGAGGAGAGAGATTTACAGTGATGTGTGTCAAGGGTGCAAGATAAGCCATCACTTATGTGTTTGTTTTTGTGTTTTTTGATGTGGAATTTATTTTCGGGTTAGCGTCTGGTGGAAAAGAACTCAGTAAATCTGAACAACATCATAAAATAGGTGGTGCTGGAAGCTTGGTGACTTCCTGCAGGTCGTGCAGTGGCTGCTGATGGTTGTGCCTCGTTTTGTTCATAGGAAAATGGTTACGAAGCTCATTTAACAGAGCAGCCGTACATAAAACTGGAGACAAAGATGCAGGAATGTGATTTCGCCGAAGTTGATCCATTTTGGTCCAAACTTCTGCTCAAACCCTTAATGTCAGTCAGGTTTTGAAAGATTTTTACGCTGTAATGTAATATGTTTTTGTCGTCTGAAATATGTGTTCCCACTTCAACATAGTAACCTTTTGGATTCAATATGGTTTGTTCATTTGAACAATAAATAAATCAAATCAGACGATGGTCGTTGTATGTATGTAGGTCAGGGGGTTTTATTAGTAAGGGTCCCTTAAATGTCACGCAAGACAGTAATTTCCAATTTTAGGTAACAAAAAACCCTCATGTGAAATGATCAGTGTCACTCGTTTTCATTGCTGCAGCTGCCTAGTATGCAGCTCTGTTAAAGTGCCTGTCAGTTCTGCTCTTTGAGACAGATGCATCCAGATTTGGAAATGATGATGTTATCACTGAATAGCAGGTTTATCCCTTTGGAACGGCTGTAATGCTGGTTGTGATTCCTAATGATGTGGAAGCAGCTGCATGCAGCTCCACTGGAAGCCTGGAAGACAAAGGAATAATCTGCTTTTATTGACAAGATGAGAGAGAAATCCCTTAAACCCACCGGTTTTACTCTTGAGTGCGAAAGTCTGAAGCACAACAGTAAAGCCACTGATGAAGCCGTGCTTAGAAACTGAACTGTCTGCACAATGTACTCATACTCTGAATGATGCGGTACAGGCTAGAATATTACATTCAATATGTCTGTGAGGCTTTCCAGGGATTCCCAGCAAACCAAATTACAGTCTTAAAATGACTATTGCACTCATGCTGCATGTTGTACTCTAATATCTCCCCCATGTACACTGTAACAACTGTACAGTTCAAAGCTGAATGAATCAAATTCCCCTACAGGGGCGCCTGGGGTCCCATGTAACTCTGAGCACACCGCCGTGATACACACATTCTTACATTCAGTGTGACCTACGCTTTCGGAGGATATGATTATTTTCCCTGTTTCATATTCATCATGAATAATGTTCATAAGTCCACCTGGAAATCATGACCATTCTGAAAAGCAGAGTTTCTGAATCTGCAATGGTTGGTGGTTTCTCTGTGGTTTGTTATTGGAAGGAAAGCTGGCCCACAGCTAAAGCTAAAGCTGCAGTTGTTTATTTTTATTATTGACTTTTCTGTGGTGGCATGTGGTTTTGATAGACTTTAATTTCCTATATGTGTGCTTACAAAACATGGTCCTCTTTGATTTGTGTTTTTTGACCACTGCCAAAATGGAAATTAGAAATATGAAAAATTGGCACTAAAATGTTTAAGTGCTGCTTAAAAACAAACTTTTCACAGCAACAAACCAACAAACCTGAGGTTCAACATGGTCTTTCCGCCACCCTTCTCCTACCGATCAGTCCAACGTCCTTGATAAAGCAGTCCAGTGGGTGAAGAGATACCTCTGGCAGGGTCAGTGATCCCGCAGCTCGCAGACTGACACACTGAACCCGTGCTGCTCTGTGTCCTTCAGCCTCGCTTCAGTCATGAATCAGATTGCCAAAACAGCGCAGGCATGATCAGAATGACACATGATGAGCTCATTTCTTACCACACGCACGTCTCAGATTCTATAATATCCATCATCCCTCTGCTGCTGTCGTCACTGACTGCAGCCCATTATGCAGTCTGATTGTTATTGTCCGTCGATGAGTAATGTCACACTTTCTGCCAAGCTGAGATTCAGATTTTCAAGATCTGATGCATTCATATATCTCAGTACAGTACCGTGAATGATGCTTCCTACTCCGGCAAATCGAATGAAGACAGCCTGCTCAGGCCTAATTTTCCCTTCAGTCTTTTCTCACAATGTAAATTGAATATTAGCATGGGTCAAAGTTGCAAGTCACTCATAAAAAAGTAATAATAATGTCACTAAAATCACAGTAAATTTCTCATGTGCAGCCCTTACAACACTTTGCACTTTGATGGTTAATTGGCGTCCTTGTGAGAGTGAAGCACAACAGTAAATCTGTGAGCTGTAAAACCAAAACAATGAGCTGAAAGGTGTTAAAATTCATTGTAAAGCTCAGGTAGCTGCAGAGTTGGATAGTATTTCTCTGCGGGTTTGTCACAAGTGACACCTTTCACTTTTTATTTGATGTTAATGTTAACATAAAAATATTGATGAGTGCAGCTTTAAGATTATGCTCCCTGTAATTTAAAATAGCTACAATAACAAACGTGATGCACATGATGACAGTGATTATGAAAAAGTTGAACTCCTGTGCTGTTCAACTACTGTCGCTCTGATTTTGACCTTTAAACTGTGGGCGTCTCACCTTCCTGTGACCTTGTCAAACACCCAAGTGACACAGACCGCAGTGATTTGGACCGTTTAATCACAGCTTCTTATTCAGGCAGATGAAACTATAGTGTGCTTATGAAACACATGCTGGGTAGGTTATATTAAGATCATGCTTGAGGAGGGTGCCAGGCTTCAGGAGCACTATCCAATGCTCCATTAGTATGCATGTTGTGTTTTTGCCTGTCGCCACTAGCATGGGGCACATGCAGACACAGTCAGTGAGTGCAGGTCTGAGCTGGAAAGGGACGCAGCTGTCTTCTGAAGTCCCAACCTGTCATTTTTTTAACAATATAATTTACAGGTAGAGCCTCTATTTGCATGCATAATTTTCAATCACTCTGAAAAATAAGCATCTTATCTTTGTTAGGAGATCATAGTTGAATTTTTAAGCCTGTTTTGATGCAGGGATCAGAAATCATTTAGAATTTGGATTTAGCTATTATCCAGCGTCAGTCTTGGGTTTTGAAATTTTGATGGAGAGCTGACCCAGATGTTTACATTTGGAGAAACCAAGTTTGCCTTTAAGATTTTATTTTAATCTGGCAAACGGCCATTTTCTGTCACAGACAAACAATATACTGTAGGTTTATTAAATATACAGTATACCATATGTATAAATGATATGTCCGACCAGAATTCTTCAACATTTTGGGAAATACCTTTCTTTGTGTTCTTGCCAAGAGTTGGACGAGAAGATTTATTCCTATCTCCTGTCTGAACTCTAAATATGTTGCTGGTGCCAGTAACCTTTTAGCTAAACTTAAAATAAAAGCTGGGATTTCATGTGCAGCTACATGCTGGACTGTTTCTTGGCTGGAGCAGTGGCTTCCTGGAGTCTCTGCTGGTTGACTGGCAACTGCTCCAGGTCAGGAAATAATCCAGCATATAAACGCCTTTAAAACTGCAAATTGTTGGTTTTACACTTTGGTTTTTGTATGGATCAAAAAGATGACATATAACTTAATAGTTAGTGAGCTGTTGAAGTGCTGGTAGACATTTTTAATATGAACTATTTGTTTGGACAGAGCCAGGCTAGCTAAAGCCTTTATGCTAAGCTATGCTAACTGCTGCCTGCATCCAGCTACATATTCACTGTACATATGTGAAAGTGGTATCACTTAGTCTGTACCTGCAGGCTTCAAGATTTACTTTATTTTGGTTTGGCCAACATGAATTGACCGTTTAGGAGAAGCACAGCAGACTGTTGTTAGCAAGCAGTTACCTTTTTAGGAATAAATGCAACCACATTAGCATTTATTTGGAGTCAGGTTTCTGTTTTCCAGTCAGATATTATCCTACTCTCATGTACTGGAGCTCTTTTTCTGTCTCTGCCAAGTCCAGAGTTCACAGCATGCAAAGTAATGTGATCCATTGTTAATATAAAAAGAAATGTGCAGCTTTAAGATTGTGTTGACGTAGTTCAGAATAGCAACGACGCTGATGCACGAAAGGTCCATTAAATAATTGTTTACCCTAATCAGCAAGAACTGACAATCACAGTCTGAAATCTACCAATATAATCAGGATTACAGTTTTAGGCATAATTGTTGTGCCCTATTTCAGGCCTGACACATGCTCTGTGTGTACTCGGAAGTGCTCCAAATAGACAGTGAGGAACTTCAGAGAATCGAAAGGTCATAATGAGGCTGCAGGTCATCATCCATCATTGTGCGTTAGCAGCCGATACAGACATACCTTTTCCAATACGAATATGGAAACGGTAACAAAGGCTTGAGATTGCAGAGCTGAAATTGCATCACATGTCACACATGTCCTGTCAGCTGCAAAGACGTTCAGCAGTAATGATACCGTAAATGTCTCAAGCGTTCGTTCAGTGTCCGTATGTGTCAGGGCTGCAGTCAGTCACGTTTATGGCTGTTGCTGTAAACATGCTAATTTGCTGTTATCACCCTGGGTGAAGGATAAACTGTGCAGGAGCACTGCAAGCAAAGCCTAGTTAGTGAGGACAGTTACGATTACTAGGGCGTTTCTACAATTCAAGGGTCATCACACATTTACAGCTGCTGTAAACCTGGTGGGACCGCACAAACATTCAAACAAAACACCCGTTATTAAATTAATTTGTAGTAGAGTTAATGAGTGTGATGACTTTGCAGGGTGATTCACAGCCAATCCCAAAAATAACAGAATAATATAGAGCCCTCTGCCGCTCATCTTTAAAAGAAAAATGTGTTATTCCAGCTGTGACATAGAAATCTGAAGAAGAAAAATGGATGTTCACTTGTGATGTAATTCAGACTGTAATCGCACTATTCAGCTTAAGGACGGCACATTGATTTTTTTCCTCACCTCTATTGTGCAGTTCTGTATTGCTGAGTGTGCCATTATGTCCATGATGCCTTGTTAATCAAAGTGGCACTTGAGGACAGACAGATGGGCCGGCTTGGATTCACCAGGACGGTCCCTAGGTCATTTTATTTTGGAAAGCAGCACGGTGTTCCTGGGGAGGCTGCTGAGGGTCAGACAGTCGCCCACGAGGAACACCAGGTCAGGGACTTGTGCTTCTGTGAACATTCGAGTTGCACACAGTTGAAGTGGGAGATGCACGAACTGGATGTGACACGCAGGAAAGTGAAGCTCTGACTGGACGGGTTTACTTAAACACAGACGGTCTGTCGACTGCGCACACAAATGCGTGGCATCCCACCAATGACAGCTCTGATCCTGCAGTGACCGCAGGCTTTGAGGGAATATGGAACAAACTGACCCCTGGTTCTTCTGAATCCTGTTTTTAGATACTGCAGCAGCTCACAGTAACACAACCTGCTACTGCCAAATCTGTAAAACATGTTTCTATGTTACCTGAATGTCAATGAGCCCTCATTAGATACTATTATTTTAACTGGAAACTGCTGCACAGTTAGATTAACTTAATGCTTTTAACCACTAATGATGATGTTTTCTCGTGCAACTAAAACTCCACTATTTAGTCTGTCTATTCCTTAAATTGCATTTTTTTTTTCATTCTCAATCATACAAGCATATAGGCATCTGTAGTACTTTAATCTTGAAAATACAGCATTTGCCTCTGTGTCAACCTCTTTCCCCAACTACAAAGGAAAAGAAAAGTCATTTTAATGTGAAATATCAGTGGGGGTGACACCACCTTGGGCTTTGAGCTGGCTCTCCACAGTAAAAGTGATTTATTCTGCCCAAGTGAAGTTCCCATTTCTTTGGCAGGTTATTCATGCTGGTTGATGGTGAGTCACACTTCAGGAAGAGTGGAGGAGCATGAGTGGGTTCTCTGATGTTTGCAGGTTGACATCTGAATGCTTGAGATCTGCTGGTGCTCTCTGCAGGCCTGTGATATGCTGTACATCATTGGCAGGATGATTGGTGAGATCATAATCTGTTGTGAGAGTGGACCTGGAAGAATTCTAATTGTTCTATTTTTAACGTGTATAATTAAAAATGCTTTCAGAGGTTTTACCTCTTTTCAACACTTCACGGCCGGACTTGTGTTCCAGTTTAGCCGCTTACTCTTTCTTATTTTTAAGAGCTGTAGAGTTAAAACTAGATGACTCGAGATGTGACTTTGACCTAACTGCTCTGAGACTTCGACTCCTTAAAGACTTATTTTGAGATACTGTGTCCGACTCTAAAGTCAGTCCAAATGTTTGACCTCAAAAATCCTGCAGCAATAAATAAATTAACAGTGATAAACAGCTTGTGCATAGCCTTAAATATGTTCTAATAAACTTGGATATTTGATATTTAGGCCAGTAGCTTAGAAGGAATTTGTTTCAGCTACCTAACGAAAAACATTGTTTACACAGTTTTGAAAGGGAAATTCTCAAATGCTCTGTCATTTAACTCCTTTTTCTTATAAAGACTCGGCTTCAGCTCGTCCTGAAGGACTTGCGATTTGAATTGGACTTGTCTTAAATGACTTGAGACTTGCATACTTTAGACTTGACTTGGACCTGTCTCTCATGACCATGAGTTGTGACTTCACATGAGACTTGCTCTGACAGACTTGACAATTGACTTGGACTTGTTCTATATAACTTGAGATTTCAGTTAGACTTGTCTGAAATGACTTGAGACTTGAGTTGGTTTTGTCTCGAATGATTTAAGAAGACTTGAGACTTGGTTTGACAGACTTGAGACTGAGTCAGACATGTTTCCAGTAACTTGAGAGTTTAGTCAGATTTTTCTCAAATGACTTGTGACTTGGCACAAGACTTGATATAACAAACCCGAGAATTAACTCAGACTTGTTTCACATTACTTGAGACTCGACTTAAGACTTGCTCTGGCACACTCTCACATAATTTGAGACTCTGTTTGGACTTGTCTCAAGTGATTTTTGACTTGAGACTTGCTCTGATAGACCTCAGACTGGACTTGGACCTGTCTCATATAACTTGAGACTTTTTTGGACTTGTCTCAAATGGCTCGTAACTTTCTTTCTTTCTCTTTAATCTGTGACAGTTAAGCGAATGATTTTCTTCTTGAACGCTCACTGTGCTCTCTGGAAAGTGATTTCCTTCCTGGTGGTGGATGATAATTGTCACATTTGAAAGAAAACATTTGTCATTTCCTTTTACTGCTGCATAATTTCCTTCATATCGTGTAACTAGCTGTGCCATTAGGTGAAATAAATGCAAATTAGACAGAGTATGACTTGGCGGCCCTCGGGGTCACCACGCCGTGGTCGGGCCTCTCTGAGCCTGATCCCACTGTGCCCCCTTGTGGGTGGAGCCATCTGCCAGCAAATGGCTGAAGGTGGCTGAAGATACAGATGTGATGCATCATTATCCAGTGACTGAGATTAATGATGAATGCTGGCACCGTCTGCTGTCACCTCATTGACAAACCCAGCCATGGTTGCCCCCCCCCCCCCCCCCCCCTTTGTTCTAGCCTGTGTTTTATTTACCGCCCTCACTGAATCTCCCTCTGCTGGCGGCATTAGCATTTCTAGGGTTGCACCAACATTGTTTCCAGTTTCTAAACCGGGATGGTCAGAGGCATAAAGAGATTTCCTGGCTCTCAAAGAAGAAGGGTTGATTAAAAATGCATGCGGGTGCTTTTTGTCATTAGGGAGCCATCAGTGGTTGCAGGTTGACAATACAATTTCACATCATGGAAATGAATTAGGCTGAGCTCATTCATTATGGATGCCCACTGGCTTCTTGTTCAGGAGAGCCATTGTGTCATTTCTAAATAGATGAAAGCCAGGTAGGGTTGAGATAACCTGGTAGTGTATTTCAGGATGTAAAACATTTGCCCTGCTGTCTGGCAGAAACCTTTCGGTCCGTATCTGTGTCTCTGTGGCTTTTAAAAGGGAAATTAGGACACTCGTTTTGCAGCCATGTTAATGAGCTCCTGTGCTTTTTGACTTCTAAATATCAATTGATGATGATGCTGTACGTTACGTTTAAAGAATCCAAATCTAGGTCTAACCCAAATGGCAGGAAATGTGTTTTGTAACAACTGCGTGCAAAATGTGAAATGTATGAACTCCTGAACTGTGCTGTGGTTTAGCTTCTTTTTAGCCTACTTTGTGCTAAGCATGCTCTAGTTAGGTAACAGATTTTGTCCTCTGCCTCCCATCTCTGATAATCTTCCACCTTCTTGTCCGGTTGGACAAACACAACATGACAGCAGTCACTGAGTTTTACTGTGGGATTCTCAGTGGCAGGTGAAAACAAAGCTTGTTCTCCTGCAGGTAATGATGGAGTGGCCACCTGCAGCTCCGTTTGACTTGTAAATATCTAGATATGGTCATTTATGTTTACTTCCCATTTAACTATATGTATTTACAGTTAAGCCTGATTCTCCATCTCATTCCTGACAGTTGTTAAGTTTCACCTACGCTCGATCAGTGTCAGAGCTGTCACCTGACAACTCTCGCTTTGTTCTCTAACCCTGGATCTCGTGTTTATTACCTTCTTCCAACCTGCCTGCCCGTCTGCTCTGAACATCTATCGTCCCGCTCCAGGCTTCGGTTTATTCAGCAGCGGCTCCCCCCGCAGAAAGGCAGAGTGACAGAGTAAAAAGCAATACCCTGCTTTTTTTTATTACTGTGCTGCTCCGCTGTGGCCACCGGAGCTTTGGGCTCCGCTGCTGCATCCTTCCTTGTTTGTGTCTGTGAAAGCTGAAGCCACGTTCTGTCACCTCGCCCACTCTTCCGCTGCCAATTTACATGATGAGCCGAGCTCTTGTGTATTTATTTACACTGTCATATGTACAGTAAGTGATGAGGCTGTTTGTGACACTGCTGTTCCAAACTGTGACTCTTTCTTTCTGGTTTATATAACACAATTATAACAGGCTTTAGGAGATGTATCAAGGTCTGTCAGTGCTCATTCATAGGCATTAAACATTTGTTACACACCTTGAAACACATTCCTGTCATTTCATTTTATGGCACGCTTTCAGGTACTTTACTCTTGTGAGAAAATAAGTTGTAGAATGAAAAATGCGACAGCTGCACCAACGACTGCTTTCATTGTTGGTTTGTCTGCTGATTATTTCGTCAATTAATTAATTGATCATTGAATCTGGAACATTTCAGTAAGTAGTGAAAAATATCCACCACAGTTTTCCTGAGCCAGAGTTGATGCCTTCAAATGTCTTGTTTTGTTCGTCCAACAGTCCAAATTTCAATTTTCTGTCCATCGGTTAGTGGTTGCAGCTCTAAAAAGAGAATTTAATGACGTGTTTTAAACTTTATTTTTGAATTGCATTATCTTAATTTGTCATGGTCTCTGTGTCTGAATATTTTTTTAAATTCTTATCTTTGTTAATATTTTATCTTATTTTACACTGATTCATCTGTATTTCTGTAAAGTCTTTGTAATTTACCATCATCAAAAGCTTAAAAAGAGTTTTTGTTTTTTTTGTAAACTCCTCCACATCCAACAAATCATTTTAAATATTAGAGTGAATTAGTGTTTCCAGTCAAATGTGTCATGAAGTTGGTGTCTTTGTCTCATTTGCATCAGATGAATCATCTGCAGTTTAGTTCCAAACTAGTTTCTGTGTAAATATATTGTGGGTGATTTGAGAAGTATCATAACATCTTAAGTAAAAAGGTCAATTTTTCTCTCTTTTGCAGGTGGTGCTCGTATTTGCTCTCAGCATCGGGGCCCTTGTTATATACTTCATAGATTCCTCTGAGTAAGTATTTTCATGAGTAAAACCATTGTTGCAGCTGCTGTTGGTCACAGTTGGTCTAACCTGTTCCAGCAGGATGTTTGGGATGCTGCTGCATGTAGAACTTATCTGACCTGAAGATCAGATGCAGCTGTGTAAATTAACACTGTTGTTGCCTCGAAGCGACTGAACTGGTCTGAAGATGGATGGATGAAACTGAGACTTCTGAGTCCTGTAGCTCGGAGCTGACAGTAACTTTAGGATTTACATGTTGCCAGTTTTCTCTCAGAGAAAAAGAGAAATGTCGGTTGTGTATTACGGTCTTAATCCGGTCTAAATTACTAACAACCTGCTGGAAAAATAATGCTGCTTCAGTTATAGAGATAAAAAGGTTTGTTGGGGAAATTGTTTGTATTTCAGACATGTGTGATTTAGATTGGCCTCAGAGACCTCAGCCATTAGCTGGTTCCTATACTCTCATAAATCCTCATATAGTGCATATACTTTAGTTTTAGCCTTAATAACACTGAGTGCTTTGTGCTCTCTATATGGTATTTGAGAACATGTACTTGCTGGCTGGTTTTATCCAATCCCCTTCCAGGTAAACTGCTCTCAGCTTACTGGCGAGCCGCACTGACAAACATCCAGTACGCACAGATGAAATTTGCTTAATCTCTGTAATGAAAGGATCAGACCATCAAACAGGCAGGAAAGACCAAAGTTCCTGGTCAAAACAATCGCCATCGCTCATCAAAATCGAGGAAGCGGAAGACCCTTTCAGCCCCATGCGCGACAGTATGCTGTTACTGCAGCCTGGTGGTGTTTGGACAGGACGTGCCATTAAGAAGCAGAGCAAAATACATCAGGATAAAAGCTTTTATCAGGCCCAGAGGGAGTCTCCGCTGGGAGTAATGTTAAGGCAGACAGAGAAAATGGGCTGTAAACTCACGTAATTTGGCTCACAGTGCTGGAGGCAGGTAGTCAGGTTTTTTTGTTATTTCATAAGAACGCATGCAGCTGAGGGCTCGGCCTGCTCTGATGTGGTTTGTGAGCATGATCTCATTTCATTAACTGGACAAGCTCAGGTAGAGTTACATCCCCACCAATGCCATCTGTGGCCCTCCGTTCTGAGAACTTGCTTGTAGCGGCGCCTGATACCTTTTCTTCCGATGAAGGATGACCTCCGACCTCTGTCTTTAACCTTTTCACACACAAGAAGGGGCGTTGATAAATACACAATGAGGAATGATGCCGCAGCACCTGTTCACTGACTTATATTCATATTCATCCCACAAGGCTCTTTGTCCCACTTTTCATTCAGTCTTGTCCAGGTCTTTCTATTATTCAGGCCGTACTTTTTCACTACCTGCCAACCCAACAAGCCCAGTACTTAAAGCCAAAGAGCAGCCAGTTAGCTGCTCTCTTGCGTGCTTCTAAGTGGCAGCAGACCGTAATAGATACAGCCCTTCCTGTAATTAGTCCTGTGGGGCTGCTGAGGCTGTTATATGATGGACAGGCTGACCTGGCTGGAAGCGACACACAGAGAGACGTCAACACAGAAGACCCACTTAGATTCATAGAGAAGAGCTCAAGCAATGAGCTGCACAGCCATGAAGGAGCTGGTTAGGTCCCAGAGGGGGATTTCATGATGTAAAAGTTTCATTCATTGATTTCTTTGGCCACTTGGAGGGCAGCAAAACTCCACCACAGGCTGACACACCCACAGTCTGGCATAAAAGTAAAGTTAATTTATGACAGAGCTGGTGCTAAAGTTTATTATTCAACTCTGAAATGTCCCACTCAGCAGAGAGCTTTATCAGAGCTGTTTAGCTGAAAACAAATGCCCGCTGAATTTGGAACTGATTTGAAAGGAGCTTGCAGGCTATAAACCAAAACAATGAGCTAAACAATGAGCTAAAAGAAGCCATAAACCTTTGTACAACCGCTAACTTTCACCCTGAGTGGATTCAGGTTTCTTGACCGCTGAGGTCGCCTGCAGAGCCAGAACCAGAAAACATTCAGGTCTCCTACATGTGAGCCCTTCTGTTTGATCTGAGTCTGAACTGAATGAGGGAGAGAAAGACCAGAGCTACTGTGTGCAGGGAGGCTTTGTGATCCATAACAGGCTTAGTCCTCCTCCAAAACAGGCCTACTGGAACTCAATTATTTTGCACTGCAGGTCTGCCTCCACTATATGCTCTGTCACCCTGCTATGACAGGGATTTGCCAGGATGACGTGTCATTACAGGGAATGAGGGCAGAACTATCCTTCATGTTAGGACTGTTCTCCTGGTGCCTGAGAGACGACTGGATAGGATTTTCAGGAATTTGCTCTATTTTTCTATGAAAACGGTACATATTTTTTGAAAAGTCTAAAAACTCAGAATTAAGTGACAGGATCAAGAGGAACTTCTTCACCAATATTTTGACCAATAAACCAGCACCTTTAACAGAAAGTTGATCATCTTTAGACACGCCTAAATGCAGTGGAAGTCCAGCCAGGCTGGAGTAATACACTGCCTGCTGAGGAGAATAGTTTGAGTCTTCCTCATGACATCAACGACCTCCTGATCATCAACCAGAAGATCAACCGAGTGTCACTGCTGTGCATCAGATCAGTTCAAACTAATCCCCGAGGTATTTTAATGTCACCTCATGAACTCGGCGAGGACAGTGTTTTATCAAATGCAGTTTATTAGATTTTTTTTACATAACCAAAGCAATTTGCTTTAATCCAGTGGTATTAAACAGCACAGGGGAGATTGTTGTTGCGGAGCGATGATGTGTGCGTTAGTGAAGCTTGTGGATGTGAGTGGAGGGATCCTGCAGGCAAACAAAGAGGCGACATGTATGAGAGGGACCTGCTTGGCACTAACATGCTGCAGGGACTCCACGGGCGTTTATGTATTTGTTATTATTACTGTAGAACTAATTAGTTAATTCTGATGTATTATTATAGATTAAGCTACCCAAGCAGTATATAAAGTGTTTAAAATGAGCCCCACCTTTACCCTCTGCAACAACAACAAACACATTAATGCATCGAAATCCAGTAATATATATATTATTCTGAAATGGGCCATTCTCCACTTTTGCTTTTGGTACTTTAAGTACATTTTGATGCTGATACTTTTGTACTTTTACTTAAGATTTTGAATGCAGAACCTTTTAACTTGTAGTATTTTAACACTGTAGTATTGCTACTTGCATATGTCCATGAATCTTGAAGACTGTGAAGATATTTTGTGCTTTCTTATCCTGTTAATCATCTCACCTACGTTGTGACCCCCAGGAGAGGGGGTCATTGATGACATGACAAATGTTTTTTCCTGTCTGATTAACTGCTCGTTTTGTGAGGGGGGAAAAGAAAAGAAAAGAAAAGAAAAGAACAGCAAATCTTCACATTTGAGAACCAGCAGATCTTTCAGTTGAATAAACGACTTTAATGATTCATCAAATATCACAATTGTTGTACATTTGTTTTCTGTCGAGTGACTAATGGATTTATTCACTAGTTGTTTCAGCATTAACACGATTAATCAATCTGCTCTGTTTTTATTCATTTCACTCAACTCTTCATTCCAATCATATCTCAGTCAAACATAAATAAGAGCATTACGCTCAGTTGAGTAACTTTTTTCTCCACTGCCTTCTTACATTTTGAATGTTCAGTAAACCTGTTTTTTCATTTTAGGTGTGAATATATTGAGACAACATTTTTTCTAACCTCCAGTCCTACTAACCTATTACAATCTCATTTACTTGGTTATTTATTTCTCTTTATTTGAATTCTTTGTACCAGATACAAGCTTTTGAGGGTGAGCCTTCACTGCATTGCTAGCATTTGCTATGGCTGCCTGACTTCATAAAAGAGGACATGAACCCTGCATGCATTTAACCCTTAAACTACTGCCTTGGCTCTGCATTTCCGCCATGTTTGACTTAGTATCTATTCCATTTATTTATTGTATTTATTCCATCAGATAGGAAATGCAGGCCTGACAGGAAAACAGCATCATTCCCATGATGTGATATTGCATCAGACAGTTTGTTTAGCAGTTATTTAAGGGTTAATCAGGTATCTCGACAAGTTATTGCTTGTGTGACATTAAATGCATGTCCTTTCTCAACAGAAGAACCATTGGAAAATACCAAGTATTGCACTTTTTCAACACATAAGTTCCTCTTGTTTTAGAAATCTTAAAAATGCATTTTCAGGAAAAGAAGAATGCAACTTTTAAGCTTTTTTAAATGAAATAATGTTGATGTATATCCATAGCTTTCCTCACTCACAGGCCAGTGTTTGTAAGACGTTATCATACTCTGTCTCTCCCTCTGTCTCATAGTCCCATCGAGTCCTGTCAGAACTTCTACAAAGACTTCACGCTGCAGATCGACATGGCGTTCAACGTCTTCTTCTTGCTGTACTTCGGCCTCCGTGTAAGTTCAACTCAAGAAGGTTTATTTGCACCCTTATCCCTGTACCTGAAAACTGTGAGTGACTCTCATCTTTAACCCTTCATGTCCAGTTTATTGCTGCCAATGACAAGCTGTGGTTCTGGCTGGAGGTGAACTCGGTGGTGGACTTCTTCACAGTTCCTCCGGTGTTTGTGTCGGTGTACCTGAACAGGAGCTGGCTTGGTAAGGATGCTCGCAGCTCTCACAGAGGCTGATGAACAGACTGAGTGCTGTGCAGTGGATAGTTGGGCTCTTATTTAGTAGCCTGTGGTGCCACCCGGTGGATTCAACGGGTGTAGCAGCTGTCAGTGAACGCACCAGATGATCTCAGCACGCTTTTAAAGCTGCAAAAAGAGAACTTTGTTGTATTTTGTGGTGACTTTCACGGGCACACCGACAATATGAGCCATATAAGTTTGATAATATATCATGAAATGTTGAGATGTTGCATGACATGCATGAAGAGTTTGAATGAGCCCCACTATTACTGTGGAAACAGTGCATCAAATTAAAAACTTCAGAACAGCATGAAAACAGAAAAGCATGGTGACTCCAGAGCTTTATGAGCTTTACTCCTCAAACCAATGCCTGTTTGCATGAAAACACAATCAAACACTGTATGGCTGTCAGCCGGTGTGCCGTTTAAACTTGCATTTGTGCAAGCTGATTTGAAAGGAAATGTCATTTTCGACCACGTCTTTGGCCACGTGTTGTGGGCAGCGGGCACTGTGCTGCAGGGGTCGTTCGCATGCCCTTCACCTGCCCAGCGGCGCTCCAGAGAACACCTGCAATAACACTCGAATGAAATCATGCTGTGATTGAAAAGGACATGAATGGATAAAAAAAGGTAATAAGCTTTGCTTTGGGACTCGAGCGCGAGGATGGAAGTCAATCTGCTAAATGTGTGAAGCTCATCACTCGGAGAGGTCTGTGAGGAATTAGAGGATTAGGGAGGATCATATTTTTTTTTTGCTGCATTACAGGTTTTTATAGCTGCTTTTTCTTCCCCCGTCAGCTGAGGAACAAACCTGCCGTGTAGCAAACAACAGCACTTCTCTCACCAATGCTCTACTGTGGAGTCAGTATGACAGCTTGATGAGTGCAGTTGCATAACGTGCCCGCGTATTTTCCCAGGGGCTAATGTACTGTGACTTACGGCATGAAAACAATAAAAGTAGCAGAGGCCGGTGCTGGCTGCTGGTGCCACCTAGGGGACATGTGAGAGTGTTGCTGGCATTAGAGGTGATGGAAATCTCTATTGCAGTATTGTTGTGGATGTGAGCAGCAGTGTTTTATTATCATTGTCAGTTGAATTATGCTGATAGTTATAGGTCTGTTAGCTGCAATAACATTTTTATTTATCTCCAACTCCAACACGTCTCTGTGTCGTCTTGTGACCGTTTGATGTGCAAAGTTACAAAATGTGTGCTTAGTTCTGTCTTGTTTTTAACAATTTTAAAGCATTTGCATGCACATTGACTATTTATTAGGCTAATTCTGCTTTTATTTCTTTTTCTACTCGACGTTTCTACACAGACTACACAGGTTGTTTGAATGCATACTGCCAAAAAAACAAAAGCACAAATGAATCCCTCACACCCCTCCTGTCCTGCTGCGCATCTGTTAGGTCTGTGTGGATGGAAAGACGTCCACCCACGGTGATATACGACAGCTGCGTTTTGTTTAATAGTAATAAAATAATAATTAATTTAATAGTAATAAAATGATTCCAGCCAATCAGAGTTGTGAGAAACATTGTAGATTGAGGGCACAGCTTTGGCTCTGTTTGCTGAAGCACAGATATGAGGGATGATGGAGTTAATTCCAAACAGCTGACCTACCCGTCACGTAGGTTATCACATGGCAGTTCTGAATTTTCTCTACATAATTGATATTTCAGATAACAATGCGTTTTGTGGAGCTGTAATCAAATGTTGCTCTTAAAGTGTTAACCTGAGATTTCTATTTGAGTCTTGGTGTCAGTTTTAGTGCTCATGCTTGTTTTGGCTCAGAGTTCCTGAGTCAAACAGTGTGAATATTCCTGCGATTCTGTTGTCACTGCTTCCATCCTGTTGCTCTCTTGTTACTGTTTGTGTAGGTGTTGCTCTTTTTGCTGTCTGCTCAGCCACGCATGACTCTCACCGCTCGTCTTAAATGTGCTGTTCTTCTATTTACTGGCTTCTGTTTACCTGCCAGACTCCAAACAGCAAAAATACAAGCATTCATGCACCCAGCTGAGTGAATACAGGTTTGAATACTTTTGTGTTTGTGTCCAAATTTACTTTAAAATTGATTTTTGTTATTCAAATCCGCATGAAGCGTAAATACTGACATTTCCTGTGGCTTGTCGAGCTGGTTCCAGTGGAAAAAGACATAATCTCTGTCAATATGGTCACTGAGCAATTGGTCATGTAGGATTAGTGAGTGATTTACTGTTTAGTTAAACTGAGGTTAAACAGGTGGCGAGTTCATAACCAGCTCAGCAGCGTCTGCTCGCAGCTGTCAGACTCCCTCTTCTGATCAAAACTCCATATTTCACCCGGCACTCAGCCAGACCGCCAGTCTGCCAGGCCTCATGTCTGAACATTTTGACACAAATACTCACACAGTACGCGCTAATATTCTCTCACACTAACGCGCTCATTGATGCAGGACGAGCCTGCGGGTGCGAGCACGACACACATTCTGGATGATAGAAAATACTGTCATGCAGAAACAACATGCAGCGCCTAAGAAGCACAATGACAGTTTTTACTGCAAAGTCTGACATTCTGACCTCCTGCAGGTGTGAAATACAAGCAGCACATTTATCTTTGACATTGAACACAATCCAGCGCAACTCTCAAATATTATAAAGTAAACAGAACATTACTCTTCCAGATAAGATATTCTTGCTGGCGGCCACATGTTACAGCTTTTTCCTCCTGAGCTGAAGTGTAAAACACACAAAGAGGCTTTTAGCATTAAACTGCACTGAAACAAAATGTCCTCAGATGCAAATGCTCTAAAGCAGTGGCTCCTAGCTTGAGGGCCAGGCCCTCCAGACACGTTGCTTGTTAAATATGCTGCAGAATGATTAATGGAATAGGAAAAAATGGTAATGCTTTATCTTAAAGATCTGTGGTTACATGAACTGTGTAATTTGATAAAGGGAGAAGTGAGACACAGTTCTGAGAAAGTCATTTGAGTTAAAACTTCATATTTTTGCTTTTTTTTTAGCTGACCTGCTGTGCACGGACTCAGTTTTCAGTTAGTGGCCCCTCAAATCAAAGCAATGTCTTCTTGCAACCCCTCATCAGTGGATGCATGTGTTTCCCAGTTGTGACCAGTTAATTGTGACCATTAATTAAATAATCAGTCCTGAAAAAGCAAAATAATCCACAAGAAAGAAAAATTAAGAGAAAGTCTGAAAAGATTAATGTTAATTAATGACTGTAGATAACAGCTTTCCTTTTTCCTGCACAAATCTTGCGTTCGAATCTGAAAAGTGTTCAATTCAATCAATCTGAGAGGGGAAAACAATCACTTTGGTGGAACTACTTTCAGCTAATAGACAACTCTGCCAACAGAAGTGACACATTTCAAATGTTGCTTCCACATTCAGATTTAATGGACTTTGCAGACTCGGACAGATTTCGGTCAGCTGCTGTGTTTTCGCTCTTTGCAGTGAGGCTTTTTTTTCATGCTGCGCATTTAGTTTTAACCTCAACTACAATAGCAGTTATTACATCAACTGTGATTAATTTAGGGATTATTGCAGCGTCACTAAATCCATAGAGAAACACATTTATTGCCAAAGCTTCTCATTTCTCCATACACAGCTTTACTGGCTGTTCACATGACTTGTTTCCTGCTATAAAACAAAGATACACGCTGTTCTTGTGCGAGATTAGAGAGTGAAATTTGGTTTGTCAAGAGCAGTTGTGGGGTTATAGGGATGAGATGTAGGTTACATTGTGAAGCCAGCTGATGGACAGACTCGCTGCCCGGCCTCTTCCTTTCTCTGGATGAATCCTAAAGGAGCTTACACTCTAATATCCTGATGGGAAAAGGGTTTGCTTTAAGCTCGCCGAACACGCCTCATTACAGGGAAAATACTATGGAGGCCTGAGGTAAATCAGATAAAAAATACTTTAAAAAAACAGTCCTTTCTAGTGTCAACCTGTTGGGTGCGACTATCATGAAAGCACCTGATTCTCTTTGGTTTTTTTCTCTCTTTTCGGAGGAGGATCATATTTTTCCTACATGATATTGAGCAAGGTGGATGCACAACAGTGAAGACGTGGATGTGAAGCAGATTTTGGACTTGATTTTTGCCCACCAAAAGTAACCTACAGACATGATTCCCACTAAGATGTTAGTGTACAGGGGGCCCGACGGAGGCACACACACTCAGGCAATTTCTAACACAAGAAGGCGCAAGAAATCCACCGGGGAGCTCTTCCAGAAGGGCTACAGGGTCAGGATGGGCCACGGCCAGGTCAGCGAGAAAGAGGACCAGGACAGCATCTGGTACAGCCTCGGCGCATGCTTCCATGTAATCTCCTACTGGGGTAAGACCTGCAGGACGTGGGAACGAGGGGGAATCTCCGCTAAAGCTGAACGCTGGTGTGTCCAGAAGTCCTTGGACTCTGTGTGTCAGCTGGAGCAGGTTCAGGTTCAGGATTTGCTCCGTATTACGCTCCCCATCTGGCAAACGCTCACTTGAAATGAAAAATGAGCTTTGGTGAGGCACACCACGGTTCACGTCATTTCATAAAAGATTATTTATTTCTACTTTTCCAGCTGAATGATTGCCTGTAACGCCTTTGATTTGTGTCATTTGGCGTTCAAACAAATCTGCTCCAGCAGGGGAATTTGTCTGCTCGATTAATGCACCAAGAGATGGATTTTACTTGATTGCTCACTCTTGGCTGATGTGGATTTTAATTGTTTGTGCAGCATTGACACTGCAGGGGATTTCTTTTTGGATATCTGAATCATTTTGCCTTTAAACTCAGGTGGGAGGTTCCTGTAACAGGTAGTTTACTGCCATGCACCTAAATGATGAAACATAACCAATAAAATCGGTGTTATTGTGCTTTATGAGATGTGTTTTTGTAGGGGATTGTGATTTCTGTGTTGATCCTCTGAGCTTTTTGGACCTAAATGGCTATAATAAGGTTCTGATTTATCATATATGTGGCTTAAATGATGACATGATGCGGTCAGTCAGTGGTCATGTACACAGCACAGGCTGGTGTTGTCACTGCTGGTTTTGTTGGCATTATGCCGTCCTTGAACTCTTGGCAACGGGCACAGGCTCTATTTTTTTCTTCCCATAAATGCCCTCAAATTTAGGATTTGACGTCACATCTGTTTCGTGAATCAGTGTGGCGTGACAGCGTCCACCTGTCTCTAATCCAGGCTTTCATCTCCTCCTCGTTCAGAGTTTTATCCAGCAGGAGTGAAACATGTATCAGGTAGAAGCCGGTGCTTTGTGAGTTGATGAAGAGGTAGACATCTGGGATGTTGAGCTTGTTTTTTTCCCCCCACGTTTTATGCTGCAGTAAGGTTTAATATCGCCTCATCAGACGGAGTTTTTTTTTTTTTTTCTAATCAATATGAATCCAATGAAGTTGATAAACATGGATGAAAGTATGAAAGGTATGGTGTTCTTGTTAAACCCCAGTCAAATGCTGTTGATGTTGTTTTCAGTTGTTATTGATGATCTGAAAGTAATTTCTTTATGGTCTTTTTTCCCTCACAGGCTTGAGGTTTTTAAGGGCCTTAAGGTTGATACAGTTCTCAGAAATTTTACAGTTTTTGAATATACTCAAGACAAGGTAAGTGTATTAATATTCTCCCTCACTCTTTTCTCCGTGTAGCAGTGTGAACATTGCATGTGAAGTGATGGTGCTCTTATTTTGTAGCTATAAGCATGAATGTGGTTTTATTTTGAAGGGGAGAAAGTGGGCTTTTTTTTTTTGCAATGTTTATCATGGGCACAATTGATTTGGTAAACATTAATATAAGTTGATATTAATTTTATTCTTCAGTCCTGCAGTCGGTAACGTGCTGTACTTGTGTGATTGAGTCTTGGCTGAAACAGCTTTCCGTTTGTCTCCTGGCTGCTTAGAATTAAAGCGTTTTGCCCAGCTGTCAGGAAGAGCTTATAGAGAAACAAAATGCTTCAGAATAATCTCCTCACTCACTCACTCACTCACTCACTCACTCAGATAAAGGTAAAGACATTAACACGAAGTGGAGGAGAGCAGAAGTCATGCAGGGACTCGCTCCACCATAACACATGAACTGTAATGTAAATCTTACATGCATAGTGAGGAAGACCTTTGCTCACAAAGTGCATGTGTTCACATTTACTTGAGTCGCATTTTTAAATGCATGGGATGAAATTCTCCTTTTTTTAGTGGAAACTGAATGGAAATATATTGCAACCCAAAATGACACCATATTTTTAACAGTTTCAACACAAAGCTGAACACAGTACAAAAGCTGTATAATGCATTTTAAAGCATCGTCCAGTCTAAAGACTTGTTCTGACACACTGGACTGTGATACCAGTCTAATAACTTTATTCCTTGGTAACTCACTGTCTGTTCTGGCTCTTTTTCAAACAGCAACTCCATAAAGCTGGTGAACTTGTGTTCAATCTTTATAAGCACATGGCTTACTGCAGCAGGCTTCATTCATTTGGTAAGTTAGTGGGAGCTGTTACAGTGAAGGTGGATGTTGGTAAAGCAACGTTATAGACTTTTATTATTCATTTGTCAAAGACGATGAAAAAAATCTTCACTTCTGTGTTTCTGTGGTTGTTGTTCAAATCTTAACCTCTGTTCCAGGTGGAAAACTCAGGGGATCCTTGGGAAAACTTCCAAAATTCCCAGGCACTTTCCTACTGGGAATGTGTCTACCTACTCATGGTTACTATGTCCACTGTTGGCTATGGAGACGTGTATGCAAAAACCACCCTGGGCCGCCTGTTTATGGTCTTCTTCATCCTTGGTGGTTTGGTAAAAATCCCTCTTCTTACTTATTCCTGCTTAAAATCCTCCATGCAACCAATCATCACACCCCGCCAGGTGTTATCAAACGCCGGGACGCTCTCAACTCAGGACGCTCTTCACCTGTTGTTTACACTGAGCTGTTTTTGTGGCTCACCACTTCACCACAGTATGTTGCATATCATGTATTGTATGAGTTGTCTACAGTCTTGCAGGTGTAATGCTGAAGTTTTGTTCTGTTATTTATTAATTCCTATATGAATATAGGTGATATTCTACAATATTGTAGGATTTTTGAATTCGTACTTAACTGTAAAAATACTGCGGTTTCAGGTGGCTCCACCCTGCCTCTCCTCCCCCTCTCCAACAAACACAATGAAACAGGGATGATTTATTGAAGCCTGGCTTGATGGATGTAGCGACATTATCTTAGTCTGCGCTAATATTTAAAGGCATATTAGGGAATGAGATGCAAGAAGCAGAGACTTAACAGAATAATAATATGAGAATGAAACAACTACTACAACTAAATCTGACAGAAAGCATGGAATTTCTGATTTGCTGCAGTTACCTGATAAAGAAAGTAGCCAAAGGTCATTTCGAGGACACAGTTATCCGGATCATAAAGTATTACTGAGGAGCAGATTATACTTCATGTATATATTTTTTTTTAATACTGGACCACATTCAGAAATCATTGTTGCCATTTGTCACTTAGACACAGAAACATGGGAAAATAGGATCAGGTTGAAAAATACCCTGAAAGTGACATTTCATGTCCTTGGAAAGCTCAAACAGACCATCAAAACACATGTGCGATCAATACAATTTCAGACTCAGTTAAATTTTACATTGTCTTTGGGGAGAGATGAAATTCTTTCATTTGGATAACAGAGATCCTAAAGTTTCCAAAGATACAAACTATGTCAGACTGAATTTGGGGGAATTCGATTTTAAATGATGCGAAACACATCAATGTTTCCATCTGATGAAACTGTGCAGGCATTAAGAAGTCTTAGGACTGAATATTTCACTGTGTAAATGTTATAAAGTAGTATCTTAAATGCTTTAAAGAGCTGTTTTTGTTCATGTTTTATTACAGAAAGTTTTTCATTTTTGCTCATGAACACTTAAGCAAACACAAACAGCAATAATATCCATAAATACATGCTATTTTTTACCTTTTGCACTTAATTCCTAGCTTGTAAAATAGTGATAACAGACAAACATATTGTGACTTCAGTGTAGAGTCTCAGAGTTAATGCCTGCCATCCATTTAGCTGCCCTCTCCAAATCAACCCGGCATGTGTGTTTGTTGGACAAAACATGGCACATAAGGCTTTTTCTTAACTTCTATAACTTTTATTTTTCTATCACAGATTGACATATCGCTCATCAGCTGTCATTTTTCTCCTTTATTCTTCCAATATCCGTAAATATTGGCCTCATAATTTCCTTTTTCATTTTCATACTACCTCTTGGTATTTGGAATGTAACTGTGATGTAACTTCAGGCTACATTCAGTCAGTACTGACTAATCTGAATGAACTGCAACTTTTTTTTATTTTCTTTCTCCTTCTTCCTGTTAACAAGTAGATATTACTGCTACTCCTGCACTTACAGTAGTGTTCGTCTTTAGAGTAAAAATAGAGGACCTGCTCGTCTTTGCCTTTCTTTTTTTTAGTCTCTTCTTCTGTCTCCTATCTTCTCCTTAGGCCATGTTTGCAAGCTACGTCCCTGAAATCATAGAGTTAATAGGAAACCGCAAGAAATATGGTGGTTCCTATAGTGCGGTTAATGGGAGAAAGTAAGTATTCAAGGAGGCTCTACTGCCTCCGCCGCAGTAGAACCTTCTCTGCATGCCCTTTTCTTTTTCTTTTTCATGCATGTAGGCCATGTTTGCTCGCTACGTGCCAGAAATTGCTGCTCTCATCCTTAATCGGAAGAAATATGGAGGGAGTTATAACTCGACCAGAGGCAGAAAGTAAGTCAAACAAATGAAAAAACAGCAAACTTTTAATGGTGTGGTTTTGTGTGACTCAAGTGGCCCTCTCATAAAGAGGCACGTACCCTGATTTTTGCTTAAACGGACGCCATGAAACTGTAATATGAGATGTAATGATCTCAGTTCGCACTAAAGTCACACGGTGACTGAAGAACTTGGCCATGATTAATGTGTAGAGTTTACTGTACTGTACTGCTGCTGCTTTTATATGTGTGCAAGCTGTCATTGCTGCTTGTCATGAATGAAAGTCTGCTTTTACACTGCAAAAAAAAAAAAAACTCAACAAGTGATTTGTGTCTGTTAATTGAGCTCTAAAAGTATTTTTTTCTTTATAAAATTCACTTGTTTTAAGAAAATGGGACTTTAAGAGCTCAAAAATAGACAGATATTTTTGCAGTGCAGTTATGTACGTGTACTATTGTCGTGGTATGAGGTTGGCACATGTAGGATTTTCTCATTGATCTATGATATAAACTGTAATTATATAATAATGTGTCAAGTGAACCCACTGAACCGTGAGCAGTGGTTAAACCAGAACTATGTTGGTGGTTTCCTGTGACACGATTTTCGCAGACAGCTCCCAGCCAATCAGGAATAAGAGTATTCAGCCTAACATACCCTGAACAAAGTAGACAGGTGTGACCACCGCAGTCCACAGGTGGAGCACAGTGTATCACATCTTCATTCTGCCATTGAGAGAAAATCCTACATGTGTTGTGGTGTCTTACTCGTAACTGAGCTGCTTATTGTCGATGTACATTTGTCATTCACACAGTTTTGTTCGCTCATCTCCCTGCGCACCCTCCCAAACTCAGATTTGCATACCGGCCTAAATAACGTCAAATGAATTAAAGCAAAGGAAAATCAAAGAAAATGAATGATTGGTAGACAGCCCTTCTCTCACTTATCAACTCTGTACAGTGTTTGAAGCTACTATAGAGTTGAATCAGTTTGTTGAAGGGTAAAAATAATAACTTATTTATAACAGAAGGATGAATTTACAGTGAAATAATAAGCCTTCAGGCCAGCTGTAAACCCATGACAAAATGATCCGATTGATGAACTCAAGCTTACCTGAGATCAGCATTGATGCAATCCTCAATCTCACCCGTCCACTCCTGTTTGCCATTGCTTGCTCTGCGCTCATTTTTTAGGATTTGTGTTTCTGTTCAGGAAAAACTCGTCTTGCTTGTCTTCGCTCTGCTTCTGAAAATTCTTGGCCTCTATCTTCAGTCTGACCTACACCCTCAGGACTAAAAACAATCTTTACAGGAATAGTTTGACATTTTGAGAAACAGGCCTATTCGCTTTCTTGCCAGAAGTCAGAGGAGGAGATCGACTCCGCTCTGGATGTCTGCATGATAAATATGAAGCTGGAGCCAGGAGGTGATTAGCTTAGCTTAGCATGTATAGCTTGTTTTTACATTTAACTTTGTGTATGGATTAAAAAATAAAATAAAATAAAATAAAATAAAATACAGTGTGTTAATTAGTGAGCTTTAATGCTGGTATGCATATTTTTAATCAGAAATGTGCTAGCTGTTTCTCCATGCTAAGCTAAGCTAATGGCCTCCTGGCTCCAGCTCTGTACGTAGCACAGACATGAGAGAGATATCGATCCTCTCGTCCGACTCACGGCAAAAAAAAGCAAGAAAGTGTATTTCTCCAAATGTCAAACTGTTCCTATAACATTTTAAACTTAAGCTCTGCAGCTGTTTCTAAAGAAAAAGTGAGATTCTGCTGGATGCCTCTAAACAAAATACGCCTTGTTGTAGCATGCTTTCAGTATCTGTGGTCGTTTGGAAAAATGTCTCAAACCAAATCTTTGCTTCTTTTGTTGGTCAGTTTTGTAGAAAACTCAAAATTAGAGCTTTTCAGGGCATTTCTGTGTATCTTGTACAATTCTGTGTTCAATATTTCCTTCCTTTTTTTTTTTTTTTTTTTTTAAACAATTTTTTTTATTTATCTGACACAAACATCTGGTTGGTTGTGGTTGATAATTTCACCAACAGCCAGTTTTGAGAAATTTTGAAAGTGTGTGGATAGAGTTTTTCAAAGTTTATTTTAATGCTTACTTATTTAAATGTCTCCTTTAGGTATTGTCCAATCTTGATAGATTTATTAGCATCATTGTTTTTCTTCTTATTTCCCTTCTTCCTTACGTCTGCTTGTTGTCATCAGTCTCATTACTGCCAACATCCTCTCCACTGTTTTCCTTTACAAATTAGTGGTGCAAAATACTGATTCTGCTACCTTTATTGTACATTAAAGCCACAAAGAATCACTGTAACACAGTGAGATTAGACAAAATGTGACCAGAGTAAACATCTGAAATTATTTTCGAAATAATTTATAGACATATAGGAATACGTCTAAACTGGGTTCCTTACATAAAGGATCTGTGATATGTGGCAGTCGAGACAGACTGTGATCTGATTTCATAATCTCCATCTAAGTAAACTCTGATCCTTTATAATCTGAAATCCACAGTGTTCTGCACATTCAGTCCCGACTTGTCACAGCAGGAACATCACACATCCCTCCTGCAACATCCAGTAGTTTCTGTTACTTCCACACACATTTGGAATCAGTCGCCTGAACTGTGCTGATTTCGTCTCATGTCCATTACGTTTCTCTCATCTCAGGTTTACCTTTTGATTCCAGGACAAAGATGAAGATGAAACATCAGTTTTTGATTTTTTTGTTTTTGTTTTTTTGTTAACGTTTATTCCGACTACATTGGAGTTTCATTATTATTCTGCACCTCGTTTTCCAGGCACATCGTGGTCTGTGGTCATATAACACTTGAGAGTGTGTCCAACTTTCTAAAAGACTTCCTACACAAGGACAGGGATGATGTCAATGTAGAAATTGTTTTTCTCCATAAGTGAGTACAAAACTTTTTTTTTTTTTCACCTGTGTCTCTTAAGACAACTTTGATTTCTCAAGAACAAGCAATCATCTCCTCACAGGAGATAAGACAGTTTTCCTCCTCAGATTTAAGAGTCTCTCCTCTTCACTCTCAGTATTTCCCCTAATCTTGAGCTGGAAGCCTTGTTCAAGCGGCACTTCACCCAGGTGGAGTTTTACCAAGGGTCTGTCCTCAACCCACACGACCTGGCCAGAGTGAAGGTAACCGACGGATAATACTTCCTGTGCTGCGTTTTGGTGCCTATAAAGTCTAAACTAAGGTTACTGACTGATGTTATGTGTTTGCTGTGTGTGATTTTGTTTCCAGATCGAATCAGCTGATGCCTGTTTGATCTTAGCCAACAAATACTGTGCTGACCCTGATGCTGAGGATGCATCCAACATCATGAGGTTCACCATGATGTGTTGTTTGTTTGGTTGGTTTGTTTGTTGTTCAATGTGCTGTAGCTTCTGTGAAACATAGCTTGGAGTGGAAGAACTCTAACTGGTAAAAGAAGTGGTTAGTATGTGAAGAACTGCAATGAGGGTTACTTTTTGATCTCAGAAGTGCTTGAAAAGTTCTAAATGTGCAACAGAAATAATTAGGACTTGATTCTAGTCAATGTAGTGTATAAATCATTTAAAATCGAATTATCTGTTTATGCATAAACCAGTGCAATAGTGCAAAGAAATATTTTCTTCCCTGCAGTCGGTACTGCATTGGCTCATCTTGTGTCAACGATATGTAAACTTTGAAAATCCCAAATTATTCAGGATGAAAACTAACCTCTGCATCAGCATGTCCTCTAGACTACTGACAGGTATTTGGAAATCCAGGCACAATAAACTGGGATATATGAAATGTTACCAAGTCATCATACTTCCGAAAGTGAGTGCCAGTGTTTGATATCAGTTCCCACTTCCTCCTGGACTTAAAAAGTGAGTGTAAGCGAGCGTGTCGGAGCTGGCGCTCGCTGGAAGCAGCCAGACTCTCAGCATGAACAAGCTCCTGCTGCTCACTTTCCCTTTTGGAGAATCACCAAGAACTCAAGAAGAGAGGAAACACGAATCTGTTACAACACACACTATTTCCTTTCATTTACGGATACGACGAACTGTCTTTAGTTTTACATCTCTGGGCATAAATGTTAACTGTCAGCTGCAGTTGATTTGACATTGATTCATTAGAGCTGTAAGGAGTGTTTACTGTATGTTTATGAATGATATAAACATGCCTTGAAAAAGTAGAGAGGGAATAGGAAAACTCTTGATTTTGTTTTGTCCTTTTTTCATGCATCAGGGTAATATCTATCAAGAACTACCATCCAAAGATCAGAATAATCACTCAAATGTTGCAGTACCACAATAAGGTTGGTACAATCTGTTACTTTTCCTTGTGTCATTAACTACAAAGGCTACTGGTGTCATTTATGTTTGGGTGTTTGCCCTGATGTAATTTAGATCTGAAAGAATTTATTGTTTAATATGTTAGTTTGAATTTCTGTGAATCTACTTTGTTTCTCTCCCTTTAGGCCCACCTTTTGAACATCCCAAGCTGGGCCTGGAAGGAGGGAGATGACGCCATTTGTCTTGCGGAGCTGAAGCTTGGCTTCATCGCTCAGAGCTGCCTGGCTCAGGGCCTCTCCACCATGCTGGCCAACCTTTTCTCCATGAGGTCCTTCATCAAGGTAGCCACAGCTAAGATTCATCCATCTGTGCTCACTGGATTAAATACAAAAGTAAAGTTGGCCATAAACAAAGTCTGAATATAGATAATGATTATCCCAGATGAGGCCCATGTGCAGCATCTGGTGAGTGGGTGGGGATGAACTTGTAAAAAAGAAAGAAATTGGACTGAAACATTTTTCAGTTTTTTGTGTTTGGTTCTTTTTGTGATTAAACAAGCTTTCTGTGATAAATCTTTGGTGCAGATCGAGGAGGACACATGGCAGAAGTATTACCTAGAAGGAGTAGCCAATGAGATGTACACTGAGTACCTGTCGAGTGCCTTTGTGGGCTTGTCCTTCCCTGTAATTTGCGAGTAAGTACATGAAAAATGTATATTTTTTAATTAGAAGTTTTGCTTTGTAGCTTTGTCTTTTGCTGTCTTCTCTGCTATGTTTGGATTAGGGTTTCCTGGATGAGAGAAACTTACGCTTTGAGTCATCTAGCATTGGTTTTTCTAGTAACTTAAAAAATGCTCAACTTCAAAAATAGAGTTGAGACCTCAAAGTAGAAAAAGGTGCCACTCAAAGCTAAGACGATTTTCATAAAACTACAAATATTTAGCATGCATGAAGTCTAATTATGTTGTTATTCTCTTTTGCAGACTCTGCTATGTGAAGCTAAAGCTGCTGCTGATAGCTATAGAGTACAAGTCTGATCAAAGGGAAAGCAGGTAAGTGGATGTGCTCACGGTGGCTCGTTGAAGTCATTAGAATTCATGGATGCAAAAACTTAAATGCACAGGTGTGTTTGCTGTCAGTATTTACTTGCAGTCATGAAGCTACTTTGAATCGGCTTCTCCGTTTGACTGCAAACACAAGACGCCCTACAAAATGTGCTAAATTGGTTTGTTCACAGACATCACAAGCGTTTCTGATAACATCTTGACAAATTAATAGGGGTGGTGGCAGCTCTTTTAGCACAGCTGAAGCTTTGTTTTAATGGTTTCTCCAGTGCCCTGATGCTCATTTTATACCATTCGAAGTGTCACTGCTATCTGCTCTCATCAACTTAATTCAATAAACAGAGGCGAACCTGCCAAATGAGTTGTGAAAACTAATCCTGCCAGCATGTGCGACTGCCAGTGATTATTGCAAAGCCTTGCAAATTCTGTGATATAACTTTGCACTGTGACATCTTTGGTCTTTAAATCCTCACAGCACCCTGATAAACCCTGGAAACCACGTGAAAATGCAGGAGGGGACCTTGGGCTTCTTCATTGCCAGTGATGCTAAAGAAGTAAAAAGGTAATGAATGGGACCTGAGATTAAACTGTGGTTAAAAGGAAAGTCAAGCTGTTTTTTTCCCCCTCTATAGCATTAGCCTTCATGCCATACAGCAGCTCAATCCGCATTCTTTCAATTGAGTTCTAAAATGTAGGAAAAGCAACAAACTTGCCCAAACTTCTTACAAAGTGCTTACAATATGCTAGTTATCTTAACACGTGAGCTAGCATGTCGTTAGCTGCTGTTAGCTGGTGATGTTATAGACAGAAGTGCATGCTTTGTTGCTTGCTAGCATGATGTAGCAGAGGAGACTTGTTCAGTTTGTTTGGTGGATTAGGCCACATGCTGCCAGTGCTTGCGACATGCTAGATAGCTTAACATGTTATTAGCTTTTGGTTGTTAGCTAGCAAGTTGTCAGATGATGCTATCAGGTGTTGGCAAAGATGCTCCATAACAACAGATTACCCATTACAGGCTGTGGCAGTGGTATGAAATGCCATACGCTTCCTGTCGCGGTTGCCCTCTCGTCATCCCCATTGGGCCTTTTTAACATTGATGCATTAGTGATGGACTACTGCTGGCTCATGTCAAAACACTACAACACTAGATACAGTGCAAATGTAAGGTTTGGGCCTTATTGTGACGTGCTACCTTAATATGCTTGCTCCAGATCTCATGAGAGTGTGTTGCTGATACAGACAGGTCCCAGTAAAGTGAATTTTCTCCTGATCTGTCTGTCTGAAAGATACATTTTTAGTGTCAGAATGTCTGGCAGATGTGGCTTGTGAAAAATGGGTCCAGTATTCACTTTGGTGGCCATGTAGTGAAGGAAACGCTCATAGTTTGTGCTCAGCTTCACTTCTCCCTTTGAAAAGGACAGACTGAGGACCTGCCACTAGTCTCCTAAAGGGGCGCGGCAGAGGCCAAACCCACAAGACACAGATACAGGAAATTACTTTTAAGTGCACCATCTTGTATCTGAACGGTGTCTGCTGTTATCTGCTCTTTGCTTGGCCGAGGGTTGGATTCAAAGGCAGTTTAAGGATAGGTCAGTGTTAGAGAATAGTGTCACCGGTCAGAGGGCTCTGCATAGCTACTGCAGGGCTCAAAATGGTGAAAACATCATTTAACATTAATACTGGGGTTCCAAAGGAATGCTCACCCCACTTCTGACAGATTTCATCTCATATATTGAGAAATGAAATGCTTGTTTGACTTGTTTTTGAAAGCCAGGTATTAAATTTGCTTCATCAACCCGATACTACTTGTTGCAAACACAGTCAACACAAACTGTCTGTAAACATTTGATTTGAATATGTTAGACACTGGTTTACATGGGATTCTTGTTTTTCTCCCACAGGGCTCTGTTTTACTGTAAAGCCTGCCACGATGACATTACTGATCCGAAAAGAATAAAGAAATGTGGCTGCAAGAAATGTAAGTGACTGCATATAAAAACACTGTCTACATTTGCTTGACTTCATTAACATATTTTCACAGACTAAAGAGAAACAGCACTGAGCATCAGTCTAGCAGTGTGATGGCGTATTGACATGACCTACATAGCCATGCGTCCAAGCCACTAAGTTCCTCATTAATTATTCATTTCCTGAAACCTTGTACATGAAAAAAGGTCATTGGATTTCTTTCTGCAGCCAAAACAAACAGGTGCACTCCAAGTTTCCCTTGTAAAACTACATGTTTGAGCCTCTGTATGACATAAATACCTGGCCTCATTAATGGGTCAGTCCACCCAAATGCACTGCTCACCATTGGTATCTGTTCTTGCAGACAGTTGTGTTTTTTGGGTGAACTGATTCTTTAAGTATTCTTAATTTGTTTTGCATTTCAACAATGCTTCTAATGCACAAGATCAGAGAGTAGAGAGAATTATTCAACATTTATAGCTTATTGTCTTTCCCATGTGATTCCCACCTTCTATAGACACACAGAGAAGTGAGAAATCAAGCTAGTTAACCCCCCGTGAATACGTTCTAAATGTGCATTTTGTCTGTGTGCCTGTGTGGATGTTTGCTTTGTTTTCTTTTGTATAATAGGTGTCTGGGCTGTTACAGTTAATTGCTTACTTTGCGATGTTAACAGGCATTCAGAGAGACTGTTAACACCACAGGTACCAGGATGGATCATGTGTTTCCAGACTTTAAAACCATCATGTGTCACTTTGTACATCTTTCACTTACAGTTGGTCTTGTTTAAAGCTAACAGCTAACATTTATTGTATTTTCTTCCTGCTGCTTGGGAACTTGACACTCTTTCCTTAAAAATTCACTTTATAGTGATATATTGTGAGTAATGTGGATTCATTTCCCCTCCGAAAGCACAGCCTGCTCCCCCTGATTGAAGCAACCTGTTTGAATGTTACTGTAAATGTTGCATGCACAATGGTTGATGCTGCCTGGATCCCCCCTGTTGTCATGTGCACGTCGCTTTCAAATGGAGGAAAACGTTCAATGAAAATGAGCAACAGACTTAGAAATTATTCTGTCACTGTTATAAAATAATAACATTTTTGGAACAAGACCCAGAGAGACATGGATAGATAGCTGAATAGTTGGAAAATGCAGAAGTTATTCCAGCATCCCCAAAGTATTATTAAGAAAACATTTCATGCCTGCTTAAGCCAGCAATATTCCACATCACCACCAGGTGTCCCCGCAGTCCTTTGACACACACATCCCTGCAAGTAGAGCACAGCTAGAAAACCACCAGGAAGAGAAATGAGGAACATTTCATTTGAACTGTTTTGATAGAAGGAGTAAATCTTTTGACACATACCCCAAAGCCATCTAATTCACTGAGGTGACTGAGCAGCTTCTCCCAGCGCATCTGATACCAGGAATGTTTTGGGACAAACAGCAAAGCCGTTGTGCAGTATGTGTTACTCAAGAATGTCAAATGAATTTATGGTCTAATCCAGTCTCACACAAAGGGAGCTTGTCGTTTTTGTTTTTGTCCTTTCTGGATGCACGTACAGATCTGTCTGAGTCCAGAAAACTGTTTTATGTGAGACATCGTCACATTTACTTTGACCTTTTGAAGGATACATTTCTGCGATCTTGCCCCCGAGTTTCAATTCTCAGCTGAAACCAGTACAGATATTTAAGAGCTGTAAGTTGATAATGCATGCTCAAATCGTTTCTCATCACAGTGTGGACATACAGTAAGCTTGCAGGGCTTATGCTGAGGTGAAGGGATGAAGTCAGGAAGTCAAGAGGGAACTCATGGGAATTGTTGTTTCTTCTGCTGCTGAAGAAGTACATAACCTGCCCACCTCCACCCCACTCATGTCACATTTTTACCCAAAAACCACATGACTTTAGGACCTCGTGATATTTCCACCTCTCGTCCCAGAAATGACCCAAACTGAACAAACCACAAAAAGTGGAAAAAATTCAGATTTCCTCGTCTGACATTTGCACGCTGTCAAGACTAAGTTTATCTTGTGCATCCCAGCAGCAGCCTTCCTCTGTGCCCTGTCTTGCCTTTGTCCACTCTTCCTCCAGAACGACCCTCAACATTAACCTGCTCTTCCTCTCCTCTCGTCTGAACCCGTGACTGTAGCCAAGACGCCCGCCTACAAGAAAATGAGACTGGCATGTTGTTTTGATTGCGGCCGCTCAGAGCGGGACTGCTCTTGCATGCCAGTTAATGTGCGTTGTAACATGGACTCCCCTCAACGCGACATCCCACTCTCTGCTGTCTCTGTTAATGATTGCTCAGCCACTTTACGTGCCTGTAAGTTGTCGCCATGACATGTGCTCTTCAGTGTTTGAAACATGCACTGTGTTAACCGTGCAGTGTGTCTTTAGCGTGTGTGCTGTCTAGCTCTAGCAGCTGTGTCGTTACTGTCATGGATATAGATGTCGCTTTGTCTGTGCTGCTACTATTGGAGGTGACTTTTAGCTGTTGTGAAGCATGCCAGTATACTGTTTTGCTGGTGTTTTGTCAGAGAATGTGAATTCAAATTGACCTTAAGTTTAAATTAGACCGACGGTCACTAATGCCAACATTTTTGCAGAGTGTGAAAACTAATTCTCCCCTGGAAAAAAAAAAGCATGCTTCCCCCCTCCAGTGACCTCACCAACATATTTCCAAGAAATTAAAACCAAAGCCATGAAAAATGTACAGCTGTGCATCCCCGCTGCAAATCTCCTGATGCGCACTCAAACTTGGGAATCCTGGTGGAGAATTTGCATGCATTTCTTCAAATTATATGTTTTGATAGGAGTGTACAAGTGCTATAATGATGTCACTGGAGAGGGTAACTTCATTTTAGGAATAACCCAAATAGCATTCACTTAATCCAAATATTTCACCACTGTACCCTCCAGAAATGGGTGAACAGGATAGGATTTGAGATATTTATATGTGTAAACGCCACTGACAATTAATTTAAAAAAGGGTGGTTTTGAGAGCACCTGAGGGGATTTTCTGAGGGTAGCAGTACATAATGAGGTTAATGTACTGGTTTTATTAAATTAAGATCAAAAGCTTGAACCACCTCTGGGGGTAAAATCTCCAAAACGTATTCAGTACACAAACCAGTGCCAACATTCATTGCCAGCAGAGAAGCTCTGGGTTTCCAGCTTTGAGGTTTTCAGTCTCGTGATATTGATTGATTAGTACAATAAGATGAACAGAATACAATGGAATAGGACTGGATCGCATTGGATTGCAAGAGGAATAAAAGACAGTAGAATAGTGCTGGATCGTATTGGATAATTGAGCTGCTTATGAATTCTTAATTCAAGTGTGATTCCCCTTTAAAGCCAGAGGGCATGTAAAATTGTACTGATGTATCGCAGACGGCATGAAGAATGTGTCTCGAGTTTGCAGAGCGTTGATACAATTTGCTGGAAAACATTGCAGACTGTCATACAGTTTTAGTGAATGTTTCTTGATCAAACACCATTCTGTGTATAGTTGAACGTCTCTGGGCATTTCCACCCCTCAACATGTCTTCCAGGGTTGTGTGCTGTGAGCATCGCCTGGCTAGCTAAGCTCAAGCAGAGCTCCGGAGTTGCTGTCGACACGGTGCGGGAGACGCGCGGAGCGAGGCCTTATACGGCCTGACATGGAAATTATGTTTGCATTTTCATTTTTGGAGTGCTACCGGTTGTCATGAAACTCAGCCTGACAGTTCCTAACCACCAGGCAGCCGAGTGCCCCCGCCCCTCTCCTCCTCTCTCGTTGTGGGACAGATGCTAGCCTGTTAGTCCTGTGACTCTGCTCGCGCCCTCCGATTGCAGGCGACAGATGCCAGGACCAGCAAGGTCCCTGTTTGAACATTGCTGTCACTGTCCTGCCTTAAGCTCAATGCATGACCTTTATTATAAGCAAGGGGTTGAAATAAGGTACTAATGAGCACGTGTGGGACTCACGGCTCCAAAAAGTGACTCACAGAAAGTTCCATGTATCCGTGCAGGTTGTGTTGGGCAGTCCAGAGGAATGGGAAACAGATTTTGGGGAGGAGAAGGGGAAAAATAAACACAATACCATTGATTTAAGAACAAGAACACACACACACAGTGTTACACAGAGCGTAAGCCTTGTTACATTCATACCTCTCCTGACTAAATGTTAATGCAGGTCTGCATAGTACACATAGGTGCTTTTCTTGTCAAAAGACATGTAGACAAGTTAAAACCAGGCTAGGTTTGGAACACATTTCTGACGTCAAGGTTAAACAGCGTTTCAATGACTGCAGTTCAGTGTGTGCTGTAGTAAGGAGCTGCTTCACATTGACATATAGTCATATAGCATTGCTAAAATGATGATTTATATGACCTTGATAGAGCTGAAGTGAACAGAAAGTGCAACGATTTTGATTTGATCCATTCATTTTTCAAGCAGAAATACCAAATATCCCCCCAGCACCTCAAAGTAAATCGGTATTTTTTGTGTTTTGAATTGTTGAGCTTCAGCTTTGGGCTTTAGGAAATTGTAACAGGCCGTTTTCATTATTGAGGACCAAATGATTAATTGATAATGCAGCCCTAAACCTCTCTGATCAAATGTAGTCCAGGTTCACCCTCGACATCTGGTCGTCTTTTGACTTGCAAATCACCAAATCAATACTTACTGGACACATCAGACGTGACTGTTCGTATTCAGCAGGTGACCGCCTCCACACACTGACAGTGATCCGCTGTTTAAGCTTATGGACCACATGGCTGAAAATCATATTCCTAACTGACCCGTGTTTTATTTCTCATTGCTTTGTCCGTGTTGTCTTCAAGGCACCTCTCTTTTATTAATGTGCCTTAAAGAGAAATCTCTCAGCCTTCAGTTCCCAGCTGTCATTTATAATTTGCTTTCATTACAACCTGTTCTTCCCTGTAACCTCTCATCTGTCTCTGCATTTTCCTCAGCTAAAAATAGCTATAATGGATATATCAAATCAAGTAAGTTTTGATTTCCATTCTCTCTCGTTTGTCTTTTTTTTTTTTTTTCCTAACCCTTCCACTTGTGCATTGTCGGCTATCACCACGTGAACTGTCTCTAACCTACTGTATTTCACTGTTTACTGCTCATCGCTCTGTCCAGTCCAACATCATCCATCATTATATTTTATATGCAAAGCGTTAGGAAAATTGTGTCTGAGTGGTTTGTGTTGGGTATCGGTTGCAGCTCAGCAGTAGATGGTGCTGCTGCTGCACTGTGCGTGCGGATGCATTAATCCAGTGTACAGCTGATATACAACAGTGAAACATTTTAAGTCAATGTGTGCAAGAATATATAATGCACATTCAGACAGGAGGCAGTCTAATATTTTCTCAGCTCTTGTGTGTGTTTGAACCATGTGGGCCGTCCACTTTAACAGGATCTGTGACAGGCAGCAAATCTGCCACAACGTGTTGTCCTGGAGAAGCGCTGTGCATGTTTGACATGGGGCAGATGAATAGTGGAGGTCTGGAGCAGAGAGGATAATCTGCTAGACAGCTGACTGTTGAAATAATCATCTCTATTCTCCAGTTTTAGCTCCTAGCCATTTTTTGGAGTAAGGGGAACACTTTTCCTCTGCTTCCTTTTGTCTATTTTATCATGTTATCTTTACCAGTTTTACCTCTAGTGGAGCTGTAAGCTTTCACATTTCAGATAGTCAAGTGGATACTGACTCACTCCTCCCTCATCAGGCATAAACTGCACACAGCAGCTAGTGCTTGTTAATTCACATTGTCACCTCCTTGTTCTTAAGGCATAACAATCGCTGGAACACCTGAAAGCATATTTATTAATTCATGTTTATTATAAATATCAAAGCGAATGTCAAACCCAACATTTCATTGGTGGCTGTAGCAAGTGGTTAAGTGGTGTTTAATAAGAATGAGGTTTTTTAATTATTCAGCTATTAGCATTCTTGTGCCAGAAAGAATTACCCCCAAAAACCAGTGATTCTACTTTAATTATGATAAGAGTCACAAGATGTTTTATTAACATACACACTGCAGGTCTTACTGAAGTCAGTTCAGATCAAATCCTATCTTGTGGAGAATGTGAAGACTTAAAGGGTCGGTCCACCCCAATCACAAAGCAAGCATTTTGTAACTCACCCCTTGTGGTATCTAGTCATGCACGCTATTTCAGTTTTATGCAACCATGTTTTGAAATATCTGTCTCCGAGATGTCGGTTTCCAGCCAACACACCGAATCAAAAAACCTGATATAAAAAGAATTAAGAGCAATGTGTCTTTCCAGAAATAATGTCCTAGTTACTCTACAAACATACTGTGAACGGTTTTCATCATGAGTATTTCTTCAGTAGAAGGTAGTTCCAATGAAAACTGTTGACCTGAGGCCGGAGCATTATTTCTACAAGGTCACACTGAGTTTTTCAAAGGTAATGTTTCAATGCTGTGAGCACCACGAGAGCTAAGAGGGAAAATATCATGTTTCCATTAACGTATTTTTATGCACAGTTTGAGTTATCACAGTAGAAAAGGTAGATTGAAATGGCAAAATAATAATAATAATGAATAGTTTTCACACTCATTTGGAGTGTTTTTTCCCATTTTGAAAAAGGGTTAATGCGCTTAATGGGAGATGGAAACCTATTTCAAATAAGTTGTGATGTAGCAAATATTTGACCCACATGACTGATCAGCCGTTTCCACAGATCATCTCCTCGCTGCTTCACACACATCCGATTTCTCACATTAAGATGTGAAACAAACAGAAATGTCATATTTTCATCATGTTTTTGCTTTTATTTTTCACCACATGAGGTTTCGACTGGTGTTTTTTATAATTGCGTCACCTTGTTGTACCCTCTTCTTCTGCTACTATTACTACCTACTGCTTATCTTAATGACCCAACTGTGAATAATCACATTGTGGCAGAGGATGGAAACAAGCATTCATTTACTTTTGCCAATTTCCTTGAAACTCAGTTAAAATCTGTGACACGTTTGAATAGAAACCCAGCTTATGTTTATTTGTGATTTGGGCAAACTGACCCTTTAAAAAAAGCAAATAATCCATTAACTTGCATTGTACAGAACCTGATTTTGACTCCTCTTCATTTAGCAGTAAACGACGGTCCCCTAAGCCAGTCGTCAACTTATCAATACAAGTCAGCTAAACTGAACCACAACGCGGCCAGCGAGGTCTATAGGGGGCCCCGTAGCGGAGGCGCTGCTGTGTCGGTCCCGCTAGTAAACAACCGCAAGGGAAGCCTGCTGCTCCCCGCTGAGCCCTCTGCTCTGAGGCTGAGCTTCATGGGCTCTGGGGACCTGAGCCAGGTGGGGCGGCTACCAGGGGTGTCAGAAGAGGCCAGCCGGCTCCAGCGGGCACGTAGCCTTCCGGTGAAATACAGATACCACCCCAGTCAATCCAATCACGCCACACTCAGTCACAGGCACTGTAAGGGCCACCTCCCCCCTCCCCTTGGCGTGTTTGGCAGGCCTGAACTCAGCAACAGCATAACCAAAGCATGTGCTTGCCAGGCTGGAGTGGTTGCATGTGTAGCATTCCTTACTAATGACCCAGTGTGTGCAGCTGTCAGCTGTGAAACATTAAATATTGAACAGACCGAGCGCAATGTGAAGGGCCAGTGTGTTGGAGCATCCCTCTCCACTGGAAGCCCCCCGCACTTCAACATTTTCCATTACGGTGTCACTCTTGGACATGCTAGCGAGGCTTGAAATCCTGTGTTCACTTGCAGAGGAGTATGATCTTTGAGACTTTTTTTTCATTTTGATGATAGCTCTTTTAAGTGTCTCCGTTCAAAAAAGCGCTGCTGACAACTTGAACCATCATTAAAAGATACTCAGGCGTATTTTCCATGACCTGTAACAAGCTATTCCCACTATAAACAATGGCTGTTAAAATGCAATTAGTGAAAACACATTTCTTGCTGCTCGTGTTTATTTTACCAGCAACTTCCACAGAGTAGAGTTGTTTTCTTCAGCTGTGATATTGGCTCGTGCAAATATTTTCCTGATTACTTTACTCGAGGGTAAAACTTGTAATTCGTTCCCTATGAAGAGCTCTGTGCAGTTTCTTGTAGTGGTAAAGACAATGTCCATGGGGCATCTCAGCTGTACATAAATCACTCTGGCACAAGGACCGAGCTAATTATATGAGCCAAGGGCGTCACTCCCAAGATGAAGAAAGACCAGCAATCCAGACTGGATTCAGTATTGGCACAAAAGCAGCCATATTTATAACACTGGATGCTTGATGTTTATAGGTTATTGCCTTAATTAAATGAGAATGTGAGTGATTAGCATGGCCAAAAGAGAAGCTATCCAAGTCTAGGTCTGAGGAAATTTGTACTAACAAGGGATTAAAAAAAATTAAGTATCCTAATACCCTTTGATGTATTTGTGGTACTAAATAATCTGAATTACAAACTTGTTGACATGTGGATTACAGCAGTTCTCTGGGTTAGAGTGTGGTGAATAAACCCTCACAGATTAGACATTAGATTGGCATGATGGTTGATGATGGCACTATTGCATGTTTGCATCTTCATACACAATCATGCAAATGTTGTGCCAGTGTATCCTGTCGTCATCGTGCAAACATTGGACTGTTTTCCGTTGCACACGAGTTAAAGTGTCCTGTCCACTCCATCTTGTTCACCCAACCTCTCCTTCCACTCTGTGTCTCTGTAACCGTATTATCTCTTTGAATTCACTGACCTCAAATCCTGCTGTGCTGTTCTTTTGCCGTCACTGATGTTTGGATTTTTGCGTGTCGTCTGATAATTCGTTCCCTCATACTGTTGCCATTTCTTGCAGTTGAAGAGGACCAACAGTCGGCGTTATCGCCTAAAAAAAAGCAACGTAACGGAGGCATGAGAAATTCTCCAAACTCCTCGCCCAAGATCATGAGGTAGGACAACAGTGATGATATTTCTGCTTTGTCGAACTTTGACAAAGCAGGTTCTTTAGCTGCTAAATGCTCCATAACTTAGCCCGTCTGCCATTTGTTGTTGACAGTAGCTGCTGTCATTTGACACAAGGTTGAAGTTGTGAGTCATAAAACCAAAACAATGAGCTGAAAAACACTAAACTGGCAACTGCAGAGTTTGGTGATGATTCTCCATGGGTTCATCACTATGGACGATCCCCTTCATATTACCATTTGTTGATACGAAAAGATTGTTCAGTGCTGCTTTAAGGTTAAGGCTCAGCACTGAGTATCATGGAAAAAACATCTTAAAGAAAATGTTTGTGTGCTCCCGTTTTCATGGCAAACATGTCAGACTTGCAGAAGGTTTCAAGTGACAACCACAGACTGCAGCTCTTAAACAGGCCTGGCACTAATGACAGCACCAGCTAGTCAGAGAGGCTCTAAAGGATAGATAGCCCAAGGCTATTCATCTATTGTCGGATCCCTCTGAGCTCTTTTCAGCACGTAAGGCCACAGATGATATGTATCATCACAATGAAAGGCGAGTTCAAATGCTACCTTGCTTTTATCTTGTCCCGTAAAATTAAATCGGCGCTTATTGATTTTGACTGGAGATAACGCTGTTATTCAACAAGAGGCCATTACAGGGATGATAATAGTAATAGTCATTGTCATTAAGTGCCATGTTGTAAGGAAGCAAGACAACAGGGAAGTCCTGCAGCCTGGCATATACAAAGTGGAATTGTTGCAGGTGAAATTGAATTAAAACTGACAGATGACTTTATGTTCCCACTGCTAATATGGCTGCTGTGCGTCTGACATTTAGAAATTAAATCCACAAATGTCCATATGGTTTAATACTATGACATACAATACAGATCAGTGATAGTACAGAAATGATACAAATGATTTGGTATTATATCTAAAAGGAGTGTTTATATGCATAATTTAGCATTTTCCTTTGATCTATGGCCTCTGATTTTTTCAGGTGGGCGTTTTCCCTTCTTTGATTGTTTGATTTAGTTCAAAGTGGTGTCAAAGTTGAATTGCTCCAGGTGATTTCCAGACTCCTGGGTAACAAAGGCAGGGTTTTCTAATGCTATAGCCATCAGCTAAATATCAGCCCACCAAACCAATCTACTTGTCATGCTAAAACACTCTACAGCACAGGTGGATGTGTTATTTCATCCAGCATGTCTGCTGCCTACACGCTGGAGAGGCATTCGCTGCAGTAGCCTAAGGGATACTTCATTGCAACAAGCGGAGAAAAAAACATCTTGCTGTATACTATATCAAATGTGTTTTTACAGGACCTGCGGCCTCAAGGCCTTTGTAAATAAGTAATGATCAACAGATTGGCTGTGGGTTTTGAAGAGCAAGCCTTTGTCAGTTTGCATGATGGGGAGGATTTTCAAAGACTTCGCCTGTCCTCACTGCTTGTGCACAGTTACAGTCAGCTACTGCAGCGATGCTGAAATAGAAAATTTACATAATATGCATGTTTAGCTTCTACTTTATGTCTCTCTCGGCTGTCACTACGCTCCTCCAGAAGACACCTGGCTTTATGTTTCGCGGTCGTGACGTGTGAAGTCTTGTCAAACGTGTCATCTTACTACTAAAGTAGTGAATTATGCTGCTGATCATTTTGAATGTTTGGAAGTGCGCTTACGGAGATGACACTCACGGACGCCTCTACTCTGTGTAATGAAACGCACCGCACAAAAGAAGGAAGCAATCAGCTGTTCAAGCGGAGCTGTCTCCTGTTTCCAGATGTATCAGCGAACTAACACGTCCAGTCTGGAACTTAGCAATGACGACCGCACTGAAATTAACACCATTTCCACAGGCTCCTTGATGGGTCATAAGACACATCTAATTGTGGGATGTCACAACGCGTTCGGTCACATCGGACTGCACCGTGACATACACGTCATGTCTGCTACAGCACTGCTGAGGCAATTGGCAGTGCAGGGTAGTGACAAGCCGTCATGGCTGACAGTGAGCGATAGCTATCCTGGCAGAGCTCTGCCTCACCAGTCATCTCCACAAGGACAAACTGAAGTGACAGGAGCTCCACTGAGTGAGTGGTGAAACATTCGACTTCTGATGAAATATTTAGCCGAGGTGTAAAGCCACTAAATGCTTTCACTCTTATTAGAAGTTGAATTTAAGACTCGAGCACAAGCCGATGAAGTAGAGCACCGCGAGAGTTATGAAAGATGGCTGTCATGGATAAATAGTGCTGAATTTATGGATTTATTTATTTACAGAAGATTTATGAGCATCATTTATCATGCAAAGATGTGAAACATTTTCTGGTTCCGGCTTGTGAAATGTGAGGATCGGCTGCTTTATTCTGTTTTGACATCACTTTAAATTGAGTGTGTTTGGGTTTGGACTGTTGATCGAACAAAAGAGGAAATGTGGAGACGCCACCATGAGCTCTAAGAATAACGTTCTGACATTTCACAGACTATTAATCGTAGAATAAACCAATTAACTGTAAAACACAATCAACAGATGAATCAATAACTAATATCTTCCCTACATGGAAAGTTTTCACCATCTCTTAATTTTTCCAGGCATTTTGCAAGAATCTAGGTGATATTTTCTCTCTAGTGTTTACTCTTACATTTTCAAGTTTTGTATTTTCATGATGCTATTTTACATTCTTTCATCCACAGAATTTAATATGCGCACACACTCTGTCCAAATTAGAATTTCTTTGACAGATGAGATCCTAAGAGGCAGAAAGTGGCAGAAAAGACATTTCCTCCTCCAACTCCTTCCATTTTTGAAAGGACATCCAGGTCTTGCCTAGGGGTATAGAAGCCCAAGGCGGGCTTTTTTGGCTCCGGTCTCTCGGAGCCCGAGGGATGGAAGTTTCGGCTGACACTTTCATGCATACTTAACATGTTACTTTAAGTAGCATTCTTTTAAGTACTCACGTGGATAAAAGAGATGCTCTTCTTACAGGCAGACGACTTGAAGTATTTAAGAGGTTTTGGACAGAGACAGAAGTCTTCTGTCTGAGTTTCAGAAGATAACATCTTCAGTTCTGATCTGACTCTGACAAAGTGCATTAGGTGGAAATAAAGATGTTTTGGGCAGCACACGGCCTCCATAGGGCAGCTAATGGTGCTCGATCACATTGGCTGGGTAGGACTTTCCTTCATCCAGTTTCTATGTTCCCCTTTTGTCTGTGTGGGATTCCACCAACAGTCCAAGGACATACAGTCCAAAGACATGCTGGCGAACTGGAAATCGCAAATTCAGCAATAATTCAATATTATCGTATATTGACTTTCGCTGGAATCGAATTGCGATGATGGTCATTTTGTGTCATCATCTTACTAAATGATGTTGTCTAACTCAGTGATTCCAAGCAGAATGGAATGATTTTGCAGACGTACACAATATATCAACCAGAAAAATATCTGTATTAATGGTGAAAGTGATTTCAGATACATAGCATAGTCGTACCTGCCCGTAGCTGTAAAAGTCTCTTTCTTTCTACTGTATGTAAATGTGTTTACATTGTGATAGACTGGGGAGCTGTTCAGCATATGCTGTGCCTCTCTCATAATGCATGCTGGGATAGACTGTAGCCCCGGCACGGTGACAGATTAGAAATGGTTAGATGGGCAATGCCTTAAATTGGCTGCAGTAGAGCTGCAGGAACTGTACTTTAAGACAGCATGGAACTGCACTTTTAGGCTAAAAGGTAGGAAAATGTAAATGCTTGAAAATGTAAAGTATGGCTCAAGACAATAGCCTCAAATACAGTGTTAACAAAAGCTACACCTCAAAAGAAAATTGCCGTTTTTGACGAGGACTGGAGTAATTTTTGAGAGTAGCACCTGATGTTGGGTACGAATGTGCACTATTTCTACTAGGAGGAAGATATTAGATATGATTTATACATTTTTTTACATGTTTTATTTATATGTATTTTGTTTGTTTTTTTGCAGATTAGTCGACTATTTAATTGTTTGTTTCAGTATCATAAATTTTAATACATCTCTCGGAAATCTGGTAAGAGATCATATCACTCTGACCAGAACAAAGCGTGTTATACCGCAGGTACTCATGTAGGGAGACCACTTTAGTGGTCAGTGTTGGGGAGGATGAAGCTCACCACTGCGCTCAGTGAAATTAGTTTATCTAGTTCTGATGCTCTGTTTAAACATTAATAGGCTTCACTTTGAAAAGCAAATATGATTGGGCAAATTACTGAAATATTTAAAGTCTGGTCTGTTAAAGCTTTTACCACGCAGCACACTACGTCAAAAGCTGTATGCAGTAAGGGGGCGTAATTGCATCTCCGTGCTCATGCCAGTCAACGCAGTGTGTTGCTGCCATCTCCTTCCGCCTGGCTGCCGCTGCTGATGTCACTCTGCTTGATGACATGGCAGTTTTGTTGGCATTTCTGCAGATGGCCTCTGACAGGAATGAGCAAAGGGGGAAAAGGGAAGAAAGCTACTTTTCTGAGGATAACTGATTTGTTTGGAGAGCCCTAAATATTCTGATGGTCTATTGATGAATGTTTTTGACAATTAATGATTGAAATTTGTCTAACTTTTATTTTTCTTTATTCGTGATTATTCTAATTTCTTTATCTCAATTCATTGTATTTAATTTTTGTACTTTTTAATTGAGTTTACTCGTTTTATTGTCATGACTTGTAATCTTAAAATGTTTTAATCTTTATTTAGCCAGACATATAACATCCCAAAGAACAAAGTGTAGTATAAGCCATGCATACAGAAATATCAGTTTAGGCCAATTCTTTTATGATGATTTTACTTTATTAGTCAAGAGCCAAGAGTTCATTTAATCCACATTTACGGTGTCTGATAGTATTTTTTAATTCCCTCCATCCCGTCTTTTTGTTTGATTAGACATGACCCGCTCCTCATCCCGGGAAATGAGCAGATTGAGAGCATGGATGAGAACGTAAAGAAATACGACTCCACGGGGATGTTTCACTGGTGCCCGTCCAAAGACATCGAGAAGGTCATCTTGGTGGGTTCTGCTCCTTTACTCGGCACACGTCATTTGTCCCCGACACTCTTCTCTCCGGTGACAGATGTGTCATGTCACAAAGCACCATCAGAGGTTGACAGGGCACTTAAACACTCTGTAATGAGGTGTTTGACATGTCATTTGCTATATGGGGGCCCTGTACATAGAACATTTCTTGGACTAATACATATGCAATTTTTCATATTACTTTCATAGTCTAATGCAGTCATGAACTGCATGATATATTTTTCTGGGTGAATAGGCAACTGAAAAAAGAGAAAGCCCTAACATTTGCTAGAAAAGGCAGTTTGTCTCATAAACATCTTCTTTTTTTTTTTATCCCTTGCTCTTTCTTTCCTTCACAGACCCGCAGCGAGGCAGCCATGACTGTTCTCAGCGGTCATGTGGTCGTGTGCATATTTGGAGATGTGAAATCAGCATTGATCGGCCTCCGGAACTTTGTCATGCCTCTGAGAGCGAGCAACTTTCACTACCATGAGCTGAAGCACATCGTGTTTGTCGGCTCCCTCGAGTATCTGAAGCGGGAGTGGGAGACTCTTCACAATTTTCCAAAGGTCTCCATTTTACCTGTGAGTACAATGAAATCACCCAACAACCCTGTTTCCTACAAATGACATCAATAAGAAACAAACTTGCATTGCAAACATGTAGCAAACATAATGCTGTTTTTGGCCATGCTAGCAGCATGATGCTAGCATGGCATGTCAAGACCTTTAAGGACTTCTGTTAAATGTAAGAATATCACACTTCTGGATTGAGGACTTTGTCAATGAAGTAATAGATAAATGGACAAAAGCATTTTGTCTGAGATGAGGTTGAGATACATCTCAAGGATGAAAACCACAATTTAAAAGTCACTATTTTCATCTACCTCATATCATGTAGGTGAGATAACAAATTCTCTCCTTCACTTCCTCTCAAAGGGCACACCGTTGAGTCGGGCAGATCTGAGGGCTGTCAACATCAACCTCTGCGACATGTGTGTCATTCTGTCAGCCAATCAGAACAATATTGACGATGCATCACTGCAGGACAAAGAATGCATCTTGGCGTCACTCAACATCAAATCCATGCAGTTTGACGACAGCATCGGGGTCTTGCAGGCTAATTCCCAAGGTAAGGAGCGCCCTATCATAGTTCACTGCACCGCCTGGAAGGGACAGGGCCCTGGCACAGAGAATATCCCTCACTGGGTGCTGCCTGGCTGACCTGGTGTCACTGCGTTTGACAGTAAACCCTACTGACTATTCCTCAGGTTACTGTAACAACTGGTTTCTTCACAAACCTAATTGGTGGCAACAAGCACAGCGCTGGCACAAAAGCCTTACCTGCCTTACACAAATTTACTTTTCAGTATGTGCAACTGTTGTGTAAAAAATATATATAATGTGTATAATTTATGAATATTGCATGTCACAGCTCTCAAAACAGCAACTGAAGCACTCAGTTAGCTGGAGATGGCCTTCAATAATGGTCAGTCTTTGGTACTGAGAGAAATGCTTTTAGAAACCTTTTGACCTGAGGAGGGGGAAAAAAATCCCTGTCAATTTCATTATTTCTCTAATACATGTATGACCTCGCATTTGCCTGAGTCAGCAGTAAGTGATGGATGTCAAAACACGGCCTATGTATAATACATACAGCATCACTGATTTAATGTGCTTACTTGTCAGTCTGAGGAAAGCAAGGAATGTCAAGTCAATTTGAATTCAATCTTGCGTCACTTATTTTCTATTTCATGGCTCCATACTGTACACGCTTTTGTGGGTGTGTGTAAAAGGTTTCCGTCTCCATGCACACACAATCTAAGGGAAACAAAATGAGCAGTATGTCACATCTATTATATATGGACTAATACTGGACTTTGTCAAGAACACAGTAACATCGCACTCAGCAACTTTATGCTTTAGCAATGGCTGGGAAAAGATGAAACAGCCCCGGCGTTTTAGTTCTGCTGATATGCTTCTTTGTAGCCTCTGATGAAGTACTGAATATTTCATTAACAGATGTGCTTTATGTTATGTGTGTGTCCATTCAGGCTTCACACCACCAGGGATGGATAGATCCTCTCCTGAAAACAGCCCAGTCCACGGATTAGTAAGGCAGACTTCTGTCACCACTGGAGCAAATATTCCCATCATAACAGAACTAGGTATGCTGGCTGCTGTATATTTATGTCACTTGATTGATGTGCTAGCTCCAGTGTTGCATGTTTTTTTTTTTTTGTTCAGTTAAGTAGTTGTTAACAGGTCTGAAAACACAATTTCTGCAATTAGATGCTGTCAACACTTGATTAACCGTACTAAAAGTGGAGTATTTCTGTTTTGTTTTTTTTGTCCCTTGTTGACATGCTCCAGTAACTGTTTTTCCTCAACACTTGTCTAGCGCCATTAGCAAAGCCAGGCAAAAAACTGCCTGTGATTTCATTCAGTCAGGATAAAAGCAGTGGGACCAGCATACAAATGATAACTGAGCTGGGTAAGAAGTGCCTCTGTCCTGTACTGCAGTGTTGTAACTGCTGCTGCCTCCATATCAGCTTTCTTTTGATTTCTCTCGCTGCACAAGAGGCTCAATCCATTCCCATGGCATCACTTTGAGCACATTTTACCCTTGGTTCTGGTTGAAATTGCCTGTCTTGTTTTGGCCCCTTATCTCAAAGCAAAATTTTTCCCTTTTATTTTTCTAAGAATTGCGAGGCCTTTGATCCCTCAGAAGTCCTTGTGGCTGTTTTCATAGCATCTTCTGTCGGATCACATTCTCTGGCCCGTGCCCGTCTTTCATCTCAGCCCCGTCGATATGACTGACATTTATTTCTGTCCTCACAGAAGTAGCGGTTCTCCAACTAAATTTTACATCATTACTTTCTTCCAGCTACTGCATGTGTTTCTGTGCTCAAATACATCTTCAAAGAAGGTTCTGGGGCAATGAGATACTTTCATTTGTTTTGACATGCAAGTACAAGTAATTGGAAGTTCTGTCTTGGATTTACAAGACAAACAATGGCATATTGGTGTTACTGATATTAACTTCAGGAGGACTTTGAATCAAGGCCTGAAGCTTTGACAATATGCATGGTGTCATGAGTGTGCATGAATGGCCTGGATATGGAATGTGGCAGAGGCAAGTTGGCCACAAGGCCGAACACAAATACCAGACACGGTTTCACTTCAGCCGCTAAAAAGAAGCTATAATTTTGTCATAATTCGGAAAGAGGAAATTAAACCATACACAGATTTCTAATACAGTCCATATCTGCAGGTGCTGACTGTTGTGCACAACCTCTCCTTTTTTGTGTCCTCCTCTTCATGCGAATCAAGTATTTGCCTGATGTATGCTTAAGCACACAATCCATGCTTTTTCAAATCACAATAATGTCATGAGATCTGGTTTTGTAGTGCAGAAAATGAACACGAGCAATTTATAATAAGTTATGAAATCTATCTACGTGTTTACCCCCATAGTGAATGACTCGAACGTTCAGTTTCTGGACCAGGATGATGACGACGACCCGGACACAGAGTTATACCTCACTCAGCCTTTTGCCTGCGGGACGGCCTTTGCAGTCAGTGTGCTGGATTCCTTAATGAGTGCTGTAAGTCAGAATTGATTTGACTTGCCAACAACATTAGCTTATGATAGACATATAATATCTGATGTGAAATATGCAAGAAATCTTGGGTTTTGATATGAGGACAGGTGTCAGAATACCTCTACCCCCTCCAAAAATGTGGGCACTCTGCTCACGTTAAAACAATACACGACAAGACTGGAACTTGTACTGGGTATGACGGCTTCACTTGTCTGCCTTTCAGTTTGAGAGAGGTTAGAACAAAGCTGCCTTCAAGTGCGCTCCAGTCTAGACAAAGGTAATGCTACCTAATGGACAGCCCTCATCCATCATTTTAGTCAATAGCGCTGTCAGCAGCCGAGGGAGATGTCACTGTGCTGTACAAGCAGAGGGAGACAAGAGACTGCAGTGCAGCGAGAAGGGGCAGACATTTGGACTTTTTAGGATCAACAAAGCAGAAACTTGTTGGGATTAACAAGATAACTTCACTGGGGAAAGTGCATCTGCAGGCTCAATGTACAGTTTGTAAAACAGTTTTTTTTCCACAAATTGTGAGTTATTTAGCTGTAAGAAATCCCTGTACAGCATGAATGCGTGCCTCTCTCTGATGGGACTGAGAGTAACCTGCAGTAATTGGATTCTCCTGTCTTTTCACTCAGTGTGCAAAGCAATGTGACGCAACAGAGCAGGGCTAGATGGCACCATTCGGCCTAGCTGGCACTCTGAGAAGGTTCAGTTGTGACTTTGACAGTGTTTGCTTAAGGATTTATCCCCTCTCTACCTTCATTCCTTCAGACATACTTCAATGATAATATCCTCACCTTAATCCGGACGCTGGTAACAGGCGGGGCGACGCCAGAGCTGGAGGGGCTGCTGGCAGAGGAGAATGCGTTACGGGGCGGCTACAGCACGCCACAGACCCTGGCGAACAGGGACAGGTGTCGTGTGGCACAGCTGGCCTTGTACGACGGGCCCTTCGCCGACCTCGGGGTAAGTGACTGATCTTGTCACCCAGGGGCTAAGCACATCTTTGTCTGATTGGGTTGTGGGAGCTGACTTTAGTGACAGGATTCAGACTAAAAGGGACGGCTGTGATTCAGAGTTCAGATAAGTAACAGAGATTGTGTGTCCAAAAATAGATGAGTTCTGTGACAAAGAAAATTAGAGTTTTAATCCCGTCCAGTCACAACAAATAAGTCTTATGGAAAAAAATCACAGCAATATTATATTTAATATTCATACATTCATACAGTGTGAGATGTCAGCTATGTACCTTATGGACTGCAACGAGAGGGAAAAAAGCTAATTAAGTTGGCTAGCTTGCAAAGTGTTGCTCGATAGCTCTGTCGCTAACGGGACAATAAGTTAATTCAGTTCATTCAAGACCACTGACTCCTGTCTTAAAACCAGGCTCTTGTGGAGCAGTTCATGCTTAGACAGAGGATGATTAAGTAAAACTGGATGGTGCAACATGGCTATTAAGATAAGATAGCTTCCGCCATTTTGGATTTTCTAGCTCTCTGTCATTGCTGCAAAGGTCAGCTCTGTGATGGCAGTTTCCATTGGTCAATGATGGGAATTTATGTGCGCAATGGTACTGAAATGAATGTGGTCGAGGCTTTAGAGTCTTTTGAATAATTTCCATCACTGCCTGTAAATGATTATTTTGATGTATTTTTATATTTATGTCAAGTGTTGCATTTGTTCAAATACAGACTATATATGACAGTTTTTTTTTGTTTGTGCGACTGTCTTGCAGGATGGTGGGTGTTATGGTGACCTGTTTTGTAAAGCCCTGAAAACATACAACATGTTGTGCTTTGGCATCTATCGGTTACGAGACGCACATCTTAACTCTCAAAGCCAGTGTACCAAACGGTGAGTAAAAGCTCTTATGTGTTCAAAAGTGTTCAAAACAGCCACAGAAAAGGCTTAAAAACTACCTTTAACCTCCACTAAATTTAGAACTGCCCTCCCCTCTGCTCCCTCTCTCCTCTAGGTACGTCATTACCAATCCACCATACGCGTTTGAGCTGGTGCCCTCAGACCTGATATTCTGTCTGATGCAGTTTGACCACAACGCTGGCCAGTCTCGAACCAGCCTCTCCCACTCTTCACATTCGTCCCATTCCTCCAGCAAAAAGAGCTCCTCCGTCCACTCTATCCCAACCACCAACCGCGCCAACCGCAACAAAAGCAGGGACTCTCGAGACAAACAAAAGTATGTGCCCCTCTAAAGCTCTCTGACCGTCTTTGTCCGTGAACAGTGCCTGCCAACAGTTGCTGTCCTGTGTGTCCTTTTGCAGGGTCCAAACAGACTGTAACATGTCTGGGTGTCCATGTGTGTATGTTTGTCTGAATGTGTTTGTATGTTTCTTGTATGTCTTAGTTTGCGTCCAACGACCTCATGCAGTAAAGAACAGTGTGGTTTACCCCTTGACCAGGACCACCTCATTGTACAGGGCAAACTAGGCTACCAAAAAGGGCTTCTGTTTTTCTTTGGGCTGCCATACAGTGAGCTTTTTTTTGTATTTTTCTGTCCATCCAGTGGTTGTCATGGTGGCTCTGAATTTTTCCCATCCTGGTACATTTTTATGCAAATAACTAAGTAAACTTTCCAAAGGGTTGTAAGTAATTCTGTTGTTCTTGAGGAGTAGAGTAATTAATTAATTTCAGATCACATTTTGTCATGATAGACTTAGACTTTACTTTAAAAGGTAAATGCAAGCTATCAGAATCAACAGATGACATTTTGTTTACATTAAACTTTGAGACACACACACATGTAGAAGAGGGTTTTTAAGATAAATCCTCTTACTGTCCAATTCACTACTGACTTTGCTTTGATCCAAGCTTTATAAACATAGTTTAAGGGATCATTTGAGTTATTTAGGTTCATCACTGATTTCACTGTAGTGCTCTTACCTGTCCACACAGGTCAGATTGTCTCTTGGTTACGTGTGAAGGACACGCCCCAGGAGCAAAAAAACAAACAAAAAAGAAGCTTTTTTTTTTTTTTTAATACGTGTGATATTGGCCTATAAAATATACAGTACAACAGAACATGTCCCCTCAGAGTTGGTGCTGCCAATTCCAACTGCAAAATTGGCAAGACCTTTAGTTTTACTGATGCTGTGTTTTTGTTAACCCTCACCTCTGTGATAAAGGTCACTGGGTCTTTCCATCTTATAGCATTCCAGGTTTTGCTCTGTTCAAACTTGTTTGCTTTATTTAAGTCAAAGCTGAATCTTATTGTTTTTAATCTGCACTGCAGTTACAACCCAGATTCCAAAAAAGTTGCGCTGTGTAAATCGTAAATAAAAACAGAATGCAATCATGTGCAAACTAGCTGTGTTACTTACAACAGTTCTACAAAGTGTTCCTGAGTCCATGTAGTAATCTCCTTTATCCAATCATGTGTTCACAAAGTGGTGAACCTCGCTCCATCCTCGCTTGTGAATGACTGAGCCTTTCCAGGATGCCCCTTTCATACCCAATCATGATACTATCACCTGTTACCAATGAACCTGTTTACCTGTGGAATGATCCAAACAGGTGTTTTTGGAGCATTCCACAACATTCGCAGTCTTTTGTTGCTCCTGAACCAACTTGTTTGAAATGTGTTGCTGCATCAAATTCAAAATAAGCAGATATTTACAAAAATCAATGAGGTAAAACATATTTACTATACTATCAAAAACGATTAACAAGTTGTCACATTCTGTTTTATGTATGTTTTACACAACCTCCCACCTTTTTTGGAATCGCAGTTGTTCATGTCTTAAAAGTTCATATTATGTCATGTCAATGAAATACTGAGCATCATGTCCTCTAAATGCCTTTTGATTTACATTAACATTCAAATGTTTTACTTAAATGTTATTTGCCACCATGAAGTATTAATTATATCAAGATATTGATGAGTAGAAGCTGTTAAGGTTATTAATAAAGTTGCACCCCGATTATAATTACATTGTGAATCAAATTTCAGTGTTATTTTGTTAAAAACATTTTAAAGCCATTTTAGTGAAACTTTGGCAACCTAACATGTTTATTATTATTTTGTGGACTACCAGTAATTACATTTTTACCAGAAGCTGATAAATGCATTCTGCAAAAAGTGTGTGCTAAAGGTCATGGTTCAAAGAAGCAAACAGAACTGCATCATCAGCAAAAAAACAGACGTCTAGTCCTGAAGTCACCAAAGCGAACAATCTCAACTTCCCAGCTGTGCCCATTGATTCTCTCTTTGAAAACCCCTAACAAAATCCATAGCATGCTACATCCTTGACAGAGCCCTGAGCAGAACACACTTTGACTTATTGCCAGAAACACAGACACAGCTGTCACTCCAGATGTACAAGGACTTAATGCTTCGTAGAACAAGCCACAGCACCTCATAATCAGCGCACCCACAAGTCACCAAGAGGGAAGCATTCTTCAGACTTCTCCAAATCCACAAAATAGATGCAGACTGAATGGGCAAGCTCCCATGACCATTCCTGTATTGCTGCAAGAGTAAAGAGTTTGTCTGTTGTTCCATGAGCAGGGAGGACTCCACCGTGATCAGAACCTCCCAGCCAGCATACTGGCATATGTTTCCCTTGGGAGGCTGAGCAGTGTGATGCCCAAATAACTTGAGCACACCTTCAAGTAACCTCATTCAAAAGGGCAACTATCATCCATCTGCCAAACCATAGGCACTGTCGAAGACTGCCACATGACACTGAAGAGGTGCATTCAGAATCTTCTCCTAGCCTCTCAATGCCTGTCTGTTGATCCAGGAATCCCCTGAGCCAACCAAGCCAGAAAAACCTCCTTTACCACTGGTGTACAATGGCAGGCTCTGTAACAGGCACCAGTGACATTCTGGACACGATTCTGCAATGGAGACTTTGCGGAAAGGAACTTAAAAGATCCCAGTTCCCAGTTCATCATCACTTTGCATTTGGGTTTACCGCGTCTGTCTGGCATCCCCCCATGTCCATCTCATAACTCTCAGTGGAAGGTGGTGACCAGTAAACAGCTCTGCTCCTCTCCTCACCTGAGCATCTAAGACATACAGCATCTGACTGAATGATATGACTTCAAGTCGATGATTGATCTTTGTTCTGGAACCATGTACTATTACCACTCAGTACTCAAATGTGTTTTATTATGTACAGTGTATGGCTAGCATAGAGGTCCAATAACAAAGCACTACCCAGGTTTAGATCAGGTAGGCGGATCCTCACAATAACTCCTTCAGGTTTCCAAGCTCAGCTACTCATCAAGTCTTCAGGTGGCACCCTATGTAGGACCTGAATCAGAGATTTCAAGAAGTACATTTGCTATACAGACACAAACACACAAAGCATAGTTTGAGCCTTCATCTTTGCAGAATGCAGTCATATTGAGGCAACTGTGTCATTTTCTTGGAAAACTCCAATACAACAGTGCTCAGCTGGAGGTTCATGTGCATCACCAAGCCCAACGGGTGCCTCTAAACGTGGACAATTCAAGAATCCAACTGCTAACCAGGAGCAAGGCATTTTGACTATGGTTGGCAATACAGCAACATGACAAATTTAAATGACCATAACACATTATATTGTACAAGGAGCCATAGTATTCTGAGACTGTGAATTAATAAGCATTATTGTCTGTCATGGTGTACATTTTGATAAGAAATATCTAAACATTTTGTATTGTTTACACATTTAGAGGGTTTTGCAGAATTGGCACAGGTATGCAACCTCCAAGCACTTTTTTTAATCTAATATTCTTGCTATGGGAAAATATTCACATTCAAATATTCTTTGATTGTTCATTCAAAAGATGAATGAGCACATGTTACATTTTCACAGCTGCTGAATGAATACTACAAGCATTATGGTTAGTAATCTGTGCCCATTTGAAATAAAAAAAAAACATTCAGCTGCATAAATTCATTCATATTGCACATTTTACAGAAATTATTTATTTTCTACATGAAATTGCTGAGCCCTCTTGTTTTGTGCTGATCAAAGTACATTATATAACACATTTGGTATGTTAACTGCATGCTGGCCATTGGGTTCAAACATAGACAACATCATCCTTCCAATTGCTTTGGCAACAGGCATGGATTCAGTACGGCTGCTTGACACATGCTACAGTGGCTAGATGCATAGTAATGGCACCCAAAGACTTTCTGACATGATACACGTTCTGTTTTTCTTTCATTTTGTTGAGTCGTTGATTGCACCCTACTGTTTAACCTACTCTACATCCACATGTAATGAGAGCATCTGCTGTTTTTATACCTCTGATCACCATGCTGTGCAGTTTCTGTTATTAATGGTCATATTAGTATTTTCCCATTTAGCTTACATTTAGTGTACTACTCTCTTTTTCCAAAGTGCAACAAGGATGAATAGAGTGGGCCAAGGTATGGAAGTGAATGATTATGCATGATGTTAAATAATGCATTGAATACGGTCATGTCCTTGCTGACATTTTGCCCTCTGAATGAAAGCCAAGTAGTTTAGTGTTTCCAAACGATTGCATCAGGACCGCATGGTTATGACCTATGCAGTGCATCTCACTTTAGGTCTGACTGTAGAATGTGTGATTGCAACTGAATGGTTTGATGCTACTTCATATTATTCTGTATCAAGTGATGTTTGATGTTTTGTTATTGGCAACGTGTTTCTACTGGCATATGTGTTAATGTACTGTAGTACCACAGCCTTAAGTCATGTTGATGAAAATGCATGACCATGGCCATTGCCAAGTGGATGAATCACCAGCCATATATTATGCTAGACCATCTATTTCCTTCAATAAGAAAAGAAAGTTGCATCAAGCCAAAGCCTGAAGCCCCACAAAAAGATTAAAAACAAAAACTTTGACAGTATGAATTGTGAAGGTGAAAGTATTAACGTCTAATTTGGTACAGGGAAGTATGAAAATAGATTTTGTTTAACTGGTGATCTGCATGTTTGCTGACCCAACAAAAAGGCATGCTTCAATGGCAGTATGGTATATATGAAAAACCTGAGATGAGTCGCATTACAGAGGGGAAACCTGGGACTATGGGACATTGAGTGATACTTACCTGCCATTAAAAACCCCATCTTAGAGCACATTTTCATCATGTCAGAATTTCTTTCTACAAAAACAGTTGTTTATTTTATAATACGCAATGTCCTCCCAATGTTCTGTGTGCACTTGAAAACCAAACACTGAAATTGTAATTGACGTCCATGTGGCATTAACTGTCTCATGTCCCTCCTCTTTGTCTCTATATGATTTTGGCTCTTTCTCAGAAAAGACATGGTTTACAGATGAGCCAGAGAATACGCACCTGAGGACCATTCAGATCAAGCCTGTGAATACTCTCGCCGTCAACCAAGTCAGTCAATATAAATCCACAAGCAGCTTGATTCCACCCATCAGAGAAGCAGAGGACGAGTGCTGAGCTCCAGACCCACACCGACACCTGAACGCTCGGACTCCCAGAAGACTTGGCGTGTAGGTGTCAGACTGGGACTCGGGGTGTCTTCTCATCTGCAAACAGAATCATCAATTGACGTTAGAAGAGACAAACCACACTGCTTTCCTCATTCACCTCTGCAACAAGCTTACTGTACAAGCAGATTTAGAGTCATACATGAAATACACATGAAGACAATCGTAGTCAAATGTCGCAGCCACTCAAATATTAGTTTGTGCAGCTAATCTTTAGTGGTGACCAGACTCCATGATTATTTTTTTTTTTTTTTTTGCATTTTGGGGAATGAGGGTCACTTGAAGCAAGGAGGGGATTATTATAACTGGATCAAGTTTTGCAATTGTAAAAGTTGCCTTTTTAGCTGTTGATGAACAACTACTACTACTGCATTTACTTTACCCAGTGTTGCAGAGTTATTCTGTACAGTATGTTAAAAATGTGTATTTTACATCCAGCTGCGATCCCACCACAATGGCATTGTTAGTGACTGACTCTCAGTGATTTCTTTGCCATTTGGAGCTAATTCACAACATTTGTGACAGTTAAGATGGCCAGTGTCCATGTGTAAATGGCATTTGGCTCCAGCCTTATCTCTATCCAATTATATTTGTCTTATCTTTGCCTTTTTGAGTCGTTTGTTATAAATGTTTTCATGTTGCTGTTTGGTTGCAATGTCCAAAACCCCAGAAATCTTATTAAGTAAGGCTGTTAAGTGTCTGCAGAGTTTCTCCAGGGCTAAAACGTTAGGATTGTTGTTTTATTTTAATTCTTTTTTTGCCAACAGCCAAATATGATAGAGCTGTTTTGTTGCCGACACTAAAATACAACCAAAAACTCACACAGCTTCTGATTCAGTGACAGAGCTAAAGATGTCATCAGACAGCAAAGCTAATGCCATATGATTAGTCTGTAGGTGAGTTGAATATAAAAGCCACATATCGCATGAAGTGGGCATCTTCAAGTCCTCCTTTGGCTCTAAGCACTGCCTGACACAGGATTGTCTTGGAGGCCATAAGTGCTTGTATGTACTCCATGACCAATCTTAATGCCATAATCAGCCACGTCCATGCTTTTAGAAACTTGAAAAACAGCTCTATCATAAAATATGGTTTTGGCTATTTATATGTTCTGCTGGCAAACCATCTTGGTGATCAATCTCATATTTGATATTTTTATAAAACAATGACCACACATCTAAGGAAGCAGCAATCATGGGTTTCAGTTCATAAGCCCATGAGGCCAGAATGCAGAGCTAAGAGTGGTTATAATCTTGTCTTATTTAAATAATACAACATAGCTATATTGGCACTGTTGTCACTTTACGTCAGAATCAATGAAGGGGAAAGAAAGGTTTTAAAAAAGCAGTCCATAAAATCCTTAATCCACAGTGGATGTGTCACAGTCTCGCCCAGGATGCGTGTTGGATATGAAAAGAGAAAGGTTGTGACATTTTTACTGGCACAGAGAACATCCAGACCGTCCGTCCCTCAGTGCCAGTAATGTGCCAGGCAGTGCTGAAGCCAACGGAGGACTCCAGAAGACCCACTGCTGCGAAAAGAGGCTTCTAGTTGAACTGGATTTAGGCAAAATGTACTTTCCTCTTTGCTTTCCATCTTGCCAGCACGGATTTTTTTAAAAACGAGTCTTTGAATTTCTTAATGTGAGGCTATAATTTCCTGGAGATAACTAGAATCGTAGTAAATAATTTGAAGTCTTAAAACTATTTTTAAATGGCCCATTGTCAATAGCAGAGCCTGATAGCAATTCGTTTTAATGTATCTTCAAATAAATCTGTAAAGCTTAATGTAAAATATTTCTTTCTGGTGTGTTCTTGTTTGACAGATATTCTTGTTTTACAGTACCTGTGGGGTTGACACACATTCGGCATTGCAGTCTAGTTTGTATTATTTTGTGAATTTTCTTTTAGCACATTGACTTGTGGATACAATGACAGTGCTAAGTTGATATTTCTGACTATGTCATAATACCCAATAATAAATACAGTTTATTGTCTTGTACAAATAGGCTTGTACATAAATTGTACATGATTTCATTTTGTATTTTCACAAATTAAAAGCTGATGTATTGTGTTCTACAGTGAGTGTCCTGCCATTTATTTTCTCAGGCCTTACTGGGAAGTTACAACACAGCCGCTCCAGGCCACATTTTACACATTTGTCTATTATCATATCATTCAGGATTGAGCTTAAGGTCCTCCTCCTTGTATACAAAGCCCTTAATGGACTAGGACCAAGCTACATCGCTAACTGCCTCGTTTATTATTTACCTTCAAGAACACTGCTGCTGGTCAACTGCAGGTTTCCAGCAACAGTCAAAAGAAAACTGGGGATGCAGCCTTTGTCTGTTACGTCCCAAAGCTCTGGAACACACTGCCTACAGATATCAGGGAAGCAGCTCCTTGAATATTTTCAAAAGAACTAAAAACGTATGTCTTCACTTCAGCCTTTGTCTAGCTTTGACTCCCTGATATAGGTCTGAAACTTTAGTGCTTTGCCTCGCGTACAAACACTGCTGCACTTCTTTTAAAAAGGTATTTTACTTCATTTTATGCTTTGATTTGCCTTATTCTACTCTATTTTTACCTAGATTTTAATATTTTATTGTATGGTTTAATGCATTGTCTTGGTGTATGTGATTTCTTTCTTGTAAAGCACCTTGAGCTGCAATCCCTCTATGAAAGGTGCTATACAGATAAAGTTTATTATTATTATTATTATTATTATTATTATTATTATCAAAGCGGGACTAATCTTCCCCTATAATGATGATATAAGGCACTTTATGGTTGCCAGACTGATCATGTGACATGTGGATAATGGCTGATAAAAAAAACTCCACCTTCTCACCTTGGGGACAAAGAGGGCCCGTCATGCTGCTTGTTAATGATTTTACACACCATGGCACTGTTGGAGACTGTCAGCATGCCAATAATATTTACAGACTAACACCTCGCAGAGAGGCTGCTGATTTTCCTGATCCTCCTGCCAGCAGCAGTGTCACCTTCTTAGTAAACAAACACAGGCAGCCATCACACCAAGAAACACCCACTACAAGCAAATCTGTATTTATCTAATGGATTTTAAATAAAGTTCTTTGCAGTGAAGGACTGAGCTTGATTAGAAATGTGTAGCTAGCCAGCTAGCTAAATTGCTAGAAGGACAGAGGTAGCATTGGGTTGAAAAACATGGAAAACATGACCATTATGACTTTTGCTAGCTGTGAGCTACACTGTCCCTCACCAGGGAAATGTCCATATTAAGTCCCCATGGGAAGGACAACACAGTAAGGAAAGTGGAAAACAAAAAAAGAGAATCCACATGAGTGATAGTAAAAAGAGTTAAATACATAACGCTGGAGTAAGTTAACAGTGTCTGAGAATACTGTATTAGCAATGCATTAGCCTCAGACAGCTCGTATAATGGCTAGCTTGGTTAGCAGAAAACTAATAGTAAGAAAAATAAAGGAACAAATCACCAATCATAAAACAGCTGGAATAGAAAAAGACATAGCCTACTAATGCTCCAACACGGGCGTCTGTTAGCATTTGCTGGTCAAATGTCGGACAAAGCGGTGGATGTAGCAGCGTCAGTTAAACTGGAACTGATATGGAACTGTGCCAGCAGGGGTTGCTACTAGCAAAAGAATGTTCAACTGAAACCAGCCGCTGCTGGCAGAATTTATGACTGACCGTCTAAAAGCTCTTTCTTTAACAGGAGCTTTAACGGCCCTCTCGGTCTGCTGATGCCTCAGAAATCACAGAATGATGTTCCACAGATCTGCAGCAGAGTATGAAAATGTATTTCTGCCCATGATATCATCAGTCTAAAAGAATCAACATTAGCTGAGCGACCTCTCGCTGCAACTGTTATGTCATTCTCTGTTGAGCCTGAAATATAACTGCAAATATGAACCGTACTCTTTACAACTTTGTAAGTGTAACTTACAAACAATATGAAAAGAATATAGGCCTAAGATATCAGAGGTCCATAATTAAAATGCATCTTTTAGCTAACGTCTCCTCTGAAAACGGTCATTTTCTGCCTCTGACACTTAAGTGAAACTTCAAACTGGAGTTTCTACAGTCACACTGGGCTGTGCATGTGTATACACACACACGTACACACACAGATCCACGATCCCCTCTGAACACAACTCTTGTCCAGCTGCACAGGCTTGGCTGGTGATAATAGTTTCCATGACAATGCAGCACTCCAAGTGCATCAATGCCAGCCTGGATAAACAGTGATCCTTTACCAAAACAAGGGGGTCATTACGGCAGCTTGTCAAATCAATGTTGAGAGTGTCCTCGCTGATTAAGGCGTCCCCTCTCAGTCCTGACACAGTGTCAATACTGGCTGGCCTGTGGCGGCACACTCCCATGATTGGACTGAAATGCCTATCAGTCAGGCAGCTGAGCTGGACTAATGATTCCCTGTGCTGCCTATTAGAGTGACATGACAATTTAATCCTGTGGGCCAGGCAAGGAAAAAGTGACCTTGGTGCTTTATATTGAGGCTGAGGTAAATTGACAAGAGCAGATAAATCTTTACCTTAGGCTATTAACAGAATTAAAGAACAACAACAAAGGCAGAAGGTCCTCTGTTTTTTGTTGTGTTGTCCTGTTTGCCTCCGTCTTTCCAAGCACTGTTACATAAAAAAAAAAAACCTTTAAATTTGAAAATAATCTTGCAAAAAACAACCATAAGATAACACTGCATCATTAAAAGGGCCGTATTTTTATCGCTTCCAAAACATGTCCACTCTGCACTGCCACGATTGATCGAATTCTTAGAACAACAAAGAGTCAAATAAAAGCCATGGGTTGAATTCTTCTGTGCTTTCCTGCAAAGCTGGAATATTGAAAGTGGATATTGCTTGAAGCTCAAGGTTTTTCAGATGTTCAAAGCCATTCCAGCATGGCCCCGGGGCAAGGTATATTGCCTTGGACATCTATCTTAAGGCTATGAGAACATTGTCTACATGGTTGGAAAGAGGCCATGTGTTTACACAGATGTTTCAAGCTTTTAGCACACAGATCTTCCTGTACCGAGCCGCACCACCATCTTTTGTGCCAAGGGCCATATACATTTTGCATTAGTTTACCCTTTGATACAGAAATGAAGGAGGGCAGGAGAGCTTGTCGACTTGCACGCAGTGTCTAAAACAAAATAAAGATTCTCCGCGCTGCTGCTTGAATATTTCTCAGAGTCGCATTTAAATCGAGGAAAACTTTGCCGTCAACATTTCCGACACCGTGGCTTCATTTGCTCCCGTTTTTTAACGGTTGTTGCGAGGTGACCAGCGCACAGACAGAAACGCTGAGCCTCTCCACATTTCTACCAAAGGAAAAGAAAACAAATGGCAAAAGATAAGAATTTCATCCCCGTTGTAAGGACAGATCGTCGGCAATGGGAGGCAATTTGCCTGTGAGGCACAGTTGCCGCACTGACCCTTTATGTTCCCTGTAAAGGTCAACATTTCCCTTTCTTTTGTTTCACTCCATGCATGCATAAATCAAAGCTCTTGGCTATTTTCATCTTTGAAGTGGGAAACACCAGTCATCAAAAACAAAATATAACCTAATATAATAATACAATTCTGCCACTTTAATAAAATACCATCTGTGGCTGCTGTTAGGTGCAAATGTTTTGATAAAATACAAAATGTTGAATCCATTTTTTATGGGTTGCTTTAAGAAATAAATGCTTGCATTAAAGATAATTTGCTTCAGCATCATCAATCAGTGTTTTCCCATATCTGCTATGCTGAATTGTAATATTGCACATTAAAAACACCCTCTCTGTTGCTTCTGTGCAAAGAAATTAGCAGTAACAAACAGCAAACAGATGGCACTATCCCATAACATCACTTCTCAGCCCAAGTTGTAAACATGATTTACAATTTGCAGGATATTATTTACCGTGATTCATGTTTCTGTCAGTTCCACACTGGAGGTTAATAGAAATGCCAGCATGCTCGCTGATTTACTTAGTAAAATTTTCATCCCAAGGTTCAGGTTCAGAAGATTGGAGTCAGAGAGAGTTACACGATTCATGCATTATGCAGAAGAAGCTGACACGACCTTCAGCCATCACAGTCTTCTCTATATATCACACTGGGCTTGACCCTCCCAAGGCCAGAAGGAGCGTTTGATATATTTAACCACTACTGCCATTAAATTACTCACATTCTTTAAGAGCTGAAGACGTTTTATGTAGCTCGCAACATGGAGGCAATATAATCTTGATTAAAAGTGGTTTTACACTTTGTATTTGCCTTTTACCGCAGGTGATGCTTCAGCAATAAGAAAGCCATTCATAAGTCAAAAGCAAACTAAATCAACAAATAAATCTCCTGCATGGCCCTTCTGATTTTTATGCCCCACATTATGGCCTCGCCATATGTCGGCCATATGTAGAAATAAAGAAGAAAATCTGCTCCTGCTGTTTGATACAGAACACATCATAAAATGATAGGAAATAAAGTGCTGTTTTAGAGGGTGAGGTCCATTTTAATATAATTGGCTTTCGAATTATTTATGACATTAATTGCCACATTATCGACTGGCTGTCAGCTCCTTGGGCTTGCAGTCCATTCTTCTTCACAAAGAGCGCCTGCTCAGCCTAAAGTAGACTGACAAGCTAATTATACCATCTTCCTTCTCAATGATAAATGTCACTAATGTGAATCTGGCCCAGAAATAAGACTCCTTAGTCACCTCAACCGCAAAAGTCTCCCGCTCCAGCCAGGATCTTTGGATAGGGATGCTTCATTTCCTCCTGAATCAAGTTATGTTAAAGAATTCAAGCCCCAAATTGTGAAACAGCTTCTGTTAGATCCTGCGTATTATCTACTGAACATTCAGTCACACTTAAATCAACACTTTTTTATATTTAAGGTGGCAGAATACTTCAGAGCTGCATGTTGGATGATCAAATGGCTTCACAAACGCCTCCAACCGCACCTCTCTGACGCTGGATTGGGGTGGATGTGTCAAACAATCTCTGTGGCTATCTGAAACAGACAATCCCACCCACGTCACGCAGCGATTGGCCAGCTGTGCGGAGGTGAGAACAAGTTCTTTGAGTACAACTGAGCACAACACTGCGTCATTATCATCATCTTTAGATTGTACCACGTCTCCAGAAAGTCCCCTAAACACAACTTTCCGATTCGGGTGGGGGGGGGGTGGGGGTGGGCATTGTCCGACTTTCCCGTAGCTTTCCGTTCTTTTCTGCATAACCAGGCTCTTACTCTGTCACTCAAATATATGATGAATAATTACACTGTGAATGACTAATGCACACTGGATAATATGTTCAGTTCTTTAAATGGTTTATGGAATCTGGATAATTTCACCCACTTAAGTGTTTTGAGGAGAGGGAGAGCAAACATCAAAAACATTTTCCTGTCACTCCACCCCAAAATCCTTCATATGAATTCCCTTTTTAATCACGCTGTTTACATATTCCGACTTCACTTAGGACGTATCCTGACAACAATGAGAGCTGACACGTACCAAACTTGGTATGTCCCAGAGCCATCTTCAGTGGCTGGGACGCTGTCAGCTCCTCCTACATCAGTGGCAGTGTCTCAATGGTAGTGCGACACATGTCAGAAACTTTTAAACGTCTGCTCTTTTCAGCAGAGCGCTTCTGCAGCCCAAAGATGGTATTTTATGTGTATTAATGTGCGTATGACTACTGGTCAAAGAGTAAGCCGTATTTGCTGCAATATTGGCATAATGTCAAGTATGAGGCTTGTACTTTATTATGATTCTGAGGCTCAGTTGAACCCACTGGATCGATAAACTCAAATATTCTTGACACATAAGCTTTTTATCTTTTCTATTATTTGATAAATTCCCAATAATTAACGACATAATAATTCTGCAGTTCAATCAAGCAGCCGTCAGCACAATAAAAATTCAGCCATGCGGTCGGATGTTTGAGGAGAAGCCATCTTTGGTGATTGCACATGCCTCGTGCAGCCAGACACACATCTGAACTTTGACCTTCTTTGATCAGCAGTTTTGGCAAGGCAATCCATCATGGTGCTCTTACTGTCAGAAGAGGTGCCTGGCTGCAGCTGTGTGTCACTGGCTAAGAGGGGCTGCTTAAAGGCAATCATGTCAACCTCCACGCGACTGCTCAGACTCCCAGATTGAAGGAGGACTTGACAGGGCCAAAAGAGTCAGCTGAAGACACTGGAGGGCTGTGTCTGATTGCTCTGTGGCCATAAAGTGATGGCTGATTTTATCCTCTGTGAACAACCGACTGAATGAAGTCAAAAATGGTGGAAATTCAACAAATGAAAACCCGACTTTTGTGCTTTTAAAAGTACCGTTTCGCTTGTGAGGTGGTATAAAAGCGAGGCCATCCTTCTTATTCTGTAAGAACAGAAATTAAATTCAGTTTTTAATTGAAAATCAGTTTATGCTACATGAATCATAATTCTATACATGACAGAAATCCATTACCAATGATCTAAAGCTGCTCTGTTTAACATTACAAAAAGACAGGATATGAACACTTTTTCAGGTCTGACCTTCAAAATATATTTCTGCCTCAGGACAATGTCTAGACAGACAGATTGAATACTCTTTAAAGGGACGACTGGCTGAGTCTGCTGCTGAGCCATGACTTTAACGCAAACTTTGCAATTAGAAGAAATGTAAATTACTTTTAGGCCTCTTTGCAGCGAGGTTTTGTGGTGAGCTGACCTGGCACAAACACACCAAAAACAGCAAACCCAGGGGGAAGAAAATATATTTACATGCTCGGGAAAAACTGGTGGATGAGTGCGTTTTTGCCGAGGGCAGGAAAATTATTTGGGTATACTGTGCTGATATATACATTATAGATATTTGGAAAAAAGCCTAGATTCTTGCGTGTAAAGAGACCTCCGTGGCAGCAGGTTAGGTCGTCGTCTTTCACAAAATGCCACTTGTCAGATACCGGAGATACATCCCGGTGTAAATAAGGCGAGCGGTGAGTGATATTCCAGTTCCACTGCCAATGATTACCTGATGGGAAAGCAGATAGCGTATTCCCTGTCACTTCTATACAGGCACCGAGCACATTAACGGCAAAAGCGGGCCTGACTTTCAGACAAAGAAGCTGAGTGACGGCTTGCTGACTGCGGCTCCGAGTGTGGAATAACATGATGTGAAAGGACATTGTCAGGAGCCGAGGAGACGAGCCCAGATTGTACATAGTGACAGAAAACAGAGATGAGGACAGAGATACTGGTGCCATATTAGTGGCCAGCATATTCAAACACCATCCTTGAGTCTAAGCAAACTTGACATCACCTCCAATGGCTTCAAAGTGTTCGCTCCCCTCCACCACCACCACCTGCCCCCTCCCCTTCTGTCTGCAGCCAGCTTTCCTCTCTGATGTGTCTCCAGACTCTGTTCTCTCTTATGTAGAGAGTTACCAGCAGGCCTGTTCTGTCAGGACAGGAGGATAGGGGCGCCGCGGCCTGCGGATACCCTCAGTCAATCTACATTTGGTCACCGCGGTGGGAAGTGTGCTCATTTTTTCCGATATCTGAGCTACTTGAGGTGATCCGAACACTGAAGTGTGAGGAGCTGTCAGCTTGCATAAAGCTCTGCACCAGCGGAAGATGTACAGTTCCTGATATGCTAAGAGGGGGGAGGGGGTGGAGATGTCTCAGTCCTGATAGGCTATGGGGGAACTGGGGACCCTATAAAAAAGAGGAGGGGGGGGGGGATTGCATTCTGTCTGCCTGGGGACTAGAGGTCGGCGGGAAAGGAGGCAGCTCATCACCAGGCCCCCTGCAGTCTCAGGACAAATTTATGCTGTTACAGGGGCAAACATGGAGGAGATATTTTAATGCTGTATCAAAATATCTACAAGGAGCCAGCAGAAAGATGCACCAACAATACACCATTGCTTTTGCAGAAAACAAAAAGAGCACTGTAAAAGCCTGTAGAAAAGAATGATTTACTTGGTAAAACTCTGAAAGAAGCTGTTTGTTTTAGTTTCGTGTTTTCACTGGAAGGTGTGCTGTAAGCCTGCCCAGTGGCAGTGGTGGGCACCGCTGTTTGTACTCTACAGGCCATTAACAGTTCACCCCACGTTCTCCAGCAGGGCAGCAGCTGGGGAAAAAGAAGCATGCGGCAGCGTTGCAGGATCGCACCGGTGCAAAAAAACATGGCCAGAGGCAGGGAGGCTGGAGTACGCTCCGAGTGAAGTTGGCAGCTGTGCGGCTGTGTGTGATAAAGTGCAGCTCGCCGTAAATACACTCTGGGGCTCCCTGCACAGCTGGCGACTGTAGGTTACAGTTCTGAAAGATGGAGTGCAGGAAAGGGATAGTAGGGGGAAGAGACTGATGAGAGAAATGCAGTGCTTGCATCTACACATCATCTGTCTGAGGTGGAGAGGGGGATCAGAGCCAAATGTATGAGAACAAGGAAGATGAGGAGGAGGGTAAGAATGTTATCGTGTCAGTGTGAGAGAAGACATTTGTGGGCATCTGTTGACAATTTAAGAAGCATTAACATGAAAGTGTATAAGTGTGTGTGGTGTGTGTGTGTGTGTGTGTGTGTGTGTGTGTGTGTATATATATATATATATATGACTATAGGATGTCACACTTAGTGCTGAGGCTAGCTTTCCACCATCTTTGTGGGTTCTTCTCTTTCACTGAGTTTAACAAGGGTTAGAAGTCTATTAATAACACAATTACACTATTTTCATTGTTGACAGCTTTAGCAATGCAGACCTTATCCATAACCAAAGAATGATGAGATTATGTGGCTAAAATAATGACTAAGAAATTCATTTTATTTAGAATATGTATTTGAACAATGACACAACTTGAATAACTGGCTGTTAGGTAGCAATGACCAGTAAAGTGTTTATATACAGTAAAAGATGTCAAGGCAAGTTAGAATCCAAAGTCAAACCGACTGACATTCAGACATTACTAGGGCAAGTAATACTTCATGAAATGTTACTTTGGCCTGCTCAATATTTATATACAGTACATATTTCATCATAGATTACCCAAAACAACCAACATGAGTGGACTGAAATATTAGTTTAGATGATAAATCATTCATTTCCACTGTTGTTTTTGCTGATATTCTCCTGCTCCCAAAGGAAACATGGAGGCACAGCTGATAAAGTTATGCAGACATTTATTTTTCACTTCCAGTGATTTAGCGTGACTGTGCTTGTCACCATGATTTAGAGGAGGCTGCAGTCGGCATTCTGTTTGTTGTGACCAAACAAGTGCAGTGCCTGCACGCTTTCAACTTCAGGGTTATTGATTAAAGTTTTAAATGGTTGCCATATTACCCAGGGACTTCTGGGAGATTAATTTGCATCAACATTCGTCTGTAATTCATTAGCCATTGAGACAGCTCAACCACAAGGACTCCGTCTTGAGAGAAAAGGCCATTTTTCATAGTGGAAGGCAAACTAGATGCTATTAACAGTAACATACAACAGATTTCATGTTGCAAAGAGGATTCAGTGCAAAAACTGAGGATGATTAGGTGTGAAGTTTTTGTAATGACTTTTTATGGGATGAAAGTAAAGGTAAATCTCATCTTTTCTACTTGTCCTACATTTAAGTATAGAATTCTTAAACTAAATATGCACAAAACTAAAGCTCCACTAAAGATTTTATCTATGTAGCAAATAAATCAAATGACAATGTGTAATGTGAAATGGGTCACTCACCAAAGCCCACAATGGATTACCACCCAACTCCAGCTCTGCAGACCCTCTTTCTGCTCATTGTTTTGGTTTTATCGCACATTAACTCCATGGTACACACCGATTGCGTTCAAAAGCCTTGTTTCCGACAGGTAGGCAGCTGTTTTCAGCAAACAAGCTCTGATAAACCCAGTGTATGCTTTTTGCCCAGCACGCAGACAAAGGGCAGTCAAATATGCTAATGTTGCTGCCTGTCTGCTGGATGTGTAAATAGGAAGCTGTTTGCTAACGTTAGCCATTGTAACTTTATAGAAATCCAAAGTGAGACAGGAACTTCCGAGTTCTGCTGCACAAACCCAATGACATTAATGCAGATCACTACAAAATCAAGCCTTAGAATACATCTGAATCAACAACATGTTAGCTGGTCCACTCCAGATGTCTAGATAAGGAAAAGACCCCATTCATTTAGTTATTTATGTTACATTTCTGTCCTTAATGGCCTTAAACACCATTTCCCATAAGCCCTCGACCACCGCGGCTTAAACGCCACCAGCTCGACAGAATGAGGTGAATCCATTTCTTAACATCCATGGAGCCCACAGATAAGTCGAACGTACTGGAGATAGAGATGTTCTTTCAGACAGCAGAGATTAGAGCTAAAATATTGGAAAGATGACTTCAGCAGAAAGTGTGTATGGAAGAATACAAGTTACAGTGATGCAAGTACCCACAATGCCATGCTTGCACATTTTAATGGATGCAGTATGCTAACAAATTCAGCATTTCATTTTGCAAAAATCCGACTAGTTTCAACTCATTTCTTTCATAAAGACCGATGAAAAGAAATGCTGAATGAGAGACTGAACTGTGTTACAGAGGCTGGCCCGGACTAGACGTCAGAACTTGCATCAGGTGATAATATTTAAGTGCTACACATCTGTTATCTTATTGTGGATTTTTTCTGCTCCAAATTACCAAATAAATCATCTGAAGCAAACGTAATTCATTCGACTCATGAAGGTTTTTCTCCACAACAAAAGAAGCGGTGGATGTCCTGTACGATGTAAAGCCAAAGCCTCAGCTGGAGAGACATTCAGAGACTTAATTTCTTGAAAAATAATAAATTGCCATCAAGAGGCAATGTAGTAAATAAGAAATATGACTGTGAACATGAAAACTGAGCTGGCTGTGTATGAAGGCATGTTGTGTCCTGAGGCTTTGGGTCAGCAGTCAATTAAATTATCACACTGAACTGAAAGACTTTCAAAATCCCCTTACTGAATAATGGTTGTCAGACACTCTGTATCCTCCATGATGTTCTGTAAAAAAGGTTGCAGCAATGGGATTAGGGCTTGATCCTCAGCTACTGCTGTGCCCAGTCTAAAATGACTATCCTCTTATCTCAAGGCAACAGAGCTACATTATGTTATGTACCGACTTCGTCAAGATAGAATGGATGTCATTGAAATTAATTTAATCTTCCTTAAATTAGCTTCTGACTATGAGCTCTCGCAGTCAGAATTTATGTCCTCCAGGATTCAATTTCCTCCGTGGTGTGATATGCTTTTATCAGTTGGTAACTATTCGGTGGCCTCCAATAATGAGAGCTGTCACAGAGGCCAGAAGCGGATAGTGTTTGATGGCGACCATCTTGTGACCACTGGAACTGTCGCCCACATCTACCAGGGGGAAGGAAAAAAAAGGACTCGAGGGTTCTCAGACGTTACACTGCGGCTCTCGCTAAGGCAACAGTAATTACAGAATCACATGCTGATCAATCTGGATCCACTTTAATCCAATTATTAGTCATTAGACCATTAGAGGGTATCAGTGTTTGATTCATGGTTGCTGAAATGAAAGACAGGCCATCTGATGTCGAAAATGTTTGAGTCACGACGGCAAGATAACAGCCTGGAAAGATGCCTTCCAACTCATTTCCACACCAGCTCTTACGTAAATGATACAATAAATCAATTAACTGATAAAACTCCATTGGATCATGATGTTTATTGGATGTTTAACTTGTTAAAGTGATAGAGACCATAATAAAGATTGTTATCAAAATGTGACTATAGCGGATTCATGTAAAATTGATAGCAAGCGACGATTAGTCAACTGATCAATTAATGAACAAAAATTAATACATTTATCGTTTCAAGTCATTTAACAAGTCCCTAGTAGGAGTCTGCAGCCATGCTAGCAGCTCTGTGCGGCTGTACTTCGGCACAGTGGCTGCTTTGAGCTAAATGCTAACATCAGCATGCTTGTACTGGTGGAGCTGTCTGTCTGTTTTTATCCATGCAAACACACTGATGTTGATGCAATGATGCAATGTTTAAACCAGTCAGATGATGTTTAGCAGATTTAATGTTTACCATGGTCACCATCTTGGTTTTGCTAAGTAGCAATTGTTAGCATGCTAACATTTGCTACTTAGCACTGAAGTACAGCTGAGGCTCATGGGAATCTCATTAATTGTGCAGTTATTTGGTCATAAACCAAAGTAATGGATGAAGTCAAATTTTGAACTGATGACGATCTTCTTGGCCATTTGTCATTATTTATCTTGACATCATTTTCCAAGAATTCCCTGAATAATGAAAAAGGGAGGATTCAGTAATAATGAAAATAATCAGTCACCACATCCCGAGTTTACAGCACAATAAAGAACCCTGAACAGGCTGCTTTCCCAAACACTAAAAGCTGAAATGTTCTGAGAGAAAAACCGTCTTTAGCCAAGTATACCAAAACCCATTGCTTAATAAAAAAATAAGGGACTGGCTTCTGACAACTTGACAGCAGAGACAGTTATGTATTTTGAAGCCTTATAAGCTCTGCCGTGGGTTCCTTTCACCAGCAAAATCCCAAATGTCACTTCCTACCTGAGATGTTAGGTGCCCACCCGGCTGTCTGGTCCCCATTATTACTTTCATCTTGTCTCAACTCCTGATGCTTAATAAGCAAGAACCTGAGGGTCCTGCCTCCATCTCTAAACTCTGATTTGATGTGGCAAGGAGACAGAAAACAGGGAAGAGGGGGGACAGAAATAAAAGAACAAGGGATCAAAATAACTGTGCCTGGCTGGCTGAGTGGAGTGGGGCCCATCAACACCAATAACCGTTAGCTGCGAACACGCGTGTCACAGCGAGACAAGTGTCATATCACTCAGCCCACTGCTTCATTTGACTGGAACACATCAATCACTCAGGGAAATCCACACAGACGTGCTGAGATAGGCCTCACCTCTGGCTCCCTCATTACGTTGCGTCAGTGTTAGTGAAACCTTGGCCTGTCAGGAATTCACTGCCGTCTTTCTCTAGAAGAGTCTCTCTTGTCCAGTTGCTTCTATCGACGGCAGGGTGAGAATGCAACAGCGCATGGGAATCTCACAGCTATTACACATTCGTCTGTGTGCTAGGTGTTTCAGCTGACCTCTGCTACTAACCGAAATGCAAAGCGTCTGCATGGCTGCACACGTCTGTGCCCATGAGCCTCAGCGCAAATTACTGATGACAAAGACTCATCAATATGACATTTTAAAGCTTTATGGCTGCAACAAATGATTGTTGTCATCATTGATTATGCTATTGAGTATTTTTTTAGATACATTTTTAGGATTTAATGTGGAAAGTGTCAAAAATTGGGAGAAAAAAATCCCATCACAAGTTCCCATAACCCAAGTTCAAATTGCTTGTTTTTCTCAACCAGCAGACGAACCCCAAAGATACACAATAATACAGACACAAGCAAAGCTGAAACCAGTGAACATTTGGGACTTTAAATTCATAAATAACTGAAGCACTTAGTTGATTATCAGAATTGCTCATTTATTCTTTAGGAACAATTATGTAGTTTTTTGGCTAAAAACAAGCGAAAAAGCCAAATTTCCATCCGCTGGTCCTTTTCCACCTTCACATCAGATAATCAAATGCCGTCTACTCATTTTCAGTCCATTGACTAATTGACTGACAAGCACGCTCACTTTTCTGCACCATTTGCCGCACGTCCACACCTACTGACATCCAAATTAATCAACGGGACAAGTATCATTAATATCACATCTACGACACTGCAGCCCTTTTGTAATAAGACTTGTTATTTCAGCTCAAAATCTCTATGTGCAGAGTGAAAATGAGAAAGTGTCCCTCGGCGGTGGGCTTTAACGAAGGATTAAAGGCTTATTAACAAAGGCGTCCCTTGAAAGCCCGGCTCTCTCCCTGGCCACCGCCATGCTGCGCCCAGCTGTGTATACAACTCCGACAGGTAGAATAATAACGGTTATACATCACTGCACCTGAGAGCCCAATCATCTAAATTTTCCCCTGCCACCGCCTCCCAGACTCCATTACTTTATTGACACGCAATCTTAAGAAGGAGAGAAATATTGCACATGTAAGGTCACTTGGTTATGAAGACATATTATCATATTATCTGCATGAGGGTTGTAGGGCTCAGGCCTGACAAAGCTAATTATAATTGGACATGATACAGAGCTCAGAGCATATTACGTGCTTGGCTGCATGACAAAGTCGCAGCTGAGATATGAGGGGAGAGAGGGGAGGAACATGAGCTGAAACTCAATGCGAAGAGGGTGAAGCTGTACAATAACAGCAGCGGGCTCTCTGATGATAATTTATGGATACATCCACTATAAGCACCGGGCCAAACCTGCTCCTGCTTGTTCATGAGGCACGAGATGGAAAGAGCCAGTTGTTCAAATCCAAATTTCTTACGGACGCTGACTTGAAACAGCTCTAATGCCCAAATGTCACATTTTGTTAGCGACAACAAAAGTGGCCCCGTGGCTTCTTATCTCCCCTCCCAAGGTTATTTCAGTATCTTCAGACACAGACAACTGTTTCTGTTTTTCTTCTTAAACGACTGAACCTTCGTGCTGCCTCCTCCAAAGCAGCCATTTACCTCCAAACAGATCTGCATTATTTTTTTTTAAAGCCGACTCGCTCAAACTAGAATCAGTTATTGAAAAATCAAATCAACCTCGCAGACAAACAGGCAGAAGAATAACTGAGTCAAGTGATACTGCGCATCTGCTCTCCTCTAGTTCCCATCCTGCAGCTTCATAATCTCATCACGGGGGTCGTGATCGGTGCGACTTCGAGTAGCTGCGATCTGTGAGCGGACCCAGAGGTCAGATGTTAACTTTAGTTTAATAGTGTCAGGTTTTTTTCCCCCCACTCATTTGTAGTGATTCATCATTTCAGAGGTCTATTCATACAATATGCATTCACTTATTCTCATGACTATTTTTACAACTGGTCTATTACTGTAGCACAGCACTATTTAAATCCCAACTTCCCACTTAAATAGCTGTCATCTGTGCACTAATGGAAATGTACTGAAATAAAAAACCTGTGATGATTTCAAAGTATCGTAAGTTAAATGTGTATAATGTATGATGTAGCAGTCGGCAAGATGCACCTTGAAAAAAAACGGGATCTTTTCCTAAACCTAACCAAACTACGACCATCATCTGAATCCTGGGTGGCTATTAGTTTGAAAATCTAACCGGACATCGCATATTTATCACTTGACACTGTCTTTTCACGGCAAGGCGAGGTCAAACGTGACCCCGCCACGATGGACAGGCAGGTTGGCTAAACCCTTGGCCATAACCATCTTTTAATATCCTTGTTTGTTGTTGTTATTTGGGTGGAAGGACCCTTTAAAGCAACAAAGAAACCTTCACATGTCGTCTCTGCCTGTAAATAAAGCAGCTCTATTATCTTGACACAAAGCCAGAAGACTGTAAACTCTGACATCGAGTGCTGGTGGCCAGACGCTGTGAATTACCAACTGAAGTTTTTGGATGTAGTTTAATTAGGACAAACTATCAGGATAACACACAGTGTACTCAGATCTAATCCAGTGCATATGTTTCTTCTTAAAAAATAAAAATGTCTACAGCACTGCTGTTGGCCTAACTTTTAAAACATTCTCTCTCGCTCTTGCTGCAAAAGATACTCAAAACATCTGGAAGTCCATCTGCCAATAAATCTCCCTGATAAACGATGGTGCTTCAGAAATCCGAGGAAAATAATGAGTGGTGCAACATCTTGGCACAACTAAAAACATACTTGAAATACAAGACTACATCTCAGATGCTGAGCTCTGAGACCACAAATCACAAAGGCTCAGTGAATTAGGAATTTATTTCAAAGCACATCATGTCACACACACATTTGCAACTGTATATCTTTCCAGATACTGGCAAGTGATGCTGGAAGTCTGGTAATGCTCATAGGTGGACAAGAGTACACTGCAACATCACATCTTGAATTTGCATGCCCAGTATGCTGTTATGAAAAGGCACATTTGTTTCTGTGCGAGCTGTTTTTCCCTCATCGAGCACAGTTGCAGTGAAAGAAATTAAGCTGTAGATCATTTTCCTGACTGGAGATTGCTCAATATGTCTGAAATTAATCAAGCATGGGCAGGTAATAGCAATCTGCCTTTAAATTACAGAACGTTTCAGCCGTGCTATTTGTGCATCACGATTTTGCTTTGAACAATTAAATTTAATTAACGACTATTAAGCCTGGTGTTTCTGTTTGGAAACTCCCCCGCCAGCCGTCCAGCTTTGTCATCTGCTTTCAGAAACTCGCCATGACAGGCCATTTTTCATGATTTCTCTTACATTGGAAAAACACCAGTATTTTAATTAAGAGGCCTGAATGTCCAGATGCTTACCTATTTTTTTTTTTCTTAATGATTACTGATGGTAAAGCCACGAGCGCAGCAGCCAAACATCGATGAAGGCGAGAAGGTTGCAAAGTGAGAATTCTCTTGTGCATGGTTAGAATTGACATTTTAAGGCTCTCTGAAGCTGTGACGGCACTGTTTGTGCCATTACTGGCTCTGTGCTGCTCTAACAGCACACCGTTAACTTGATACTGCTAAAATACTCGGGAAGGTGATGAGCATCTGTCTGAGTTTGTGCTGCTATGTGAGGACAGTCCAACAGGTGGCATGAGTCTCCTGCCCTGCTCCTTCATTTAGAAGCGGCTGCAGGGGACGGAGGCTACCTTTGTTGTGTTATTATTTTTCTTATTTGGCTACCGGACAGGAACTGAGCCTAATTTCCGCATTGTGGTGTTGATAAAGTGAACTGAGCCACGTTATGTTTTCTAATCTAAGAGAATAACATATTTGACTCAGTTAGTGTGCTGTCCTCTTTAGTAAGTCCTTAAGTTGATTGAAGAAAATATTTTTGCCCTTCACAATGTTTTTGTCCTTCTTGTGTGTAGCTGTTAGCACAATGAATATTAACAATATTAGCCTCTCAAGAATGTCAACAATTTTCTGCCGACTTATTTCAATATCCTCTTTGCACAAGGCTTTCATTTCCTTAGGTACGCTGTTAAAAGGCAGCTCCAGCCTGCCCTGACTAATTTCCTCTCAGCCTCACAGATCACAGGCCTTTCCCACCCAGTGCTCCCTTTGCTCCCACAAAGACCCTCGTAATCCTGCTGCTTGTCCACAATTAATCTTCCCAGTTGCCATATTATTAACACAACCACCCACGGGCAGAGGATGCAAATGTAAAGCCAGGAACAGGCCTCTCTGTGTGCAACCGGCCCCCCCGCACTCGGCCCACAGCGGAGTGGCAGAAGTGTCAATCACTCCAGGGGTTTAAACCGCTGCCCACTATCAGCATCAAGGGCTTTTCAGCCTCCCCTCCTGTCTGCTGATCAAACAACGTGACCCCTCCCACCACAAACCCCACAGTTGAGTTCCCTCTCTACGTTTTTCTTCATCTACCTTCGCCTGTCTGTCTTTCTGTCTGACTCTGTCCCTCTAATCTGTGCTGTTCTCCCTCAGCGGCCCGTCACTCTCATTAGGAGAAGACACTGTTCACGTAGGAAAAACCTGGACGGAGCCCTTTGACTTTGTTACAACCCTAGTGGGCCTGACCCAAAATTAAAATTGAAAATCGTTGGAAAAAATAAAATATAGAAAATACAGAAAAAATAAAAAATCTGACTGTGCCGCATTGGATGCTGAGAAATTGTTATGGCCTTTTTTTTTGCTTAGACTAAATTATTAATGGATCAATTGGAAAAGTAACCAACAGATAAATAAATACTAGTCAGCTGCAGCCTGAGTTTTTCCTTTACCCAGCTCTAAAATGAGAAATGGGTGGAAAAGCAAACCACCACACCTCAAAACTGCAGCAAGATTGAAATAACACTGTATGAGACAGAAGTCAGGGCGTTACATCAAAGTGATGAATCCAACATGTTTCATCTGATGTGTCAAAACAAGTGGCTTTTTTATAAGGTGTTGGTGGTGTTATGAATAAATCTTATGTCTTATAATAAAAAGCCAGTAGTTGCTTTGGCTCTGAAGGAGAATCATGTAAACACTGAAGAAACAGAAACAATATTCCACTTTTGTTTGTCTCGCTGTGTTAAACACATGTGATTACTGTAGCTGTCTACTGGGGTGAGCTCTACCAGTCAAGTCTTAGCCGTTAGCATATACTCTACAAATCATAGCCTTGATCAAAGCTGCTGCTGTGAGAATAGCTTGGCACCACTTTAAAAGAATATGAAATAATGTCCCAATCCAGCAATTCTGAAAGACCAGAGTAAAGAAAGGGAGAGCATAAGAGCTGAATGTGTGGAGGCTTTTTGAGAAGTTGGTCACTCTATTGCCTTCAGTGTCACTTGACATGAAAGTACTGCCAGTTCTATGGAGATCCAAGCTGTTCCCCAGTGGTTGAAATGCTATTGTGTGTCAGACAAAGGACATGGTTTCATAGCACCCCCTTGTTTGCATGCATGACCAGCACTTTCAAATAAGGCCTTTAGATCTAAATCTCAGGCTCCACTCAGCACAGAAGGCAGCAGGCAGCTTTGTTAGTGGTGAGAAATTACTGGGGATGTCCAAACTGAAAACTAGGCGTTCACATCTCCAAACAAGAGCTTTTATTATGCTGAGGTCTACAACAAAGCCCTGCTGTGAAGACAGTCCCGCTGAGCTGAGGCATGTTGTTTACCAAAGCATCATACTGAAAGATACAAGATTGTCTTCTGCTGCTGTCGTCCCTTTGGAGATTTAGCAGTGAATCATCGCAGATTGAAGTTTTAGTTAAGCAAACATTTCTCGGTGGCAGAGCAGCACTCTCTGCTGAGTTAAACCTGCTTCCTTTGGCTCCACTGAGGAGCAAAGGAAGCAGGTTTTCAGAATGAGGTTTTACTAACTGGCAAACCTGAAAGAAGACCAAGGGAAATATGAATTGATTATATAAATCAAACATTTTCTGACTGTGTACAGCAGGATATTTTAAGGATGTTAGTGTCTCTAAAAATTCTGTAACATTCAATCACAGTGACGAACCCACAGAAAATTATCACCTGAGTCTGCAGTTCACTAAACTATACAGAGCTTTGTTCCAGCTGTCAGCTCATTGTTTTGGGTTTTCTGCCTGCAGCTTCACTGTTTTGGTTCACTCTCACCACTCTTAGAGTGTCATTTTTGGTCGCAGCAGGAGCTGTTTTTCATGAGAAAGCTCTAAAAACCACCTGCATGCTACTTGCCCAGCACCAAACAGCAGGCAGACTAAGCTAACACCTAGGTGGTGAAAATAGTGGCGCGTTTAGCAACTAAACAGCCAGATTTGTCCCTCAGGAGTAGGTAGAGACCAAAAACAGAGTGAAAAGAAGGTGAATACTGGACTTATATTCATCAGGCAGTCTTCAAATGAATGCTAACATTGCTGTGTCTGCAAAATGTGCAAAAATAGGCAACTGTTTGCTGACAAAATTACCATATCAACTTAATAATATGCCATTTTTGTGTTCACAGCTTGTTCCCACTGCTCCAGTGGAACTATGAAATAACGTATTATGAGCAGGTCCTTATGTTGTTTGCATCCTGTTCTACAATCTGATGCACAAGGATGCACATTTCCACGTACACGCATGCAGGTGACACAATGCACATTCCTGCCAGCAGAACTAAACTCTTCAGGAGCTGCCGTCATTGTTTCCCAAGGAACACGCACTTCTCGCCCTCGTCACACCTAAACCACGCCGTAGCTGATTGGTCCAAACCACTGTGGTTCGGCCACAAGCGCAGAACTTGAATCTCGTGAATCCAGCTGCCTCACAAGAAAAGGGTTTTAGAGACATGTTTGATGTGAAAGTAAGTTGTTCCGGAGAAAACACCACATGACAATGAGAATGTCACTCACTTGTTGCCAGCTGTCTGAGACAGAAATGCGCACCTCCAACCACTGTAACCACCTTCACTTTTAACTGTTACTGCAGTAGCAGCCCGACTATCTTGTCTTCATCTTGCTCCCTTCATGTCATAATAAAAAGATGTATCTCTCTCACTTCTCATGCAAAGAGCACATCCTCACATTTCACTGAAATTCAGGAGGCCAGGCCTCAACTTGCTGTCAGCGATCAAAGTTATTATCAGAGAGAATGAAGAAACCATTTTTCTGCAGAGAGAGAAATTCTCACAGCGATATATCAAGGCCTTGGATTTGGGAAAAGATTGTCTGTCAGTAAAATATGTGATAGTGTTTGAAACTTGAAGGGGCTCCTGGGAGCAGGAGAAGACGATGTGAATAACAAACTGCATCTGATGACCTGAACCACAAGCTGGGATTCTGTGGCACAAACAATGAAGACGAGTGAAACACTAGACACAAGCTTTGTTTAAATATGGAGTGGAGTAGATATCATTTCAGTAGCACTCTGTATAGACGCTAAGATAAGAATCCAACCTGTTAACACTAGTCACTAAGCTGCTAGCAGGGGCACTGCTACAACAGCTCAATAACAGCTCTGACTCAGTAAATATCTATGTTTGGCATGTTTCAGGGCCTCTATCCAGCTGTGGGCCCTTTGAATCATCCCTCCCAACAGCCCCCCAGCTGTTTCACTTAAGAATCCAGAGTTTGACTAGCATTAAATAAAAGCTGGCAAAAGCTTTTGTTCCACTTATGAAGGGGCCTTACTTGTGCTTGTCTTCAGGATGGGAATAACATCCTGAAACATTTACTCTTATGCGATTGGATCATTTGGAACAAATTCATGTGAACAGCCCCAACACAGACAAACTATCAGAGTTGGTTGAGGAGCGTCTTAAAATGTCAAACAAATTCAGCTTCAACATTTAGTCAAATGGCTTTATGTAATGTGGAACTAGCAGGGCCAAACTTCCATTTTTAGCCGTTTTTAGTTAATACCTTTAGTTTATGGCACATTTTGGTTCAGTCTCTCCGCTCTGATCAACTTTATTTCCAACAGCAGCAGGCAGGTGTTTTCTGCCATAACTCTCTGTACATTACCAAACACAGACTGAGTCAGCAGCTAGCTGCATGGAGAAGAAAGTCGAACATCTTACAGCTGCAAATATATTTCTTAGGGGTTACATCAAACCAGAGCTAAAAGGAGAGTGAACATTGACCTTAAATTCAGGTAGCAGGTAGACAGAAACAAGGTGGACACATGAAGGACAAATTTACAAGGGCTGTTAGCTCAACGTTTCGCGTTTTTCTACCCCCATTACCCAAAACTGCTTAATAACTGGAGAACTGGCGCCACCCACTTCATATCTTGATAAACTGACTCCTGATATCTGCATGAGTAATGGATGGAAACAGGCATTCATTCACATTCTCTTTTGCAGATTTTCTCCAAAGTCGGTTAAAAATTTGCATTACATTTGGATGGAAACCCTGCTTGTGCGGCCCCTTCAGGGAAACTCCTGGTGCATTGCCGCATTTGGACATCTCTTCTGTAGACACGTGGCTGAGGACATAGTGGGCTGTCTGACAGAACACAAAGAACAAGCACTTCTCCAGCTGCCTGATTCCCATGTGAGAGTGATGAGAGCGCACGGAGGGTTAGTCAGAGCCCGCTGGAGACGAGCAGTATGGAGGTAGGCCAAGCAGACGTCAAGTGCGGCTTTACAAGAAGCCTTACACACAGCGGGGGCCCTTGGTAGCATTGTATTAGGGTTCCTGTATAGGCATATGTCAGCTAGCAGGTAGTGAGTAAGTATTCTGAAAGGTAGAGAAAATAACTGCTGCCTGTTTCCAGACCTTTGAATCCGCCCACTCCACCAAGTTCAGTTGACTGATTCTGGAAACGGAGTGCATCGAGTTCACAGTTCTGTCTGATATCAGGCAAACAGAGCTGAGGACAATGACAAACACAAAGCCGGAGGTGCGACGATGTGCACAGCTATTATTTACTTTACAGGACAACTACGGGGACTTCAATGTCAGGTCTGAAGAAAGCAAAAACTCTGCTGAAGCAGCAACAACTGAAAGGGAATCAAATATGTTCTTTTCTGTGTGAGACTTTGGCAGATTAGAAAAAAAAAAAAGTTTTTATGTTTGCCACCTAACAGAAAACAACAGTGTGAAACCAAGTGGTGAGCATTACCTGCAACTCAATTTCCATGTGGTCAGCATCAACAATAGATATTAAGTTGGTCTTAAAAGAGCCTGACAGGAGTTTTCAAATGCCAGCTGGTCAAATCAAATTAAGCTGCTTTGTCAAACCTCCCCCTATGATCCGCCAACATGTGTGTCTCCCATCACCTGAAAAATCATGGGCAACACAATTTAATTACAACTAAAAAAAAAAGAAAAAAAGTGTAAACATCACTCTCTTTCATCCCTTTATGTATGTGGACAAGAAGACAATGTGTTAAGAGGAAATAAATCTGCCTTGACAGCCACATCAAAGGGTGCAGTGAGGGGCTTACTGCTACTTAAGGCACAGGAATGCTGTTGCTAAGCATCAGTCGAAAACCTATCAACCCTTTAAGGACTTTACTATTTTTGAGAGGGAGGCTGAGCAGGTTACTAGAGGCCAGACACTCCACGGTGACAACACCCCGAGAACTCATAAATCCTCAAAAACAACACATTTAGTTATGAATCAGGCAGGAGATTCATTTTTAACACAACACACACTCCATTAGGTTTTTTTGGGGCTAGTTTGTTACCATCTAACAGGGTTTCAGATCTCTGAATCTTTACTCATAAATAAGTAACTATTTGCTGACTATGAACTTCCTCTGCCCTTTTAGGGAGGACATGCTTGTTGATGAATTAGGACATGCTCCACTGCATAAAGGCTATGAGTCAGTGCTAGCCGCCACCTCCCTGTGAATAAATTCAATTCCCTCATTTTGCAGGGTGAGGTGCTAAATCACTGGCAGCGTTTGGGAGCAGCGGGGTGTCATTGGATGGCTGGGTAGCCAGCCTGCTATAATTCTGTCCATCAACCTAATTCATTATTTCAGCAGCTGCAGATTTCTACTCTGAATTACAGAAAGTGACAAGTTTGAGTTCAGTTCAAAGGAGAAAGCTTTTAAGTCAGACTTTGGCAAATGATCTGGAGTAGCATGTCGACGGCGCCCTGTCATTCACCACTTTGATGAGGGGTAAATTTTTTGGTTGGAGTAGGGGAACGAACTCGTGCACCACGAGTCTCACTTGTAGGAAATAGAAGCGATAGGTGACCTCTCACTAACTGGTAATCCACAGAGTATTAGTCATAATAACAGTGGATAAATCCCTTTGAGAGAGTTGAGCCGTCTATGCATGGCATGGGGCTGCCTGGCCAACAAATCTCCTTTTTTTTATCTCATCGTTGAGATGAAAGAGAAATGGTGCTGAGGATTACAGAGAACAATCATGCATTATTAGCCATAAAAAAAGAAAAGTACAGAATCGGCTTTGTGAGAGGCCACTCATTACCAATTACCCACTATTTCTGACAGCCAGGAAAAATTACTCACCGTGGCCTGAGACAGATACCATCAGTGCTCACAAACAGCTACAACGCTGTGTAACTCTTCCAGTTAGAATAAATTCAGAGTAATTTGTCTTGTTGACTTTGATGCTGCAACCTGTCAACAACATAGTAATTTAGGTTTTCTTGTACAGCATACAATGCTCAAACTGAAAGGGACTTCTCATTTGTCATTAATCAAATTACAAAACTAAGAGTCTACAGCATAGGCTGGATAAAACAAGTGGATGTAGCCACTGCGACTGTCACCCACTGGCTTATGGACTATCTTTGTGAAGCCTTGGATTTGAGATGATGGCTGTCTCCATCTTGATTTCTTTTGGATACACATTTGGTGGGGGGTGAAGCCGGTGCCAAGCGAGGGTTGAATCTGAGTGAATACCTGAGGACACTTCAGGTCACAGTGGTAGCAACTTGTCAATCACAAGGTAGCCACGCCCTAAAGCATACCTTACTCCATCATCTATTTTACTGCTGGCCAGGTTTATGGCACTTCCACATTGGCTTCAGTCAATGTTCTACAACCACACTATGAGGCTGTGCTCAGACTTAGTAGTGCTTTTGTTCTTGCTAATATCAGCATGCTAGCATGTTCACAATGAGAATCCTAACATGTTAATGTTTAGCAGGTATGTTTCCCACATTCAGCATCTTAGTTAGCTGAGGCTGATGGGAATCCATTAGTTTTATTAGATATTTGGTCATAAACAAAGCACTGCTAAAGACTGCAAACATTCTCTGATTCCTGCTTGTAAAAGGTAAAGATTTCATGCTTTCCCTGGTTTGGATCATTGTACTTTTGTTAGATAAAACCATTAATTTGAAAACGTCACATTGAGCTCTGGGAACTTGAACAGATGAAAGCATTTAAATAAGAAAGCTACTGCATTTTTGGTACTTCTGTTCTTTGCTTATTTACTGACTCCACTGACTCACTCACATCGTGGCATTCAGTGGGTGGAAGCTTCTCCCTTTATTGTAATCAGCTTTCATTCCAGCCCTTTTGATCCCTTGCTTTCTTTTGTGCGACACACCTCATCACCTTTATTTTCTGCCATAATTGCATGGGAAAGATCTCCCCTTTGATACCGTCTGCATGCCAAATCACTATCGGGGAAAAGAGTGTCGAAAAGTGCCATGTGCGCTGTCTGCTGGGAGAATAAAAGAGCTCATACACCTGTGGAAGACAAACAGGGTTTTCAGAGATATGACATATCTATCATCCCGGAGCAGGATATGAACTGTTCTGTCATCTTAATGGTGAAGGGAGCTTTGCATAGTGTAACAGTAGGTGCTGAGAGACATGTGTTGCACATGGTGAACTGTCTGGCAGCTGGCATTCCCAGGTCTGCAACCCCCTCTCAACCCCTTCCAGGCCCCTGTCTCATCTCCTGGCTCTAATCTGCAGACACAGTCCTCTCCTGCAGGCTCATCACCGGGCTGCTGAGTGGAGCTGAACAGGATCCTCTGCTCCCCCTCAGGCCTCCTCCTCTTCCCCTTTACCACTACAACGTCAACACCCACCCTCCACCCCATCACAAGTGTCAAGTGAGGTTGTCTGATGTCTCCTGCTAACACAGCTGCAAACTATTTTACAGGGGAATTAAAAAATCTTAGACCTTTAATCAGCCTCCAAGGAAATACAAAAAAAAAAAAAGGGTCTAGAAAAACTTTCACACTAAGGATGTAGGTGGATAGATATCCAACAGAATGATATGTAACAAAAGGGAATGGGGAACATATGTTTTGTCATTTGTAGTTTTTGGCTCTAGTGTTAGGACACTGATTATTTGCTAATAGTGGATAAAGATACAAGAAAATTAGGTTTTCATAGCAGGTAATCTCAGCATCTGTCAAAGTAATTACTGAAAAATTGCCATTGATCAATATCCTGCAGGTTTATTAGAGTGTTTTTGCGTTGGGACATTGTTACTGTGTGTGCACATTTACTTTGAAGGCAGTCAGCTTTTGTAATTTTGTATATCCATCTTGTACTTGGTCATTTATGCAAAAAGGCCTCAATAATTCTACTCAGACTTGTTGCTTATCATGAACAAATTCTGTAAACATTCCTCCTGAATTTGAACTAAACCCACTCAAAAAAAAAGAAAAAAGAATATCTGCACTGCATGTCCTCGCACAGAAAGGCAGCCGCTGCCTAACAACATAGCAGCTAGATAAGCAGGCTAGATTCTACTGAGAGAATCTGTTATCAGGGATGGTGCTATGCACTGACATTAAGGATAATCATATCTATCAGCACACTGCCAAACATCCCCAAGTGAGCCTGGCGGAGAACAAAGCCTGCATCGTCTCTCGGAGCTAAGGTTACAGGCAGATGATGATGTACTTGTCACTGGGGTGCAAATGATCCACTGCCCGGCCAGCTCCGAATGCAACGAATACAATCCACAAGAAGATATGGATATCAGCCGAACAGTTTAGATATCTGCTCATTCCTCTGCATGATAGCTGCAACTGGCTTGCTTGTTACAGTTCTGAACCAGGAAACTGTATGAGCACTCCAGTAGCATATAATGAGCTGTCTTAGATAAAATGCAAAAAGAAGTGTTGGGGGGGCTGGATAATGCAGTCCTTCATCGCCTCGCTCTCTTATTGCAGGAGCGATGTCTTTGTTATTCACACTCACCTTAGACTGAGGGAGCACAGAAAATGCAGTTACTCAAAGCGAAATATTCTTTGCAAAAGTTCCATGAAAGTAGAAACAAAGAGTGTTGTGAAGGAAACAGTAATGAGTGTTTATGGTGAAACTACAACTGTGCATACAAGGATAAGGATTATCTGTTGTTTTTAGACCTATTATAACAATTAGACCATAGGCCAGCTATTATAGCTGCACTCAGAGTATCTCATTACTGACGAGGCACAAAAACCAAAGCAAAACAAAAGCAGGATGAGTAGCGTGTTTTGGCAGCCGTGTCAATTGCTGCAAGTAAGTGCATATCCCACGTTCTGTTTGAGGCCATGAGAAAACCAAAACAAAAAGAGTTGGCAGGACAATTTGAATCTGACAAAGTAGTTGTGGATGAGTCAGTGAATGAATCACTCTCAATATCACAAAGCACAGCATTTGGAGAGAAATCCACCCTTAGCAGGGAAGTGCTCCGCTGGCAGTGATAAATTGCTTTTCTCTGCAGCGTCTTCCACATGGTTCACATCAATATCCCATTCATTATGATGTATTGACTCCCATCACAGGTATTGCTAATGTATATCTTAAGTCATTTCCCGCTGATTTAAATAGTTTAGAAAACTAAATATCCAAAGGTGGTATACAGTATATCCTCTGTAAACATTTGAATATTTATCTCAGTTTACTTTGTGCTTGGAAATACAGATATTAACAAGTTAGTTTTTCAGGTTGTGAATGTTATTAAAGCTGCGTTAGTGGTTTAAGACCACCAGGAGGCAGTAATGCACCAAAACAAGTGGACACACAGCCTGAGATACAATCATCTTATAAATGTACGAAGCGGGAGTTAGGACATGCTTAGCTTAGCTTAGCATGATGCTTGCTTGCTGGTTGAGGCATCTTTAACAGATAGGCTAGCTGTGTCCCCCTACCGCCTGTCTCGATGCTAAGCTAGCTCTAGCTACCTGACTATCTATCATGACAGTCAATCATGCATTCTATTTGTGCAGCCAGAAAACAAAAACAAGGAGACTAAAAGCTATTTAGTTGGCAGTTGGCTGTTAGTTCTCAGTGGGTTTGGTACTAAGACTAATTTGATTAAACGTCAGTAAAACCATTGCTTTGATACACTCTGATTTACTGAAGTGCATGAAGACTAAACAATGAAACTACTGACATGACGCTGTATTATCAAACCTGTGTTTCATGTCTTCTGCCACCTAGAGCCAGACACACAAGCAGAACAACCTCACATGGCCTCTCAGGGTCACCACAAAACACACGCGCACACACACACACACACACGCAGACAGTCAAGGTGTGGGCAGACAGAATGGGTGTGGAGAGCTCAGAGCCAGACAAGGCAGCTCGTCTTGCTTGCAGAGAGAAACAACTATCAGTAGGATCACTCCACTTCACTCCACAAGCTGGAGTCTAAACAAGTCTCTGTTTTCATTTCCATAAAGCCGCGCTCTGTCTTTTGTTCTGACGGAGATAAGATGTATAAATTATGAGCAGCTGACAAAGTATACTGGGACGCCTCGGGCAGCTCATCAGTCATGCTCGGCCTGTCAGCAGGTAACTGATGGGGGCCCTACAGGCACAAAGCCCCCTTTTAAGCGAAGGAGGGGGAGGCAGAGGAATTAAAGCTGTTGTTGGAGTCCCGAGCACAACAGCTGACTCATATTTAACAGTCTCTTTAAAGGAGTGAGGCAGACGCCAAAAGCTTCAAGCTTCAGAGTGTGTTTTGTGGCTCTCTCCTCAGGAGTGTATGTCTTGCTGTTGTGCTCTGTCGGCATTATACAATGGTCGTCAAGCAGGAGGTAGGCACACAGAGAAAGTTGTCTTGAGAGACCACCCAAAAAGAGCCGGAGAGGGGTCTGACTGTGATAGTCTTCAGCTTAATCAAAACTACCAAACACATATAATCCTCTCTATGCATCTGCAGAGGACTCCTTGACATTGTACCCGTTTCGATTGTGGATCATTGAGTTTCATTTCAGCACTAAAGCCCAACCTGTGAAAGAAGAGGATCTGATTTACTGGAGCTTTTATGCACAGTGTGTATTTGAGAGATAATCATAATGAGACAGTGTACTGGGCTAAAGATGACAGGTAAGAATTGATGTCTCTTCCTGCAGCCATGTGGGTGGGAATGAGTTGGCTTTATTTCAGTCGGCACCACAGCTTGAATCTCCCCCGGTCACTGTCGCTTTCTGTCTTGTGGACTCTAATCTAACTGGGTGGATGTGCAGAAGGTAACATGGGAGAGCAAGTCGGCTTTCCATCCAGCACGGCCAGCCGTACAACAATAAAGGTGCTGGTCTGTGCTCAGTGTGAGGACTAATTAGAGCTGCTGTGCCATTTTCTTTCTGCGTTTCTATGCGTGTAGGTATCAAGTGCGAAAAGACTGAATACTGAAAAGGGTAGTTTAGCTCTGAGGTTATATTTATCCTCAGAATAAATAATATTCCTATGGAAAGTGGATTTATGTTCCACTTGGTAAAACAGCTATAGAACATGAAGCTTTTTTTGGAAACAAAAAGGGCAGTGAGTTCGGCTGGTTTATGCCCCCTCATCATATTTCTGCAAACCAATCTCCACGGCTGTCTGACGTCTGGAAGGACATAAAGTATCACACCTTCATTTGGGTCAGACAGGTACTTTACTGTATCAAATGATTGGGAGTATAAAATTCTCTGAATAGAGTCTTGACACCAGAAAAGGAAAGACACCACCGCCGCTCAAGAGATGTAAAATAATACAGCTTATCTCTGATGCCCAGGAGGAAGAGATATGTCCACCGTTGCCAAATAATGGCATATTTCCATATGAGTCATTCAACATGACTGCTAAAGCTTAAAAACATCTCCGGTTTTACTCAGAGCTAAAATAAAAATACCAAAATATTTATGAGAAGTGCTTGCCTGATGAAAAAAAGAAAAAAAAAAAGTCAGGAATTTGCAGTAGCAAATTGCAAATGTAACATCAACCAAACCTGCTATCTTTGAGAGATCTTTGCCATTTCTCTACAAAAACATGGTCGAAGTGAAATTTAAAAATTTCACCGATCTTCTGCATAAAACTAACCCAATTCAGAACCACATTTATGAACCAAGGTCAAATAAAAGTCAAGCCTCGAGCCCTGCAAACAAATTTCCTTGTACCCCCAACGAGGAGGACTCTGTTTACATAGAGCTTGTCTTCAGGCTGTGTGCATTATTACAGTATCAAGAGGTAACAATACTGTTCATGGAGTTTGCTGTCAGCACCACACGGCCTGGCATGGGAGGCGCTAAAGTTAACTTAATTTAGAGAAATTAATCAAACCTGTTGGCTAGTGCCTGCACACGCTAAAGGCTACCAACAGATTCTCCACTATTTATTTCATATCAGAGTTATCAGTAGCTTCAATTCTGCAGCTGACGTGATTTTTAAATAATACAGAAAGCAATGAATGTTTTTGTTTCTGATGGGCCTTTAACTTGGAAGGAGGATTGTCCGAACGTTGTTTTGCTGGTTTGCAGTGTCCACTAACTCCTCACAACAGCTCCTTTGCTATTATATTTTAAAATACTTGACTGACTACTTCTGGGGCAAGGCCATTCACACACTTAAAAATCACTTGTATAAATGAGAGATTTCTAAAATTCTCAAAGCTTGACAAATCACACCTTTTCTGAACTTCTTCTGCCATTTTATTGCCTTCTATCTAATATTTTTAAAGCTGGTTTGTCTAATGGTTTCCATTGGAAAACAGTTCAAATTAGTCTTGATGGTCTTGAACACTTTCCAAATATGTGCTCCAGATATTAATTGGGAATTCAAGACAACACCTAGACATGTATCTTTGTCTCTTTCCACATTGAAACTAATTTTGCAAAGTTCAGAGTAGAGAAGTTATTTTGGAAGAACTTCTCAGCTAAACCTCCTCTGACCTGAATATGATGCCAGGAGGAGAATCACCTGGAGGCCACACTGCATCGATGTGTTTTTGTGAACACATCTGTGAATATGAGGTCATCCAGGTAGACAGGCCAGATTTGTCATAAAAGTGAGAGACAGATGGTCGCTGGGAAACCTCCAATAACAAAGAACTTCAGTACAAATGGTCAATACGTCAATCTGAAAGGGCTAATTATAACTCACGGGGCTGATCTTGATTGATTACTCCAGAGCACAATTACCAACCCGTCCACATTAAACTGATGTATGAGTGTTTTCAGTGTTACAGCTCCTGAAAGTTTAATACATTTCTCATTAAAACACTGTTAGCACTGCACGGTGAATGTCCCTCGTAGGGCTGATTTAGAGGTGACACAGAGAGGCGGAAAAACAGGTGAAAGTGAAAGAAGGCTTGGACTATGACAAGAACATGGCCACTTCAGTGTGTGCCCCGTCTTTGAAACGCTGCAGAGAATGACTAAAGGTCATTTGTGTCCATCCATCACAAAAGTGGAAAAACAGTCTGACGAGCATCTTCTCAGGAACAGCATTGTTAGGACAACCTTGTAGGAGGATATGTAACCTTCGCTTGCTTAACTCTGCATCACAATGTGTTGAAATGACTTTTAATCAATAGTGAGGACAGTTTACAGTAATTGTTCTTCATACCTGACGCATGCTTGAGAAAATGAATTCTTGTATTGAATTCTCTTTTGCTTTATTATACTGTGTGGCTATTGATTGGTTGTGAAGCTCTGCAGGTAAGATTTAGTTTCTAAACTAAACTAAGTATAAAACAGGATCTCTTTTTGAGGCAGGAATGTAGTCAACTGAATGCTAGGGTTGGATGATATGTGAGCAATAACACACAACACAACACTTGATATTCTAAAATAATGGTGGAGGTGAGGAATGCCACAACTGGAGAGCCAATCAGAAATTTGTATTTTCCATGCAATGACATACGTTGAATTTCATATACAGTTTCTAGCGAGGTATTGATCCCGTCCATATCTATGGTTGTATTAAGTTGTGTATATTGTGCAATGATGCAAATCAATGAGCAAAACTGCTTAATGGGAACACTGGAATTCAGGATTTTTCCCATCAATGTGATTTAACACCTTGACAGAAACTGAGTCTGTTCTCAAAAGAAAAACGACAGCATCAATCATTTCTGCAAAGACCTTAAATGATATATGTTTGACAAAGACCTCTAGCGATCGCTTCAATTATGACTCCTGCCTGTCTGCCGCTAAGGAGAAAGTAGCACGGCGCTGTTACCGAGCCACAAAGTTCAGAAGAGTTGGGGTCAATAAAGCAGCGGACTTCGATATGGGAGTCTGCCGTCAGATCAGTTCAGCGAACAAGTTTATATATCCAGTTCATTTTCCACAAACTCTCAACATTACTTTTTAAATGTTATATTGCTATTACAATATAGATTTACATATATGGGATAGGTTTTATGCACATTGCTCATATGTCTGAAGTACAAAGACAGACAGAGTGAGGAAAGGACAGAGGGGAACGGCTATGGAAACAGAGAGGGAGCGCAAACGAGTGTGTGCTTGTGTGAGTTTGCAGCAAAGCACCCACTCTATCTATTCACATCAGCCCAAAAGAGTTGTCTCAGTAACAACAATAGTGGGTAACATGATCTTTCATTACACATTGTGTAAACAGTGTAACCTATCAGTGCTGTCAATCAACATGATTGATTGTGGCCTGTCACACGAGAAGAGTGACACGTCAGGGAAAAAAAAGTTTTTTCCTAACAAAGCGCAGTGCATTCAGGCTGCCACAGAAAGTGGTGATTAATGTGTTCTCACTGGGTAATCCCACACCCCTGGCTAATGAAGGAGGAATCTATCATCCGCACCGCGGTGGCAGATGTCGCGAGGACAGCAATCCAAGTGGCTGGGAACAATTTACTTTCTTTTCTCTAATTGTTCCTGAAAAGTGTGACAGGTTTGGAGAAAAGCACTCGAGTCGACAGCTCCTCGGGGCAGACACAACAACGCACATCGACCGCCACGTCAACATCCAAACCAGCCGTTCTCCAACTGAAGGTATCACTAGCTGCGAACTGGAAACACTCAAAGACAAGAAAACCCATCAGACCGCTTTCCGCAGCTACACTGCGCATTATTATTCTTGCTCCGTGCAGCCTGAGATGGTCTGAAAGGCTGTGAAAGAAGAAAGTTACTAAAATAAACAATGCATGTACTGTATTTCACTGTATAAACTAACCTTATACGCCTCCATGCTAACAAGAGAGAGTGCACGGAGTTCATAAACAAGTCATCTGTGCTTCATTAAGCTGGCTACATATTATAATCACGAGCAAAGCAAGAAATTAAACGGCAATTAGAGAAAAAGGGTTGAAGCTAAGGGATCATCATTCATGTCCCTAAAGAACGCCACATCTTACAAAACAGCCAGTGGCGCAACATCCGCCAGGGGAAAAACAGGCATGGATTTACTGTTGTTTGTGAAGCTGTTGTTTCCATGGGTTATTTTACTTTTATGATATATTTCAGGCAACAGAGAAAAGCAGACAAACATTTCAACAGCTTCTCTCGCCACGTCATTTTAGCACATTCATTAAAAACGGTGTTAGGTGGACCAGCGCGTCTTTTATGTTTGGGAACATACGCTGCTATTACCACAAAAAGGGGGAAAGCGGCAAAGTCCAAATGTGTCACAGCTGTCTGTCCTCACATCATTTAATTTAATCTGGTTTCATGCCTGTTCACATTACAGGCCTGATAAAACAGCAACACTTGCAAACATCTGCTTGCTCGGGGAGCCTGTTGATTATTCATTCAGCTGGAGGTCAGATGGCAACCGGCTCACACAGCCTCACACCCGAGCTAATAAATCAATTTCTGGAGCAATTATGAGTAATCGCATGTGCTTTAAAGTTTAACAGTCTGCTTTACGAGGTGCAGCTTTGTGTGAATTACGCGAACAAGTTGAGTCATTGCACTAATTGCACTTGTTTCTGTGAATGGTGACCTAATGGTGACCTCCAGACATACAGTACACTCCTCCCCTCTGGCACTTTGGGTTACAACATGTGAAGCTGGAGAGATTAAAAGGCTCAAGCTGCGGTGTGGATCTAAACTTTCACACATTCAATAAAGAGGAAACACTCCATCAGGTATTCTGCTGACTTGATAAAAAAAAAAAAGAAAAAAGATTTAATATGTGCTGGTGCCCTGTTATACATGTGTTTGGGGTGTTTTCTGGACCACCACTATGGTCAGTATGCACCGTGTTATGGCTTGAAATCTGTTCCCTGAGCCCCAAATGGTTTCAAGGACTATGAACACTTTTAATATTAGTTAACTTTATCCTTTAAATATACATAATTCATCCATCTGACTTTAAACCACCCCACAGAGCACTTTACTGGGATTTTTATTTCACCACAGAAGAACTGTTTCTTCATTTTGGAGTCTAGTTTCTGACTTCATTGAGTCAGTTTTATGGCAGTCAGTGGCACAACTTCATGTCTCAAATTTCTACATGCTTCTATAACTGCTTATCCCTTTGCAGAGCCTGTCCCAGCATGCACTGGGTAATACACAGGGGTACACCCAGGACAGCTCACCAGCACACACAGACAAGTGCATTCACATCTGCTGTGCAGGCAGAGTTACCAAAGGATCTGACCTGCATGTCTTTGGGCTGTGAGTTTCAGACTAAATTAACTGATGCTAGAAAAGTAGGTACAGTTTAACAACGATACTGAAATGTTAACAAAAACGTAATTAAAACTGCCACCAGTACTTCATTTCAAAGATGACATGAAGTCACATTACATAACAAATAACACAGTTTCTTGTTTCAAAGAATGAGACCACACATCTGTCTTTAAACTTGCGCACGTGAAATTTAGTCTGCGAATACAGTTTTCCATACAGTAGTCGTTGCACAGGAAAAATTACTGTGAGCAGTTTCACTGCAGCGAGGACTAAGGACAAGGAAGATCACCAGTAAGGAGAGAATGAAGATGATGACGTCGTGGTCTTTTGGCTGTGAACATGGCTAACACCCAGCTGCTATCATAACCAAAACAACTGCATGCACTGTCCTGATGATCTCATCGAGGTCCAGTCAGATAAACACCGGTGTTTAGATTAAGCATCAAAGACCTGTCACAAAGACAGAGTACCTGGCAGAGGTGCTGAACTGTGGGCTTGTTGTTTGAACAGAGAGTGCAGCGCGAGGTCAATAACTAACTTCAAATGGCTGAAAAATGTGCCTGCAGACCTGGCAGGTGGTGCTCACAGCATTACAGGTCAGATGGAGCTGAAACGCTGCCAATCCGAGACATGTGTTCTGATGAGAGTGTCATTCATTTGAGTGTCTAAACTTTGTCTCACATTGAAGGTATTTACAAATAGTATCTGACAGAGATCTGTTGATGTTCTCTCACTGCAGCTTGTTACAGTACAGCACAATGCAGACTGCAGGTCGGTGTTAGTGCTTCTGCAGCGTAACCTTGTACAACCTCTCAAAACTAATTTATTGTCGTTGCAACAGTTAGAAATCACAGAGCTACAGCTGATGCCTGTTTGTCTTCTGCTGTGAGTGCACTGGGTGCTGCTTGTGCACGACTTTTAGGGGTGTGTGCAGCCAAAATAGTGCATTCATAGTTAGGGGTGGATTGCAGCAGCCAGTTCCAGTTTGGACCAAGTTTCAAGTTGGTAAAACACTTGAATTCATTAAGCTCTCAGACACAGAGACACAGACACAGATCTGTTATCGCCTCTCCTTTTCAGTCACTCTTCCACCATGAGGTTGACATTTCTGAAATATCTTGACAATTATTGGATGGATTGGCATGACATTTGGTACATTTGGTACAAACATTTCTATTCCTCACAGGTTGGACACATAACTGCTTTTTGACCAAAGTCCTGCAAAACTAATGACGTTCCCATCAGCCTCAGCTCGACTTTAAGTTTGCTGCTAACTGTTAGCATGCTAACACATTAAACTAACATGGTGAACACGGTAAACATCATACCCTCCAAACAGCAGCATGTCAGCATTTGCATTGTGAACATGATATCATGCCGATGTTAGCGTTTAGCTCAAAGCATCACTGTGCCAAAGTACAACCTCACAGTACCGCTAGCATGGCTGTATGCTAAGTCTCATTATTAGAGTAATGCTAATGCGAAAATAGCAAAATAAAAAATATGTTCATGACACTATTCTCCTTTGTGACCAGAAACTGGTGTCTGTAACTGGCTGAACATGGCAAAGCACATAAAATACTCCAAAGTGGTGAGAACACTTGACTGAAATCAATGAAAAAACATATTTATCGAGAGCACATGAAATTAAAGACAAAACTTCATCTTCATCTCCCTACCAGCTGATCTTTGGGAGCAGCATGAGGCTACACGGCTCAAGCAGCGAGAACCATATTACATTTTCCTAACATCAATGGGAAACATTAGTCAGGACAAAGTCAAACAATGTCAGTGAGCAGACAAACAGATTGGAAATAATTCAGATTTGAGAAGCAAATTTGACCCTTGAGCCAAATTTGATAAATTGTCATAACAATAAAAGTTCAGGTACACAATCCAATGAACAAAGACAGATCTCAGCTCCCTCAGAGGTGCCTTTTAGCATCGAATAATGTCTGATGAAGAGGAAAATGGTGATGCAAATCAATCAAATCATACGTATCTTTGAGGGGAGCAGTGGTCCTCCTCATACAAGGTCAACACAAGGTAAAACTGCACAGCCTGAAACTAATTAAGCAATTACAAGCTCCATGTATGTGCTTTGTCACTCCAATGTGAAGGACTGTCAAGTGGAAGAACGCTGCACAGACTGGACGGATGCTGTCTACTTTGATGTAGGCTTATGCATATGAAATGAGGTCAGATCCTGGTCATTAAAAAGAACTCCTTTACTCAGGATATCACGCTACAAGAGGCAATTTCTTCAAAGAGCTTTTACTTTGGAGATTTATAAGGGATTATGACAGGAAGGCATGTATAAACAAAGCAATGTGAGAAGAAAAGGAAAATGGGTCAGATAATGCCCTCTGTCACAGTTATTACACATCTCAATTACTCAGGCCGATGAGAACGCTAGAAGTTACAGGGATCATTTGCCTGAGCAAGAACGCAGGACCAGTCCCACAGCCGGTCTGCTCACATGTCGTTTTGTATTTCTCTGAAGATATTTGAGCTCAGTTGATATCGTTTCTCGTCGCTTGCAGTTTCTCCTCCGTTGAGAAAGTGCATGCACTGCAGGGAAAATACGACGAGGGAAACGAGATGGAAACAAGCAAGTTGAGCAAAGTGAGAATATGCAAATGAACCGTGCAGGCGGCTGAAGCCCGCCACAAAACCAGGGAGATAATCTTTTACTTGAAATTTCTCTGCTGCAACAATTTCTTTTACAAGCAGTCTATTGATTTTCTAATTGAATCATCATTTAGTCGATAGAACGTTAGAATACAGTCAAAAATGACCATCACAGTTGAAAAAGCAAAGACATTCAGCTAATTTCAGGATTTGTGTTTGTACAATTGGGTCTACTTTTATATAACTGAAGGCTCCTTCTCCTACCACTGAGCGCAGATCATTAATAATCAGCTTTTATGTATTTATTTTTTATACGCATTTAAAAAGAAAACTATGTAATCGTGCCTTATTGCATGAATTGTGCAGTGACTATAAGGGCTGTCGGTTTATATTTGCTTTGGCCTCACTATCCCTGACCTGCCTCTCCCCAACCATTGTCAGCCGCTTGTCCATAACGTAGAAACAATGGCCCATTCTTGTCCTAATGCGCGGCTATGTGACATATAATAAATACTGCATCAGTCGAGATCGCGGAGCTGTCATTCAGGAGGTAATGCCTTTCGTCAGCATGAAATCAACCACAAATGTCTCCAAAGCAAATGATTCCTTTAAGGTATTCCTGTATGGTAAATGATTCATAGTGTCTGCATTGTTAAAAACAGCACTTAAGGGGGGGGGGACTAGTGAAAGTAAATATAAGTCATGGTGAAAAAGCTTGTAGCATTATCCAGGGCTGTCTGAAAGCATATTAATGCCCAGGGTTGTTAATGGATATAAAGGGCTCAGAAGTGTTTCACTTTGAATAGATCTGTCTTGGCACCTTTCAAAAACTTTGAACAGTCAATTAACATGACACAGTAAGTCATTCTATATTTTTTTAATGACCTTATTCATTTTTCGTGCGTTTGCCGGTAAGTTTAAATTAATTCTCGTTATTGCTTGAAGGCTAACATGCATTTTATGTTTTGTCTAAAATACAATCAATGCTTCAGTGTAACATTTAACTTTTATATCACTATTTCAGACAGGAAATCGATACAGGAAATACATTCTAGAAGCACAATATGCCTCGGTTGCTGATTACACAGTTTCTTGAAGTCAATAGCATCAGCTTTCATTAATTCTGCACGTCTATCAAACTATACAACATAATGTCAATTTCACATGACTGTCATGTTGTATGCAGTCATCTGTCATCTCAACAAAAGAGGCATGAGTAAATATCTATCAGGACAACAGCCTATGGTGTGGTGTAAGCTATTGAACTGTGACTTGAATAACACTGTGAACTCCAGACACGTATATTGTTCAGGCCATAAGCCATTTCCTGCCATTCAAAATTCACAAATCCTCTCAAAATGGTGGTCACGGACAAAAGGAGGGAGGTACAAGATAGGTTGAAAATTTGGCATGTTGTGAAAGCAACCAACTGCTTTGTCTGTGTTGCTTTCCTCTCTGGGCCGAGGTTGTATAGGTCCAAAACATTAGGGTGATGACAAAATGATGGATGAAGCATGGTAAAGTGGTTAGCGATTGTAAAGGCTCTGAAAACTTCTTCCAAAGCACAAACAAATGACCACTTCACATTGTATCCATCACTGATACATTGTCCTAATTGGAAAATGAGACCCTTGGTATCAAAACACAAAACCACAGACACATTGTGCTGGAATACAAATTTACCTTGGCTAGCTTGCTATGCGTTCACAATGAACCCTTTACCCATGGAGCCCTAAAGTCTTCAATATTCAATCAATGAGAAAGCAGTTATGAAATAAATGAATTCATTGTGTAAACCATATAAATTTACCTGGAAAACATAGAGTCAACCATGAATTAACCAGTTCACTGGGGTTAACCCTGGTTCCTCATTTTGACGCTGAATAAAAATCCAAGCTCACAAGCTAACCAGCTCATTACACTAGCTGGCCAGGTTGGTAGCATGTGCAGCCTTGTTAAGCTAAATAAATTGACATTACCTACCATGTTAGTTATTATTTGAAAATAGACGGGGCGCTTGGAGAGCACAGACCTCCACCAAGGCTAATAATCCACTCTTCTATGATATGATGTGAGTGTAAGTAGTTGCATGTGTGTAGGTGCATTTACATTTCCATAGTCAGAATTAGCATAGCAAGCATTGTTACAATTATGTTGATGTTACAACGGCACACAACCGGTTCTCCCATGAAAAACCACTGTCCTCGAGGGCTCCATTACAACTGCTTTCTGTACAAAATTTGAGAAACTGCATGTGTGGGCTAATCCAGAGGATTACTGGTACACGTGAAGGTGGACTGTGATATGGAGTGCTCCCATTTCTACAACTGGCTATGTTTTGTCACTGTTGAACTGTACAACAATCGACCAGATTTAAAGATGTCTGGCATTTATTTTGCCAGGGCAATGTTAACAAAATCGAAAAAATCAGGTCAGCAGTTTTTCTGTAATCTGCTGACAAACAAACAAACAAACAAACAAACAAAGTGGAAATCTTTGGTGGAGGCAGTAGAATAGAGCTTCAGTAAATCTCCATCATAATGAAAATGAACTAAGTTTGAATACTTTCATAAATTATTTTACAACACATTGTTTCCTTTACAATATATATTTTACACATTTTCCCATCTTATCATTTATTTATTAATATCTTTTTTATTTAGCACCGAACACTTCGCGGTTCTGTATTTATTGCGTGCATGTTGCATATTAACACTGAGCTTCAGCCATAAATAGATAGATAAAAGATAATGTTGTGAAACCACCAGAAATAATGTATTTACATTCGCACTGTGACTGATTTGATCATAATTAGGCTGACAGTTCAAAACATTTCAAAACAGATTTAAAAGGCTCCTCACATGAGAGCTACATTTACTTTATATTATTGAGCCAATTCATCATATTCATAGACACATAATAAAAGGCTCTATGCCCTTGAAGCAAATGTGGAAAAAATAATTAAGGCACTGATTGGCTGTGTATTGTACACAATATTACACTAACAAGATGCTTACAACTTGAATATGTATATGTAAAAACAATTGAAATACATAGTTGTTTTGAGGTCAGTAGATACAAATGTCTCATTGTCAGCTTGAAGAGTGGCTGCTCACAACAATGACTGTATGTAACATTTTAAGATGGACAGAAGTATGATAGATTCCTTGTCAGCCTTCATAAGGCTTCTTCAATCTCCACTAGAGGTCTCTGTCGCTCACCCCCTTCTCTCTAGAGCATATCCCCATACAGGCACATGTAAACACAGTCTGCTGCCTCAGTAAACACAACTGTGAATGAAGCAGGAAAATACGAGGCATGAATTTTGATTAAGAAAAGAGAAAAATACATGTTAAAAACATAAGTGGGGTGGAACTTAAACGGCACCAGATCAGACCAAGCCAAGAAGCTGAACAGAAACTTTCCCACTTGAAGTATTTCTGGAGCTCTCTGTAACTTTGAGAAATCAAATTAACCCAGTGACCCAGAATCGAAAAGTTCCCGAATACCCCAAACAAACATGGTTCAAAATGATTCAAAGATTTAGGCCTCACAGGAGAATGAACTACAAGCATCAGCAGAGGTGGGATGCCTGGCATGGCAGGGTATTCTTTACACATTGGCAGAATGAGCGATGTGGGTCACTTAGCGAGTGGCAAGGATTCAAAACAAAGAAAAGGCCCAAGCAATGGGGTCCACTGGATAAATTTGTCAATGTCTTGTGCCTTAAGGCACCCAGCCTCGCCTGACCCCAACCTCCATTCTCAAGATAAATACCTCTGTCACCATTCACCTTCAGTCCCTGGACACAAATTTAACTTGTCATCCATCATCCTTGTGCAGAGGTATAATTTTCCCCCCTCCCAGTAATGAGTTTAAGACCTCCAAACAGGCCAGGGATGGGACCTCGTCACCGAACATGACAAAGCATTTTGGAATCCAGATTTTTTTGTGGTTATTATTTGTATAAAATGACTTGATCTCACACTCCCCACCAGAAAGCTTGCCAACTGGATAAATGATTGACTGTGACATTCATTGCAACTGTGGGTCCATACAAAGTTCAAGCCATGGAAGGTGTAAAGCTCCGGGTATTTGTTTCCCTCAAATGGCCGCAGCTGACAACCTTGTATGATAATGTGCCCACTGTACATCAACTTAATTGACACTTAAATCTGTCAGTAGCCTTACAAATGCCGACCTTCTTTGGGGAACAAATCCTTTTTAATGTGCATTCTTTGTGAGTGATTGCGTGTGTGCGTGTGTGCGTGTGTGTGTGTGTGTGTGTGTGTGTGTGTGTGTGTGTGTGTGTGTGTGTGTGTATTGAGAGAGAGGGGGGATGGTTTTCAGGTCGGAGGGAGTGAGGATACGTGTGAGATAAGGAGAGAAAGCTGTCAAGATAAACAACACAAACAGTACCAACAGAACTCTTATCTCCAGCGTACATAAAGCAAGCAGCGTCTTTAGCACAAGTTATAATGCCATAAGAAGCAAAATGCATGAATATTCCCTCAAATAAAATTCTTAAATATAGCAGCTGGCTATACACATGAAAATCAAATTGCCTTCAAATCCCTTTTCACCTGTCTGATTAGGATATTTTTGCCATGTAATGTTATTAGCAGCCTGGTTAAAATGGAGCCGCTGTGCACTGGGGGTTGGCTTATTAATTGTTGTTTTCGTGTCACCACTGCTGTGTGCACCCAGTGATTTAATCAGCTAAATTCACTGCCATGGGAGCTGCAGCCCGGGCCAGGTTTAGCGCTATAGGTGTAATAATAATATATTGCCAATGAAGCTGTCATTCCGATTCATTTCTGAGAATGATTTACATATATGTGTGCTGAATAACACTGATTAGCCAAATGGGATGAAGTTATTATCTGGCTCCGTCATTGCATTAATGCTGCCGTTTCATTAATTCAATTTTCACTTACTCCTCTTAGCCTCTGAATGTCTGCTCATCGCCAAAGATTGCTTTGACTGGCTGACAGTTTAGGGCAAAATAGTAACCCTGTTATCCCCTGGACATTGATAAGCAGTGAGTTTTGTGTGTGTGCCTTCTACTTCCTGCTCTAAGGGCAATAATGACCTGGGGGCAGCAGCTTCTATCTCCCTCAGAGGTACAATCTTGTTTACCTCAATCCCCCGTAGACATGCACCTTTCTCTCCCCAGAGACCTGATCTGGCTCCTTTATCCTCACCTCAGTCACCTACCTGGTCCCTTTCTCTAATCACAAAGCATCTCACTGCTCTAAAGCTCTGCGTTATCTGGAGGGGCAAGGCCTCTGGCACTCGCTGCAATTAACCTGGGGCCTTGTTACCAAAACACTCAGTACAGCGAGTCAGTCTCCATGGGAGAAAAGTGCAAATGAGGCCTGGCTACCTCGCATCCATTAGAAATGTTAACAGTGATGGCAAAGACTCGAAATAACACAAATACACCCCACAGCGTCTGGTTGCACATATCCAACAAGGCGCTAAAAATGCAAAGCTAAACAAAAAGTTGGATAGTCTGCTTCCAAAACAGCAAGGTCAGGTGAGATTTCAACATGATCTCACAAAATGACGCCGCCATTACTCTAAATCCCTTCCTCAAGGTGGAAGGATTGCAAATTGAGGCTCCTGCAGCCATCTCTGCTCACGGCCAATCCACTGAATGACAACAGACAGCTACAGTGATGCAGAGACGGGCGGACAGAGATGGATGGATCGATAGACGACTGCATATGCGGACATGCCTATTGATAAACTCCTGCTGACAACGGGCGAACACTTTGGGCTCATTGGTGGAAATGTCAGTCATGCTGGCCATTAGTTTGCATGCATTTCAGGTCGGATGTCCTCAACCTGTGACCGTGGGGTAGTAAGGCCAGCCTACAAGGCCCGTAACATGCCAAAACACTTTTTTATCACTTGTCAGAATCGATTCCACTTGGTGTCAGTCCAGACTTCTCTACTACTGTATGTGACAAGGAATACGGCAGCCTTGATTTTTGAAAGTGATGAACAGTTAATGTATATGAGCAGCTGAGACACGTCTGATGTTGCCATCTCTTCCATGAACTGAAGTACTTTAAAATGGGGCAGCAGCAACAACTTCAATGCCTTCAAGTTGCTTGTTTTGTCAGACAAATTGTCCAACAATTTAGAATTATATCATATCAGAATATCTGTGGTTTTATTAATCAATTCTTCAAAATGATATAAAACAGAGGAAAGCAGCAAATCTTTATGTTTGAAAAGCTAGAACCAGTAAATGATTGGTATCTTTGCTTCATAAATGACTTTAAGTGGCCATCATCAATGTTTGTATGATAATAATGGATCAAATGGCATAACTGTGAAAGGGCTTCATTGTAGTGATGAATCCACAGAGAATTATCAACAGACTTTTTAGTTCTACATACTTAGCTTTACAGTATCTTTCAGCTTGGTTCCGCAGCCCTCAACTTTAATGCTTTGATTCACTCTTACCATCATCAAATACCTGCCAATCATCAAAGGACTGACAACATTATCGACTAGCTAGTTCTTACTTAAATTCGCCAGATGTCCAGAAACGTGACTCTAATGAAACATGATGTTGCTCTGTATCTGCTAGATGACAAAAATATCCAGATGCTTGCGAACGAGTTCACTACATCAGCCTAAGAAATGAAAATATATCGCTGCTCACAGCTTGTTTTCGCTGCCCCCAAGTGGCCAAAAAATCTGCACATTTAAGCAATTAGTTGACAATCAAAATTTAAATTCAACAAAGCACATGTTGTCGGTGTTTATTGTCAGCGTACAATAAAAAAGCGGTCTCGTCTTTTTATGCCTCAGGTAACGCTGGATGCATTTCTACATGACGCTGTGCTGTACTTGACAAATCAGTGTAAACTCAAGGCCGTGCTCTAACCGCTGACAGGTAATGGCTCATCACTGTAAGAGCTCCCAACTAGCTCCAGAGTGGAGAAGTCATGTTTGTATTCTAACAAGGCCGTTCTGGGTTGGGAATGGCATTCAAATCTAAATTCTGCTCAGGGAGCAGAGAGAAAAATGCCTGATGAATTTGTCAATACTGCAGGAGTGATGGGCCTCATATGTGTGTAATGGACTGGATGCTTCTCAGTACAGATTGCCTGTCGAGATAGGAAACTATAATGAATGGCACGGAGGAGCATGGTCGTAAAAATATAAGGCTTTTTACCTTCATTTAAAAGACATGACATTGTTGGTTAAGTCCCCATACTTGTTTGTTTTAGCAGATAAATTTGAGCTAAACCCAGACACATAATTCAAGATAGCGGTCTAATTGTGATTTGTGTTTTTGACAACTGGCCATAATTGAAAATACAGGTGTGTTTTTGTCTTTAATGGCTGTATTAAACATGGAACACATAAACATATATGTTATGTAGAACAAGCAATGTTGTTTACATTTGGATCACAGCCAGTACCTTTAAAGACAAACTGTTCAAGCGGGTTATATGCTACATGTAGCATGAAAATCTATCTTAATTGACTGTATCAATTCAGATATATGATTGAGGAGTTTGGCTTAATGATGGACAATGATTATGATGTTTGTCACCTGATCATAATTACTTGTTTTACTTCTGTGTTAGCTACATTAATGATGTAAACAAGCATTTAATAGCATGACTGTCTGGTGTCAGTCCACAAGTTAAAACGTCTTACAAACAATTTGAATGCTCCTTTGTGTTCAGCCTTTCTGGTCTTGGTGTGACCGTTACTCACATTTGCATGATAGATTGTACCTTTAAAAGGCAGTTTGTATGCATGCCAAAGTAATTTTGTTTAGCTAGACTGTTAGAATTCAGTTCAGTTGTAAAGTAAGAATATTGCATTAAAATCGAATATCCTATCATTCTTAATAAAAGTGGAATGAGTGGTTTCAGAATTGAGCAATGGATCCTGGCATGGTTACCGTTTATGTAGGAGGGTTTAACAGAGAGGCAGTCCTGTGAAGAAGGGTTTGAGTAAAACCTTGGATGAATAATAGACTGCTTCCCAAGCAGCAGCACTCTTGGTGGTAGGAGGTTAATATTCTCACATGTCATTAGGTCTGCTGGCTCGACTGATGGCTCATTGAATCAGGCAGCAAATGATTTCCTCATGCTGCAGAGGACAGAGCACTTCAAAGGGAAGGGGCTGAGGTCAGGACAGCACTCCGCTTTGATTAATGACCGGGGCTCAGCAGAGGTTGCCTGTAGGTAAGAATGTGACGGTGGATTGGATGTGAAGGGGACCGACTTTTAAGCTAGATTTGACCCACCTCCAGAGAAACTTGCAGATACCATCACACGGGTTGGGTTGATGGGTTGCGACTGAAAAGCTTGTTGACCCTCTGGCTTATACAATCATAAAAATGAAACTTGCTGGCTGACAGGCTTACCTGACATCCTAGTAGTGGCTTAATCATTTTATACTTGAATAATGAGTACTGAAATAGCTGCTATCGCCTTTAAAGGTAAAGCTTAGTGTGCATTTAGTTCTTAACTGAATGATATTTTGCCTCGTGAGTACAGCTTGTATAACATCTTACTAAAGTTTTTTCCATTTGTGTAAAAGTTGATTCTTTTAGACTGAAAATTGAACCATACGATTGTTTAGCTGGAGCTCGGCTCGAGAGGGGGATTAAACTCACCACCACCTGGGTTGTCATTCTCCTGGGCCCCATTATCACCCTCCTTATTAGTTTTTGACTCAGCAGAACAAAACGTGACCGCCTCAATCTTTGATCTCTCACGCGCTGACACAAATCCTTTCAAGCCTCCCGACGTTCCTCTGCTAAGGTAATTAGCACTAATTAAAAGGTTTCCAGCTGCCTTGTGTGCATTTTTTTTTTTTTTTTGGTCCTCCATGACACATTGTCCTCACAGGTGCATTTCCTATGTTTACTGTGGGCGCGTCACTCACATTCCTCCCCACTTGTTCACAGAGCATGATCAAGGAGATTAGGACTATTGTTTGGGGATGATAAAGGAGTGAAATGCCCAACTTATTGCCAATGGGAAGCTGTTATAGGAGTTCAACACATCTGGAAAAAAAAAGGCTTGACTTGGCCACAAGCAAATGTTACACAGACTAACTATTTTTTTTAAGGTTTTAATTACCAAGTTTCTAAGCACTGCAGAAGTTTTTGTTTAGACCATAAATGTACTTATGTGTCCAGAACCTGAGAGCATGAGATGTTAGGTCATTTTCTACCATTTAAATATCTTTCTTTAAAAAGGAGGCGCTCTCAGTTTGACTGACTTTCAATGATAACTGTAGCACTGATTGTGGCTTTGTGCGTTATATGAAAACAGATTAAACTTCCTGAGTGACTGAGACGTTTCCTGTTGCCTTACCTCCGCATTACTTTAAAAGAACCAGCTAGCCACGTGACAGCCAATCTTGTAAATTCACTTGCAAGTCAAGGAACCCATAAACATCATTAACCATCATTTCCCAGCCCACTTCAGTTACATGTGAAGCGTTCTTTATTGTGTAATGAGCCAAGAATCTGAAAAGATTGCCACTTCAAAGCCTCTCTTGAAAGCTGTCGCCCATGCAGCCTGCTGACATGTCAAGCTGGGATTAAACGTCCCCCCATAATCATTTCTTTGTTTTCAAATGAGCCCATTGTTTATCTGCACCTTGGGTGACAGCCATCAAGGGCGCACAGAGCTGTGGAGGCTCGAGGAGTGGCGATACAGATACTTCATGTGCTTGTAGAACATTCGCTTCAGCCCATGTTCAAAGTTTTTTTTCTTTATGTTCAAGACGTTCGCAGCATTTGGAAATTCTGATTTAGAATTGTACATCTGCCAGGACTTCCTGCCAAAGAAAAGCCAATTTAGAAGATTTAGAAGAGGAGATTTTGATATGCATATAATTTTGGACTGGATGTGGCACTCCTGAACCAAGTCCTCAGTGTATCCTTCTGTTAAAGCACTTTTTCAATCCTTTTTACAAACCATTTTAAACTTGATTTAGAGCACACGGGTGTGACTGTAAGTCTCTTGCAAGTCTTGCCTCAATTGTTATGCGGGGAGATGCTCCCTCCATCTTGTCTTAGAAAAACAGGCCTTTGTCCAAGACCAGCAGTGTGTCATCAGTTCTGGGCCCCCAGTGAGGCAGGGACATTGAGGCCGGGCAGCAGGGGGACACTTCTCGGGGCCTTTAAGAACTACAGTAAATCTTCAAACAATTTAGCCAAACAAAGGCCGCTGTGTAAGGAGGGAGAAAAGACACAGGAAACAGATGAATAAGCAACATCAATTACCAGGCCCTGACCTTGAGAGCCCTGGACCAATGGCGCACATTTCACACCAAATGACTGCAGATTGGGGCTGACAAGCCTGGAGTGGAGAGGCGAGCCCTCACAAGGTTACCCACCAGGCATTTCTTGAGGGCCAGGGCAAACAGGGGAAGAGAGGTAAGAGGATACAGAACGAGGTGGAGGTGAGAGGTAACGGAGCTATAAATGAAAGATCACCATAATAGATGCTGGTTTATTTTAAAGTGAGACAAAATAGCTCAATTTGAGCACTTAGTCTGACAAAATGGGCACCAATGAGATATAAGAGAAGCATGGAAGAGGACAGCCAAATCAGTCTCTTGATAAGTAGGAGCCTGTGAAGACAAATGTCCAGGAGGCAAAAGAAGTTTAAAGAAATACCCTTGGTTCCCATCAGATTTGAAGGAGTGTGTGTCTTTGAGAACAGCCAGCCTTATCCCTTATGCCCCATTTATATCATACAGACTGTAAATACGAACAGCCATGTGGGACAAGCATTTGCTGGAGAGGAGAAGGAGAAATAGAGAAGACGTCTCAATTGTCTCCCATTTGGCTAAAGGAAGTACAGAAGTGTAAAAGAACAGCTCAAATGGCAGCAAAGGTATGGCCTCTTGACCTCATGCTTTCTGTGATCACTGCACTAATTAATTGCTCAGGATTATGCTTTTTACCAAGCACGGCTCACAATATTAATTCAGTCAGAGTCGCCTCCACTTCATCAGCAAAGCAAGAAGCCCAGTCTGATAACCGCTACTCTGGAAGAGCTGGACCTCCACACTGCTTCACTTCAGCGCTGTGCCAGCACTGGAGAAGGTCTAGCTGAACCCGTGATCATTCTGGTAGAGAGGCTTGTTTGTTTTTCTTAAAACGAATCACAATTGTCTTGTGTGGCGCTAAGCCCAGGATGCAGTGACAGCATGCTTGTAAAAGACAAGACAGACTAGATAACAGCTGAGAGTAAAAAGCATACTTTCAAGCTTTCCATGTCAATGCTATCGTTTCCTGACTTCTCACACTAAAACAATCAGTCAGTTAATACTTATTGCTGCTTTTCTGTTTTATTTTATTATCAACTTAACAATTTTGGATTTTGGACTGTTTGTCAAACAAGGAACAAACAATTTTAAGACATCTCATTGGGTGGTCATTTTTCACGTTTTCCCACCTTTTGGAATTAATAGTTTAATCAAAAAGAACTGAGACAGAAAAATCAATAATGTAAATAATCATTACCTGCAGTCTACTTAGCAGCCCTATGAGCATTTTAATTAAATAATAACATTAACGAACAGATTAACTATGTGTCTTATGGTATGCATAGCTGACCAGTCACTGTATTGATTGTTTCTGAACCACAGCGGTGAGGCTCAATGAACAAATTAATTCTTAATAAAGTATCTGAGCACTGCAGCTAAACCTGAAGCTATTAACAAAGTCTTTGCTCCCCAGGAGTGTAACTGAAGCCATGCCTGAATTAGTGCACCCTCTAATTATGAAGCACCTTAAATCAGAGTCCTGACTCTGACTTTTTTATGCTCTGCGTGCCCTCGCACAACTATTTGTGGTGAGAGAATGAATTAAAAACCTGCCTGTTTCTGCAGTTATTGTCACAACATTAACAGAGTCCCCGGACTTTCTGCTGCTGGAGGGAACCAAATTGTAAGGCATTACTCACAATAATGCATATGCTATAATCACACAGAACTTACTTAAAATTCAATCCACTTTGGCATCATTATCATGTATCAACATAATGAATGACTCCTTCAGAGTATGGTAATTATAATTTGATAAATCATCAGCAGAAAATTAACTAGATGTCAAAACATTCATTGGGAAGGGTGATGAATCGAGGATGATTGTGGTGATGAATTGTGTTAATCTGCGCAGTATGTATCCAGTGAAATGGCTAAACAGCCCAAGACGGATGGGGCACAGAAGCTGCAAGGTCAGACCACAAACCTGCAGAACGAGGGCGAATAAAGGAAAAACTGAGCATGTGTTTTACTTCTGTCATTCCTTTCCCTCTCCTTGCTTCATGTATTAGAATCTATTGAGGGGACTGCTGAAACAATCAGTCGATTTATCAGTTGGTTGCTTGACATGAAATGAAATGATGACAATGTTGATCATAGGTAAGTCATTTTAAGTAATTAAGCAAAATAAACAGTCACTTGTTCCAGCTTCTCAAACATGAGAATTTGCCTTTTTAAAAAAAAAAAAATTAAAAAATTAATATGTTTAGATTTTGAGCAGCTGGTTGGTCAAAACTAGCCTCTTAGAACTTGCACTGGGCATTTTTAATAACTATTTTATGGTATTTTAGATACTGACAGATTTATTCGCTTATCAGTAAATGATATCATGGCAGTAGATTGACACTGGGTTTTATTGTGCACTTGTTTTTGTTGCACCAATATGTCCAGATATTGAAAAAACAGTGATCCTGCAGCCTCTGATCCACACACCCATAATCGTGACTCCCTCTCGCATGTTTCCAATGTGAAAGATGTGTCTGCTAAGTGAGAGAGGTCAAACATGAGACCAGATATTTATTACATGTGCTGAAACCAGATGGAGGCAACACATTCATCATAGCACCGTGTCACTGAGGTACCACCCGTTCCCCATAAAAAGCAGCTCCCTCTTCCCAGCATGGCCACTGGCTTCGACTGGTGTTTACAGCAACCAACCCTGGGTTGGTACGGTAGCCGGTCGCCTTAATCATCCCCACCTCGCTCTGCCTGGCTCTCACCAACCGTGGTTATTTTTAAAACTTTTGCTTTTATCAATACTCCCTGCTGTCTAGCTGGGGGAGATATTAAAGCCGCAGCAGGGCAAAGAAGGGCGTTTCTGACACTTGCTCCCTCATTTATCAGTCCCCTTCATAGGCCCCGTCAGTGACAATGAAAAGATTTCACAATACCGCTAGGCAGAAACTCATTCCACCAGTCATCCATCATGCTCAGCCCAGCGGCCGTTCCACTGACCTAATCGGTAATGCCTGGCTGCATGCTGGAGTCTTCTTAAAGCCCCCCCCCCCCCCCCCCCTTCATTAGGCCTAGTTAGAATGAGGCAAGTCATAGGGATAAACCCTGTTACTGGGTGGGACCTACATGTCTTGCAACCCCTTCCCATTTGGAATATATCAACCACATCATTGTTTTAAAAAGCCTGATGTCAATGGCCCTCAAGCCCTGGAGAATAAAATATTTCCATCCATGCATCAAGACAGTCTTGGAAAGGCAATAAGAATTTCAGATTTTGCTCTGTAGAGAGATTTATCCTTTCACGTATCCTTGGAAAAAAAAAAAAAGAGTACAACAAACGGGCGGAAAGTACACACCATTAACTATCCAATGCACAAATGGCACATAAAACCACACCAACTGAAAACAACAGCAGTAAATATTTCACGGCGCTCCCAACAGAGATAATTTGTGTTTCATTTCAAAGTTATATTTTTGCTGGGATGGGGTTAAATCTGCCTAAATCAGCCTCTCGCTGGCTTGGAGGACTTCTTCAGCAGTTCCACCCCTCCCACTGAGGGGCGGTAGGTAGAGGTTCAGCCAGGTCGCAGAGCTGCTGAGAGTTTGGATCCCACTCTGTGGCTCTGCCAGCCCCGAGTTCAGGCAGCACTCTGGTGAGCGTTAGTTAACACACAGGAAGACAGCGGGGGGGTCCGCGAGTGCTCTCTGACCCAACACTGGCTATTATAGAGAGATTATTCCCTAACCCCCACAGCTGAGTTTTCTGGCACTTTTCCCTTATCTGCACCGCTCCTTTTGCTGCTCCATCTATTACGGCTGTCCAATGTGACCTGTCTCTTTTGTAAGTCACTCAAGGAAAACTGTGTGTCCGTCTTGCCAACATTTGGGTCAAATTAAGTTTCAACAAAGATCTTCATTGTCTCATATTTGAAGAGAATATAAAACACATAACACTTATCCTCCCAGTGTGGTGCCAATACTATTAGAAAGGGAAATCAAGAAGCACTTGGGGCAACAGTACAACTCAACATGAATACTCAACTTTGGCTTTTTTATTCAAACTAATTGGGCTGAATGGTTTTAAAGATGTCCAAATTAGCCCTAAGACAGAACATTAAGAGACCCCAAATGAACTCTCAGTCCAGCTGCAATCTGGGAATGTGAGGATTTTGGAAATCCTGTCAATAAAAAATCCAGAGCAGCCAAAGCTCTAAAAAGAAAACAGCGTGCATCATATTCACTGACTGCTGCACTTTGGAGTGGAGCTGGTACTCGCCGAGGATCAACCAAGAAATAATGAGAGAAAAATAACCTTTGACTTAACTGGGAGGGGGACCGCAACTCCCGGTGAGTTTGAAATGGTTTTGTATTGTGCTCTGATGTGCCTTGCCTTGTTTGTAGCCACAGGCAGAGTTGTTGTTTGTGGATGCTGCTCAGCAGAGGTGTTGAGGCTGTGTGAGACCTGCCGATGGGCCGGAGGGTTCTTGCCCGACCCCTCGAATATTCACCGTGACACACAGGCAGATGCAAGAAGATGTGTGGCACTGTCAGTGCATGACATGCACATGTTTTTACTTTCACGGCGCATATCTGAACAGCAGTGTGATTTACTTAGTAGTGATTTTCTTTAAAGACTCTGCTATCAACCATGCACATGTGTCCGGCTGTGCTACACCTGCTTTGTGTCGGTATTTATCTATTCACTCATTCACTCATCTCCCCACCTTTGTTGTTCTGGAAGTTAGGGTTAACAGGGTGGGGGAAAATAGGCACTTTTGTCCACCCCCCCCAACCCCCCCTCCCCCCTCAAAAAAACCCCCCATTCATTTGTAGCACATTTTTTCATCTGCACATTTCATCACCACTGAAGCAAACAGCTCAAAGCAAAACCCAGATTGCTGGGACACCTGTATAAATAATGACATCACATGCTGAATCTGCTTTAAGTGTTGACGTGATAGCTAACATTTTAGCTGCGCAATAAAAAAAAAAAAAAAAAAAAAAAAAAAAACCTTGCATGTAGATCTTTTACTCAATACTTAGTAGATGCATTGGTTGTTTCACCCTGATTAGGTTAAATTATCTCTGTGAAAACAAAGTCAATACTTAAATGATGTAGGAAAATGTGCTCTGAAGTGTGAGCAACAAATATTCCCTAAACCCTGTGTGGCTAGTAATGTTCATATCCTATTATTCTGCTAACTATCAGCAATTATCTCCCTGTCAAAGCTCCAGGTGACAAATTCTCCCCATATCCCGCCTGGCAGTATCATCAACCGGACATGAGCTTCATGTGATGGAAAGTAAATCACTGGCTGTGCTCACAGCCCTGACAGACAAATGGGGTGCCTTGGAAAAGCTAGGCCCATCACTCTGGGCTGGGGAAGAAAAAAAGTCTCTCCCTCCCGGCTGACCTTTTTTTTTATTCGCTGAGAGAGGAGATTAAATACCACAGATTCTGTATGTATGGTCTGTTTCCAAAATATGAGAATTATTAATGGCTTTTGCGGAGGGCCCGTTTAATCTTCTGCCAAGTTGCAGTCATCGTTTTTACCTTGGGCTGGTTTTTTCTTACAGATGGTCCCAGAAAAACAGGAACTGTGCTTTATCCTTACAGCAAAGGCAAAGGAAGTGTGTGGGCAGCGTCTGGGCGGCAATAATATGACAGAATAATCATCATCTCTCTTGAGGCGACGTATGACATTATGATGCTAACATTATTTAAAAAAATTTGCAACTCTGTGTGAATGGATGTGAGCATTCTATAGACCCGGTAAAGATGCCAAACACACCTCAACACATGAGCTGCTTAATTGTTTCACACCTCCACCAAGCTTTTTCTCTTTGCTGCACGATCATTTTCACCAGCCGAGGATTAATATCTCGTGTTGTTATGAGCAGCGTGCTAGTTTGGACCAGAGACGCGAGAAAGCACACCTCGCCTGAAGTCTGCATACCTACAGCCACATGCCACTTTTCACACAGAGGCCACAAATCAAGTCCCAAAGCCAGAAAGACGACTCAATCACAGGTGCATGACACAGCTAGTAAATTATTCTCTTGTCTCTTTGACCTCGTGGCCCATTGAACCTTGGCTGACCAGTTGACACGCTCGGTTGATTCAAAAAGATACAATGAAGGTGCATTTGCAGCTGCATTACTGTATTTGCATCTCACTGAAATGAGCTCTGTTGGGCAGCGTCAGCAACTCCTTTTACTGCTTTAGAGTTTACTTCTCTTTCTCTCTTCTTTAGCAGCAAATAACCGAGGACATTAGCGTTATGCAACTTGCTAAGCCTAAATGAAAAGAGAGCTAAGTCTAATGATGCAACTATTAATTGCCCCGACTGCGAAACAAGCCATTGACTTCATTACGGATAATGACTATACAATATAGTCAGCGGGGTCACCTTGTGTGTAAGATGAACAACTTATTATGGCGGTTTTGGCAGGATTTTCATAAAATTAGATATGACTACAATGTAGGTTGGAGGATGAGCCATTCATTGAGGCAGAGGCTTGTTCAGATGCCGGTGACTCACTGTGTGTTTCTGTATGTACCCAGTTAATCAAACAACTGACTGATTCAAACTGCTCTCTAAATCATCATAGTTGCAGCATTTCTTCCTGTACCAGCAACAGATTAATCACAAAATGTTTCCTTGATATATAAATTTAAATGAAACATGAGTGTATAGGGTGGTGGGAGTGTTTGAATAGTCATAACTACTCAAGATATACAATCTCAATCAATGCAGCAGAACAAGAGGTATAGTCTTTTTTTTCCATGCATTCTTATTGCTTGTGAAGGCTGTGATGGGGATTCAGGTGTGTTTTGCTTGTAGGGGCTAATGTAGCCTCGAGCTGCTGGCTTCAAGCAGAGATGAGGAGTGGGCTGCAGAGGTCTGGTCAGCTCACTCCTTTCAAACTCCACACTGCCGGATTTTTTTCATTTTCAAATTTGTAGTCTTCAGCCACAACCGACCAACACTTTAGGCAATTTATCAGATTTCACTGGAGCAGCAAAAGGCTTTGTACAACTTTTTTTTTTTCACACATGCGGTTGTCCTCCCCAAGACCTAGCAGACGCTGATGTGCAAAATCAGCCAAGTTCCACTTCAATAAGGAGGGTCAGTGTGGGCACTGGTCTGGAGAGTGTATGGTTTGGTGACAGTGATACTGTAGCTGCACTGACCTGCATTCAATCTGTAGTGGTTTGCATGAGTGCAGCATGGTCAGGATGAAGATCTCTGTGACTGAAGCCTCAGTCGTTTCCTCTTGAAGAGGTGCCACCTGCAACAAGTGGAGGAGTTCAGGTCTCATGGGGTATTTGGCACAAGTGATTGTAGATTGGCCACAGGTTAAGAGAATTTTATACAATAATCTCAGCTGAGCTACAGAGCAAGGCTCTATCAAGAAATTATTAGAGCAATCTCCAACACTCACCAGCTTGGGTAGTGACTAAGTGTGAGATACTGGTTTTACTTCACATGATAAAGTGAGAGGTTCGGCAATTCTGGACAATCTCTCCATCAATCTATTGCTTGTCTGTGCACTCAGTAAGGATGCCTCTACCCTTTGGAAGTATTCCCTGCATCACCAACTGGGAAGAGGCCCCAGAGCAATCCCAGAATATACTGGAAGTGTTACATCTCTCAGCTGGTCTTGAAGATCCTGTACTCCAGGAGGAGCTGGAGAAAGTTGTTTAGTGTAAAAAAGGGAAAAAAAAAGAAAAAAAAACTTTGCTTGCAACCATGACCCTGACCAGGACAGACAACCCATAAACGTTTGGATGAATGAATAGGTAAATCCCTCCTGCTTGAGCCCACATCAGCAGTGACCTGTCATGAAACGCGATGCTACTAATGCCTCAGCCCTCTTCAGGTTTCCTTTGAAAAGGGATTGAGTTATTGATACAGCAAATCCATCCACTCGCTCCCCTGTGAGGGATCAAAGCCACCAGAAACTGCCTGTTACATAATGGTCTCTTTGCCCTTGGCATTCAGTGGGCTCCGGAAAGGAATCCATACTGAGGGACATTCACGTCCCAGTGGGATCCAAAACTTAATTAATAACTTCTCCCTCGCTTTAGAGGCTGCTCCTCCTATCTTTACCAATATATCACCTGGCAGCGTCCACACACAGACAGAACTTCAGTAGCCTTTTCTCTCTGACCTTGGCATTTCTTCTCAGCCGCCGATTATTGATAATTTTCTGGCTGTGGTGCCTCTCCTCATTTGTCATGATTATTGCTGAATTTTTAAGCTGTCATCCGTGAGCATGGATCAATGGCTGTCGACTTCCCCTTTGTCATATTGGCAGCACAAACAGCCCTTCCTCTCTAAATGAGGCTCCTCTTGCTTCTCTATCTATTAGCTGTCTGTCTTACTGGGCACTTGATCCTTTGTTAGGTCAGTCTATACATCATTCCTCAAATCAAAGCCTGACACTTTTATATCATGCATGGGCGAGGACCAAGCAGAAGACTGAGCTGTGTGTTGTCTCGAGACTTTTATGTGTATATTCACTAATACTGCATACATTTAAGCTTAAAGCCGCAGCGCTCGCCACCCAAGGTCGGAGCAGGACTCCTTCAGGAGAACAGGCTTCTTTGAATTACAACAAGAGAGCCAAAAATCACTTTGAATTGCATTTATAATAGGAGGCAGTTGACAATCCAATTGCTCAAGTGTCAAATATTCCATGTAATAAGGCCAAATCTGTCAAACTGATTAATGAATTGTCACAGCAAAAGGAACCAGTTGTAACTGGTAGCAGCCACTGGCGGCTGACGATCCGTCTCATTCGACTGCATGATTTGTACCTGTAGCTAGGCCAGTGGCACGCCGGCTTCTCCCAGCTCTACCACGTCTACACCTATTCCACCATATTCCTTCTTCCTCCCTCGACTGGCTGAACAGGTCTGACAGGCGGATTCCTTTTCATTTCAATGTATTAAAGGCACTTTCCTGCTCTGACAGCCTGCTCTGTTCTGCCACCTTCTAGCTGGGGCTTCACACTACTCTGGGCAGCCACTGCGTCTTGACAGACCACTGTCACTTCCCATCATCCTCTCTGTAGATCCTGCTCTCCCCCCTCTAAGCACGCAGACCCACTTTCCCACCAGTGCAATTATTTTTTTTGACAAGCCATCCATCAGCTTTAACTTTAAAGCACTTTCCACTGATACCCATTGTTACAGTTCTGTGCCTTTTTATGGAGGCGGCAGGAGAGAATATGATACCAGACATTCAGACTACCCGACCATGTAAATCTACTTTGTTCTGTTCTTTATTTCCAATTTTCTATTCCATTTTTGCCGAATTATGCATATTTGTTGTGCATAATATGCCCTTGTCAAATCCAATTAACATGTCCTAGCTTGCACTGTGAGAAAAGGTTATAATTTGCCAGTTGCTTGAGGAGTGGGGGCTAAAGTCAGACTTAAATGAGCAGCTAAACTCTTACTATGAGTCATGACACTGTTCCGTCACACTGGGATATACTTTGTGCTATAGCCTATGAGCCATGAGATAGAACCAATAACAGTTAAACAACACTTGGACAGCCACAGAGTTGGTATAAACATTTAGTAGCATCGCCACCTCCACCACAAACTTGTTTTTTTTTTTCTTTTATACCTTCAGATGGACACAGCAGACAGCCTTGTGACTTGGGGCCGAGTCACAATGATTAACTGACATCAACACTAACACACGACCAAGCTGATCCATCTTGCCCCGGCCTATATAATTAGAATGACAGCTTAGAAAATTTGGTCTGATGCAGAATCTGTCTTATGCCGCAAGGAGCCCTAATTACTATCTCAGTGTGAGAGTTAATGATGAGAGGTGGGAGCAGCATCTGGGGGACTCGAGGGGACGCGCTCTCCCTCAGCCCGTGACATTTGCTAAGTCCTAACAACTGGGCCACCTATGGCCCTCAGTGGTCCGTCCTGCTGACACGCACTGCGAGCGGGGAGACAGTGATGTTTGGTGCCAGACCAGGTTGTACTCCCCTGCTTATGTCTTGATCGTCTGCCGCTTAGAGCAGCCGTTTTGCTGTAGGTCTCGTGCATATAGCAGGCGTGAAATTGACATGAATTTTTAACACGTGACATTTAAAATTCAGCCGTAATGTCTACTTGTTTATTAAGATGTTATGTGATTCCATACTAATGTGTGGTTTGAGCTAGGGATGCAGCTGATGATTGTTTCATTTCAATTAGTCCTGCAGTGATTGCTTATATTAATCAAGTCAATTTTAAATCGTGAAAAATGCCATTTAAAAGAGCTTAAGGTGGCATCAGCATAGTGTCTCTTCTGTCCAACCAAAGAAAAAGGTATTAAAGATACTTACATATAAAACAAAGAAAAGAGCAGGCTGAAACCCCTTCACCCACCAATGGCTTGACTCTCAAAAGCTGTGAAACTCCAGAGCGTATGGTTGTAGCAAACAAAAAAAACAAAGTATGCAACAATAACAAAGTGCCAACATATGGCTCTGAATGACCCAGATGGTCCGATCACTCCTGAAGACTGTTAACTTATCTCCTCTATCATGAGATTTCTGAGATGTTCAACAATTAAGCAGGTGTTGATAAGACGTAATGAGAAAATCCTTATTCAGCCTCGAGTCTATGATTTGTTGTGTTTATTGGCGATTACAGGCATTAAGTTCTGTGTGTAATCTTACACTACAGAAGCTGACATGTTCGGTCTGCGCGCCTGCATAATCAGCCAGGGAGCTAATAACACACAGGTTGTCACAGCTGTTAAAGACAGAGAGAGACGCGCTGCCCTAAGTGACAATATGTCAGTGATTGTCTAGCAGATGAAACCCTGGATATTAATAAATCAAAGTGACCCCTACCTGAAGCCAAACAGATGCAACACCTGGACATGTAAATTCTTGAGTAATGGATGCCATAAATTTAAATCGGAAGACCTCCGATTTAATAACCGTGCAGACAGCTGCAAGTGGGAGCAACCATTTGGTTTAATGTAAAAGACTGTTTTGGAATACCAAGTACTATCTGCTCCCATCAATCAAATCTAAAGTGTACAGTGCTGGGCAGGCAACTGAAGTCCTGCACTGTCATTTCTCTTCTTTGATTATACACAGCATATATTAAAGAGGAAAGTGCGGTATGGTGTAGTTAGGTATGTAAGGTGAGTAGTGTGTGTTTGTCAGTAACAGTAGCCGGCTGGCAGCAGGGGGTTAACCTCCTGGCTGCTGTCAGTGTATTAATCACCACTGATGTGTGTTGTAAAAGGATTGCTGCAGGAAATAAAGACACCATGGTGTCAGCTGCAGTGCCCTGATGTGACTCCATCAGACAAGAGGACGCTTATTGACAGGGTGAGAAAGGGGGACGGACAGAGAGAGAGGGAGGGAGCAATCAGTCCTCGAGTCAGTCACCTTGGCACTGACGCAATGTCATGAAGTCCACACCATCATTCCTCCAACCGCACAGGAGCATTATTTAAACTCAAACATCTACCAGGGGCTGAATGTCAATAGAAGGGCGCCCACCAACACACGGAACAGAAAATGAATGGACGATATTAGGAATCAATCTGTCCTTTACAGTCATTTATCAAGAGAAGATGCCAAACTTTTTCTCAAAAGTGATGATTTGCTGTTTTTCTGTCATATTTGATATTAAGCCGAATATGTTTGGGTTTTGGACCAATCGCCTTGACTGCATCACCTTGAGCTGTGGGAAACTATAATGAGCATTTTTCACTATTTTTTGTCATTTCATAGACAAAATGATGAAATGATTAACTGACAAAGTAATTACGGATTAATTCATAATAAAATGGTCATCACTTGCAGTCCTATTTTCTATCATTGTAAAATCTGGCAATCACAAGATCACAAATTCAACAATTCTCCTGCAACATTTGTGAGACTTTTTTATTTTTTTCTTCCAATGTTCCATCAAAAATGTCACCCTGAAAGAGTGCTTGCCAATTTTAAAATCACTTCAGTTTTTCACATAGAAATAATAACTTTTACTAGCCATGTCAACGCCCTGGCTAGCAAGTTAGCTGGTCTGTAGAGGCTAGCGGCTAACAACACATAGTCCAACTAAGAGGATTCCTCCTGAAGAGATTTCTTCCAATAATTGTTGAGTTTTTACAGCTGACTTGCACTTTTTTGATTGATAATCAGAGAAAACTGTGACACCGACGTGTCACCTTTGTCTTTGGGAAGTTGTAACGGGTGTTCATCATTATTTCCTGACATTTTATGGGCTGAATGGTTAATCGGAAAAAGCAGTCGATAATGTCAACATTCAGTAGTTGCCCTGCTACACGCACACACACATTTTCCTCTGCAGAGCTGTCAGGAGATCAAAGCACTCAAAGCACTGGAGCCCTTCATCACACACACTGACAGCAGACACGGACACAAAGCCATACACTGACATTGCATGACCGCTGGCATTTCAGGCAGCAAACACAATTTAACCTCACTGCATATTCCTGCTAAATACCCTGGAAACTCTACATTTCATGCTAGACGATGCCCGCTGTTCAACAAATACAAATCAAGTTCCTGGGCCAAATTCGCAGAGTTTTATAGTTGGTTGTACTTTAATGAGCAATAGCTCATGACTGCCTCAGTATTCCCATTAATTACATGCTCCTTAGAGGTCTGATCGTTATTACATGCCTCAAAAGTTGAAGTAATTTAATTTAATCCATTTGATGTTATTTGGCCACCAAAAAAAGCCGTTGTTGGGGAAATATTGCACAAGAACGACGCAAATAAAGGGCATGATGTTGGAGAGGTAGGAAATAAAATGGAAGCAGTTAGAAAAACTGTGTTTTTAAAGCACACACAATTAGGAAAAGAGGGGAATTATCAAAGCGAATGCGTAATTTACCAAAATAAGAATGCTGGCTTGTGCCCACATCTTATATTGTTGCAATTATTAATAAGTTCAATGATTCAGAGCAAAAATTGATGCAAAAGATGGAATTCTTGAGCAATTTTTTTTAACGGCTCAATGTTTTGGTTTAAGTTCGTCAATGCAACACTGACCCGGGATTTAAAGTGACGGACTAGAGAGAAGAAGACATCAGCTCAAGAAGAGGACAGCCGTGTAATAATGTTAGTCTAATGTCCTGTATATTTATACATGTGAGTTTATGTATTCATAGAATGTATAGAATTAACATTAAAATACATCTCACATGATAGATTTTTTTATTTCACTTATTATTCTTATTGGTTATTCTTATTCTTATATTTGTTATGTTCAGCATGTTCATGTTTTTTAAATGGAATGCATGTTAGGTCGCTCTATACTTGCGTCATACTGCACATTGGCTAACATCAACTCATACAGAGAGAGACGGAGAGAGAGGGAGAGAAAGAGATGATTTTCTATAATGTTATCTGAGAGAGGCAGTGGCTCTGACTTCCTTGACCCTTCTTGGTAGACTACCTTTCCAACCTGCCTCAAAAGGAGGGTTATTTAAGAAACAATTAGGAGCATACACAAAGCAATTTGCAGGCAGTCTAACTCCTCAGGCTCAGCCAGTGAAGGGCCTTTCAACGCTGATTTATCACGCTGTCGCCTTCACAAGGCAACATAATTAATAGGAGCATGGACTTCTAATTCCACCCGCTTCCACGGCCAGTGGATTCCATTTGATTTATGATGGCCGAGGACTTTGCATTTTATCAGTTCATTCGCTCGTTATTTATGCTGATGACCAATTTCAATGGGTCGCCATCATCTAACTCACTACTAATCAAAGAGAATTAGGGTTCACTGCATTATTTAGAAGCTGCTAATTTATCTTCGGAACAAGGGGAAGAAACGTTGTCAGGGAGGTTCAACTCGCAGTAACCACACGGCTCTGCTTTTAGCTGCAGCCTCGATAGAAGGGCTTTCAGTTTCTCTAGTCCTGAATGTGAAAATCACCTCAATGAAATGATCCAATTATGACTGAATTTAGTTTTTTCTCTTAAGGGATCACAGATTGCTTGACTACTCACACCTACAAGCTTGAGTGAAACTGTGTGTCCCCTATGTGAGATCACATAGCACTGATTACTTAGACTGGCTATGGTGAAATGGAATATTCTATAAAAAAAAAAAAAGGGAGAACTTCTAAGTGTTTTCCAAAAAACCACCAGAACACAAATCAATCAATCCAGCCCGGAAATTCACATTTTCAAGAGTCTCAGCCACAAGATCTCATTTCACTCTCCATAACGTGATGGTTCAAGGATTCTTGTGCAAAAAGCTAGAAAGGCAAACTCCCACAGATCCCACACGACAGCTGCACTGTGGAACACTTAAGCACAACTGGACTAGAAAGATTTTCCTCAGTAGCGAGGCTGAACAATAAGAGTGAATTATTGTCCTGCTGAAATAATGGGTCATGAATGGCCCACAGATTAATACAATGCATTATAAGAAACAGAGATAAATAGGGTCACATTGCAGCTCTGTTTGTTAGAAAAATTACACCTGTTCCAAGTGTTATGAACCTGCAAATGCTATTCTGAAGGTTAAATTGTGTATTACTATAAAACAAATTGAGATGGAGAAAACGGTTGGCAGTGGGACATTATTTAACGTCCTTGCAGGCAGTGCTACAAAAGGGTAAGATTAAGATGCAATAAACCTTGCAGAGTCAAAGAAAAATAGCCCTTGTAAACAATGCAGTAAAGAAACGAGTTGCTTCACAGCACATGCAGTAGGTTTAAGGCTTTACATAAGTCATTTTAATGCTACAGCAAACTTTCCAGACAGGGATATTAGATTCAAAAACATCTTAAGATTAAGATTTGACCTTCCTACAGTACAGGAGCTGCAGCACAGAGCTGAATATGATCCTCTGTAGTAATTCCTATCTCTTAGCCCCCATGTTTGCAGAGGGACGTTATCTCCTGTCAGTTTTATTATGTTTAATTATTCAGCACGGTGACTGATAGGTGTTTTCTGACAAAATGAATCATGCTGTTCAGAAGTGACACCCGCCACTGTAGGGGATGCTCAGACACTGCAATCGACTGAGCTACATCCTCCCTGTTCACAAGGTGTATCATTTATCCAGAGGGGTTATAAGATGCAGAATTTACACAGGCCTGTCAATAGGCATGTCGATAGAGGGACACTTAGCATCTATCATCCGGAGAATCGATGCCATTTTTCAGCGATGAATCCCAGGAAATGATAGCTTTCAAATAAATGGTGGAAAGCGAAACACGACACTCCTTGGGGAGAGATAGATGTAGAGCGGCTCAATTTCCCTCGTTCTCGCTCTCCTCACAGCTCTCTGCCCAGCTTTCTAGTTCAATGCAAAAGGTCAGAAGACATTACAAGGGACGATCTCTAAAACAAGACATAAAGAATCTCTGGAGGATCTGAGGAACAAGTCTGACATTTCTATCAATATCTGAGATTAAAAAAAGAGTACTAATTAAAAAGCAAGAGGGAGATAGCGTCCACACACAGCAAGTGTCTTGGATGGAAGGTGTTAAAAAAAAAAAAAGAAGCTGGTGACTATGAGTGTTAGATGAAGCACATTCATGTCACCAAGTTTGGTCCGCAAAACAGCACGACTTTCTACAGTCCAGTGAGTTTGAGAAAGAGTTAGACTGTCTTGTTATTCAGGAAGTATTTTTTGGCTACTCTTGTTAGCATTGTCATGATAAAAGCCTATGAGCAGCAGACTGTGAGTGAATGCACAGGCGTGGTTTGAGGATTTAGACAATACTAGCTAGCTATAGCCAAAACAGCCTCAGCAGCCTTTGCAACACTGCCCACACTTTTTGCTGTCCTGTGTGTTTTTTTGCGGCAGAATGCCAGAGCTGTGACATTAATGCTAAAGATAAGAATAACGATTGAATAAAGACGTAGGTTAGAAGTGATGGGAAACATGCTAACAGGTGTTCTTTTGCAGGGACTTGCCCCTGTGCAAATGTTAAGGAAAACATGCAGCAAAGGTAATGCTAAAGTATTAATACTCATCTAAACGAGTGCTACAGCAAAATGCTAACCCAAACACCGGAACTAATGTAAATCAATAGGCCTACTGTTAAATCTGCCCAGGATAATTTGCAGAAATGAAGCAATTGAGAACTCCAAATAAGCAGAGCGTCACAATCCCCTGAGGGTGATTGGCAACTTGCTAAATCAACATCAGAACTACAGGACATTAATGACACGATGACACAACTGATTTTTATCCTTTGTATCATCAGTCTAGACATGGTTTGAACCCATGCTCCTCTTACTGACAGTTGGGAATGCTGTGGCAGCTCATTAATCACCAGGACAGCCTGGAGAAGCTATACTTAATCCCATGATGGTATCCTCACCATCCTCCACCGCTACTGATGCTCGTAAAAGAGAGGGAGAGAGCAAAAAAGAAAATGATTTACACAAATCAATCATTCAGTGCTAGCGCTCATCGGCTGTAACACTGGCAGCCTGTCTTTACAGCTCCATTTTACAGGGCGCCTGCTGACAGCCACACTTGATTAAGGGCTGCGGCTCCCTAACCTTTCATGTTAAGAAAGATTGTCACTCACTGACACAAACTTTTTTTTCTGCTTTTCCAGGTCGGTTCAAGGCGAGGATATTGGCATTCAAATTTGTGGCTGCTACTGCGAGCAGATGTCACCTCTGGCGAGGTAAGGGTAATGGCACCAGCAGGCCCACTCTGACTCCTGGGGCTAAACAACATACCACCACAGGGCTTCAGAGGGGGCAGGAGGCAGGGGGGGACAGCCTCAACAAGTGAGTGCTTTACGAGCCTGCCCTCCACACTCCTTTTCCCTTCTCTGCAATTATCATCAAAGAACATCTGTTTGTTGTTCCTCAGGCACCCTCCCCTCACAAGTGTCCTAGCCTCACCTTGACCCATACTTTCAATTGTAGTGGATGTTATGACTAAAAATAAACAGTGCGAAGGAGTGAGGCTACCCTTTGTGTGAGCAGGGCGTTCTCCCTCGCCGCTGCGGAGAGGAAGGATATCACCCGACGAACACAGCCACTTCCTCCTTCTGCTCACAGCTCCTGACAGGTACGTGAACACCAACCAGTGCATCTGCGGCGGATCAGATGTGAAGTAGGGTCGACAGTCTCACTTTGTTTCCCGGCTTTTAAGTTGAGCCTGCTGTCCTTTCGCCTCTGTCACAGTCTGAATGGCCTGTCAAAGAAAAGTTCAATAGTTCCTGGCAAGAAACCTGATACACACACAGAGGCTGTTGTTCGTCCTGTTTCAGTTTTTGATTGCAATCTATATCAAAATCTATACTGGATGTAACCCAAGGAAAGAATGGACGTGCTTGTGCACAACTCAAAAATGTGACATCAGAACTAAAAAAGTGCACATTTCTGAATGTTCATAGCCTTTCTCCAGAGTCCTTACGCTGATATGTAACAAGTGAGTACTCGCTGTGGATGTTATAATTCACCCGGTTCTCAACGGTCACTCAGGTCAATTAGCAGAGTTATGTGAAAGATGGCGTCTCTTTGCTACAGGGAACATCCAAAGTGCAGCATGATTGACTGAATCTGATGCAGAGTCTGTGCAGACAAACATGAGAGCAAAAAAAAAAGGCTCCTTTTTAAATTTTATGATATCAAGCATTCGCCTAGCCTGCATGATTTTTGTCTTCTGTATTTTAAGAGGAGCAAAGATACAAGTATAAGCTGTGCTGAAGGACTTCAGCCTGTGCTGTAATTGTTACCTGAAATTATTGGGTACTCTGCAAAATGTCTGCAATGGTTTCTTCTTGCTCCCTGAGGATATGTGTGCTGATTTAGGTGGTCTGGCTGCCAAATAACCCTGCCTGACAATGTACAGCAATAAAACCTTCTATTAGAGCTCAAAACAACAAAGTTTCATTCCTGTAGTCTCACTAAAAACAGCACCTTAATTCCTAATTTGAAAGAACTCCAAGATACTTCTGCCGTGAACATCGCCGTTGATACACCCAAAGGGACTTTCAACATTTAATTTATAAAGACTTTTTGTAATGACTGATGATAACACATGAATGTGTCCCGAGGGAGGGCACCAGCTGCGATCCTCAGAAATCATCTTCGATCTGTTAGGCAGATGTGACGACTTCTCTTCCAGGAAAGCCGGGAATTCATCAAATGACGCCTTGTACCTCAGTGATTATCTGTCCTCACTGTTATCACTGTGGATCAGATTACATCCCATCAGGCAGGCCATAGCAGCGCTACTTCAGGGATCACACTCAATTAAAATGTATACTTATCACTGTTCCTAATTTCTGTCAAACAGCTTTTGCATGCTGCACTTTGTTTAGCATTTCAGCACCATGTCACGCAACAAAGGTGGAGTCAAAGTGACAGCATTACAGATGACTGTAATTAAATAATGCGTAAGACTATTGTGCTTTGTGCCGTACTTTTGGAAACTGGATGGACTCCAAACCATCTGTGTTTATCGAACCTCAATGGGTTGCTAATGTGTAAAAACAAATACAGATATCCTGAACATTAGATATGCTTGTGTTATAGCTCTTTGTTTGGAAATCCCTGGAGAAATTTGATGGTTGTTGTAAGATTATTTCAACCAAACAGCGTGAGACGGATATATGTGTCAGGCAGCCCAAACACAGAGTTAGTCATGCAGTTATATCAGTGTCAGTCGTTGAGCTGGAACCAGGTGGGCTCCAATCAGTCATCGGTGGGCGGTGTCAGCAGCACGGCTCTCAAAAATTTGGATTTGAGGTTGGAAACAAAGCACAAAGCATCAAGAGGGACAGAGGTCTGATGTCTGAGGTTGTCATTACCATTAAAAATATCCAATTACTCTCTGAATACCTGAGATATGAGTCAGCTGTTTGCTAGGGTGTTGCGTTTAAAAAAAAAAAAAAAATCAAGATGGAGGGAAGTTGTGGGAGGGAGAGGTGAACATATAAGATGGTCAGCCTGCTAGTATGTGGTCTGTGATGTGCCATAAATCTTCCTCTATCTTCTCTGTGGTGATGGCAGAAGGGGATGAGTCGCTCACCAGCCCCCCCCTTCCATCTCATTCACATGTCTATCTGCCTGTTATCCATGCCCTTGAGCAAAGATTACTGATGCCCTGCCTTTGATATATGACACATCATGTGCCACAATGTTTCATCCAATGAATTAACCCAGAGAAGAAGAAAAAACCGCTGCCCTCAGTCCCGCGAATCGCTCACACATTTTTCCTTTTTTTTTGTTCGCCCTCGCTGATATTGTTGCTGAGTATTATGGCTTCACCGGTGAAGTGTTATCTGACCTCTGCAGGACTCTGCATTGTGCTATCTGCTGTGTGTCACCTCACACGCCATCCGCACAAGTAATTTTGAATTTGACTTCAGGTGGGTGGGCTCGTAATCCAGCAGATATCAAATTTTGTTAGCTTGAAATGCACGGCCAAAGAAATTTCCTCTATTTGTTTTCAATCAGAGAAGAAGAAGAAACCCACCTGCCCTGCCTGAATTGACACATTTCAATAGTGAAATTCCCATTATCGTTCCAGCCACACAGCCACTGACTGACTCCAGTTCAATGAAGAATTCAGTGAATTCCTACATTAATAGATGTTACGACCAAAGAGGGGATAAATGGTGCCCGACCGACTCTACAGCCTTTAGGGGAGCAACATAAAATTTACAGCTCAGTATTTTGACAATGATGATGCAGAAGGTTGAGTAAATGCGCACTTCATCTGGCTATAAACAAGAACTGACTGATTGCGTCTCCCCTCGTTCATGAAAGCGCTCCATTAACAAGAACTGCTGGTGAAAAACCAATCGCAGGCTGCCGTGCAACTGGCAAACCAGTAACCTGGCACATTGATTATGAGCTGTTCCATCTGACGGCAGGTATTTGCTCTTTGAATCCGGATGTCTGTCGTTCAATCACACAAAGAAGAAGAACACCTGGAAACATATGCACATCAGCAGAAGAGAACTTTTCTCAAGATTCATGCAAACATACTGTGCTCGCCAAGCTAACAGAACTTGAGACAATAATTTAAAGTTCAGCCAACAATGGTTTGATTATATTAAAAGATTCTAATTAATCCTCTCTTTTCAGGATTATCTCTCCGCATACAGCCCAAATAATTTCAGCTTTCGACAAACCGCGTCGCCAGGAAATTACGCTCATACACGGCTCATTTGTTTTCCCAGTTGCGTTTGATGGGAAACGTAATTGCTGCCTGGATTACACTGACTTTTTCCAGTAGAGGAAGTGATACATTTTTGTCCTGCAAATAAACGTTGAATCATGTTTCTGCATGTTGTTAAGAGAGGATATTATATTACCAGGGAAACACAGTACAAATCAGTGCAGCGGTATCAGGATGAAGCAAACTGTTAACTTCCTAGACGAGTATCTGCAACAGCTCAGACCACGGAGGAGGAACTGCACGGGGATATAAAGAAAACCCTCAAAATGTGGTGTGTTTATGTTACTCCATAAGTGGAGTCCGCTTCTATTACATATATATTTTCAATTGCATCATTTATTTAGCAATAATTAATTGGGGAGGGGGTGATTTCATGGTGTTCAAAAGCTGATCTGTGCCAAGGGAAGGGGTTGAATTGGATGCTTATTGTCATCATGGTCAGCACAGTTTTTATGCCTATCAGAGAAAACATCTGTGTCCCTCCTGAAATATATTCATGGATGGACACATAAGTGTTCAGAAAGATTTCTATAGAGATTAAACCCAAACACAATGCATGCTGGTAAATATATAATAATCTAATCATGCTTCTTAAACATAATGTAATTGCTTTAGTGAACAAGTATTCAGCAGGACATAATCACATCACACTAAAGTTACAACACTTGAACTCATCGTTCTGAAATGCTTCTGACTGACGTATCTTGATTAATTTGGGATTAACCTGTTAATCAGATTATCCACTATAGACTTTATATTATGACATGTTGTGACGTAAAGATTGGCACAAGATTAAAAAAATGTTTTAAACCCATGTGTAACTTTACTGAAATGAAACTGACAAGCGTAAACGATGGAAACATAAACAACAGTTTGATGTAACTCATGAAAGACAAGTTCAAAATAAGGTCTAAGCACAAGAAGCTGTGCGGGAAACAACCCTTGGCGCTCGCACAGAAAATGACATGAGCTACAGAAAGCTTCATCATAAATAGTGACAGAAAGCTGTTGTTGGAAAAAATATGGGAAAACGTACAGAACATGCAGCGCAGCAGTAAAGTGCCTCTTCACCGCCACAAATCTTATATCAGTCTCTGAAAAAACAGTTTGTATCCCACAGTGTTATTCTTTTTACAGTCGAGTCACCTGCCTGATACCCTTCAGCCATTTTCCTCAGAAGCTGTCACACACACCAGCTATAATATATGGCTGCACCAATGAGAACAGCTGTAGCCAATCTCCATCCCCTCTCTCCTGGAGCCTACTGCCTGTCCAGCATAAAATAATACATCAGGATTAATTGATTTCCTGTCAGTCTCGTGAAAAAGAAAATAAATTTTCATGTAGGCTGTTTCCTGCAGCATTATAATTTTGTACATGGCAAGTAATTTAAGTTTTTTAATTATGCATGAGAATGAAAACCCATGACAAAGTGTGCCGTCGCCTGGCCCAAGGCCACAGCTCTGGCCTTTGTATGTGCTGAGACAACAACGGCAGTAACTTAAGCACACATAAATAATATATTCATGCATTTACACGCTGCACATCTACGTCCAAAAGCTAGAACAAGAGTCCGAGTGTCAAGGTCAAGGGCTGGTCGTTTGTCTTAAAGTAATGACGTTCACTTGGAGCGCATGAATCATCAAACGGGAGCTCTGATGCCAGAAAGTCAAGAGGAGGAAAGTCCGGATCGCTATGATTCCCAGCCTGTGACAGGAAAACAGATAATGTGCAAACGAAACACTGAGACACTGGAAGCAATAAACCGTTCCCTCAGAGTACAGCTGCATTAGACACAAAATAAATTTCAAAATCTGTTTATGACAAAAGCCCCGGCCTCGTAAACCAAAGGACAGAAAAGTAAAAGCTCCACATTAAAGATTTACAAACGCCAGTGTTTGTGCTCAGCTCCTTTCATTGTTCACTAGATTAATGAGCGGTGGAGGGAATGAGCAAGCATTTCCCTAAGTCAGGCTAAACTAGAGCCAGAGATAGAGCAGGGGAGGGAGAGAGCGGCAAACGGGGTCATCAGTAGGCCAGGGTCTTAAATCAGACCAAAGGCCGGCCCTGGTGTCAGCTCAGGACCAGAGGGGGAGGAAACTCTCCACAACAATGAGGAGGGGCTGAGGGGAGGCCTGTTTGTTGTGGGGCTTTTTGGCGTTAGCAGCTGGGCCTGAAAAAGGAGGTGGACAGAAAGCGGCTACAGTATGCGAGGCCTGAGCACATGCCTCTGGGTCAACTACGGCTTCCTCACTAACTCACGCGAATGGCATGAGTTTAACGAGATAACGTGCTGAAAATGATTACAGGCTCTGTTCATTCAAGTAAGCTTGAAAAAGCTGTTCGACTGATTTATTTCTTAGCGGTTGTTTTGTTTTTTGTTTTTTTTACTCCCCAAGAATGCTTCACATCTGCAGACTGTCTGTCCCGTGGCTAAAATTACGATGTGATGAACTGCGTCATGAAAGATTTAACCGCTCCGACATTAAACAGATTTCGCAGCTTAAGCAAGTGATATTTCAGCCCAGATAAACACGGCATATCTCCTGCTTTGTGTGACATCTGAGAGCGTTTTGGGATCATTGGACGCAACCCTTGCCATCCTTTCTGCGCTTGCAGACACATACATCATCTCCCGTCCATCTTCGGCACTTGGTTTTATCTGTTTGTGCACCGCTACAATCTACATGCAATGAAAAATGCACGCTTGCACCAAGACGGCACCTTCCAAAGGATATGGTTGGACAAACAATCCGATATCCAAGGTTAAGAACACAAAGATAATAAATCGCTTGAGTGTCATGTTCAATTTTCAGGACGGCATTACCCGGCATTATCCATAACAGGATTTAAATTGTTATCAGGACACTGAACAATCCACTTTGCGTCCGGCGAGCATCCTGCCTCTAGTGATTCATTGGGAGGAAACAACTATCACATTTTCCAGCGTCCCGCTGCAGCGGCATCAGAACACCGGCGCACTTCATGTACTCGGATGATTGGATGAATAAATTGCTTCCATCCTGGCTGCTGTCGACACTCGTGTGGACGAGTGCTATCAGTTTTAATTGTCTTTCTTCCTTCACTCAGCCTACGTCTGCAACTCCTTCCTGCCTCTCTGCAGCACAAGGCCACAATAAATTAAGCTCAGTCTGAGATTTGCCCGTGCGAGCTGTATAACGAGACCGCGGACGAGAACTCTGATGTTTTATAACTATTTCACAGCTGCTGTGAGTTCATGAGGTCAGCAGAAAATTCAGCTATTACCAAATAAATGACTATAATATAAGTGCTGTTAATGATTACATCATTATTCAATAACTCTAAAACAAAGGATTTTTATTACAGCACCTGCACTTTACACACACACTCACAATTCAGCCTTCCCAATCTTACAAAAAACCCTAAATAAGTTTTGAAAGACGTGTAATTGCTGCTTGGATTACGTCTGCTGGAGACATCTTTTCCAGTACAAGTAGTGTGTTATCCTTATGTAGCACGAATCGAGGGGGTGGCTGAGCACACACACACGCACAGCACCGGACTTTTTTAAAGGCACATTTTGGGGGAAGATCGATACTTCTCTCATGTCTGTCTGTTTAGTCCAAGATTTCAGCCAGCAGTGAGTTGTCTTAGCTTAGCATTGAGATTGGTAACGTTGGTGTTTTAGGGGGGTTATATGTAGCAACTGTTTCCTTCTCTTCAATATCAAAGTTACGTTCAATAAAAATAACCCTAATCTGTGTGATGTTATTTCACTGAGACTGTTATTTGCTAACGTAGGTTAGCTGTGTATGACTGCAGTTTTTAGGCTGGTGGGTTGAAAGCTGATGTCGGGCTTTGGTTCAGATGTCACTAACCTAAAATATATACCGTTAAAGGCGGCTATGAACATACTTTAGATTTTTCTTCAAATCCATCGTCATTAGTTTGATCATATACATATCTAAGATTCTTTCTCATCCACATTTATACATTTCTAAACTAACTTTACATACATGTTTCGAATTCTAACAGTGGCTTACTCATGGTTTGATTGAATGATGAAAATTAGCATTTTTTGTTTTGTCAGACAATCATAATTTGAAAATTGTCGTTTTTGCCCCCGTTGTGTTAAAAAGATCACTGTGGTAAACAAACCTCTGACAGCAGAACACATTAATAACATCAATGCTGTGTACTTTAAGTCCCTCTATTAAAACAGCTTCCAGTCAATTTGAGAGTGACACCGGGTTGGTTACGTTGCGACCTCTTTGTTTACACTTGGATGGCAGATTCTTCCTCTAATTCACATCTGACACGAGTGCATGTATGAATGCACCATTAACACGGAATAATAGGCCCATTGATTAAGTGAGAGCGATATACCTGTAGTCTACTTTTTGGTAAGAGCCCCTTGACTTATTGATATACAATCCATCCAGCTTTTTCGGAAAATCTGAAAACAATCAGCGTGCCGAGCAGCACAATGCTGAGGCATTGATCACAAAAGGCAGCACTTTATTCCACACAACCACAGGGATTGTTGCAACAGCTGTTAAGCATTCTGGTAAAGGAATGATTTATGGCTGTGTAGCAATAACGATGAGACAGAGTCATTACCATATCGACAGGCTCCCAGATGGATTATCCTCATTGATTGCTTCATGGCCTGTTGATAAGTATTTGTTTGAAACACAAATGGGGGGGAGAGACATGTGTTTGATGGTCCCGCTCTGCAGCCTGAACAGAGGACGCAATCTACCAGAATTATTTCTGACCATCTCTGACCTTTTCTCACCACAAGCTGATATCATGTTGAAGGCTATTTTCAGCTTTTCATGCTCCGTGACACCAAAGTTGCCAGATGAAAAGCGGTGAGAGCTAAAAAGTCTGGGTGATGAGCAACAGCAAAGAGTTCACATGTGTAAGATTTCACAGCTAATCACAGGCTGCTGTGATTCATGGCACACCTCGTTCCACTTGCCCGTATATCATAGGATGCTTTTTTTTCCTCTCCCCACCCAGGCTTCCCATCCTGCAACCTCGCCAAGGTCAGCTGAAGGAAATGATACCACTACACCACAAGATTTATGAGAGATTCCCTCCCGTTTGCCTCCCTGTTTACAGAATACATTGACTTCCACCAAGGAGCTGCTTCCGTCCCCGGCGGTTTACAAAGCAGGAGCCCATCTATTGGGTGTCACAGAGAGCTTGAGCCCAGGAGCCTGTCTCCTGTGACAGGCGCTAATTGAGAACCAAACACAGGCTGCATCCAGTTTAAACTTCAAAGCCTCTCTTTGGCCTCCTGTTACCACATTGGCACGGATAACCTTGGACGCCGACACAAAGTCAGGAATGATAAGATGACATGTCACAATCGGAAAATGTGAGTGTGCACCGTGGTTCTGTGGAGCTTTTGACTTTTAAAAGGTGCTAACAGCATGGTTACGATACGGCAAAGTTCAGGCAACCAAAAACTGTTGCACCATGCAACACGTTTATACGAGAAGCTCCCTGTTTTGTTTGCACTGTTCACTAATAAGCCAACAAAGGCAAGGAAGAAGCAGCCTGTAAACATCAATGTAAACAAGGCAGGATTCATAATATTCTAAATGTCAGGTTTGCAAATGTTTCATGAGGAGGAGTCTGTCTGTTAGACCTTGTTAGAGGATACACACAATGTGTTTTGTTTGGCTCAAACATCACTTGTGTTTGTTTGTCCATGGAGCGCCTTTAATTTTTGAACTGTGACAGGTTGCAATATCCGGTCTGCACACCCATCCACTATCCCGACCTCAACACGCTGTAGCTTCATTACATACTGTAAAGGGCACACTCCATCCTGCATCGGCAATGAATGTTAACACTGGACGTAAATTGTGCGCTGCAGAATCGCCATGTATGAATGGAATTCCGGGGCATTTTCGTGCCTGGCACACCCACACAGGTGTTTGCATTTATTCTGGCTAATTAGAGCTCTGCAGAGACCTGTTGAGAATTACACTGAGAATTACAGGTCGCATGTGATCCAACCCGAACACGTGCAACAAAACTATCAGGATGGTCAGAGAGATGTCAATCAAACAAAATCTGTACAGTCCTAAGAAGAGGTGCAACACCTGTGAGTGTGCAGGGCCTTTAAAAAGCCTTGAAAAATGTTTTGAAATGGATAAGAAATTTTGTAAACTGATAATTTCAACTTTGAGAGTATTGTGCTGTGAGCTTTGTGTCACAGAAAACATGAGCACGCTGTAGTGTGAAACCCAAAGTCATCACTGTGCTACAAAGAGAGAAATGAAAGTTTTATTTATCCCAGAGTGCCAATCAGTCTTTGAGTGAAAGAAGATCTTCACTGGTCAGATTAATTGGAAGTGAGGATCAAGAGGTGACTGGCCTTCACATGTCCTTGGCGTCTGTAATGAAGGGATAGTGAATGGATGCGAGTGCGTCGCCCCTCGTCAGTGACAGGGTGCTGCCCTGCCCCTTGCTCAGAGAGGACCGGGGCTTTAAATTGCTTCCATCTCGGAGACTCTGATTAATGAGAATAGTTCTAATCGGACTTCCTGAGGCCAACAGCATTAGTCTTAATCTTCCAGGCCCCATCCAGCAGCAACACTGACATTTAATGTAGTGCTACTGCAATGGTAATGAGAATTCATTCCCCAACAAGGGAGCAAACTCTTCTACCCCCCACACAGGTCCTGGATTTCGGAAGGTTATTGGCCCTGAGTTTCAGGGGTTATTAGTTCTCTTCAGGCCATGAGGTACCTAAAATATCTTGTGTTTTACAGTCCACTTTGAGGCAGGACAAATTAAAGTGTGCTTGAGCACACAGACGATTTAAAGCTCCTTTACACAGCCTCCACGCAGTCTGGAACAGTGCTGAAACCAACGGTTCATTGGCAGAATATAAATGGGAAACAACTGTGATGATGTCTAAATTCTTTAGGTCATTTAAATGACAACCATTTGCTGGTTCTGGCTTCTCAAATGTGAGGACTTCCTGTTTTAAATCATTTTAATTTGGATGTCGAAAAAACGAAACTGATAAACGATTGAGGCATTGAACGTTTAATGCAAAGAAGTTGCTGTTATTCAAGTTGCAGCCTTACGATGTGAATGTGTGTGTGTACAAGCAGCTTCATGGATGAGTGTGTGCTCGCACGTAGTATGTATGAAATTGAGTATATTGAAAAACAGGCTATCATAAAACAATTGCGGAAAATCAGGCAACCTCTATCAACTGAATGAAAGCCATTCCCGCTGCCAGGCGCGCTTGTACCGATGCAAACACTCCTCCTGTGCTCAGTTAGCAGTAAGTAAATTGCTCTGGGATTTGTATTGCCGGAATGCTTTAGCAGGTAATTCCTCTCTGTCTTTCATTTTGTTTGTCTGTGTTAAGTTCCCACTCTGGCCCCATCCATTCTCACATCCAGTTCCCGGCTTTGTCCATCCATCAATGGGCGCACTTTGTCAGTGCTGACTTCATCCTGGCGGCTGCAATCACATCCGAGCAGGGCCCGACTGCCACCGGGGAGCTTTTTCACCTCCCATCTGCATCTCCCCGATCTGCTGACGGGGCCCCTGACGTGCAGTGTTTTCTATTGCACAGGCAAGCAAAAAAACACTAATGCTGCACCTCATTTCTCCAGACCACTCCTGGCCTGGCATGGCTAAGAGAGAGGGAGAGGGAGAGGGGATGAGGTGAGATTGAGGGAGGCAGGGAGGTAAAGAGCGGGGGACATTTTCAAGAAGGATTGGCTCTCGGGTCAGGCTACAACTCAATTTGCCTTTTCTTCTCAAATACATCAGTAGACATCACGGGGAGAAAATGTATCACTAATTAAGGCTTGATAAGCAGCCAGTCAACGGTAGTTTGAAGAGAGAGAGGAAGAGGAGGAGAGGGACCAAGTCAGCTACTCCATATGGACGTTTAAGCTCTTCACATCTACACCTATATGGGCCCTGGGGTTAGCATGTATGTGCAGTAGTTTTCATTCAATCTAAATGTGCTGAATACGCTTAGCATGGATCCTTCATGAACCCTTACAGTACGAGTCTTTATGTAGCTTCAATAGTTTATAAAAAGTGTGGGGGGGGGGGACCAAAAATTTTCATTTCAGTTCATCTGATGACTACTTTTTTGTTTATTTTTTGCATGTTTGCCTTTATTTGATAGCTGGCAGCATGGAGATAGATGTGAAAGGTGAGGAGGAAGTCATCCTCAATACAATTTAACCTTCACCGCCATGAAATAAAGCACACTTTACAAAGTAACCCACTGATTTAAATGATTACTAGTTTTATGCCACACAAGTATACAGAACCAAACCTTTAAGAACTAAAACTAATAAAAAAATATTTGGTTTTTAAGACTCAGAGCTGGAAGCGAAATGGAACCAGATCTGGATTGTTGAAGGATTCATTCGTTGTCCGGGTGTTAAGTGAAGAGACCCTGATGGCGTTTAGTGTATGAAGAGGTCTAAATGGTATTTAGAGGAACATGATTAGCTTGACGGACAAAGACAAATTCACTACAACAGAATAGAGCTGATCTAATCCATAATCTGGCCCTCGACAGTTCAGCTATTTCAAAGTAACACGGACAACACCAACAGTGATCTTTACAGGAGAAATTCACACAACTCCACGATTCAGACTCGTTTACATCAGGGAGCACTAATTAGACTACGATGGAGGGTTATTAATAGGCTGGACTTTCCAGAATGATCTTGTTATAAATGGGCCCTGTCAAGACTTTCCTCAACCTCCAAATGAGTATTCTCACTTCACTGCCCCCATCCCAAGAATCAGCACCAGAGCCGAATAACAAATGATTGCTATTAACTGTATTGTTAGTAATGATGCCCGAGAACAAACAAAAGTCCATAAATAACAATTTGCTGAGGAAAAATGAGCCTTTAAATAAGACAGATACCGAAGCTGAGTTGTGGTAAATGACATCTGAGGGTCTGGAGAGAGAAAGGGAAGTGGCCACTGTTTGGGCAGAGGAGAGAAACAGAGGAATGATTGATACAAAGTCCGATGGAGGGAACGAAAATTTGGCCGCCTGGTGCTTCCTATGCAGGGGTGTAATGTTATTCCCAGATTACGGCTTACTCCACACATACACACACACACACACAAAAAAAAAATCCCCCACCAAACACTCATCTGAGTGGGTTTAAACAACAAAGCGGCTCCTGCTCAAGTCGTTTACCCGGACACAAAGGCAATCCCTCATATTAATTAAGCGCTGTCACCGACGTGCTCGCTCCCTCTCGCCAAGCACATGTCCGCAGCTCTGATATGTGGGCTAAGTGTTTTCCCTGATGCCTCACTCTCAGCCTGCTTTTCACATAAAGCCTCTAGTGGGAGCCGCTGTTTACAGAGTCAGTTCCACTTACGCAAATCCCCCTGCCGTGTAAACAATATCCACGACGACTAAACAGAACCCGGCGCAGTGTGTTTACTGCATGAAAAATGTTTATCCAATTAAGTGACATTTCAATAACATAATCCTAAAACCATGAAGGCTTTTAACAAGATTACATGACCTACAGAGAGGCAAGAGAGTCACCCGTTCTGTGAGATGCGGCTCAATAATATTAAAAGCAGCAGCAAAACACGGACATAATAATTTGGAGTGCAACGTTCCCAGTGGATGGTGCTGGTGGGACAACAGCGAGGCTTGCATGCATGTCTGCAACTATGAAATATGAAAATAATGTTTGAGTCAAGAGGATTTGTGTGTGAAGAACATTAATTCAATTGCTCAAAATGTGAAAATAAGAGTCTGGCAAACACCGAAACCTGAACACAAGCAGATCTGATTCTGTTTATGTGGAGGACGATGGAAACGTCAGCCGCTTCACAATAACTCCGAGGTGTGCGGCTCAAGCTAGTGCATCAAAATAATGGGACACATAAAACCGAGGCCCCGCGTTATGTGCAGAAAACAAATATGGAGAAGAAGGTATCAAAATAATGAAACATTGTTTATGTATTGTGGCATGAAATGGGAGGGTGTGTGAGAGCGGCGGCGGCGGGGAGAGGTGATGGTGACGGATGGACAGAACTGACAGTGCGGTATTCATCCTGCACGCTAGAGCGCACGTCCTGCTAGTGGCGGTCGACAGAGCAATAAATCACAGGCCCTCCATCCTGTATCTACAGCTTATTACATCCACCATGACAAATAAATAATAATCCCTGTCAGCACAGCCCTTTGCTCAAGGATTGAGTCTGAAAGCGTTTGCTCATCACTCCTATTCCTGAGTGAAAACACCTGAGCAGGGGAATTGAAAGCCATGGTTTACTGGCCCTCTGAAACTCTGAAAGACAGTGGAAAAAAAAAAAAAAAAGGCACACAGCAACCAGAGGTCTGAGAAATATGAGAGGGTGCGGCGTTGTACAATACAAACACAAAATGTTATGCTCCTCAGCAATCACCATGGTAATAAACATTATGATATTCTCAATATTAGATGGATTTATAATGGCTCCATTATGAATTCAGTGTTGGAACATTTATACTTAAGTTAAAGTAGCAATACCACAATGTACAAATACTCCTTTACAAGTAACGATAATGCGTTCAAAATGTTTAGCAAGCAAAGGTTTATTGCTATTATCAGCAAAACGCACATAAGTATTAAAAGTTAATGTAATCATTATGCAGAATGACCCCGTTCAGAACACTGCATTATTACATTACATGATTATTGCAGCTGATGCATTAACATATTGCATTTTTGTGCAAAATTTGCAATGTAAGCACGGCTGTGGATCCCATTGAGGACACTAAGATCCTGTAAGTTTGTGAGTTTTAACAATCTGAGGAGAAGTTTACACACTACAATTACACCCAAATGACACTTGGAAGGACTTTTTAAAAGCTGGGGTGAATGTTTTCGACACAACATGTGACACAATATTGATACACTATCCAGATCTTCATCATTCATGGTGATAAACATTTACAGGACTTTTTTGGTGTAGTGGGATGGGGCTGCTGTGGGACGATTTGGACTCTTGACCTCATCTAAAATTCTGGCTCAGTCAGACATGAATGCAAGGTGGAATTAACCTATTGGGGTCCATGTGCTGTACTACAAATTAGTTTAGGAGTATCTACCATATAAACAAAAATAACAAAGGCCTTAATGCAGATCTGACCCTCAAGATCATACATAAAGTGAACCAAGAGTATAGATTTAAGTTGCTCATTTTGCTTGGTAGGTATTCTACTCTTTTTTCTCTGATATGTAGCAGAGTACAAGCATGAAATGTAAATCTCTACGACCCTGCAAAGTGTAAGAATAGATATGTAATGGATCAATGGATTAAATGCAGATACCTCAAAACTGTATCTGAGTACCTTTTCTACGTTACTTTCCATGACTGTGAATTTCATAAATGATACATAAATATGTATATCTTATAAACAGGTCTAAGGGCAGGGGACGTCAAAGTATGAACACATGCGACAGTGAGGTTTTAGCTAAATCAAATATAATTTTCTGTTTGGATAGATCCAGCAGTTATCTAATTGTTTAATCGATGAATGTGCAGAGCTGCTGGCTGTACTGTTTCGATCAATACAAATTGATTTACATGTGTCTGCAGAGAAGCACATCCTCCTCGCTGCTCGTCTCCCTCTGCGCCTCCACCTCCCTTCACATTATTTAGAGGACATGTGCTGTAAAGCTCATTTCAAGCTTTTGTCCCTCATGCCCTCGTGTTTCTGTAAACTGTGTAAGACCATTTAATCTTCCTTAGATGAGGAACCATTTACTTTGCACCGTCCTTCAATAAAAATTAAAAGCTCTCATAAAAACAGGAACGAGAGTGGAACGCCCTCGACTAAATCAAAGAGCGTTGTTCTTTCAAAAGCCGAGCCTGAACACTTCATGGGCCTGTTTTATTTTGACATTTGTGGATGAGTTGAAGTGTTAAAAATGAAATAAAATGCAGATGAGAGCCCGCCATCATAAAGGTTAGTGAACTGTAAATGGAGCTCTCCATCTTCCCTCATAATAGGTGTAAAATTGTAAACATGCTGAAGGATGTGAGAGTATGTCCTGCAGCGCCTTTAGGGATTGTATAAACATTAATCATAGAATCACTCGGCCATGATTAATCATGAGTACTTGATCACACTGATCTCTCAGAGGGAATGAGGAGCTCATCATTGCTGTCTCATAACACAAACTGTCACCATAATATGCAGCTTACATACACAACAGGCTAATTTTAATCTGAAGAAAGTGACTTAATAAGCAGATCATTTATAAACCTGAATATGATGGCGAGAGGAAAGGTGAAAGGTGGAACATCAGTTTAATGTGTTTCTGAGAAGGTAAACTCGATCTATGCAATACCTCCTTATAGTCCCGTCACCCAAATGAGTGCAGAAACAATTAGCCGACTAATCAATTAGTCAATCAACAGAAAATTAATCATGCTAAAGGCCCAAGAGTCTACAGTCAGGCTTGCTGCTACATGGCACGGCAGCGGTTTAAGCTAAATGCTAACATCAGCATGCAAACGTGCTCACAATAACAATGCTAACATGTTGATGCTCACTATCTCGCATGCTAATATTTATATATTTAGAATGAAAGACAAAGTACAGCAGGGAATGTCATTAGTTTGGAGGGTATATGGTCATAAAACCAAGTACAGGATAAATTTAAATTTTAAGCTGATGATGGTGATACATGAAAAGTTAGCGGGTTGCCAATGCTATTACAATCCATCATAAGGGGGATATAAAAGTCTCAATCAATCAATCAATATTCCTTTATTTGTCCCGCGAGGGGAAATTTCAGAATACAGCAGCATCAGTAGAGATTAGTAAATTAGTAAATTAGTAAAGATTAATATAAGAAGTGCAATGCAGATTAGAAACAAAACAGTATATACAAAAGAGTACCTGTACCGTTAAACAGTTGTTGAGGCATTTCAAAACCGCAAATGCCAACCAGCCGATGGCACTTGAGGAAAAGTCGGAGGATTGCCAAAGTCAGTAAGATTCATCCTCTGAACTGATGTCTGTACCAGACTTCATGACAATCCATGCAGTCGTTGCTGAGATAGCTGAGTTGTGGCGGACAGACCGACTGACACTGCAACCCTTAGAGCCACGTGGCTAAAAACAGCAAAACATTAGTTGTTTCTAGCTACTGTGCAGAAGATTTCCTGCTTTTCTGTGTTATACATCACTGCAAATGGAATAACTTTAACATGGAAGTTCATTCTTGACCTTGAGAGCACATAGTGGATCTGTGATTAAAAATTCTTAACTTAAGCTTTTGATCATATCCCACAGCATTCTTCAGAGAATGGAAAATCTGAGTAATGGATGTCACCTTGGGCTCCCAGAACTTACGATGAGCTTTTTTCACAATTTTTTCTCACACTAGCATATCTGAATCTAATGTAGAGCTAAAAAAAAAAAAAACATGTGGCGACAAAACCCCCCTGCCAGCTTTTAAAGACCTGAGGCGAGCGCATGTTAAAGACCTCACGACCTCTGACTGCGTGACTTAAAACAGTACATCACCTTGAAAAAGACAGAGCCCAATTAACATGTTTTGGGGAACTACTAAATCTTTCCCAAGCAAACACTCATAGGAACGGCCAAAATTCCACACAACAAGAGAGTTGGTGCAGTAAACCACGTGACAGTCCTTCAGTTTGCCTTTGGCAGATATGAGTCGGCTCCTTTCAGGCAGTTTAGCGAATTTCTGAAATCTAAATCTCCTGAATGGAAATTGGACAGTCTGATTAAGGCTTAATTAGAATGCCCCTTAATCATTAAGATCTGTTAATGGCCAAATTATTTTGCTTGGAATTCCATTCATTTCCATGTTACAGTACATCTCATGGGATGGACAGAACAGGCACCTGGGTGGGAGAAGTCTGATAAGAACGGGTTTTCCACCGCTCACCCCGTTACATTAAGGGGGTCAGGAGTTCACGCCCCACTCTTCAACTCTCCAGGCTGAGCTTTGAACTCCTGACCCAAAGTAAGGGGGGAGGCCCTCCATGCACAGTAGCTGCATTTACAAATGCATGCTGACTCCTTGCCAGCAAAGCGGAATCGAGAGGAGTCTGATAACATCTCGCTTTAGAAGGAGCTGCTCAGCCAGCCCTTTGTATTTATGGGCAAGTCTCATGGTTACCCCCGACCATAAATCATGTTAATTGGTTTACTGATAAAATGTCTGTCAGGCCCCATTCACATAGTGCTGTGGCACCCACAGTTACTGTTTAATCTTTGTCCTGCAATAGTTCATCTGTTTAACTGACTGAAGGTGAGGAGGAGTGGAAAAGGGAGTTCTTCTCCATATCACAGCACCGCACAGTGTGATGCAAATTACAGCCACTGCTTGGTCGACTTGAATGATAAATGACACGACTTTCACTGCAAAACCATCGACACCAGCAGAACAAATCACCAGATCACCTTTCCAGGTCATCAGATGTGATTTTTCCAATTTAAAATCTATCTCTTGAAACAAAAACAAGCTTCTAATTGCTATTTGTCATGCATGTCTCATCAGTATACTGAGTGGTTGCTCTGTGATTTGTTCAAAGATGGCAGTATCTCATTCTTCAGGCTGGTGGTGACAAAAATTGTCTGAAAAGATGCCTGGGTTAAGACTTTCCAGTAAATTGTATTGCCTTTCTGGCAAGGACATTGAAGCCCACAGGACTAAACTGTCCTGCGTCAACAGATAGACCACACAGGGATGCTCATTTACCTGTCAGATTAAGATTAGGAGTGACTCTGCTCCAGGCCATATGGCAAGAAACCAGGAACAGTACTTGGAGACAGAACTATTTGTCTCTGAAAATGTCAACGCTCGTTAATTCCAGAAAATCAAGACACATCAGCAAGCAAGGCATGCGAAGACAACTTTATCTTACAGAGCAAGAAGACACTCTTGCTCCAGCAGACGACACTTTAGTTGCTACTGTGAAACTTGTCTTTAGTTTTTATGAAACGCAAGTGGCAAATAAGAAAACCAGCTGTGCTGATAGTTCATAGTTGCAGATAATTATACACAAGTTACTTTCCAAGTAGACCATTTGCCTCCATGAGAAGCTGAGGCAATGCAATGCAATCTACTCTTATTTGGCTGGCGTTGATCTTTGCATGATTAATGGTTTGAAAGGATCCAGAAAAAAGGTCAAATGCAGAGTTGGGGATAGAGCAGCTATGCGGGGTAATTAAGACAAACATGATTAATAACCCCAAGCTGCCACTGTGTTCTGTAAACAAGATGCAGCCAGATGGGATGCATATTTTGAATATTGTACATTAGGTTTGCAGAACATAAGGGCACGCAGCAATTCAACGCACTTCTAAATAAGCCTAATATTAATGTTGTTAAGACACTGTAATAGCTCGTGATGTATGACGTGACCGTATTAATGCAGGAAACTTTATACCTCACTGATGCTGCACAATCCATCTAAAAATAACATTACATCAATGACTACAGTAATGGAATAGAAAAGTCACTGGACTTAATTGCTCCCAAGCTTTATTGTCTCCAGAATATGAGCCGTAGATAACATGAGTACAGTATAATAGCGCCATCATGGTGACTTTCAAGACAAGCTGTGATTACAGCCCTGACTGAGGGGGGGAAAGTCTCCCACTCTTTTTCAATCCATTATCTCGCCTACTCTCCTCTTTCTCTGCCCACCAGTGTGACTGACAGTATAGAGGGATCAGGTCCAGCTTCCAGGGAAGGCGGGGAGACAGGTGTCAAAATGGTCCAGCAAGCAAATCTAACCCTCGCTAATCAGCCCTGTTGTTCCTCTACAATCCATGTCTAGTCCACGGCTCTCATTCCGTATGAAAAACAATTACGCCGGTTTGAAGTTGAGCGCGCACTAACTCACCTGTCTCTTCTTATAAGTGTAAAGATGGAGCAGAGGGAGGGGAGAGGGAGATGGGCGAGGGCAGTGGAAGAGGAGAGGAGGGATGTAGTGCAAAGTATATCGCTTCTCAGGCGTCCCAAAACAACAGGGCTACGAAGACATGCTGGATACTTGATTTAGAGCTCAACTGAAGAGAGTCAAGACAAAACACCCAGAAATATGAAACCGCGAGGGGTTAGAAAAGATGACGCCTTGAGGACGAAAACTGTGTTTTGATTAAAGAGAAGGCCTGAGCTCATTAGCACCATCAAGTAGGTTATGTTTTCAGTCCCATTTGTTTGCCTGTTAGTTAGTTAGTTAGCAGATTTGGTGCAAAGTTGGGCCATGGGCCAAGAATGTGTTTTTGATGCAGATCCAAGAAGGTCTCTTAACATTGGAAGGTGAGGGAATTAAGAAAAACTACTTTCTCATTAACAACGCAGCTTTCTTGAATAAAAACTTACCCTGGTACATGCATCATTTCCCAGTGAGTAATGATTAATTGGCAAGCCAGAAGATGTGTAAAAGTGCAGGTTCAAACCAGGCAAAATTTGTTTCACAGGGTACTGTTTTTCAGGCCTAAATGATTATGTTTCTGTATCTGCATTCTGTAACATTAATGTCTGAAAGGCATTCACTTTTCAACCACGTTTAGCCCAGTTTGTCTACACGCTTTTTGGCCTGCTAATCCACAAATCAATGCATATTGGGTTGACTGTCTATCGTCATTTTGATGCAGACACAGATCCAGAGGCAGATGAAAATGATCTGTTATGATGATCTGTTATCAGACTTTTCTAACCTGGTAAGACTGCAGCCTTGGCGGACAGATCGCTCTCTCAGATAATATACAGCAACACCTAGAGAACAAAAATGAAAACATGAGGTTGATTAACTATCGATATCCAAGAGCTTGTTCTTTTACTTCAAAGGGGGAATTCTTCCGAGCAGGAGGAGGAGGATATGTGAGCTTCAAAGAAACTGGGATGGACAAGGCACCACACACTCATGTATTGAAATAATAGCTGACAAAGATCCTCAGCATTTGTGTCAGTGTAATGCTCAGTGGCACCAAAAGCAGCGCCACTACCAGAGCCTCTTGTTTAATTCGTGGTGATGGGCCTGGGACTCTCTGCGGGCCGAGGAGGCCCACTGATGCGGTCGGCAGTCGGCCCTAATGCACCGGCTTGATGGGAGATGAGTGAGGGGGAGCGATCGCAGCCAATGGGCACTTGCTGAAGTAAGACCACAGTGACAGTTAGCAGCTGTGAGAACTTTCATCCTCACTCAGCGGGAGTCAGCACTAAGTAAGAATGTTTGAGAGGTTTGACAGAGGGGTGTCGCAGGGCCATGATTAAATGGCAACTGTGTGTGGACCTCTGCAAGTGGCTGCGGGTGGACAAAAGAGTTTGACCGGTCAGGAGGATGGTGATGTCATTTGTGGGACCCTTTGATCTGCCGTTCCAGATCTACTGTTGTGTTTGGTTTGGATCCAGCAAAGTTCATTACGGCTAGTCAACTTCTCTGACTGACGCCTGAGGAATCAAAGGATAAAGATGCTGCTGCCTCGCCCATTTTTTAACCTATTCTTGATTCTCAGAGTTAGAGCTGCAGGTTTTGGAAATGTTTTTGGTTTGATAAAGGATCTTAACGATAGATTGATTTTCAGCATTGTGGCCAGTTAAGTTTTCGTAAGTTGATGAACAGTTTAAATCGAGTAGTTGTTTCAGCTTTATAGGCAGGGCGATACAGCTGAAATCATATAACGATATTACACTTCGTCCATCAGATAAAAGCTTGAACAAATGTGTGTTATCCCCATATTTGAGCAATATTGCTTCTCCTGTCTCTTTATGACAGTTGGCTTTTCACCCCACGTTCAAGCATGGCCATTTGGATCAGCTGTAAACACTTCTCATTTCCGACATGGTTGGACAAAGTCTCTGGTGAGCTAGTTCTGTTCGAGCACTACTCGACCCGAAGACTTTTTGGTGTGCAAGAACTTTGAAAATAACGTTCAAAGCAATGAACTGTGAGCCAGTTTCCAGAAACCAAAAGTTTAATAGCTGATTTTGCAAGTTTTAACCACAGCTTCCTCTGAATTGCTCACTATTTGACGGCAAAAATGTATAGAACGGTAACATAATCCAATATCAACGGAGTAAAATTCCAATTAAAGTCAATAATATTGAAGAATGAAGACAGCTCTAGCCAGTACTGCTCAAAGTTTACCATTATAAAATTGTAACAAATTGCAGTTGACTACACTTCAGTGTGTTCAATTCAGCCCCCTAGGAAAAAGAGCAATAAAAAAAGCCACAGCTCCCTGCGTGGGATGGCTTCACTTTCAGGGTCAGTAGACTTTCCAAAGTAACAAGCCGAGCATATGGTGCAGTGGTTCCCCTTATGTCCCAAGAAAGACCCAATTAATTCATCAATCTGTACACCTCTGTCACTGCCTAGTGCATTTTAGCCCCTTGCCAGCAGAGCTCCATCCATTACCGGCCAGGTTGTTCAGCTCTCCCCCCAGCCTGCCTGCCAAACAACCAGCCAGGGTGGCTGCTGGGTAATTACACATTGCCTTGACAACGCACATGATTGTTTTCCTTGCAGTATATTACTTCATTAGTACTTCCCAATATGCCGTATTTTTTAAATGTCACTTTTTTCACCAAACTCAGTCCAATCTCGACTCGTCTGTATATCATAACAATCATTAATAACTGTCAGTCGGCAGCATCAGTTCAGCACTCGGGCTGCCTCATTAGCATGGCCCAGCATTTGTTCTGCGGAGAGGCTGATTATTTTCTACAACAGGCCAGGCCAATTACTTTAGTGAAATGGTATCACATAAATCAAAACTTAACAAGGTGGCAAATTTGAAGTTATCAGATTCCAAGAGACACCGTAACTAATATGTCACTGTCACAAGTGCTCTCTGCAGGTATGCTTCCGCCATACCAAATATATCATCCCACAGGATCTGGGAGGCTTTTCTCAAGGAAATTACCATATTGGGAAAAAGTGGGAGCGCAAGTGGTATGAAAATGTAAAAGGTGAAGTTTAAGCGGGCTGGCAATGGACAGTGGAGAGGGTGAAGTGGATAGAGACAGACTCATCCTGCTGTAATGTCTTTTCAGGCCATCCTGGGCGATATAACATGTCAGCTTTCTCTTGCAGCTCAGACCTCTCTTTTAACTCTTTACATGATGATGTTCATCCATCACTTCATGACAGCTACATCAAACCAACAACAAACATGCAAACCCAGCAGTCTAAAATATGCTGACGCCACGCGCAGACACATAAATACAGACCACTTTAGCTCTGCTCTGAGTGGCTTTTTTTCTCTGTTTAAACTAGATTTTCCATCTACTGGGAATTCCCACAACCCAGAATGTGTGATAAAGTACACTTCTGTCCGTTAGCCACTGACACGAGAGCGATTGCAGAAGCTGTGTAAATGGGTTTCTGTTTGTTTGCCCCTGTTTCTTCTTCCTCCGCTCACAGAAGCTACAGTATGTGCTGCACAATGACTGGTTTCTATTCGCTGTTCGAGAGGGATTACCTCTCACTAAAACATTCACCTCATCTTGATGTTATTTGCTCCATTTGTTTTCCACTGACTGCAGCACGTCCGCTGCTCATTTCTCATTTTTAAGTGAGGATTGAGGACAGATGGATGCGAACTCAAAGTTTCTGATCTTTAGCAGAAGTTATGGAGGGTTATCTTTGGCTGTATATCTCTGCTCTGGCAGCGCTCCCCTGGTGATGAAGGATTAACCACCGCAGCTGTCTCTTCCCCAGGATGATGCAGTGCACTGCTCCCCGACACGACAGCATCACTTAATCTTAATGTCCGCTTCTCCAGAGCGGCCGCACAGGACAAAGCCAATCAGCATCACATGCCATGGGGATGGACCTACAGCTTGGCCCTGGAGTTTCTCACCCTCACAGGCCTATTCATCAACTTCAGCCACACCAATCCCAGAGTTCTCCTCTCGCAAACCACAGCTGAGCCGGCCAGTGATGTATAGGATGAAGGGAGGGGGGGGTCTGGCGCGCGTAAGAGAACACTTATCAGATTGCACATTATGCACTGCTTTGTGTTCTTGAGGAAAAAAAAAGAAGGGAAGAGAAGTAATGAATGCACTCAGCCTTCCCTTAGCCCGGACCACCTATTTGCTGTGTTTAAAGAGATATCTGCTCAATAGTGCTCTAGCATTAAGGATGGGGCAGATCTAGAATAATGATCACTGTTCATTTAGATAAATTGCACTCAGGGAATCTGAATTCAGGTGGAAGCAGAGGAGGGGATTCTTCATTTGTTCAGCGTCCTCCCAGTAACCATCACTGGGTGTGCAGGATATGCATGCAGAGCCAAACAGGGAGAGCCATCCCATAATCCCATACAGATTGCTCGCTTTATGATATGAAAACACACACAAAGTCCATACCCGAGACACATGTTAGTCATCAACTTGAAAGCACTTGCTCCTTTCCTTGGTCATATGATGTTAAACGTGTAATACTGTTAGAACTGAAATACACATCAAGACGCCAGCACCCGGCGGGGAGAGGGGTGCATGCAAAGTCAGGCAGATGTAAAACATTCAGAGCAGATCATTCAGAAGACGTGTTCGTGTGCTATCAAAGAACAAAGTCAGAGCAGATAATCCTTTAAAAAGTCAAAGAAGTGTGATCGACAGATAATAATAATAATACAAAAGAGAGCTGTATCTCTGCCGTATCGTGACCCAGCCTCATAATGTAAAATTATGCTAAACAATATCATGATGATAGCCTTCCCGTAGCAATGCGAGCACTTCGCCAACACCAGCCATCAACCCCCATTCTGAACCCGATAATAAAGAGATGACACTTTTATGATACCATAATTAACAGCGCTCTAGGATGAAATTAAATCAATATGCCCATCTAATATCATTTTCTCTAGTTATGCAAATCAAACATTCAAAGCCCTTGGAAAGTGATATGAATTGCTTTCACATTTCAGTTCACACATATTATCATATCAGACCTCTTGGGTTTGATGACATGGAGGATGGGGGGGGGACTTAACGATGTGAAGATCGAGCTGGAGAGAGGAGAGCAACTCTGACTGCTGATTAGCTCGCAGAGACAACAGGATGATAATGTGAGTGCTTAGATTAAAACAATTCTACTTATTTCCAAGATAAAATAGTAAATCACACCACAGTGGTGGATCAGTGTGGAAAAAGAGGCCTGCAGAGGGATAAACTAGAATTAAAACACCTCTGCTGCAGGGTAACAAAACACTTTCCGTGCCATAATGAGATAAATTATAACTTTTAATTCCCCAGAACACATGCTAGCACCCTTTTTAGCATCCCCGTCTCTCTGCAGTGGGAGGCGAGGTGAAAGTATACGGCCTTTCCCTTTATGGATATGAGACAAAAGGGAGGCTGTGATGGCTGGGCGCAGACAAGGCGAACTGCGGTGGAGGGGGAGCCTAATGGCCGTGATTAATGACAATGGGCCAGAGGAGAGCTGGGACACAGGCGCTACATATATCATCCCTTCTCATCAGTCTATGCACCTCTGTGGCCTCTTCGCTGCAAACCAGCACACTACAGTAAGACACAAAAAAAAACACCTCATCTGCGCTCGGGCAGCATACCACCAAGAAGCTTCTCGTACGATTCTTTATGGGCCTCGCTGATGATAGCTGAGCAGGGAATGACATGTAGAATAAGATATAATGAGCAAAGGAGAGATGGCTGCGTGTGTGATCACTCATGTTTTTCATGAACTGAACACTTCCTGTGCTTAAGTCACATTTCCAAGGTCTAATCTTCCATATGGAGAGAGATGAGTTATTGGCTATTTATGAATAGAGGTGATGATGAATGGTGCTGCATTTATCTGCATAAGTAACTCCAAGGGCTGGCACGGAGGTTCAGACGGCTATAATAAACATAGTTTGCACTCAGGGGCAGCTCTTTATTTATGAGGCTCTGCGAATAGACATTATATGGCCATCATCAGTCCCTCTCATTCCTTTGGGATAGGGGATAGGATACAGCTCCTATACATGCAATACTTTTAGAGTTTAAACCACTCTGACCAGGCTCACCACCATAGCTGTAATCAACTCTACACAGGGTTTAGTTATGACCAATTAATGGATTATTCTTATGGGAATTATAACACTCTCAGGGACTTGCGGTTTTAATTAGGAGGCACCTTGTTGGATCCTTGTTAATGCCTTCAGCTTACTGAAAACATGGCAAATTAATCCCCAATTAACACTACGGGCAGATTTAGTCATTATGAAACTGCTTTCTGCATAAAGGGATGAAGATATGTGAAAGGCTTAATCTTTATTCTGTGATGGGAACACTGTGTCCATATCCTGTTCAACCCCCCTGCAGGCCCACAACAAGTTCAGCTTCCTCCTGACCTCTACATCGTCTCCTTTATAACCTCACAGAACAAGCTGAAAGCTGCTTTATGAGGCTGATTTATGACCAAATGACTCATCTTTTACCCAAAACCTATTTGTCAGCTTTACAGCCTGCACACCTGAGCAGTGCTTTTATCAGTGGCGCCTGACATGCATGTTCTGATTTGCCTCACATGTTTTCTTTGCTCTCAGAATGGCGTTTGACATCAGAGGAATTAATAGGCAGAGGAAGATCAATACCAAGACAGAGACCTCAGTTTTGTAGCACTGTATTGTTGAGTGATCTTGGAATTCCTTAAACCTGTGAATGGGTGTGGTTTCCCCTGTGGTCTGATGTTGTATTATTGTGATTCCAGGTCTTAAATGACTGGAAATTCAAACCCAAAGTCAAGCTGTTACCACCTTGTAGTGAAAGCTCTGAAATGGCAATTTTCTTGCACACGGCAGCACTGATTCTGTTGGAAAAAGCATGGTTCAGGCTAGTTTACAAATGGTACATTTTCCTGCAATTTATTCTGGAGATATTGTAGTCTAGGACAGCATTATCAGACATTACAGTGGGTTTGAATTTCTGCACTGAAGCACTCCCAGGAGAAATTCATTTTGCATCTACTTTTTTTTTTTTTCCTGCAAGCAAATTGTTTAAGAAAAGGCTGATTTAAAGTTGCTCTCCTCAGGAATCTGTTCCAATTCTCACAATGAATTCCTGATTAATTTTAGGAAAATGGGCCGACAGGTAATTAGTCATTACTTCGGTCATCCGTGTTTCCAGACTGTTTGCTACTGGCAGTGGTTAGAATGTATTTTTTACGCTTTTTACTTCCTCTGTTTATTAGTTATTAAATTGCTTATTAAATGCGTGCTGCACAAACAAGGCATCTTGTGAGAAAACAAGGCGTCTTTTGTCTCACCAACTGTTTTCGCTTTTTTCCATGGGTGCAGCGTATAATTAATATCTCAGCAGTGCCGGGGGTTGTCATTTTTCAAATGGTTTCCCTGGAAATGTTCTACACCTCTTAATGGCCCTGCTAATGCTGTAGCTGTCATGTCTTGGACAGCTGCACTTTTACAAGACAAACTCAGCTGTGCCACGGGCCTCTCTGTGGACTTACTCACTCAAAGGCTTAGAGGCTGGTGCTGCCAGCTGGTGATAGTACACATAACATTTGATTAATCTTTACCTTGTGCGCCGTGACTGGCGAGTCACCTTCCAATGGTTTCCCTGGTGTACTCCATATTTTTGCTGTGTTCTGATGGATGGCAGATCGGCCAAATGGCCAGAAACCAGATGACCACTTACAGGTGGCCTCCAGTGTGTCGAGGCAGTAAGCTGAGAGGGTTTAGATAGGGCAAGTTAAACATTTAAAGCAAAAAAATACAACACATTATATAGAGTCTGTTTGACAACCCAAATGTGGGTAATTTTCCATTAAAATTTGTAAACATATCAACTTATACATACATTTTTTGTGCAAGTTTTCAAGTCAATTTTTCAAACTTAGGAGAAATTAAAGGAAGAGATTGACATTTTGGGAAATATACTTCTTGGCTTTCTTGCTGAGAGTTAGATGACTGACACCCCTCTCATGTCTGTATATTAAATATGCAGCTAAAGCCAGCAGGCGATGAGTTTAGCTGATCATAAAGCAGCTTGCATCCAGCCTGGCTTTGTCCAAACATAAAATAATCCTCATGCTAGACCCTCTTAAACTCACTCATTACATCTTGTTTGTTAAATCTGCACAAAAAACCCAAAGTGTAAAAACAACACACTGTGGTGGGCAGAAATTGTCACGAAGGATAAATCTGGATAAGTTAAAATAAGCAGGCTTTGCTGTATATATACAGTATATACTTACATCATGTGGCTAGCTCATAGCTCAGATGGAGGTATTCTCAAAAACACACATTTAACTCAGCTCAGTGGCTTAAAAGTAAAATGTAATATGAAACAACTGAGAAAATCAGTTTTTAATTAAAATTCACAGTCATTGCTTTCTCCACTCAAAGCCCAAACAGCACATTCTCAGCCAACAAGAACCAGATCCAATAAATGTCAGCGCTCACCAAAATGCTAAAATCAACAAACTTTAAAGGCAGTCAAAGTGGAGAAAACAATGATTCTTAAACTGATTTATGGCATAATATCCTTTGTGAACCCGACCGCTTTCTAACTTTGCTCTTTGAGTTAGCGTTTACTGATATTTGGCCCTTTCACGTGTAGCCGTGAATAAAGCTCGGCTAACATTCCTCCATCACAGAGCACAAAAACAAAAGATCCACTGAAGTCAAGATATGCCAGCCGTGATAAGTAAACCGCCATGATGTGTGATATAATCACTGGGGAAGCACAAGTGCTGCTGTTTTCTTCATCTCAAACACTATCTCTCTATTCCTTTCCTGAAAGCAGATATTGTTGACTGTGAGATGGTTATCATAATTCATGAGGGTTCAACTCGAGTTCAGGACAAACACTTCATACGCTTGTTACTTCCTAATAAGATGACACAGCACAGATAAAGCCACTGTTTGGACATGTGGATCACGCATGCCATGTGTGTATGAGCCGTGGTGGGATGATGGATATAAAGAGTTCATTGTAACACCCAGAACTCGCTCGAGGTTAGAGGGCCATGTAGTGGTGTTTAGCATAAAGAAAGACGTGCGCGGTCACAGGACTTCAGAAGCTGGAACACAAGTTTGCATAAAGGACACAAACCTTAAAAACCTCGAAAATGTCCCTCTTGAGGTTTAATCTAACGGTTAGAAACAGCAAGCTGGAGTTGGTTTACGTCTCCATCTTTGTTTGAAGCACAGCATGATGGTGGCCCTTCAACCCCCATTTTCCAGAAGCTTAGACCTGGTTGTTTGATGAGGGCTTATCCCTCAGCTGACATATTACCGCCGGACAGGCCTCTGACTGCGCCAAAAGAACAAGCTACGCAAAGGATTAGCCTGCACACTCGTGCTAATGCAGTCAAACTGTCAGAGAGATCAAAGCCACTCACTCCAGATTAAGACCAATTAAAGTAGGTGGCCCTACACAAATTAATAGCTGGAGCACTCACCTGTTAAAAGGAGGAAAAACAGCGAGGGGCTTTGTTCTTTCAGTCAAAGTGAGAAAATGTCGGCTTTTTTTTGTTGTCAGTCAGTTATGTGTTGTGGCAAGCAGTCAGCAAACAAAATCATTTGTTTCAGGGGGTTGTGTAAATCTACATGTGTTTATTACACCACAGTTACACCCACATGAACTCGAACCACCAGAAGTGAGCCGTTATGTCCAAATGCTAACATGACAGTTGTGATTGCTGCCTTTAATGGAGCAATTTAAAATAATTGGCACTTTGCTTGAAGGCCACCTTCCCATTATTAGACTTTGATTTGGCTTTTACTGGGCTGTACATTCTGCTACATAGTGCACATACCCTGTAGAGTTTAGAGCGGCTGCCAAATCCATTATTATCTAGGCTGGAGTCTGAAGGGTTGGTTCACCCCAGTCATAAAAAAGATATTTTGTCACCTACCTCTAGCGGCCAAGCAGATAGTTTTGTTTTTATATGCCAGCGTTTTGAGATATCAGCTTCTGAGTTTTCTGCTGCCTAACCAATGCAAATGAAGTGAATGAAATTTTGTCTGCGATTGTCAGAGTTAAGAAATTAAACTGGGAAAACTCAGCAAGCAGAAACAATGTAGAGGTCGATTTGGATAACCCACAGACGACATTGATTACACTTATCCCGAGAACGACTCTCTACAAGAAGAAATGGGAAAACGGCCCACAGTGAAATCTCTATTGGAACAGTGTCACAACGTTAAACAGCTGATATCTCAAAACTAGAGCAAAACCAAGAGCTTGATATGATTAGGGCTAAAGAGAGTGTTTGTTTAAATGAACATGTCTTCAATGTTTACCCCAAAGATCTAAATGCATTTCCTGCCAGCGCTGGAGTGAGACTGTGACAAAGAAATGACCTCTTGCTGAGGCTCTTGTAGTGCAGAAGGGGTTAACAGTCTCAGTTATTACAGTAATGCGAACATCTCAGACTGAGGCATCTGAACCACAGCTGGTCAGATAGGCTGCAGGTCATCTGAGGGCCAGTGGAGGCTCTGCTGATCAAGGCCTCTGCTCTCGACAGGGGGATGAATGATGACTGCGGAGTAAATGCCAAAACTATAAATTTCATCTCACACTGACCCAAAGCTCCTCTAAAGTTTATTTACATTTTCACATAGCATATACCCTCAAACGTCAATGTCAAAGGATCTCAAGACAGGTTGAATTAGTGATTGCAGTGCGTGTGCTCTAAAACACACACTGCAGGGAAAGTTAATTTCCCTCCGACATGTCCGTTGTGAGCGGTGCTGAGGAGCCGACTGAGAGGATCTTTCATTGACTTGTCTTTTCTCGTTACTCGCTCTGAATCTTGCTCTCGACTTGGTCCAGGCGAGCTGAGTAGAACCTGGTGCGGTGTCAAAACCACTCTTCAAATACAGCTTTGTCCCGTCAATTACAAACACTAATGGAAGAATTTTACTTTAAGAAAATGTCAAAAAAAAAAAAAAAAAGAGAAGATATTCTGAAGCCAGACACATTTTTATGTGTGGAAAATAAATAAATAAGCTCAGCACCCCATGGTTAACTTTCCAATGGGCTTCGCAGAGAGCTCTGTTTGATGTGGATGCCTAGAGTCAACTGTGTTTGGACAGTCATGGGGTGGAGCTGCCAGGCTTTTAACTGCTCCAGAGAACACAACCCACCACAGAGCAGCACATAGGAGTCCCTCTGTCCTGAGGCTGGACACAAACTATCAACTGAGAGAATAAGAGAGAGAACCACAGTGGGATTTATTCCTGCACAGGCCTGGAGGCAAACACAGCAGAGCGGCTAAAACAGCCAAACTTCCCTGAAGACGTTTGCAGTGTGATTCTCCAAAAACGTTTCATTAGGTCTACACTGCAAGGAGATGAATATCTTCTATTCAAAACTTTTCATTTCCCAACGCCTGTCAACTTGCAGGTGCAGTGATACGGCCAATAAAAGCAGATTTTGCGAACTAAAAACTGATTTTAACTCAGGTCTGTCAAAGCAGGGGAATATATACGAAGATATATATTCAGAGGAGGTGGAAAGAAATGATTGCTCCTGTTTTGTGGTGTGGGAGGCATGCAATGTCTAATTTGAGAGAATGAATGTGCTTAAGTTATTACTGCAGGAAGGTAATCTGTCAAAAGCAGGCTGTTTTGGCATGTTGCATACCACTGCTGAGATCATAGAGTCAGATTCTGTTTGCAATTACTGCTGAAGGACCTTGGATGCAGGCAGGCGGCCATTAATCCTGCTTCTGGCCCTGGATGCTTTGACATGTCAAAATTCCCACTGTCCTCCGTGCCACAGCTCTAGGGAAAATGCACCACAGTGGCCAAACCACACCAATGGAGTAATTGATGCCATCATTAATGTAATTAGGTTCACTTAAGTCAGCAGTATGTTATGACTTACTTTGTATTGTAATGTATGGGAATTTACAGGGAGAGGAGACCACTGAAATTTAGTTTGTTAACAGTTCGTACTATAAATTACTGGAGCAGAGGATGAAAAATGAGTCATGACTTGAAACTGCAGTCCAGTGGTTTACAAAGCAGTCAAAACATTTGCTTAAACACATCAAGAAACAGTCTCAATTTAACACTGATGTCTCTTTATGACCTACATGAACAAACGAGAGCATCAGCAAGAAGATTGGCTGTTTCTATAGAGTTATTCTTAATGCCTGTTCCTGGGTCAGATTCCCCCCAAAATCAGACGAGAAACAACAACAACAGCACCTTTTCATGACAGTCAGGGGTTTTGCAGCTGCAGCCTCTCTTAGTCTGTTGTGACCAGTAGCTTATGGTGGCTAATGCTAGCTGAAAGTAGTTAGACTTTACTGACATGTACTAATGTTATGCTAATTTTTAGCATTTACCATTGGATAGTGTGCCGCAAACGTTACATCAGCTCATTTTAAGTAAAAGTACAAAAGTACTGTCAGTAAAATGTACTTTGTTTGAAGAATTAGTAGCACTGCTTGCTAAAAGCAGCATTTACATTTCGTAACTAATTCTGGTGGAGCTAATTCTAAATATTTAAAAAAACTGTGATGTTTTATAATAATTATAATAAGTGGGTTGTGACTTAATGTCAAAAAGTAAAAGCTTAAGAAAAAAGTAAACCATCCTTTGAGAAATGACAAATATACAGTAGTCTGACATGAAAATGCTCAAATCAAGTACAAGTACAGTACCTAAGAATTTTTGTGCCATTGCAGCAGACTACATTATACAGCTTTGTAAGTAAATAGGGCTGCTCAGTGTATTCAGTGTCCTTCCAGTTGACAAACATATGTGCAGTAACAATAGACTCCCTTTAAAAACCTCTACTCACTCTTTGTTCCCGTCACAAAACCATCTTGTTTACCACACAAAGAGTGTGGTTTCATCTGAGTGAAAGTAACACAGACACGCTGAAAAGAAAGGGGCTTCAAAGGAAGAGATTCATCATCATGTGTCGCCCCTCCCACCCACGCTACACCTACACAGCGCTGTGATCAGGTCATTTAGCTGTTTAATGTGGTATGACATTTTATCCCCATCTTAAGCATCTTAAAGCAGTGTGTTATGCACAGAGTAATTTCAGTGTCAGCGAATGCCCCAGAGTTTCTTCTCTCCCTCTGATAGGTTTAGTTAAAGAAAAAAGGAAGTAAACGGCCTGTAGACGGCTTAAAATTAGTAGATCTGAGAGAGGATGAAGGCAATTTTACAAAAGCAGGAAAAACTGAGTTCACGGTGACAAATCTAAAGTTCTAAAGGAGAGGAAGTTAATTTCACAGAAAGAGGAATACTGAGAGTTCACATCGACGAAAGAAAGCCGCTATTTAGTGAAAAGCACAAATGAACCTGTGGAAAGTGCTGGCACGTCATGAATCCACTTGACAGTCCACAAACTGTGGCACTAAACATTTTGTCATGCGTCCAAATATCTGCATAGAGGCTCATGTTATGCCCGAGCATCTGTGTCCGATCTGAATAACTAGCATGACTCCTGTGCAGATGGTCACAGGATGTGACCACCTCGTATCGCCTGTTCCCATCCATCCACCAGTAAATAGCTCCTTTGACACCGTATGGCCGCCTTTGGTTCATGGTGCCTCACATGATTGCCGCCATTTTGAGATAACACAGGGAAGAACAGAGGAGCAGAGGCCTTCTTTTCACCCTAAAGTTACAAAACATCACACCACACAGACGGTACATCCCACAAGAACTTTTGACCCGTTTGTGGCAGGCCATGAGTCACGAGTTAGTCCTCTTGATATCACTCCTTTGAAATCTTAATGTCCAACTGCCCTTCTTCATGGCCCCTGCTCAACAGCTAAATCAGATTTATAACTACTGTCAAAGGCAGGGATGACAGATAAATTAATCTTCCCCTCACAAGTTTACATCTTGGGCATCTGGACTGCTGATCTTGCCCTAACAAGCGCAGAGGTCTCGCTGAGCTGTCTTTTAATGTTGATGTGTTCATGGCTGGAGATGAATGGCTCTGTCATAGGAATCTATTTATACAGCAGTTATATGGCAGTGCCACTAGATCCAGGACATTGCACTTCCCTGAGACGAGCACCAGCATCTGTTAGAGGAAGTCAGCAAATGACACTTCTTGGGATCTGGAGCACTGTTCAATGTAATGTGTGTCAGTTACTATGAGTTTGGAAAAAAAAAAAAAAAAAAGAAAAATCTTTAGGAAAAATACTAGAAAGTACTCAATGGATGCACATTTCTCTGTTTACTTGCATCTGAAGTGTTGAAGAACATAAACTGTTTGGGGAAATTATTAATTTGTAGTTTTGTAGTAGGATGAAGTGTGAAAAACCATCACATTTTGCACAATGTGTCTTAGTGTGTGTGCATTAATATATTGTGTCATCTACATTTGGTTGCAACTGCACCATGAGTGAATGCATTGCAATGATTCATTATACCAATGTATGTTATATAGGTCACACATACAAGGTATCAGCAAGCAATTAGCATTATTTGAATAGCCAGACACTGTAGTTTTTAGCTGTGTTAACCAAATAGGAGTATGTAGTGCATTTATTGGGAACTTTTCAGTCGACTTTTTTAAGACTTTTTCTTGGTAATGACAGAACATGTCACCCAGTGCAACAGCGTAAACTATAATCAGGCTTTGGACACACAGACGGTACTTGTTAGTAGCATCAACTCATTGTTGCTTTTGGACTTTTCAGCGAATTTGTTGACAATAGGAAAACCATAAAATACCACCAGACTGTTTTTATTTTACACTCAAAATCTTTGAAGTTATTTCTTTATAAATGGCCACATGGTGAACCTCATTAAACCAGATGAACACCAAAAACTAATCGCCTGCTTCTTGGTTAATGGCCCCAGGAAATGCCATAGAAATATGTTAACTGTATTTTAAGATATCTTAGGAAACAAACAAACTGTGTTGACAACATTTACTCCTTCACAGAGGTAATTAACTACAGTAGAGGGAGGTGGAGATACCTGCCAGGACTTCCGTTACACGATGTCAAACGCTCTCATAGCTGGAGATGAACATGTTACTATAAAACGTTTTGTCGAGAATGGCAGAGTAGAGTTATTACACAAACAGCTGAAAGACAGGACCACCAGGACTGCAGAACTCAAGCTTGTCATTGTCGGCCCACCCTCCTCAGTACCTACCACACCTCCTCACCCCATCACATGAATCACAGCCACCACCCTCCAGTGCCTCTGCAACAAAAGATGCTTTGAGGTCATGCTCCTCTTCTTTGTGCTCACCACAGCGCGTGAACAGACAGAGAACAGAACCACTCAAGACAAGGACAACTTAAGAGCAGCTTATAATGAAAGGACGTCCATCATAAAAGAAAACACATGCCATTATGTGAGGAAACATTACGGTGATGTTCAAATAAATTAGCTTTTGAAGGTTGCTATATTCTTGGCAATTCTTCCAGGTCTTAAAATTACTTACTGAGGTGCATCAAAATCAAATCATGTGACTTTCCTGATCAAACTGGGTAACAGTCTTCATTGATGATAATATGCCTGAGCTTTAAGCTGCACCCCTTTTTATATTCATCGCCCCAAGAATCCTCTGTGGGGGTTTAAAACTTCAAACACTACCTCATGAAAAAGTCAGGAGGTGTCAGACATGTGTTCCCCCTCCTTGCCCCCCCTTCCCCAGCCCCGCTGGCTTGCCAACACCAAAGGCCAGAATTGATTTTATGTGAAGCAGGACCGGCTCCACCCCCGTCAGGGATCACCTGCCTAACCCTCGCCTGTGGCTCTGATGCACCGCGAACAATTAAGGAAAGACAGCGAAATATTGACGAGGTATCTGCGGTTTTCAGAGCGCGTTTCGCTAATTATGTATCAGCCACTGCAGAGCGCGTTCCGTGCGATGCGATTTCCTTTCTGAACATCTGAAGGAAGTTAAATTGTCACGGTTAAATTTTTTTGCTCTAATTCCACATGGATGATCCTTGTGTATGAGCTAATAAAGTGAGGTTTATGGAAGATTCAGGACAGATTATCTGAGGCAAGAGCACTGTTCTGCGACTCAGCGGGCTTTAAAGTTAGTCCAGCTGTACATAAAAAAATGCAGTATGAAAGGTCATACAAGAGCCAACAGAGATAAAAGTCTGAGGTGGCTTTCTTGTATAGTGATCCATTTACGATCCCCTTTAAATTAAACATTCCTTCCTGTTTGTCTGCTCATCCCAGCAGGCAACGATAACACTGTGCAGGTAAATTTCTGATTTTCATCTCTGATCTTTGCGTTTCAGATTTTTGGAAATGCCCCTGATTTGTCTGAACTTACCCGCACACAGATCTTGTAAGAAATGAAGCTTTGATCTGATTAGAATTCAAAGGCTGATCTAATTCAAACAAGCCTTTTTCACAGGACACATACTGGCTTGTCATAGCAGGAAACGCACAGGTGTCATTAATTGCCTTAATAATGGCTCCATTCCATTAAGTGTCCCAGTCAGCCACGTCAGAGAGCCAGCATGTATAACAGCAGGACCCTTGAACTAGAACACCTGATTGGAGTGCAGCCATTGTTACTGTAATGAGTTACACTTGTGCTTTTCCTGCTCTGACTTCAAAATGTCTGCTGTGAATAAGCTCGTCTCTATTTTCTGCATTCATATTTGCTCTAAGGGAGAACATTACTAGTACCATTAAAGGATAATTCCACTCCATTACAACTTTGGTCTCTTTAAAGTCTTATTTTTTTGTTCTAGCCATCACCTCTATCAGGTTACAATAACTCACCAAAGTAATCGCAAAGATTTGGGCAGCTACATGAGTGAAATGAAGTCAGACTGGCCAAGAAACACTGACAGTTTATTTAGATTATTGAAACCACTTTATTTGGAGGAAAAACCAAAAGTCAACACACTCAAAATGTTGGTAATAATCACATCAACAATGAGCGTGGTCGGTGGTCAAAGCTGAAACAGGAAGTCCATCTGTACACCGCGATCGAAGTTTGCCAAAGACAGTTTGGGTCATAACTTATCCTGAACCTTTGTTTTCTCTATTAAATAAGTCTGGCTAACAGGGGAATTTGTTTAAAATCTGATCATGGGCCATCCTGTTGGTTTTAGATGTTGACCATGTAATTGAAATGAGCTTGATTTAAGGCTTGCTGGAGAACTTTGGTCCATGTCTTCCCTCTGTAGGGTCTAATAAAGGGAAAAATACAACCAAAACACAGTACGATGTTAGTATGACTGATAGAAACGATGGCTGAAACTATGAAAATAAGACCTAACTTATCCTTCAAGTTTCAAAGAATGGTGTTTGCCAGGTATAACTGATGTCAGCACCAGTAAACCTCATCTATGTGTGAGTGACTCATACTTAACGAAAAGGATACCACCCAACCCATAAAACATCACAAAATCAAAGCTGAAAATAAAATCCTAACGACAAGCTAATATTTAATGACGTGTTTAAGCGAGAGGACCACAGTTTATGCGCCATAATAAAGCTCCCATAAAAACACAGTTTAATGCAGATGATTCCTGTGTTAAGAGTTAATGCATTTTAATGGGTTTGACAGACTTTTATTTTTCCTGCTACCTACTGTAGACATGTGTCATTTATGTCACTCAGAAACAGTGCAATATTTGTCTGCAGTAAATGACTTAATATAACTGCCCATGAAATAGAGGGGCAGCACATGAAAAGACAAAAACAGTCTGGAAAACAAGCAGCTATGAATGTGTTTTGGAACCGAGGTTTTAGGAGCCTGGCGTCTATGTGCGAGACATGATTTCCTTGTTTTTAACAGTGGGCACTTCAACCACTGGCTTGATGTCAAACCTCCCGTTCTAATGGACAGCCACAAAGCTGACAGGCCGTAAATCAGAGGGACTATAGAAAGCCATTAGTCCAGGGATACACAATAAAAAGCGGTAATGGTCTCATAAAGCCTGCAACACCACAGCAGACATTCTGATTCTGTCTATTAAGGGCTGCACAGAGCCTCGGATGAGTGAAAATAAGGAAGCCATTTTTCTTTTGTGCATTGTTGCCTGGGGTCTCGTGCTCGTGATCAATGTACAGTGAGATGCTCTGCGCTAAGAGCTATTTATTTACACTGTACTCCGACTGAGTGAATATTAGAAGAGAACTTGTGATTAAGAAGTGCTTCTGTTGAGCTACATGTTAGAGATGCCTCATTGATTTACTGTGAGCTGGTTAGAAATGCCAGATGTGCTCAGAGTGCTGGTTATTGTATCAAGAATAACAGTGTGCACTACAGTCGCTGTTATGGGGAGCACAACTCAATATTCAAAGCACATTAAAGGGACGGTTCACCCAAATTATACACAAATATATTTTCTCATTTTAGCCAGTACAATATCAGTACAATAGAGGTGAATGGAATTTCATTTGTTGTGTTCACAGCATTAAAATAAGACTAAGAGTCTGCAGCTATGCTAGCAGCTCTATGAGAATGTCCTGAGGCATTACAATAGTGCATGAAGCTACAATAAAAGCACCAGCAAGCTAACATGCTCACAATGGCAATGCTAAGATGCTGATGCGAAGTAGGTATAATGTTTATCATGTTCTCAGTCCTAGTGTAGCATGTTAGCATGCTAACATTGGTGGATTAGCATTAAACACAAAGCACAGCTGATGGCCATTAGCTTTGCAGGTATTTGGTCATACACCAAGAACCTAGACTAATAGGTTTTTAACCTGATGATGGAGATAGATGAAAAGTTGAAGGATCGCCAACGATCCAGGATACAATTCATCCTGAGGGGAACACGAACGTGTGTACCAAATTTCATGACAATTCATTCAACAGCTAACAAAATATTTCACTCCGTACCACAAATGTGGACCTCATGGTGGTGCTGGAGGTCAGGGGATCCTCAAAGTCAGTAGGATTTATCCTCTGGGGACCACGACTGTCTGTCCCACATTTCATGGCAACCAACACAAGGGCTGTTGAGATATTTCAGTCATTGGACCAAAGTGTTGAATCAACAGAGCGATAGACAGACAAACCACATTGCCGTCCTGGTAGCAACATGACCAGAAGTTACATTTAGAAATTCATCAACATCTCAAATAATATTTAGAGAAACACTGCAGCAAATCTGGGGCTACAGATCTTAAATGTGCTTCATATATAGGCCGGAGGCTCGTGATAGCTTTCTATGCTCGACATAATAAATCTAATTTACCAGAAAGAATCTTCCTTGAAACCACGCCAACTTGTTTTAGCTATTCAAAATCCAGATGGCTAACGTCTAAATAATTTCAGCTAAGATTTCACCAAATCAGCCCAAATTTTTCTTCTCGAAAGATAAGAAAGCCAAGCTGAGTGACATTTCAACAGGCTGCTCCTAACTTACAGCGGGATTGAACTCGCCTGAAGACAATGACAAGCTCCTCTCTGTCTGATGTCACTTCCCATTTCCAGGCCGACTGCTATCTGCTACTGGCTTCTGCCAATAATAGCTCATCAAAACAACACAACCCTTCTTGGCACCAAAATAAAGGCAGCGGTCCACGTCTGTGCCACTCAGTTGTCAATTAAGACTCCTCTTCACACTGACACTTGTGACTTAAAAGAAACAGTCGAGAATGTGATGAATTTGAGCCGACAGATGAGAAGGCAGTACGCTGCGTTGCAGTACCATAATGCGCTTGAGATATGGATAACAACTGACACCACTGGCAGGTCTTATGAAGTTTGATTTCATTTGTCAGGCCTCTTCTACTTTGTCTTTTAGCTCGCGCGCTCCCTCACTCTTCAATCATCGTGGTAATAGCTCATTCTGATAGCCTGAAGACACTCACACTCGCTTCCATTTAAAATGCAAAGCCACAAATATAGTAGGTGTTGCTATGGGCTGCACGTCAAGATGGCATCATGTGCTGTATCTCATGCTACGTATATTGTACATTTATATGTGTAATTGTATTTGGTGTGTGTATAGAAAGAAGCTAAATGAACCTGGTCGTGGATGTCGGCGGGGCGTTCCGATCTCTGAAATTCACACCATTTTACAAAGAGGAAACACACACAGATGAACACATATCACATAAACTACAAACGACAGAGAAATAACCATCAACCTCGGTATTTGATCACTAAGTAGACAAATGGAGCAGTAAGTGTCCAACCCTGTCTCGGCAAATACCTTGCATGCTTGTCTCCAGCCGACCACATGACGCTAATTCCTGACTGAAGCGCTCCTCCTGCGTATCCCTAATCCTGCCTGTGAAATGTGACAAGATCATTCTTTAGGCCTACTTTAGTCTGAATAATCTGCCCATCACAGACATTCATCCCGACCTGCACAGTGCTCCCAGTGTCATAACACGCTACCTGTACATTTTCACCCCGGCTTAGGCTCCATAAATTAAATCTAGACAAGTAAATGTGAGGGATCAGCATCTAGTGCTGCACGAGCGTCGATGCGGAGAGTGTCGATTTTACAGCTCACAAACAAACGCTGGTGTCTTTTTAACTCATCAGAGATTCAATACGTACAGAAGTAAAGACACAGAAAGGGTTGCAACATTTAGTTGATTTAGATAACCAATAATACAGAAACAATTTTGATAACTGATCATTTCTCAAGCAAAAGATGCCAAACATTCTCAAATGTGAGAATTTGCTGCTTTCTTCTCCATTTTGGGGGGGTTTGGAAGCGCTGATAGGACAAAACAAGCCATTTTAAGGCATATAATTGGGATCTAGGAAATCTAGATGGGCATTTTAAGCTTTTTCTAACAAACTGGTAGATTAATGAAAAAAAGAATGAACAGATTTGCCGATAATGAAAATCACTATATGATGCTTTAACGATACTCAAAATTAGTCATCGTGATGTCATATGCCATATGTAGATGTTGTCAAAGGGAACATGATCGTCCTCCATTTTTACCTGAAGCTACTTGACAAGTAGATACAGTATAGTAGGTCTTACTGGAGCTTCTTGAAGTTTCCACAAAGTTGTGAACCAGTAATATGGCAGCTGTCAGGTTGAATTGAGGCGTTGGTTCCAGTGCTAACAGGGAGGGTAGGTGAAGTTAACTCTACTCTACAGCATGACTACAACCCGCCAGGATCCTCACCTACCTGATGGCAAGTGGACGACAGCCTATAATCTCCATAAGGCTTTACTTCCTACTCCTGACCAGCTTTAACTAATTGAGGAGACAACGTGAAAAAGACCCTTCACCGCCGCGATCTTGGCTGCACCTCAACTTTTCTAACTCTCTCCGTCATGCTGCGCTCCCGTCGTCTGACTTCCGGCGAGATAGTGCAAGTTCTTCATGTCAGCTCCGAGTTGAGCTCTTGCAAATGAAGTCAACGCTACAGTGTTTGACACAGATGGGTCGGGGGGGGGTGGGGGGTGGGGGCTGAGTATCTCGGGTGTCGTCAAGGGGAATGGGTATGACTTCTAAGTATCTGAAATGTCCTGTCTTAAACACATAATATCTGTAATACTTCCTGACACTTTCTCCTATAACCTCTTATTCCGTGCCAGCTTCTGTGGGGCCTTTTTTTCCCCTCTCTGGGCGCAGAAGAAAAGCAGTCTATTTTCTTGTCATATTTGGTTGAAAGGCGACTCTCAACTTTGAGTCTAATTTCCTGCACTTTAAAGACAGTCCACATGCAAGGTGCATTACTATGCTATCAAGGTGATGGGAGCAATTTCAAGCTGTCAGTCAGTCATGGAAATATCAGAGAGACTTAATGTCTACTGCAACCTGTCAAAGGCTCCTGTGAAGTGGTGGAGAGCGTAATCTGAGTCTTATTCACTCAACACCATTTACTTGTCAGCATAGCTCTCTGTTTTACTTAGGATGGTAGCTCATAATGAGATGGGGATACAATCGAGCTGTACATACAGCTACTTAAATGAAGAGGTCAAACTGGAGCAGGTTTTAAAAATATTAATGGGGACAAAAGAAAATGTACAGCTGCAGCACATCGACAAGAGAGCTTTTAAAAAAACCATAGTTTCATAATGAAACTGCTGCATCTCGTATGATCACACATTTCTTGCTTCACAGACAGCGGTTAGTTAAGGCTGTTAATTTCCCCGATACACGCACCACTGTGGGTGACACACTGGGGCTGTACTTAACCATTATTAATGTGACAGGCCTCAGTGCAAAGCAAATCAATTAAACAGGAGCAATCACCATAGTCTGGATAACGGCCTTTTAAGACTGTTTGCATGTGACAAGGAGGTCCTCGATTCGGGCCTCTGCGCCAGGACCTGACAGGTCAAGAAAGCGGCATGAAACAATAGCACCTTCTAACCATCATCTCCCCTTTTTACCTGTCAGATCCAGTCGGCCTGTCTGGCTGCTGACGCGGCGCGCCCTGCGTCGGCTGCCACAAGGTGAATTTTCATGTCATGTCGAGGGAATTTCTTATTCCATTTGCTCGACATTATAATGCTGTATTTATCGGCCGTATCCTTTTTATGAAGGCTATATGTCAAGGGCTTTTGCACCTGAGTTTTAGTCATTTTTCTAATAGTTTCAGGTCTGTTGTGATGTTTTTAACACGCATGTGCAAGTCTAAAGGGAGGAGAATAGTAAGACTGGAGCAATGACTTACCTTCATGCTGTTTGGGTAAATCTTTCACTGCTGCCTGGAACCTCCAAAGCATCTAAAAAAGAAAAGATTTCACAAAAATAGAATTTTTACACTTCGTCATGAGATCAGTTATCACGTCATAGAACACACACTGACAAAAGAGCTCAAAATTCTATTAAAAACATCAGGACTACAGTATTATACGCATGCATATATGTAATCTACATTTTAGTAATCATCCTACTTGCAGAGCTTAATTATACAATACACATCACACAATTATACTACACCGCTCTTATAGCAGCTCTTTTAACTGTAACTCTAATTGCCATTATTTTCAATTTCTAATCAACTCCACTGATAAATTGTGACGTTGTCTCCAACACACATTTAAGGTGTTGTTTCTGCACAGACAAGCGCTGCTGTACATAAAACAGTGGTGGAGGCAGGTGGAGGATAATCTGAGCCACCAAACCTGAATAAATTCAAAGAAAACACTTTAACAGTAAAAAAATATAACTTTGTCCTTTGAGACCTTAAAAAAGAGGTTTTTTGTCGCCCTGCATGTTGTTCACTAGTTTTGTTTTGTTTATTGTTTTATCTTTGGCCAAGGACAAAGGTAGACCTAAGGACAGCCACTGGTCAGTAGTATGAGTCTGGACAAAAAATAAAATAAAATAGAAAAAAGGATTTTTAAGGATCATACCTGAAAATGTGTCTAACTGCTCATTTTAGCCCCTTTTTTATTTACTAAAGTTTTCTAACAACCTGAATTCATGTCCCAAAGGAAGCTCTAAGGCACATTTAAAGAAAACAAAACATAAATGAATCCTTTAATGAAAATATTAATAATGAATCTCTAAATGCTCAGCCCGGATGGAGGCTTGTTTTTGGGGTACCCAGCCCTGCTTGTGAACGGCTGTGTTTGCACGGACTCCGGGTGATTCATAAACGTGTCCTTGTGTGAAATATACTAGCAGGAGATTTCAAGCTTTCTGTTTAAAAGTAATGAATTACGGCGACGAAAAAATGCGCAGCCATTTAAGGATAAAGCCGAGAATTTGGTGTCTGCCGCGGCGAGCCATCCATCACGTCCACAATAAAGGAGTTTTTGCCTGACGGTCGAAATTTATGGTCGCCCTTCTCTGCCCTAATAACTCAAAGCGCTGTGTCAGAGCCTGACAGCCGTTGCCGAAAACAGCCCCCCTGTTATCAATCAAAAAACACTTGCATATGTTTAACTTTCGCCTGATCAGCACGACATTTATAGGCTATTGAGTAATAAGATAAGTGGGTCTATTTCGATGGGAAGAAATGTGGAAGCTTTAAATGATTAATGGCAGCCACAAGAGGGTTTTTTTTAAGCGCTCTTGGAATAAAAAGAAAGATTTTTTGGCTCGAATGTGGCGGAAATGTGGAGGAATATTTTTAATTTTCAATACATGAAAAAAAAAACACTTGAAAAATGACATGCTATTAAATAGATGTCTGTAGCAGAATTAGGGCTCTGTAAAAATGCCTCAGAGCTTATCTCCAATTAAACAAATCGCAGTTTTGAGTTTTACCAGAGCAGGCAGACTAACAGGCCTAAATTATGACGGAGGAGAGAGGGAGAGACACATCATTTCTTCTCTCCACTTCTCATGGATTCACTTTACCATAGTTGACCTGAATCTGACTGAGAAGAGCAGAGAAAAAACTGCCAGACAGCTGACAGATAGCTGGCGTGCAGGACAGGGAACTGACAGATGACAGGCTGCGTGATTGAGAGGAGAAAGTTGCCGAAAATGTGAAACATGCCGATGGATATCGGCGCACGTTGGAGTGAATATCTGACCAGAAACGCCTTGTAGCCTTTACGAGTCAGAAGTTATTCATTAATGAGTCACTATGGTGCAAACGTCTTTCTTGCACGGAGCGGGCAATCAGATGGGCTTGAACTGTTAAGTGCAGTCCAGTTATCCAGAGAAAATTAAGTTTAAATGACTTAGTTTAAGTTTGAGCAAAGAGTGTAAACGTACAATATTTTGGTCAGATGTGTCATTTTGCCAAATGTCTCACTAGAACATCTTTTTCGTACTCTGCTGTCTGTGTTCAAAACGGTTTAAAATAAACCGTGTTCACACTTCACATAAGGAGGTTTTGGTCATTTTTATCCCCTTGCTGGCCTGGTCCCCAAAACCACACAGGATGCAGAGGCGGCGCATGCGTCCAAGTGCCAATTACGCAAAGACGCATGTAAAAAGTCAAAATTAAAAGCGTTCGGAGTGGGTGAAATGTGAAATAGACACCCGTCTGAGGAGGAAACGTCACATTCTCTCGACCCCCCGATCACCTCGGGATCTCTTTTTGATTGGGAGGCGGCAACGGCTGTGATCTGCGGACTAACTCAGACGCTGCTGGAGAGGAGGCGGAGTGATCTCTCCTGCCCACCACTCACGTAAACCGAGTCCGCTCTCGGACCCGCAGCCACACTGTCAGAGCGACACCGGGGATGAGGCAACGAGGCTGCGATACGCACGGATTCTGCTCACACACTGCGCGTCTTTTAAGGATTTAACGTTGTGTCTTTTATCTCCGGAAACGGCTTGAACCATCTGACGCTTTGAGTGTTGGCTTTATTTACCCTACACATGCATTTCTCAACCATTTCCACGAGAATTGGGTCATGATCACATCGCCCACGGTCTCTGTCCTGAGAAATAGCACGAATCCAGCGTGGGAGAGCGGCTCCTCAGGGGAGAAGGGCGCAGAGAAGATCAGCCACTTATCCGCGCACAACTCCGTCTCTCCCGCAGACCCTTCTCGTCAAGCCAGTCGTCTTCCCATAAAGGTTTTGAAAATGCTTACGGCTCGGGCAGGACACCTTTTACACCCGGAGTACCTTCAGCCTTTACCGTCCACCCCTGTCAGTCCCATCGAGGTAAGCACCGAGACGATTTTTGTGAAAACGTTTGCGCACACGGCCATCAATTCGCTTCATATCCAACAAAGTGTTTGACACTGAAATCACCGGACACTAAAGCTTAGATGAATGTTGTGGACACAGTGGGTCAGTTATTGATAACAAACAATATTTTATTTACACTATCCAATCGTCATCGAATAATGCTCTCTCGGTGTGATTTTTACCTCTATTTTCGAGCTGAATTCCGGCATTTTCACTTGATTTTCTTTCGCTCTGCGTTTTTTGGACTCGCCCTGAAATGTAATGACCTTGTCGCAAATTGATGTCCATGTTTGCGATGTCGTTTTCGACGCGTGGCAGTTGCAGTCTTATCTTGTATCTCACGTAAACCAGATCTGTGTGCAGCGTACGTTCCTTCTTTACATGCCCGTAACGCTGAGTTGCTCTGAGTTTCATCCTGAGATAAGTTCATGCGCAATGCGTAAACTATACGCGGAATGGTCATGTGCGTTTTTACCACAGAACATGATATGTGCGAGTGATTTCGTGGATTTCATTAATTGTGATTTTGTTTTATTTCACAGCTGGATGCCAAGAAAAGTCCTCTGGCTCTTCTGGCCCAAACGTGCTCTCAGATCGGCAAACCGGACCCGCCGTCCTCCTCCAAACTGTCCTCGGTGACCTCAAATGGATCTAGTGACAAGGAGACCAAATCCGGTCCGCTGAAAATGAGCGACATCGGAGCCGACGACAAATCCAGCTTCAAACCTTACTCCAAATCGTCGGAGAAGAAGGACTCGAGCAGCAGCCTCAGTGGAGATAAAACCAGTTTCCGAGTGCCTAGCGCCACCTGCCAGCCGTTCACCCCCAGGACAGGCAGCCCCAGCTCCTGCACCTCCGTCTCTCCTCTGCCCGCTGAAGGCAAAGCGGGGGACAAGGAGGAAAAGAAGGAGTCTGATAGCAATAAAAGCACGACAGAGAGCAACGGCAGCCATAGGATAAGTGGAATTACCTCTGATGGCAGCCAACACCAGGAGAACACTTCTGGATCCAAAACTGTTACATCAGACTCAACATCTGTATCTTCCTCGTCCTCCGTGCTCGGCTCTGGACTGGTGGCCCCTGTTTCCCCATATAAACCTGGTCATACAGTTTTCCCCTTGCCACCTGCTGGCATTTCCTATCCTGGAAGTTTAGCGGGTGCCTATGCAGGTTACCCGCAGCCGTTCCTCCCTCCCGGAATGACCCTTGACCCCACCAAATCCAGCAGCCAGCTTTTGAGTGCGCAGTTTGCTGCTGCCAACTCACTGGGATGCAGTAAAGCAGGAACGAGTCCCTTAGCTGGAGCGTCCCCGCCGTCTCTAATGTCCGCTAGTCTGTGTCGAGACCCGTACTGCCTGAGCTATCACTGCACAAGCCATTTGACCGGTGCGTCCAGCGCAAACTGCGCACATGACTCTGCGGCGGCTGCTGCTGCGGCCGCCTCCGCGCTCAAGTCTGGATACCCGCTCATGTACCCGACGCACCCGTTGCACGGCGTGCACTCCTCGGCCCCGTCTTTCAGCGGACATCCCTTATATCCTTACGGGTTTATGCTGCCCAATGACCCCCTGCCGCACGTGTGTAACTGGGTGTCTGCTAACGGACCTTGCGATAAGCGCTTTTCGTCCTCAGAGGAGCTTCTCAGCCACTTGCGGACTCACACGGCCTTTGCCGGCACGGAGAAGTTGTTATCTGGGTACCCGGGCTCATCTTCTCTCGCCAACGCTGCCGCCGCCGCTGCTATGGCCTGTCACATGCATATGCCTCCAAACGGCAGCCCAGGCAGCCCCGGCACACTGGCCCTCAGGAGCCCCCATCACCCTCTCGGACTGAGCAGCCGCTACCACCCTTATTCAAAGAGCCCCCTGCCCACACCCGGTGCCCCGGTGCCGGTGCCCGCAGCCACAGGGGCATATTACTCCCCGTACGCCTTGTATGGACAAAGACTGACAACAGCCTCGGCCTTAGGATACCAGTAGAGACAAGAAATTATACATTTATAAAGGAGATTTAGGCCCAATGAGTTTTATATTGTACTTCATGCAGGAACTGGATCCGTGTGGGGATCAGTGTATTTATTTGCGATAGCTTCAAGCGTGACTAAAATAAAAAAAAAAATAATATAACTTTGAAAAGCCTCAATGTGCATTATTTTACACAGGAGAGATGATTGTTCTATGTTTACCTGCTGTGCATCGAAACGGTATTTTTTGTGGAGATTTTAAAGGGACCTCTGTAAGTGATAAGGACATTATTCGTTATTCTGGCTCAGCTGCTCAGACGGACCTCCGCTCAGTGATCTGACAGAATGATGGACGTGGAAAAATCAGAGCAGCTTCTTCAGAATTGTTATTGATTGATCTTGTGGGGAGCAAAGCGTTTTATGAAGCCCGTTTTGACCTGGATGGCATTTTTAAAGCTTCACGCAGCTGTCAAACGGTTTACAGTGGTCTATTTTCCAATTTTAGAAAGGACATTTACTTTTATGAGGTCAAATCAGGTTAAAAATGCTTCAAGGTTTAGATAAGAGAAATTTATCAGGTATTTTATATTAAGGATTTCTTTTTTTAAATTTTGTTTGGGGGCGTTAGTTTGGCTTGTGAAAGATTACTGTGGGCTTTTAATGAAATACATATTTTTAATTTTTTTAATTTGCTTGTGAGGAAGTGGCAAACATAAATGCATTCTGTATAACGATCATATATATTTAATTTTACTGTGGATAGTCGTGGAGAAATCTGACTCCTTTCACGTTATTCCTAACTTAGCTTTTGCATTTTATGTTTTGGTGTGACCACGAGGCTGACAATGGGTTTTGCGAAGGGCCTATAGATGGAGAACTAATTATATAGCTGTAAATCCTCTGCATGTTTTATATTTAGTAAGAGATTATAGTGAAGCTTCTGTAGGCATGTTTTTGTTTTATTAACTTGTGGTGACAAGAAGCTAAAACCACTTGCAGGCCCTGGTGCCGTAGCTACAGTATGTACAGTGTGTGTGTGTGTGTGTGTGTGTGTGTGTGTGAGTGTGGACATGTATTAGTCATGATGTGAGGCATAAATCTGCTTACACAGTCACATTGTAGGGACTCGCCTTCCTCATGGGAACAAAACACAAGTCCCCATAATGTAAATCATTACAGTTTAGGGTGAAGACTGGGGTTAAGGTTAGGGTGATTCTCCAGGAAATGAATGTAAGTCTATGTAACATACTCAAAGTGATGGAAACACAACTGTCTGTGTGTGTGTGTGTGTGTGTGTGTGTGTGTGTGTGTGTTCAGATGCATTGTCTCTTGGGCTCATCAAAACATGCTGAATCTTCTCAATCACGAGGTCACGGATTATCGTTTCATTAACAAAGACAAACGAGCTACTGATATCAGCGAGGAGCTCCCTAAACAAAGATTTACGATGACACCAGATGTGGGGACGTTTCCACGGCTTTTGTGATCGCTGTAATGAAGCCACGAAGCAGAGAGCATGAAATAAAGCGAGGCCGAACTATTTAATCAGCCCCTTAAAACAAGTCAACTAAATCAAGCCAACAGTGTCATTATCCATCCTCAGTAAATCAGGCTGTTCTCCAGCAATAAAATCACCATCATTAACGGTCAGATGTCATATTCATCAAATCCACCCATCCCTCATGTAGATGAGTCCTAAACATAGCTCACTGATAGATGGTAATAAAGCCCCTAACCCACAACTCAGCACTGCAACCAGTCAGCCATGAAGCCAGTGTGGATCATATGTGATGCATCTTTTTTCATTTGCAAACAGCACATCAACGTGATGTGAACAAATGGGATTAAGATCTTTGGACATTATTCCTAAACATTTAATTGATGTGCGACACTGCAGCATAAATTCACACACGCTCTCATGTATGGGACCAGGCAATAAATTATTCAATACATTTGATTTTACAACATCAGCAGCTGGATTATTTTGAATGTAGCTATAGACGGAAAGTCTTGTTAAACTGCTTGAAAATTAACATTTAATTAGCAAGTCTTGGATTATATAGTGTTGTTTCTTATGTAATAGTCCTGTTTTTATTTAGGACAGTACATATTCAAGTGATAGATTTTATAATAATATGTTTTATAGTGGAAGTCTCGTGCAAATCAAAAACTCTTTTCTAAGAGAGACCAAACTATTGTAAATTATTAAAAAATATCAGTGGGGAAAATTTAAAAGATCAAGTGTCTCCATAACACTTCCATTTATATGAAGTACACAAACATTTAATAATTCTTTGTAACTCTCTGTAATATAGTTGTAAGCAGAAATAAATATTTATTAATGTATGAGTCTACAACAAAAGGTACCTGTGGGCACCCATAAGAAGGTGATTTATAAACAGATAATGAATGAAAATACAGTAAAACAACATACAGTATAATGTGTTACAAACATGTTTATATACTGCTTATAGATGCTAAATGGGGGGTTAAAGTAAAGTGTCGATGTTAGTGTTGACCCTGCATTCTGCTGCCATTAGCTCTGACTTCAACTTGAAAAACAACCTTAAATAAGATTGTAATGTCTTTTTCTTTAAGAAGGAGAAATGAGCTAATCTCCAGAATAAGAATCCAATTCAACTTTGTAGTTTATGAGCAAGCTGTTCCACAGGAGTTTTCTGCCGTCCAGCCGGTATTTCTAACACTGTACTGTATCAGCTCTTCGTTTGGCCACGGAGAGCAAGTGGGAGCACGGACGGTTTCAGTCTGTATCATACATTTTGCCTTCAGAGCTTGAGTGTAGAAAAAGTTCTCTTAATGAGGGAGCTCTTGCGGTCATCGGGGTCAGATGCTGCATCATATGGATGGAGGTTAATTATTACGTCTCTGTTTGTTACATTATCTGGATCAGTGGGCTTCACGTATATCTGCCCTGCATGTTAAAGCCTATCAATCTTTGAGGCAGTAACAGAGGATCTCTTTCCCACATGTTTGAACGTAAAACACTGCCGGGACATGAGACACTGGACGGCTTTGTGACGGCACGTTGAATCACGGGGGCCGGCCCCACCTGTTCTGCTTTGAACTGCAGCATGAGCAAGACACATGGCCTTTCACCTGAGGGGGAGCGCATCAGCGCGACGTGGCCCATCGCGGACGCGTTGGTGTTAAAAATGGTCACTTTTGCACAGCTGCGCGCCATGTGTTGCACTTCCTGTGGTCTGTTATGATTAAAGGTGGTGGACATCATCACTGCAACGCAGAGCTGATGTTCCTCCTCGCAGCGCCAACATGCACGAAAACTGACTTTTCAGAAAAAGGTTCACGCGTCAAACACATACATCAGCCAGCTTTAAAACACTTGTTCCGCATGTTGTGGTCACATAATGAATTTAACACCCTTTCGTCAGCCGTATTAATGATCCACGCAGGGGATTTCCCCATTGTTACATAAACTTTTGCTGCTTTGAATAAATCTTCCTCAACGCTTATGTACTCTGGCAAGGCGGGCGGATCTCTGTTTACAGACGCAAAAAGAAAAACCAATGACCTTTTGCATGTTCAATCAGCTGAGAAGTGTGTCTTCCATCATCCCGAGAAACATGGTGGTTTATGTTTGCAGGAGAATGGCTTCTCCAAACAAGCCCCATATTTATCATCACTCCATCATTTCCTCCCTTTGACAAGCAAAGCAAACAGAGGGAATGAGAAGTTAAAGCTGGGTTTCGCTGAGCCGGTGACCTTTGGAGCTCGTCTTCTTCTATCAAATCTAGTGAGGCATCATAAAATGAAGGAAGTGAGCTCGAGATTATCTTAATGTGGATAACTTGTGTGTGTACGCCGTATGGTCACAATAAAGCGGGCCTTAGGAGTTAGGAGCTAGTCGATGGGAAATGGAGGAAAAGGGGAATTTTCCCTTGAAGAGAGTCTGTCAACACACAAAGCAAAGGAAAGAGCAACAGTGAGTTAAACAGTGGGCCCTTGTCTTTCAGCACTCAACATGCCCTATAATTTACACACCACTGACAGGGGCCATTTTGAAGTCTGTCATAGGCGGCAAACTTTTTGTCTCCAAACGTCTTGCTCACAGTCAGCCGACTTCTGCTTGTGTCCGGGTGATTAATGACTTATGGCCTTATTGTGTGGAGGTGGCTAATTAACTACAGGCTGAGTGAAGAGACACGCTATGAAAACCCTCCTCTGATAACCCCAACTTTTTTCCCCTCCTCGTCTTGGCATGTGGAAGCTCTTACTGACAAATTTGCAAGCAGCAGACTAACGTTGAGTAAGATGAATGGCCTCTGAGAACAGTAAACAGCCTTTAATTCAACAGTGTTTAAATGTATGACACACTGGCATTGTGCTGCAGCGCTGTTCGTGCTCTCTGGTCGGGAAACGCAGCCAAAGTTCCCCCGCTGTTGGTTTAAAATTAGGCTTGGCATATTCATGGAGGGAGTTTCTGGGTGCTCGGGCTGGCAAACATGTGTTCATTGCCTCTTTAAGTTTTCTGCCGTCCCTTCAGACTGACATTCTGAGACAAAGACAATCAGTTTCTCTAGTCTTAAATGCACCGAGCAGGCAGCCGATGAGAAGAACATCTGATACAATCATAAACAAATCAAATTCTTTTGTAGAGCCAGCAGAGGAAGAAGTCAAGGAGAACATCATGTTGCACGCTATCTAATAATAAACCACACAAGCTTTTTCTTTAAGGTCAGTGGCGACTGGCCAGAAATTGTGCAGCCATCCCCTTCACTTTACGTCCCCCTTCCTATTATTAGGTTTGTTAACATACTGTATTGCCGTGTTTGCAGTCATGTCGACAGGCTAACTTAATCAAGTTACCATCGAACTTGTGTGCTTCGCCCAGCGCGACAGTTTTAGTGCCAGAATTATTGCCTTGACCTATGAGAGGAAATTAGCTGTGGACACAACTTGGAGACTTTTCTTCCTGGTAATATATATATATACACACCAGAACAGTGACAATGATGGAAAATAGCTGGTAACAAAAACGGTCCTTCAGTAACGTTGCAAATGAAAAATGCCACGTGGACCCAAAGTGGTGCAAAATGCATAATGCCAGCTGGCAGACCATTACAGGTGATGGACATTTCACTTACCTAAGTCAAATATAACAGACTGCTGTTCATTAATATACAGGAGGGCCTTGCAGAATCGAGCCTGCCATCTGGTTAAATCGACAGAGTAATCTACAGCTCGTGATTAGGGCTGAGGAGCAGAGTTTCTCTTTAATCTTTTTCAGCTCTCAAAAAAAATTCCATCTGCACCATGTGGCACATCATTTTTCTTTAGGACAAATGGACTGTTTTTGTATGATCCAAAATTAGATCAGCACAAAACAATCAATCTTGTAAAAGGCCTGGGAAAAGAATTGAGATTTGGATTTTCTTCTCCCTCCTCTTGTCTTCAGCATCTCACCTCTCACTTGTCATTGCATGACTGGCTTTGCAGCCATCAGCATTCCTCCCATGATGCGCTCTACTCAGTGCCATCACATATATCAGGCCCTGGACTAATGATGAATATGAAAACCTGCCTTAATGTAGTGGTCCCTCTTCAGCTTTGTTCCCCGTGGCGCTCCACAACAGATGGTGACCTGTGAGAATATGTGACACCAGAACCAAAATCCACACTGAGGCAAAGAAGAAGACAAAATACTTCAAGTCGCCCTGTCTGCAAATTAGTGAGATGACACAACTGTCAGGTGCCAGCCTCCTGTGACAGTTGCCCCCCCCTCCCATTACAGGACCAGCGATGCTTTCACTGAACGACAAAAGGGAAATGGGTGCGTGTTTTTTTATAGGAGACCTGTCTGTCAGCTGGCTCTCAAGTCATAACAAATCACCAGCACTCAGCTGAGGCTGAACATTCAGGGCGTCAGGAGGAAGACGGATGACCTGCAGGCCTTTGAAGTGCTCTGGCAGTTCAGATGGCTCAGCGGCGCTGACAGAGAAATATACACAACAGAGCAACCAATAATGAGAACATTAAACATTCCAGCCACCTGACAGGCTGACAAAAACAGCCTGGCCCCACATCAATCATCCGCTGAGACATAACCTTGACAATTAGTCCTTTCTGATACTCCCCGTAACCTCTGGGCCTGCGCTGCAGTATGACTCCACTTAAGGAGGAGAAAACCAAAGAGCTTAATCTAATTCCTTAATTCTGATTGATAAAGACATAGTAGGCAGAGACTGCAATATATCGGTTCAACGAATGATGGATTCAGAATCAGCTGGCAAGCTCTTTGTAAAGTAATGGCTCTCCAAGGATCGATGGGAAAATAGAAAAATGCACATACTGTAGTTCAATTATTCTCCTGGCTGCCTCTGAAGATGTTTCAGCTAAGAACACAAAAATGCATCCAGCATATGTTTATGGCTCTGTCTGCTCAAATATGTGTTTTAATGACGCCCCACAGGCATTTGGAAGCTATATAAATACTTGTAGCAGAGCCAACGCTTACGTTTCAATATAACTCAAGGCATAGTTTAGCATAAGGCAAGAATAGTTCTGTAATGTGTGCCTAACGAGGTTACATATCTTACATCTGTATCTGTGTAAACATGTGTTAAATGTCAAGTTTGCTATTAAAAAACTCCATAAATTTTGCTCACCAAAAGACTTAATATCATTGACGTTCTATAAAAAAAAGCTCCAGTGCTTTTCATTTGAGCGTACTCCTCATTAGCCACGTACGGAATATTCTTTAGTCTTGCCCACACACTATGCTTCAAATCCAAAAGCAGTTGACCCTCCGAAAAAAGCAAGGGGCCACGTTGTCATCACTCTATTCACTCTAACTATGTAGTTGCCATATGACAAATGAGCCATGTGAAATGACATTTCCCTTTTGCCTTCACACCTGTAGAGAAAAAGCAAAGCACCCGACAGATGGACGGATGGCAGAACCTCAAAACTACTGTATCTCCCTCTCATTTGGTGAAATGGAAAGATCCGGGGCCAATGGATGTTTACAAAGGCTACCTGAGACGGAGCTGCGGAGTTCCAAGCCCTGAGGATGATAAATGGCTTCGCTAACCCTGTGGGACTGCAGACCCAAACGAGGACGGAGCTAATTGCCGTGCGAAATACTTTGGCATGAATGAAAAGAAAATGCAGGCGAGCTGCGGCCAAGAAAGGGCCCGGTTGCCGCTCTGAACTCCAAGCTGGCTTTTGCTTACAAGAGTTCACTCGGTGTCCATAAATCACAGCCTGCTTACAGCCGAAACTGCCCTTAGTCATCAACATGCAATAGACTGAGTGACAGATTCCATCCTGACTACATTAGCCTCCGGTTCAAACGAGGCTCCTTTTTTAAAACTCTCCTACCATCTTGAACCTCACAGGAAATGAAAACCAGATGGCTGAGGATAGCTGTGTATAACATAAAGCTGAGCTCATAAGAGAGATAAAGACACAAAAGAGTAAAAAAAAATAACAAAAAAAGCATATACATTGTTGAAGGAAATGACAGGGGTCAATTTGAGGTATCCTGGGTTTTTGATATCCTTCAAATACTCCTTCAGATACGGCTTTATCCCGAGGCTATGATCTGCAGCACATTACTCATTTTCAGCTGACAGGAGACCTGAAATGTGGTTTCAGTCTGTGTTACTCCCACACATGTGAGCACCACTCCACAATTCGTTGGTGATTTCTGAACTCCGATGCTGAACTAGACAGCGCTCGCTAGAGAGCACGTACCTCCCCCAAGGCTCCAAAAAGAAATAAAAAAAGTATTAATTTTATATTTTAACGAGAAGGACGGCTTGAATTGCATCAAGGTCCAGATCTGCATCAAAATAATCACAGGGATAGTCAATAATGGGATGCTAGAGCCAGATTTTGTCATGAAAGTCAGTGCAAGAGGAAGTAAATGAGCAGGTCAGATTGCTCCTAGGTGCCCCATTTCACAATGTCAAGATGTTTTTTTCTGCACCAAAAACTAATTGCTTGCTACTTGGCCCATGGCTAAACTCTACACCAAGTTTTTTACTGAAATCATTGAGCATTTGTTGGGGAATATTTTTAACTGAGGATCTGGTGAACTAGTGAGACTTGACAGCAGCAGGACGGTGAATGTGGACTGAAAATAAACTACAATGCCCATATTCATCAAAATGAGCAAACATGTCATCCAGTGCGACGGTGAGGGTCAGAAATGTGCTTTTAAAAGTTTCTGGACAACAATGAAGATCTCTGGCTTGCAGGAATAAGATGTATCAGGCTGTGGCTGCACAGGAAATACTTTCGGTCTTTTCTTGGGATTTGTAGACAAGAAGAAAAATGTGTAATATCACGAGACTTATCCCGGACTTATCTTTAGTCCCGTAAAATCTTTGAATCACGGTCACATTATTTAAAGGGTTGGCTCACCCGTATTAGATATAAACCACATGGAGTTAGAATCAGTTTTCAGCCACGGCAGCAGCAGGCAAAGTGAGTCTGTCGGGTGGTCCACAACTGCAGGGTGACATTTTTGGTTTTTATTGAAATATCTCAATAAATGTTACACTGATCACCAGGAAATTTTGCACATACTTTCAAAGCCCCCAAAAGATGAATTCTGCTGACTTTGGTGATCCTCTGTCTTTTCCAGTAGTGCCACCAGAGAGTCAGAGTTTTCGCTTATCTTGAGATTTATCTCAACGTCTACTGGACGGATTTGCACAAAATTTGTTCCATTCATGGTTCCCAGACGATGAATCTTATTGACTCTAGAGATCCTCTGACTTTTCGTCTAGCACCATCCTCAGGTCAAAATGACAGTTTATACAATACTTTGGTTTATGGCCTGTAAAACTAGTGCTAACTCAGCCTCAGCTGTTCTTTGTGTTTATCGCTAATTAGCACATACTAGCATGCTACCATGCTAATCTAAGATGGTGAACATCATCAACATTACTGCATAACATCAGCATCTTAGCACTGACATTGTGAGCGTGTTCCTATGGTGACATTAGCATTTAGCTTTGAGCACAACCTCACAGTGAGGCTAGTATGGATGTAGACTTGCATTATACACTGTATCAAAAACTGAATCCGGACAAGTGCAACCAAAACTGTCTGCATGGCTACATACTGAAGGTCTTCACGGGTCCCCTTGGTTCATAGTTATCCAAAACAGGTCCCAGGACTTGTAAGTCCAAACTGTATTGCAGCAGGTCTCGGGTTTCGATGTCAAAATGTCTGATACCAAAGTGGATCTGAGTGGACCCACTATCAGCTCTGCTCGTGTGTTGTGTCAAAACACAGACACACACACACACACACACACACACACACACACACACACACACACACACACACACACACACACATTTGTGCATGTTTTTCATGAGGCGACTAGATATGTCTTGAGGTAAGTGAGGAAATATGTTTATTTTCTAATTTGGGTGAACTGGCCCTTTAATGTTTAAAACCAATTACGCAATGTGGCTAATGTTCCACTAACTTTTTACTGTATAATAAAACATTTATACTGACTGTTTAAAGATCACAAATTATATTCTCAGAGGAAAAAACTACCCCCCAGTTCAGTACTAATAAGGCAATCAGCATATCTCACATAATAGCACATATTTATCATGTGTTTTGTAATGAGTTCGGTCAACCTCTCCCAGTGCCTCCTGGGGATTCTCTTAATGACTCAGCTTTCAAATATATTTAATTTCTTTAATTCCAAATAGGTAGAGCTTGCAGCTGGTGCATGTTTGCTCATGAGCTTAACTACCAGCATGATTAGACCTTTAAAGTATTCTTTTTGTAATCTATAATGTAAAGGCCATGAAGCACATTATTCTCATCTGGTTAAGTAAACATCAAAGTAAAATCACAAAGAGCCTCATGTGGACGTGGAGAGCTGCACTACAACAACAAATGGCTGCAATGTAGTGGAAAGCAATTTATGGCGCAAAGCAAGCCTTTGTTTTGATTGATATATATTTATCTCAGGAATCTTTCCTTCGCAATAGATTCCTTATGTGAGCTGCAATCAATTATATTTTTAGTTTTCTTGCCACCATCAAGCAGACCTATGAAATGTTCCCACCTGCCCTTCATGCCATAACATTATTTGAGATTTTATTTTATGAGAAAAGCTGGCGGTGACTCATTTTAATTCAATTGCATGAACCGGAGGCACAATCTGTTTTTCATGTTCTCTGGCTCCAGCTGAAAACACCTGCCCTGTTCTCACAGCTAATATATTAAGTAGTAAGTGCCTGAGCAGATGTTGTAGGGTCAGCAGGGAGTCCAGGGCCTATAGAGCGCTCAATATTTATTGGATCAGAAGGCAATGACATGAGCCGTCTTCTCTTTTGATAAATCATGTTTTACATACAGGTAGAAGCCAGCGCATACTCTCCCTTCCTTGAAAAACCTTTTCCAATTTGTCAGCCTCTAAATCATTACAGAGGCCTGATGTTCGCAGGTGTTTCTACCTCTAGAAATGCCAATCAGGGGAGAAACCTCTTGGAAAATGTTCGAAAAAAACACTTCAACTTTCTCACTGGAAACTGTAACACGCTGGAATATTTTATTTGTGTTTGCTTTGCAATCATTCACAGAGATCAAAGCCTGTGCTTAAGGCCTCGGTGTCAGCGCAAGACATCGATGACATCTCCCATTCACACCGCGTCTTCTCCTCACATCTCACATGCACTCAGTCGTCACATCCCACAACAAAGAGAGATGCCCCGAGTTATCATCCATCAAACCGAGCCTTTTATGGCCCATCAAAAGACAATGAACTGCCAGAGTGAAAGGAGTGTTTGCAACATGAAGTGACAGCGAATACTCCAGACACAGATTAAACAGCGTTGGAAATGAGAGAGCTACATAATGTTTGGGTAATTTGTGAGAATTAGGCATTATGATTCATCTTTATGAAGGAAAAGAAGCCCAGATATAAGCACTGCACGGGCCCCCGCTCGGATAGTTCAGGCGTCTCAATTTACTTTGGTTTTGAAGTATAAGCTTCATATGGTTAGAGAGCGAAACACTTTGTTTTCAAACATCGTGAAACGTCTGTAGCGCCTCAGTTCTAAGGTATGAGCCACATGTTAAGATATAAAACAGGCTTACTTTCCCTCAAAGGCATCCCATTTACTCCATCTACTATCAAAGCAAGGGAGGTTTATGAATAAAGGACTACTGGCAGTACAGTAGAACACTGTGTACAATAAAAGACTTGCAACATAAACCATCAACGGCTCCTCTGTATGTTATCACCCATGGATTATTCCTCTTAAGTCAACCATCAAGCTCTGCGGTTACGGCGACGTACACGGCTGCACTGCGCGCCACCATGTGCAGCGTAGATTTTGCTGAAGCGTTCGGCAGAGGCCAAGTGAAACGGGACACCCGCATGATTATGCTGTATCCTGTCTGCTTCTGATTTATTGTGACAGCAGAGACTCCCTGCAGGACTGTGTCGTCAGGTGCTAGGACTTGTGCAGCGTGGGACACTTGATAGGCTTCAGGCTTTTAGTCAAGACCTTGTGAGACGGTCTCCAGAGACGCCGCGGAGAGCAGTCGAAATCCTCATTACTAAATATATGGCCGCGAATCTGCTAATGGTGAACGGAAACATACCACTCACGTTTGGCCTGAGAAGTGCCAGCTGTGACTTTCTTTTTAAACTGGAAATACTTAGAGGGGTAAGGGGTTCTGGCCCTGGTTTTGTTTGCTGGGTAGGGAAGAGATTTCAGTGAAATCTGGTGAATGTTGGAACAAGTGTGTCGGTTTTAAATGCTGATCCAGCATTTTTGAGACTTGAACATTGTTGTCACATTCTCAAGAGCTACCGCAAACGCTTATTTTTCCACTTTCCATGTATCTCATGATTGTTTATGCTTATTCTTTCTGAATACCCGGGTGCTTTCTACACACTTCTTATACTACGACTGACTAAAAGGGATTCTGCTCTTTAGCTTCTGGCGCCATCTTTGGTGATGAGCAGTTGTTGCTCAAGTGTGTTTGAACAGCTACTCTCAGAGATCACTTAAACAAATCATTGTCAGCAAAACCGTATTTTTTCCCTAACTTTGTAATCATTATGTTTTTTGGTGTCAGATTTTTCTTCCTGATTTTCCCTGCAAAAAGCTCCCCAGCACCACATTTGTCGGAGCAATAAATCTAACACTACCTACGGGCTGAGTTGCTATCGAGTTATATGAATTTAGGGTGGAAAAACAAACTTTTATTTAAATGTGCATGTCACAGATAATTACTTCGTCCACTGGGAGTACAAACCTGTCGTCTGAGTCACCTTTAAACCATTGTTGTGTGTCATTACATACATACTATGAAATAACAATAACAAGATACACACCGAGAGACATCAGTCAAACCACAGCTTTGAAATTCCACCGACAAATAAACTTCGCAAAGACAAAGAAAGTGCTTTTCGTAAGATGTTAATTTTTTGTTTTCTGAACTGTTTCACCACCATCCACAATTACTTTAAATGTTTTCAGATGCAAGCAGATCCTCCATTTCTTCTGTGCATTGCATTGGAGTACAATAGTGTCTACCAACAGCACATTCTCAAATCAAGTTTATTTTTATTTTTTTTTTAGTGTTTCCAATCTTTTTACATATTGTTACATATTGCAACTTTACAGTCAGTATGTAATATGGATAGGTCCTTTTCACAGATGACATTTTGAACCGTTACAGGAGGAAAAGCACAGGTGTTACTAATAAAATTAATGATGACTGAATTCCATTTAGCTCCTTCAGTTTCAGGGTCCTGCTATTGTTCTTTCTGACTCACCATTACACTGTCAAGGCTTAGTGGGACATTTGAATAGAACAGAGCCATCATTAATGTTATTAGTAACACCTGTGCTTTTCCTACCACAAGTCAAAATGTCTGCTGAGAAACAGAAGTAGTGGGATGAAAGCTGCGTCCCAGAGAGAGATGGAGTATGCAGTGTGGTCAGATTTAAAAAGTGACACAATAAATAATGTTCCTAGTCAGTACGCATACTGTAAAATGTTAATATTTTGAGTGTGCTGTTGATGTACATTGTTCCTCCACAATGCATGCACAAATAAAATGCAGATGCTCACAGCTGGAAACATTTTTCTGCCTCTTTGATTATGTTCAATTGGTAGCTGTTAAACAAAGTTATACTGACGCACTGTGCATGTATCATTTCCTGTTAATTTCCTATAAAATGTACGTTGGCATTTTTGTTTGCTATGCAGTACACTATTATGATAAGCATAGTACATACTGTATGGAGTTAGTATGCTGTATATATTTGGGACAAAGCTCGGGTATTAAAGGTGCTGGAAGGTAACTCAACAGTATTTGAGAGAAGAAACACAGCTCAGTGCGTCTGTATTCTCCTTTTGGTGTGTTATCATGAAACCCCAGAACCCCTTCAGAACGCATCTCTCACACACTTAATTACGGAGTTTAGCTGTGGCTGATTCACAGCAGTCAGCCTCCAGTCAGATGTGAGGAAGTGGCCCTTAAAAATCTATGCTGTCCTGTGTGACCCAGTGCATCTGGACACCAAACAGGAGCTTCTCAGTGCACACGGTGGTGACGGCGCCGGGGTAGAGTTGGGCCATGTGACTGGGTCTTGGCGTTCTGATCATATTTTAGGAGTGTTAGCCTCCAGAGGTGCAGATGCACAGCTGTCTGGGCCACATCAGGAGTCTGGACAGAGGGGTTTCGCTGCACAGCAACTGAACGGGATCCTCCCTAAAACATCTTAATCACTGCTAATCGCTCCATTGTCTCACATCACATGACACCAGCACAGCCCAGCGTGCTATTTCAGAGACACCAGTGAACCTTTCTGCATATGTTGTTTAGTAATTCAGTGCTCTCTGCAGAGAAAATTACATTAAAATAGTTTGTAATTAGATCCTCTGCAGTAAATTATTCATGATACTATCTTGGTTTGTGATCCCCTTCAGGAATAATTGAAAATATACTTAATTAACACTTTCATTAAAAGCCTCCCTGAATAATATGCATTTGTTGCTTTTCTTCTGTCAGCCATTCCATGTAATTGTTGCAATATATGTTTGTCTAGGGGGAAGGGATTAAAAAAATACAGTTTATGGCGGTATCACCTGAACACAGCACTTTGAGCATGAAGGGAGGCATTATTCAGAATAAATGGATTATCAGGGAAACCAGCATAAATGACTCAATAAAACTGTTAAGCAGCCAGCCAGCCAGTGGTGGCCAACATGATTAATCGCAGGCGTTCCAAGATTGGATTTATTTTGTCTTTTATTTCTCCTTTAATGACTCGCCGCGAACACCACTCTTAATATATCGCCCATGTTTCTAGATTACCAGTGACTAATGAGGATTCAAAATCGCCGTTATCTACATTAATGTCTTTTTATTTGAAAAGTCAATACTGCCCGCGTGTGCATGTGTGTGTGTGCATGTGTGTGAGGAATATTCTAGTGAGAGCGACTTGCAGTGATCCGTTATAAGCCTCCCAATTAAAAGGGTTTTGGAAAGCATTAAGATATGCTGGCATTTATACGAGTACACTGGTGTATCGTTGTATTTATAATTTTCTCCCACTCTTGATATAACTCATTCAAATAACTGCAAGACTTTGCTCCTCCGTTTATCAACCACATCCACTTTCAGTGTATTTACAATCCCTCCGCATACATCTGAATTATTTAAAGGCTCCAACAGTATGTTGTCACCTATTTTTCTCCACAGAGGATCAATGTTCTGCATTCGTGGGATAAATGAAGCTATACTTTACATGTTGCTGTTTTCAAAGTGGTTTTAGCCCGTGGAGGTACAGTATATTCTTGGTGGAGGGCTCTCAGAAGGCCCTGTGTTGAAGCAGGAGACATAGCTCAATTTAATGAAAGAGTCCGACTCAGTAATGACCCCAGTGATTCATATATCCGTAAAGGAAATCAATCCCACATCAGCTAAGTGCAGAAACAGGATCTTCTGCAGCTTTAAATCTTGGCATCGGGTAATATACGATAAACTGTAGGTTACATTAAACTGGAACATGTCATTGATGTGCAGAATAAGACAGATGAAGTTCATTACAGAGCTGAAAACAGGTATGAAGACAAAACATTGACTCCAATAATGGGCTGTGGGGAGAATGTAAAACGCAAACCCAAGGCAGTGCTTTGTCAGACTGGACTGTTGTGCCACCAGACTGTTGTTCTTTCCATCTATGATTTAACACAGCCGAGCGTGGCTAGATGGCACCCGGGAGAGGACTTGATTTTCATGTTTGCCAATCTTCCTCTATACCTGCCCGTGGTGACCATAAATACACTTTTATGCCTCCCGGAGAAATGCTTAAAGAAGCAGTTTGTCCAAGTCCAGTATGGACTCGCATGGCAATATTCTTGATTGATGACAGCAGCAAAGTTTAGAAGACGCCCCAGAGAGTTTTCCAATCTCATTTGTTTGGGAGTTTTACATTTGAGCATAATTCCTGCTTGGCTGTATTTATGTGGGTTTTGGACTACTACTCGGAGTCTTTTGTTCCCACAGTTCACTAATGAGGCAGAGCACCACCACTGGCCATGGTCATCTCAAAGAGCATGTTGTGGAGGGATGCTGAGATGTGGTCACCCCAAAATAGGAGTGTGATTAAAAAAGATTTTAAAAGCTCTCCAGGAAAACTTTAACATGCTCAGTCAGCTGATAGTAGGCAAGTAAATGACTCTGGGTCCGTTAACCCTTTTCAGGATCACTGATGGATTTATGCTGCACATCATAGTGGTTTTGGCAAAACCTGACTAGGACTGCAAACAACAATTATCTTTTTTTCTGATCAATCCTTTTTTCAAGTAATCAGTTATTTTTTCGCATATTTTGTCTTAATATGATCAAAAATATAGCATATAGTGATGAACAGAAGCATGATAAAAATATGGCAACGAGTGAGGAAGCTTTGAGTTTCAGCCTATTATTTCTAAGAATGGTAAAGTACGCTAAAAGCCATCTAGTCCTGTTCCACAGTTTGACCTTACAACTCATACACAAACAGTCCAAGGCCTAAATAAGTTAGCCCAAAACAAGCAAGCAAGACTACGACGGCGTGCAGCTCAGGTGACGTTTCATCGTACTCCCTCACATATCTATCACTTGACATTGGCAAACATACACTGAAAAAAAAACCCAATACTTTTAATCACCTAAATGCTGGAGGACAATTCAGGAAAACAACTTGCACAAAATGATATGACTAATATGCTTGTGGCCTACTTACTACACTTTGGTGACTCAGGCTGGGCCTAATAAAGCTGCAGCCAACGTTTCTCAGATTTATGGAATCTCCTCAGTGATCTGTCTTGTGTTTCATGGTCAGGTCCTTCTCAAAAGCAAGCTGAATTAAGAGTTTTCTGGCGGTGTGACACGCTTCTTCGAACACATTTTTCAAAGTGGAAAAAGACTTCTCGCAGCCTCTTACTGTAAATGTTAAATCCGATGATGCGTGAGCCCTAAAATGTCTAAAAGGGAAACAGTACGCAGCCTAGCCTTTCACCGACAACTCAAGCCAGGGTCTGTTTTGGTACCAGGCACTGGCAAAAGTGTGCTTCTCTGTGAGACGAGCCGAACTGGAAAACTATCCAGGAGTAGCTGGTTTTGTCGACCCTGAGGCCATCTGGAATTACACTGCCTATTTCTCCAAGATGAGGGTTGAGAGAAGGGCTGCTAGCCGATGCACAGCTGCCATCCTGTTCTGAGGTAGCTGCTGGGGGGGGGGGGGGGGGCAGGAACCCACCCCCTGGTAGTGGTGGTAGAGGAGATAGCAATAGGGGGTGGCTGCACTTGTCGTTCCTGCGGTTGCTAGCTCGAGGGTAACATCAATGCTAGTCCCCGTTTCATTACTGGAATCTACAAAGCTGTTAGCTGTAGCTTCTTGTAGTGTAGCTGCACCTGCTGAGTGACCACCCTCATTAGGTGAGCTTTTCATGCTGGTAAACAACTTTCTTATGTCCATTTTCACAGAGAAACATGATTGCTAATACTTAGACCAAGCTAGCCAGAAGCTCGCTGAAGTGAAGCATCATATCCACTTAAAAACGTCCACTCACACTGTTACACACACCTCAAAACCAGTCTAGAGGATCACCAGCAGAAGGTTTACTGAGACCATATTCTCTGAAACTAAGCCAATTTTTTCATCCCAATACAAAAACATGATACTCTGTGTCACGCTGCAAGATAGTTGAATACAAAAAAAAAAACATCTGGATAAACCACCCAAAATATATATATTATGCTGATTTATTCTAGGAGGGCCAAATTCCTTGATGGGCGGGTCTGGCCCTCTGGGTCCAAACATAACTCCTGGTCCGATCTTGCCACCTGCTTAACCCGTCTTCAGCAGGTGCTATACTGGGATGGACAAACTGGGAGGTCTGTGTACAAAACTGAATGACCCTCTGCTAAAAAATAACCCAGCTGGACTATACATAGAGAAGAGCCCCTTTAGCTTTTTCTGGGATTGATATATGGAAGAGCAGCAGCATGACAGAGTGACGCCATCCCAGCCAGCCGCTCTGACCTATCGTAAATACCTCCCATTACGCAGCAGGGTGGGTCGGTGCTGGGATTTGTTGAAATCATTTCTATAAAACAAACTTTTCCCTTGATGTTGTTGTTGATTGACTTTAAGCGGAACAGTATGGCAATGACATATTTATATCTCACAAAATTCAATAAATGATCCCAAACTGTAGTCAAAAACTAACAAAACGATTTATTGAAGGGCTTGTTTTATTGAAGTTCAGTTTTTGTTTTTGTGTTTTGAGTTTTGTCTCTATAGCAGCAGATCACTGCTTTGAACATCAGTTTTATGACTTTGTGTGTGATTTACATACTTTTTCCATGTTGTGACATATGTCATTATCAGAAAAATACTGTTATTAATAGAGAGGCACCCCGACGTTTACATAAAGCCTAACCTTTTTAATTTATCAAACGTTCCTCTCAGTTAGCGACATGCTCATCCAAAATCTGTGTCTTGATGTCACAGCTTTATTCTTATGTGAAAGATATGTTCATTAGGCACAGGTGCAAACAGGGCTATTTTAATACACAGAATTAAATTCATTAATTGCTGTCATCACGTCAATCTAATGCCAAGCTAAAGGAGATGACACCCAGACAGAATTAACTGCTTTCAACAAATACTTCACGAACAAAGTCATTTCTAAAACAAGCTAACAGCTGTTGGAGGGTGACATCTTCAGAATATGTTATACTTTGGGTAAATGATAGACAGAATAAACAGAGCCCGACTGAAAGTATTGGTGGAAGTCATTATTTTCCTGCACGCTGATGTTTCCATGACCGAGACATAATTAACGTAATTAACTGTCCAAGCTAAGAATACACTGAGCTCATAATGGAGGGGGGGAAAGGTGGCTGGAGACAGAAGATCATTAATCTGACCCATCTGTGTTTTTATCTGTGATCTGGTTTGAAGCACTGGTGGAATGTAACTGAGTCCATTTACTCAAGCCCTGTATAGGGGTGCAGCCATGGACCAGCGTCACGCTATACCATAGTATGAAAATTGAATTCTACCATATTAGCATTGTTTAACAAAAAAAAAAAAAAAAAAAGTCATGCTTATATCAAGTTTCATGTCTGTTAGCACATAATATGTTATGAAACTACAATAAAGGGTTCATTCAACCAAAAAAAAATGTTTATTTAAGTGTCATTGTGTCACAAGTACAACTAAACTGATAATGGATAAGTAGGTCAATAAAGTCAACTGTCACATTTCATGCAGATACCTTTCATGATTCTACCAACTACAGATAAACAAACAAAAAAAAAAAAAAGACGGGAAGCCAAAACCTTAATAACTTCAGAATCACTATGTCTTGTATGAAAATACAACACAACAAAATCCAGTTTTATATCGTGAAAAAGCGTTTGAAAAAATCCAGTTTAACATCCATCAAATGAACACATTTGGAACATGACGACTGGTATCATTGAAATGGTGCTAGAGCTCTTCTGACAGCACAAAGAGGGCACATCAGACAAAGAAAGCTGGGAACAAATGCTGTAGAATGAGAACATTCTCCGACCACTTGGGATCAGAAAACCCTTCCAACCCTACAGGACAACAGCTAATTTCAAAACAAAATATCTGTTTCAACACGACAGCATTGACACATAATGAGAGACCTGCCCTGACGCCTGTTGGGTGATCCGGAGCAGAAACTGAGCTGTATGGACGAGGCTGAATCAGACTGAGCGACTGGCCCACATGGCTAGCCAGATAGATACACTGTAATGCAGCATTTAGCGTCACATTACAGTGCCTTATGCTTTCCCAGTCAATAACAAGATGATTGGTTGGCAGTGGCAAGTCTAGTTAGCGGGACATTCTTGCGCTTGACATTTATCATAGCTCCAGGGTCGTGAACTTGAAGCTAAACAGCAATTGAATCATTAAATGTGAACGACTGCAAGACCGCCATCTCTGAGGCACTGACCTAAGTGTTTTCATGCTGAAACGAGTGATTGACTTCCGCTAAGCTAAACACGTCTTTGTTCAAACTGGGACATTATACGCTAAGAGGGACATATACTCCGGGGTTGGTGAAACAATGGCCGCTTTAACAAGCCGATTATTTGCTGCATTTGATATTAATACCAATTACTATTGTGGATGGATGTCTTCCTGAAAATCAAGTCATGTGTTTTGTCTAGGGAGGCCAAGAAGGAACAATCATTCCTTTTTAGACTGGATACATTACTCACTTCTTTTGTCTGTAAAGTAGAGGAGCATCATAATCATACGATACCAGAAAACAACTGGCACAAAGATCCAGTTGTACTTAACAACATAAAGCAATTGCTGCAAGGGCCTTTCAGTTATTCATTTAGCTCTTCTTGGCATAAATTCGGACCCTAATACTGCAGAGTTGTACGAGCAACATCTCTGTCATGTTTTGTAACTCCACATTTGGAAATATTTCCAGTGTGAATGGAAATTAAAGAAGAAGAACACTCTGTTATTGGATAAATTAATCAGAATCTGTAGTTCAATAAACAATCCAAATAGCTCAATTTCCACTCCTCAGCTTAAAGCAAATAGGATGCTCAATGAAAACATTGCACTGGCCCTCTCTGTTAAAAAAATCAATAGCTAGAGGACAAAGAACCTATAGCCATCACTTAATTCTCTTATCTGTGTGATTTAGGGGACACGGATGATGTTAAATAACTGTAAATCCTTATCTTTGACTTTGTGGGTGGTTTATGGCAGTTTCAACAGCAGTTCAGAGACAGAATGTCCATACCTTCTGCCGGACACACGATTTATAGCTTTATTACTCTTTGTCTAAAAGAGCAGAGAAACATATAATTGAAAGGAAGAGATAGCAGCTAGCGAGTGGAAGAGCCGGAGAGGGGGGCATGCAGGAGCTGAGAATCATCATTGCTGGAGACATATCACGGCGACAGTTTTATGGCTAAGGAGCTGGCCCTCTGTTTTTTGGGGGATCGTTTTTATGAAACAAGTGAGATCCAATTTTCTGATTCATCTGCAAACGGTCCACATTGAGTTTAGTATTCTAACGCCAGGCTTCAAGCTGGCCTACATGAGGAGCGTAGAGGTCACCGAGAGGGCTTGAGGAGTTGAAGTCATGAGTTTGCGCTCACACTGTCACAGGCCCGCTCATATTTTTGCCCTCAGTGACAACAAGCCCATTGTTCTCCCTGATAAGGCTTCAGTGTGCACAGTAATGGGAATTAAGCAGGGCATAAGTCACGGTGAAATTGGGTGACAGCAGATCAATAGATAGTGGTGAAGCCTCAGGGACCATTACTGAAGAGGATCCCTTTGTTTGTCCACCAGCGTGGAGAGTTAGTGGATGTTCGGTCTTGAATTAACTGTCGAAACTAAGAATACATTGAGCTCATAAGAGGGGAAGGTGCTTGGTGACACGAGTTCATTAGCCTGACCCGTGTGTTTTTGAAAACAGTGGGATGTCATTATGAGGTCACACCCGCCTCTTTTTTTTTTTAAACACAGGCAATCTACTGTTGTTACAGACTGCAATACAATCAGCTCGAGCTGCAACTAAAATGATCTCCTTTATCGATAAATCTGTTGATTGTATCTTTGATTAAAGGGTCAGTTCACCAAAAACACAAAAAACCTTTTCTGTACGGTGGGTGCCTGACCAGCCTGATAGTTCTGGGTCTGTTTGGGATAACCTCAATACAATTCACCTTCACTGAGTTTTTTTAATTTGTTTATGCTGTTCAACTCATGAATTGAACCTTTTTTACCCTTTGCATTCAGATTTCTTTATCTAATCACATTTCCATCCATTATGTGTATTTTATTCCATTTTATTAGTATGTTGTGTTGTCTGTTCTGCTGCACTATGAATGCATAGAGGCAAGTCCCTAACATCGTTTATTGTAATGGGAATAAAGTTTAATCAAATCATCCTGGCAAAATAAAGCCAAAATGATCTGCATGACTAGATGGTAAGTGAGAAAATATGCTCCACTGAAATTTGGGTGAACCAACCCTTTAATTAATTCATTGTCTATAAAGTCTACAAAATGTCAGAAAATATTGAAAAAGACATCAAAGGCGGCTTTGTTAAATTGCTTGTTTTGTCCAACAACAGCTCAAAATCCAAATATTTTTCATTTACAGTGATATAAAACAGCTAAAAGCAGCAGATTCTTACAAGTAAGAAGCCAAAACCAGCAAATGTTTGGTATTTCTACAAAAAAAATGGCAAACAATCATTCACCACAACTGTGGTGGTTTCATTTTCTGCCAATTACTTGACTAAATGCTTCGAAACTACAACGAATTGAATGAAAAAATCCATCCTCTTTCTTCAGCAAAGCGGTTTTCAGCTTCAGTTTTTCAGCTGTTACTGAGAGCATGTGTTTTTGTGGACTGTGTGGAAAGCATACAGCGTGATTAGAGACGCCCTGCAGCCCTACACTGACGCTAGAGGACGGAAATGCATTAGCCCCAATCTTTACAGTGTTCAAAATGATTAGCCAGAACATGTGACAACTCCGATAAAACAGATTCCCCCATTAAGGTCTTAAGGCAAATGCATATTGTGGCAATCACTCCGAGACATTCCCACTTAAATGCACAGATAATTTGTTGTTGCATTGCATTATTCCTGCCCCATAACCAGACCCCAGCTGAGTGAGCAATGTGCCAATGATAACTAAAGATATTAATTGGTATATCACGATGGCGGCACATGTATTTTCACTATTAATAAATTCCAAGCCATCGGGTTGTGATTTAATTATGAATTATGTAAATGGTTGCCATGAATCATTTAGGTCTATGCATTTTATTAGCTAAATGGGAGTGCAGAATGTAGGCATATCACAATGATGAGGATTTACACGCTCGAGTGACGACAGCACAAGTACGAGAATATTTAGTAACTTGATCACAACTTCCTGCTAATGGCAGAAAACATTTCACGTTGATGAATAATTGACGAAAGATGTTGTTAAATGGCTATTAAAGGGTCATGTCTAGCCATAGGTCTTAGGTTTGAAAAGTTCTTTGGTGTGTCCATTAAGATTCTGGCACTGCATTATATATTATTAGGACAGCTCTCTTCTCATCGTATATTCTATATGTATAAGTCCCATACAGTGTAAGGACAGGAGTCGTTTTGATTTTATATACATAAGGCTGCTTATAGCCATGGTGGGGAAGCCACAGTCCATCTGTTTGGATATTCAATTTTTAAGCAATAATGCCAAAAACTCCAAACCTCTGAACTAGGGCTGCAACTAATGATTCATTTCTGTGTCTTATTTCATTAATCTATTGCTTATTTCATTGATTATTCAATTCATTGTCTTCAAATAATCCTCAAATGTCTTATTTGTTTGACCAAACATCCAAAACCCAAAGATATTTAGTTCACTACCATAGCGAACCCTGAAAACCAGAAAACACTGACATTTGAGAAGCAGGAACAGAGATATTTTTTGTCATCGCTGCTTAAAAATTGAATATCCAAACAGATGGACTTCTCCATTAATTGACTAATCTTTTCAGCTCCGCTCTGAACGGCTGCCTAGATCTCTGGTTTGTTCATTTCAAACAATTCAAATGGGTCTGTTGCGTGGTTTACTGATGGCTGTTTTCCCTCGTTGGAGAATTAATGGTCCAATCAGAATTTTGCAGGCGGAATCAAGGATGAGGACATCATCTTCCTGTGCCAGAGCGAGAAAAATGGCAACATAAAAATGCCTGCAAAAATGGCAACAAGCACGGAGGAGATGCATGCAGCTGCACAGGTTGTTGTAAGTCAATTTACAGAAATTACCTAAGTTAAAAAGCTGGAATTTAGCTAGTAACCCACTGCAGCGATGACATACGCAGGGCAGATGCATCATGGGTCACTGATGGTTTGGGAAAACAAAAACTAAGCAACAGTAATTGGTTAAAATGAAAGGATGTGACTCATTGAATGAAATGTACTAAATGGCAAATCAGCAAATTTTTAACTATTTTCAGACATTTTAGGGACTAAAGGGTTCATTTAAATCATTAATCAATAGATGGATTAATAAGGTAGAGATAAGTTGCAGCCCTAAAACAATATAAGGGACAAGAAATAATATTTCATCACTTGTCCGACAATGACGGCAGAGTTAAGCACTGGGTAGCAGCTTTGTGTGTTCGGACATTTGTTTCTATTATTATTTCAAAGTGAAATCTATATCAGAGTATAGATATCTACTTTTTTTTTTTACCACTTTTCTCCTTGTCAAGTTGATGTAGTGCCAGGAACAAGGAGTATATTTGGTTTGAAGAGGGCTGTCAAATCAAACTGTCAGGCTGCACTTTTTGATGGAGTCGTATCGCTCGCTCATCTGTCAGTCAAAGAGAAAGACTGCTGCCAAAGTCAAATTCGAGAGTTGAGAGGAGCGGACTTACATGACATTTCATTGTCTGGGAGAGCAGAGAAGTCTGACGAGCACAGTGCGGCTCTGATTTCAAATTTGTAGGGCATGTTTGCTAAGTAATAAATTGTAGTAGCGAGTAACAATGTGGACGGTTGATGCAGACGTCACCTAAATCTTAACGAGTGCTCTGAAATGATATGTAGAGAGAGATAATGGACCCATAACGTTTCCTGTAATGTGTGATAAAAACAGAATATTGCCTCATCACACATACAAAGAAGGTCTTCACATTTCAGAGCACATTAATCATCCCGGCATCATAAAACACTTCATCTCACAGACAGTAGACTCGAGTCAGGCCGGCCTATAAAATTCAATCATCACAACAGTGTCAGACATTGTTCTGGCATACCAGAAAATTCCCCGACCCGGGGAGCGTGTCTCTCTGCTGGATTGTTATGGTGTTTACTCACACGAGAGGCTTACCCCGAGGCAAGATCCACACCTCAGCAGACCAGCTGGAAGCGTCCCAGCCCCCCCTGGAGGAACACTCTGCCCTCCCCTGCTGTCCGGACTCTGTCAGGAAGCTGCAGCAGCAGGCCGGCAGCCAGGGCTGTCTGGGAGCTGGAGATCAGTGAGCAGAGAGAGCATCAGGTAGCAAGCTATCAGTCAGGTACAGCGGGTATAAGGGGGAGTAATTTAGAAAACGGCACTTAATCCAAATCTTGTTCTCTGTGAGGATGAATACTCCCCTCTGCACTCTGTTAGTGTCACATAGGAACCTTTGCCGCCACGGTGGCCTTCACGCACACTGGATCTGTTTGTGTTTGATACAGCTTCTTTGTCACTGTTCAGTAATATTAGAGTATTTTGATTATTGTACTGTTGTGTAGTCTGCAGCACTCATAAAAAGAAGGCTCATTTCCCCCTCTAGTGGATACACTTCCATCTGTATCTGTCTTTATTACGAAATAGGAAAGTGTAAAGTACATTGCCTGCTTAAAGTATGAGATAATTTTGCCAGAGTGCTGCACATACACTGGGGAGCTGGAACCCTTAAACTCATACATTAAAACACTTTTATGTTGGAGTTAAAATGAAATGTACATGTAATAAGTTTATGGAGAAAAACAAAGTGGAGCTCTAAATGTTAATACTCCTCAGTCTGCTCTTGTACAGTATAAATGATTACGGATTTTGCTAACTTTTCAGTGAAAGCATGAGGAATTTATTAAGAGATTCATGTGACGTTGGGTTTGTATTTCTGGGTGTATGTAAGATTTGGAATAATTAAGGCATTTTAAGGCTTGTTTGACTGCTACTCATTAGGTTTGCCCTGTCTTTACCACGTAAAAGGAAACTATTTCTTATCACTAACACATGGTATCATTGTTTGTCTTGCACAAATAGAACTCTTAATTCTGCTTAGTCATGTGAGTTGAAGGTCATATCATATCATGTACTCTTCTGGTGTATTTATCAGAACAGCAACTATTTTCTTCCTAAATGGAACTTAAACATAACTGTTCATGGGGGACCAAGCCAGCATGTGTAGCATCAGTGGTAAAGGAGCGTCATTGCCTTGACAACACTGCCCCCCTCTGTATGAACACCAATATTACTTCAAATTCAACTTTATTGTCCATTTTATTTGTTTGCATTTTATACAGGAGGCAAAGCTGACACGTTATCGTCATTAGCTTTATGATAAGAATTATGGCTACTCCTTTCCTCACCAGCACAGACTTTGAGGATGGTGAGGAGGAGTAGCTGCTTTCCTCCATCAAGGTACTTCCATTTGTATTTAAGGGGAATACCCAGTGTCCGTGCCTTCAAGTCTACAAAGCCCCAAATCTTCTCTTGGGTTTATAAATTGATCAGAGCACCAATCAATAATCCAACCCAGACACGACAGGTTTTTTTTAATTCCATGTGATTTTAGTATTCACACCCCAGCCCTGCATAAATGAAAGCACTCACACTCTAAAACATAGATGTCATAAAGCAGAGTGTCAGTGAAAGGCCTCTAAGCTCCCAGGCCACCATGAGGACCTTCAAACCTTGATGAAGCATTTCAATGCAGATTAAAAAAAAAAAAAAAAAAAAAAAACTCTATACACACCTACGTTTCCAATCTTATTTGTCACAAAGTGGGTTTCGAGCCCAAGTGCAGAACCACTACAACACGGGTAAAGCTTTTATCAACCTTTTAATCTTGAATTGGCAGGACCAGATCAGCAGAAACAAGAACAGTCTCTGGTGTTGCGCAGGGAATAAAACATCCAGCAGTCACAGGCAGGCAAAGACTTGGGACGTGCAGAGTACAGTGTCTTGGAGTCTCTGTAAGTGATTGGTGCGGCAAACACCAAACACTCAGGTAAACAATATCCAGGAAACTAAAGCAAGACTCATAGTCAGGGACAAAAGGCTAAGGCAGTTACTGGGGAACAGTAGGACAGGCAGGGTCAGCAACGAGAGATCAGCCCAAGATTTAGCTGGAGAGTCTTGCATGAGGACAATGACAGTCTGGCCACCAGTGAGTGCAGCAGAGCAGCTTATATAATGCACTGATTGCAATGAGTCTCAGGTGTGTGATCAGGTGAGCAGGCAGGTGGGTGTGGCTGAGAGTGGTAAAGTACTGAGGGCACCGGTGAGCAGATGAGTGGCAGCAGGTACGACTGTGACACTTACTGACTCAAATACTTCTAATCCCAAGGTGCTTATTATAGGCTGTGCCGCTGATGCTCCCCCTTCTGTGGATGAGTTTTTAATGTTTTTTAATCAAAAAATCTGCCTCACTCCGCAGAGTATTACCTCCCTCATCAGTTTGTTTACCTGCTAGGCCTAATACTTGCTGCGCTCTCTTCAACTGTCCCTCAACCGAAAGCTCAAACTGTTAGAAACTGTCAAAAAAATGAACTCCTCCTGCTGCCTTCTTGACATTCTTCAACATCGATTTATTAAAGAAGTTTTAAACAAATTTTGTCCTTTTACGCTTAACATTTTGAACAGCTCCCTTTCCTCTGGTCCCATTATTCAAAAGTGATCTTATTCATTCCCTGATGAAGAAACCCAGACTAATTCAAATGATTTGAACAATTTCGGACCCGTCTCTAAACTCCCTTTTCTAGCCAAAGTCCTGGAGAAGATTGTTGCCTAACAACTTTTAGCTTTTATGAAAGAATATTCAAGATTGGAATCCTTCCAGTTAGGTTTTCGAGCTCACCAGAGCACATAAACTGCCCCTCTTAAAGTCACGAATGACTGGCTTTTAGCTGCTGATGCTGGATGTCGCTCCATTTTAGTGCTCCTCGATCTCAGTGCAGCATTTGACATAGGTGATCACACCATCCAGTGAAACTGAAATTGACTCATAAACTGTCACCAGGACATTCATAAATGGACGGCTCAAAATTTCCAGCTCAACTCTGAAAAGACTCGGGCAACAACTCCTCCAACACTCAAATTACAAACACAGTAAGTTCATACTCTCATCTCGTTACTCCACAGTGTGTTAACTTTGGTGTTCTATTTGACAGCAGCCTCACTCTGAACAGCCATATGAAATCTGTCATACAGCAATGCTCACAAAATTTCTAACATTTTGGCTGGCCAAAAACCTTGAAACGCTCTTTCATGCTTTTATTTCATCACAGCTAAATTATTGGAACTTCTTTTCCTCCATTTGCAGCAAAAAGTCTCTCTCCTCTTTACAACTAACCCAAAATACAGCTGCAAGGAAGCAGAAATAACAAGCACATCACAGTTATCCTTTCATCTGGCTGCCTATTAGTTTTGGCCTTGATTTTAAATTGTTATCACTTTTAAAGGCCAGAACAGTTTGGCCACAAGCCATTTTGCTGACCTTTTAACTCCCCATGTACCGTCACGGGTCCAGAGGTGCTCACATGCTGCTCTCCTGGTGGTTCCCATTCCTATTCCTGTTTGTTGTATTTATTCTGTGAAGCACTTAGGAAACTCTGTCTTGGAAAGGTGTGATATGAATGAAGTTTATTATTAACTACACATTTTTATTAGTTCCTTATAATAATAGTTTTTATCATAAGATGATAAGGTTTTAATTATTCTCTCAAAGTTCAAGCTAATACTGGACTTGTATTAATGGTCAATTGTCCTGATTAATAACAGAATTCCCTTAATAGTTTTCTGTTAATTCATTGCCACTTAACACAATGCACCTTATCACATACTTCTATGATTGAGTCAGTCTGTCAATGTGAAGATTTGGTGTCACTAGATACTAAATGCAGTTTGAAAATACATTTCAAAATATATATGATGTTACATATCAGACAGAAAATAGCACAAATAAATGCAGCTATGAGTTCAATTCCAAAATAATGAAATATCCAGTTATGGACACTCCCATAGAATAAAACATGTTTCTTTTCTGCAAGGTTGGCATAATAATACAGTAATTGTATTAGCTTTTGTTTTATATATAGTGTCTTCAGTTTTATTGTGACATTATATCTTTGAGTATAAATCTCCATAACATCTTAGCATCTGGAGTGAAGTCCATTAATGATAAAACAGACGGTGATAAAGCCATCATTATAAATGCCTGGTACTTTCTGGAGATGCAGAAATTCATTTAGTGGAGTGGTTTTGGGCAGAAAGCAATAAACTGTTAAACACGTGTCAACTCGAAATACCAAATATACACACAAACCAAACTGTCATATATACCACATTGAAGAAATATACAATTATTGTAACTTATGGTCCATGATGTGGTTTAATAACATAATGCCTTCACAACTAATAACCAGCAAAATGCAGACAAACCATTTATTAACACTGAGGATGTAGCTAACCTTCATTCATGACAACACAGCCCCATTCTGTAGGAACCTGTTTTAGGGGTACACAAAGATAATGGACGGATGGATTTGTTTTCATTCAGTCAAGAAAGAAGAGTCTCATGTTAACTTTGCTTTATTTTTTCATTTCATTATTTTCTGTATTTTCATGACATGACTTATTATCTACTGCTACTTAATATTAACTGTTTACATTTTATGTACAAAATGCAAATATGGCAAGTTACCAACCGTATCCCCCTGAGAATATAGCAGAGATTCAGAGACTGACTAAATGTTCACATCCAGAGACACAGCGAGAGTGTGTGCTTCTATTTTGAACTGAAACTGAAAGTATGTACCATTATTTAATCAATAAAAGGTCAGAAAAATGTGTTCAAAACACAAAGATATTCAGTTTACAATGATATAAAACAGAGAAACACATAAAATCTTCACATTGGAGAAGGTGGAATCAAAGAGTCTTTGGTGACTTTGCCTAAAAAATAACTTGGATAATTATTCAACAATCAGGACAGCTGCAGATTAATCTTCTGTTGATCAACTAATAAATAAATTTACTAACTGTTGTAGCTCTATTTGCATTAATAATAAGTCACAAACTGAACTACTGAACTGAGTTTGTGACATCATCTTATTGTGACACGAAAAGAGGCTCAGAAAGGACGTACGTGTCTGTTACAATGAGCTATCATGAGAGCTGCAGACGGTCAAATAACTGCCATTATCTACTCATGACAGACACTGTTAATGCTGAGGTGGCACAAAAACTATTCACAGAGAGAGAGAGAGAGAGAGAGAGAGAGAGAGAGAGAGAGAGAGAGAGAGAGAGAGAGAGAGAGAGATTGTGATAAATGGCTTAATTTTTATGTTTTATTATTCAGTCATGTCACACTGTTCTGCTTGGAAGCTACAGGTTAATGATTTCACAGCGACTTATGCCATAATTTTTACTGTGTTTAATCTTTAACTGCAGTGGTAAAAATTTACTTCACGCTACTTAATTACAATTTTAGATATTGTACTATAGTAGTAGTAGTACTCGTATCAAGGAGAGATAACAGATGCACCAAAACACATGTACTCCACCAAAGACCACCAGACTCAAACTATGACCCTTCTATAACATTTTTCACCCTGTTGAAGACAGAATTATTGGTATTTGGGGGTATTATTAAGTCCATTTTTACAATACTAATACCAGCAGCGTTCAGCCACAAGCCCGTTGTGCTGTCACTTGATGTTTCCATCACCGGACAGCCAGCAGTGAGTCGTAACAGGGCGTCAGTTTCACAATCCTATCGTGAGAGCTGATGCAGGTCATATGACCGTCATCACTTCTGTGTGACTGACCGCATGTCTAAGGTTCGTTCACACAGGAATTCATCCGATCGCTCCCAGAGACGACCATCATCTTAGACGCAACTTTGTGGTGAGTCGTTTTCAATTCAATTCAGTCCAAGTCAGTTTTACTTATATGACGCCAAATCACAACAGAGGTCGTCTCAGGACACTTTCACAGCTGCTCCTTATCCACAGAGACCAAACACACACTCATGAGCACTTCTTTATGTAACGGCTTACAGCTGCACGTTGGTTTCACTTCATGGCTCACGTCTAAACTGCGCAACACGCTTCATCAATCCAGTACGTTCGACTTTTATCACCTGTTTCGGGTGACTGGACATAGTTGGTGTTTTGTTTTTTTTCTGCTTGCGTTCCCGTCAAACTAGCTGTAGTCATTCGATCGTAGTGGCTGGACACGTAGGATGCCCATGTACACCTAACAGACATTCTGGTCCCATGGCGATGAGCAGACGCGACCTTCGCCTCTATTTGCAGTATTACGGCTCAACGCTACGCCAACGCGGAAGAGCTTGAACTGGGGCTATTTAATCGCGTGGTGTCACAGTTAAAGGCACCACTATGTCATTTCGGAATATTTCCAAAGAGGCTCTGGCTGGATCCATCACACTGGGAGTTGTTTTTATCGCTGGTTATTTCATTGGTAAGAGTGAAGGTGTTAAAGCTTTATACCGTCGCTGTTCCACCAAGGAAACCTGTCCGTCTTAAGGTGCGCGTCGGCTCACCTCAATCAGTGAAGGGCACCCGGAAAGAGCAAGCAAATCAAGTTTACCTGATTTGGCTACAGTGGTTTTTATTTAGAGTGAAGGCTCTGCACAACAGAGGAAAAAATGTTTACACAAGTAGAATAAAAGTTTCACAAAGGCGCTCAGGGCATTTGAGATCTGAGAGGAAATCTAGGAATGTGTCGAAGTACAGCAGTTTTCAGTGCAAATCTGGGCAAATGTGTTCTGGCCAGAGGGGAAAAGCAGGTCTTTTAAAGATGTTGGACATAATAACTGAGAATTACGTAATAGCCTGACCATTCTCTTTCAGGTTTTGTCTGTGTTTTAATTTTTGTGGCTTTTTCATAGTCATCTTCTCAATTTGGGGGCTATGCAAATGCTGCATTGAGGATTTTGAGTTTAATGGAAACACATGTATGCTCCTGAGTGATCCAAATTTGAGGTAGTGCTGCCTTAAACCACTTGGTCTTCCCAGCCAAGATTACATCATACACCAGTTAAGCATTAAATCCTGTGCATTACCAGGTTATGACACAGATGGAAAAAGAGCATGAGAATATTTATTGAAAGTTGAACTAAAAAGGTATGCAAGGTCATGTTTATCCTAATTTTCACCTCATATCAGTGTCGTATAATGTGTTTTCCAGAGACACAGCTTGTTTAAAAGTTGCACATTAAACCCCCCAGCACAGAGCCATCCAGTACAAAGTCCCCTTATACTCATTTACTTATTCACTCTTTCTTCCAGCTGCTATTGACCATTATTGCAAAACAGTCAAGCCTTCAAAAAAACATATGCCAGCTGAATATTAGAAATCATTTGATGCACATGCAAAATAGAAATGTAAAGACAGGTCACAAGATTGTTTTTGTCTAGATTGATTCATTTCATTGCCCTCAAGATGTGACGTTCTATTGTCTTCCGATTCCCAGTATTAATTTCTTTATCTGGATCTATTGCTGCTGGTGCAATAATTGCAATTTTCTCACTGAAGTCATTGAAGTTATATCTCAATCAAATAACTATTGTACACTAACTGGACCAGACTTCAGTTTCCTATGAGATGTATAAGCTTAATGGTAGGTCCCATGGCATCATCATGCTCTTACGATCCTTATCGGTGTTCCATGGTTTAATGTTCGCCCTCAGGGAAAAAGAAATCTTGCAGAATGAGCATCTCCAAAAGTCACGGTGAGGGAAAGGAGGACCCTCTGTTGCAGTACGTCCTCAATCACTCCATGAGGGAGCATCCAGTCCTGAAGAGGCTCAGACTGGTAAGAATATCTTGGTATCTGGAATATTGCTGTGCTCTGGCACAATTAAGCATTCAATGTCTCAATGTCACAAGATGTAATCACGTTTCACAATGAAATTTCCGCCCATTGCTTTCAGAGGACAATGGAAGACGCTTGGTGCATCATGATGGTCGCCTGTGAGCAGTCGCAGTTCATGGCCAATCTGGCAAGACTAATAAAAGCCAAGAAAGCATTAGAGATTGGTAAGTTAGACTTCAACTTAACATCACATCTAGTCTATGAAGCATGTCCATCTGCCACAATGCACTCAGACATGCCTTCACATGCACACAAGGCAACAAGGTTTTTGGGGGGTACTTGTAAGTTTGCTTATTTTTTAGCTTTTATTTGTTTTTTTCAGTTTGCAAGAGGAGAAATTCAGTTGTTGCAGCAGCACAAGGACAGAAATAAGAAGGAATACACAGAGAGTAAAAAATGAATAAGAGGTATTTAAAACCAAAATAAGAACACAGTAAAAATAGAAACTATGCAAAAGCAATTCAACAAAACATTCAGAGGTGGAAATGGTATGATTAGTAGCAGCAAAGTCAACAGAGCCAGTGTATGTACACTAGTGTGCACCAGATTAATATATAACATGACAAAGTATACTTAGTGTTTGCCTATTAACATTGAAATATAATAGAAATATAGTACATTCAATGTTATAAAACATAACAGTATTAAGTGTCTTGATGCTTTCTTGTTTCATCGGTTTCATATTCTGCACCTGAAAAAACGTTATGTCATTTTGACTATTTTTTTGCCTTTGAAGCTGACAGCAACCTGGTTACTTAAATGTATGCAAATGCCTATGCAAAAACCAGTGTCCATTTTGCATTTTCTATTGTCATTCGTCATCCTGATTTTAGTGTCCTCTCACTGCAGGAGTATACACAGGTTACAACACACTGAACATGGCGCTGGCTTTGCCTGACGATGGAGTTTTGGTGGCATGTGACATCAGTGAAGAGTACACCAACATCGGCAAACCCTTCTGGAAAGAGGTACCATTAACACCTATGTTTTATTATTTGTCAAAACACTGTATTATCATAGAGTTCATTATATGGTGTGTAATGCTGCTGTATTGTTCCCATATTGCAAAGTGCTGATCAGTGCAGAGGATTTGCATACGTTACAGGTAACAGATCTGTTTGATGCAAGTCTGTGTACCTGCATGTGGAGCAGGCTTCAGTGTCGGTCTTAAATCTGTTCTTTAAGTTTTAATCTTTTCTGTAAGTCTTTTGATAATCCTGTCAAAAAGATGTAGTTTGGTTGATTCATGGATTGGCAGAAAATAAATCAAGAACAATTTTGGTGATCAATTAATCACTTAAGTCATTTGTCAGGCAAAAATGACAAAGACTTGCAGATTCCAGCCTCTAAAATGTAAGGATGTGCTCGTTTCTGTTTTATATCAATGCAAGTTCAATATCTTTAGGTTTTGGACTGTTATTCAGACAAAACAAGCAGAAATTAGGTTGGCATTGGGCACTATTTTGTGACAGAATAAATGATTTATCAAACAACTAATTCATCAACAAATGTTCCCATTAGTTATGAGAGTCTGAATAAACAATATTGCTATAAAACGTGAGCACAAGAAGCATTATTGCAAAAATAATCAGTTTTAAAGTGATTTGCATCAACACCACATTCATAACTTTAATTTCATTGGTCAATAAATGCAGACTTCCAACTCCTCAATATTTCCGAGCACACAGCATTTTGAATTCTGCACGTTACTGGATTAAGATTTTAATTTCACAGTAAATCTGCTGACATGCTTGTTCATATACATTGTTGTATGCATTAGTAACTGGAATATATTGAATAGGCCTGACATGTAGCTTATAGTCAGTTGTATCCAGGCTGATATCACTTTATCTTATTTTATCCAGACAATAGCAAAACCAGGCTATTGTAAACAACTTCCTGTTTACACAACCAACTCATACATTGTTTCCCATCTGTTATCAAACATTTAATCTGCTGCACTTTTACTTAAGAAAATATTCTTGTTTCTTTTTGTTTACAGGCTGGAGTCGAGCACAAAATTGATCTGCGCATACAGCCAGCATTGAAAACTCTGGGTACAGTAATACGTCTCTTCTCTTAACTTACTGATCAAAATCTGACAGGGAATGCACAGTTTCCTGAAGCCACAGTTACAAAAGTCATTCCAGAAGTCTTGTGTGAGTCTTACTTTCCCTGAAATAATAAATCATGGATTAATGGTCCCATGGATTTCATATCTTTAGTAACTTGGATTCCAAGATGTGTAAGAGTTTTTCACAAGAATATTAGAAACTGAGGTCACTGTACATCAATTCACAGGTAATAATTCACATTTATTAATATCAAGAGAGACCTCAGATGCCTTGGAGGCATCCTTAAGAAACAGGGCAGTATCATCTGCCAGTCATCTACCTGTTGACAATAGCAGTGTCTTTTGAAGAGCTGGCTTCAATCTGTAAATTAAGTAATTGTGCAACTAGGAAGAAGAGGTATACAAATAGGACAGCCACAGTGGATGAATTGGTCAGTAGTGTAGGTAGGTGAGACAGGTGAACTGTTAAGTCACCTGAGGTTTTAAGTCACTCAAAGAAAAACTGCTTTTTTTGTGCACTGAAAAAACACACACAGCACACTTCCACTGTACGCTGTACTTCTTCAGCGGTGTTTCTAAGATATTTCCGTCGGATTTATGAACAGACTGCCTGAACCATGAACTCCAAAAGCTAAAGTCAATTTCCTTATTTACAGTTTGGCAAAGCAATTCAGCATTCATGCAGCGGCGTGTTAGCTAAACCTGTTAAATTTGACTTGTAATATGCTAAGCAACACAGAAAGACGCCGCGGCAGGAACGATAACCCAAAATATAGCTAACATAAGCTAGCTACATGGCTACAGATAATGGCAGCTAACGGCTAACGTCGCGAAAGTTTTCGTACCTGGATTCCAGTTGTCCTGCCAAACACGTCCAGCTGCTGCTCCTCTCTTCATCCTTCACCGTTTATAAGAAACCTAAGTGTGAATTATTTCGGAAACAGCTGAATACACAAACGTGTTTAGCGTGTTAGCTCAATTTTAGAAGTTTTTCCGGCTTGAATCAAACGCTAAAAAACGCAGTGACCGTGAAGACGTACGTGACGTCACGCGCATAAATCGTTGAGGCGGTCACCCGGATCAAGTGGCCTCGATTTACCTTTTTTTTTTTTTTTTTTTAGATTTTTTTTTTAATACAATGCGACTAACATATTTTACTAGCCAGTATACAGAATCATTTGAATGCGTCCAATGTAGTACAAATAATTTAATTTATATAATTCAGTTATCAACAAAAATCAAACTAATTTCGTCAAATCTCATCACAAAAGATTTGCATTTGCTTGACTGTTAGAAACTTAGATTCATAAAATCACTGTAAAGTGGGGAACTGAATTCTGAAATTATATTTTGACACTAAGATTTACAGAATAAGCAAATCTTTTAATTTCTAAATTTTTAGAAATTTCTTAATTTTTAATTTCTTATTTAGCAATGTGTACTGTTGACCAGAAAGAGATCGATGTTGAGTGACAGATATAGTACAATGTGGTGGAGGTTTTATCTGTAACCTGAAGTGTAATTTTCCTCTCTGTTCCGGGGTGTTTCTTTCAGATGATCTGCTGTCTTCTGGCCAGGCTGAAACATTTGACTTTGTCTTCATTGACGCAGACAAAGTTAACTATGACAACTACTACGAAAAGTCCCTGCAGCTGTTGAGGAAAGGGGGCGTCATTGCTATTGACAATGTGAGGGCTTCACCAAGACAAAAATATAAGTTTGACTTCTTGCAATACTTCAAGCAGCTAATTCTGTTAACTTTTTTTTCTGGCTTTTCAGGTCCTCTGGGGTGGACAGGTCATTAATCCAGCCCCTGACGACAGAGACACTGTGGCCATTGACAAGCTGAACAAGAAGTTACACCGAGACACAAGAATTAACCTGAGCATGCTGACAGTTGGAGATGGAGTCACAATGGCAATCAAACTATAAGACAAGTGACCGATAGCTGCAGTGATTTATAGGCTTTAGGAGGCACCACTTGGATACTCTAGGTCTTCTTAAAGTGAGTTACACTATGATGTTGGGTGTTTGATGGCAGATGAAACACATGTATTACCATCTGGGCTGAAGTCACCAACGGTCAATGACAATTATAGAACACTGGATTTTTACGTAATTTTCAATGCCGTTTTATTACATCAGTGGATAACTTAATCATGATTGACAGTTACGAGACAAAGTGCAGCATTGGAATAGTGACTGAATTTGGTTTAAAAAAAAAAAAAAAAAACTGTACATGCCATTTGTTTTTGTAGTGAATCATTATTTTACCAAACTCATACCATTATGTATTATTGTCAAATTACAGGAGAGGATGACAGTTGGTTTCAGGACTTTATTGCAAAGGTTAGACACACGCCAACACACAAACAGCTTCCTGATTAGTGTCACAGTTTTCAAAAATGGGAAGAAAAGTGGATGATTCACTCACATATTCTTTCACTCGAGTCACACTGAGGAAAGCAAAATTCAGTTAGCATTGTCTTGCAGCTTAGAAGCAGGTATTCAAGGTAGCGGATGTCTCAAAATCACACCGCACAATTAAGCCTCTCTAGAAAGATAAGTGAAGACCAGCCGATAGGTTGGCTTTGACCTTGTTAAGCATAATTTGTTAGAGTTACGTCCAACAGGCAGTACATCACTACCAAAATACAAATACAGTGTGCAAATAAAACAAAGGAGAAAGAGCTTAAATAAAGGTATAATTCTACTGTGCAAAATAACAGCTCAGATTTACATTCTACTTTATCAAACTTCAGCAAAGTAATAAGGTGTTTGAAACCATTCCTGGACATGTGCTCCCAGAAGAGGTTTGTTCTACCAATATAGAGGATAAATTGGCAGAAGGAGTAACTGATTCATAAATACATGTGATTGAGAAATGACTGGTTATTGTGACCACGATAAAAGGAGGCTGGTGGAAAGGTTTCCATCTCAACAGTGCTCAAGAACTGGGCTTCTTTTTTGTTTTGGCTTCAACTCTTTTTAAAATATCTGTTGCTGACCGGACAGGAACACTCAGGGTTAGATTCAGCTGATAGTCCTATTCTTCACATGAACTGGCACAGCAGACCCTCATGCCTCCAGCTCCAGGCCCAGACCAAGTTTGTGACCACCAGCATTGATATTCTTCCCATCCACCAGTGCAGAGAGGAGTAGTTTCATGCCTGAAATACAAATATCCAGTATATTCATAGAAGTTAATGAAAAAGAGGCCCATTGTGTCTGTAGGTTTGTTTGAATTGTATATTAGACTACAGATGGTTCTTACCAGGCCGCAGGGTCTGGGTGTATCCAATTCCTACCAAGCTGGCATTATTAACCTTGGCCTGGAGAAAAAGCATTAAATCACTAAACCAGCATTCCAAGAGTGTATACAGTACTGCCTGTAATGCTACACAAATTAATACATTTGCTTTAATTACACATACTATCGTGTGTGTGCTGGTCTATGTTATTCCATTTTTTGTTCTGCTGCAACAGCTCAAATTGCCGTGAGCTGGAAGGAGCTCAAAAATGAAACTCGGCCCAATAACAGGACACGATTGCGCAAGTGCTTCCTAAGAAATATGAGCCCTATCGGCCAGATGGTGGTGCTGTAATTAAAGGCCCCAAAACTCAATTATGGAAAGGCCACAACCCTCACGCCATAAGTCTGATCGACTTGAAATATGACACACAAGTCAAGCTCAATGAGCCTCTTGGACCAAATGGATTTTCTGCCATTTTCACTTTTTGGAGACACAGTCATGTGAAAAGACTCTGTTGGATTTTAACTGGATCAACACCAAAATTGGAATACAGCATTGCAGGACTGAGATACACATTTTTAATATAAATCAGGATGAGCTCAGCGAGAAGATGGCCATAACTTGTTGATGATTTGTCCAATCATCAGAAATCCTGATACTTGTTTTCAGGTCATGTTTGGGAATAGCATTCTCAGCCTGACCCATAGGAGGCGCCACAAATACCAAAACATTTACATCAAAATGCAAAAGAAAGTCACCAGTTTTGGTGAGCATGCTCTTGGGGCAAGTATTAACCGAAATCTAATATTAGTAAGGGAACGAGAAAAGTGGAAATGAAAAATGTTCAATCAAAATGTTAAAAATCCACACAAATATCAGTCACTTGTTCGTTAGCCCTCGGTCTAATTCCAAACAACATTTCACTGAACTCACACGTGTTTAAGACACCTGCTGACAAACAGGAAGGGAAACATAACTTCCTTGTGAGAGGTAAAAAAAAAGATACTTACTGATATGGAGGCACTGGAGTCTAACTGATATTTTGCAGCAATGCCAAAGCGAGTGCCGTTGCTACCCGCTGTCCAGGCCAGATTCACAGCAGTCTCCAGTTTGTCGTTTACCTTCTGGTAAATGGATCCACCAAACTCTGAACCATCATTCCTGGGAAAGAAGAAAAGTGCAGTGTCGCCTGCATGTCAGTATTCTTCAAACAAGTTTACCTTAAAACAAATAAAAACCACAAAAGTTCTTCAGAAAGCTATTTGTGTTACTCTGCAGTTAAGTCACTCATCTTGCTTAGTTTAAATATTTGCTCATCCCAAAACATACACATTAGTGTGGAGCTGGAAGTCGCCGGTCTTGTAACCGACTGCAAAGTTGCTCTGGGTCATCTTGGACTTGGCTGTGTCAAAGGTCATCTGGTAGCCTGCCAGCCAACCCTCATAGCCAGCCACACCTGCTCCATGGATAGTAGGACCAGCGAAATCTAAATCTACATCAACGCCGGCATTAAGGTATTCCCTTTTATAGGCTGTCTTGACCTTGCCGCTCTTCTTGCTGTGAAATTAAAGAAAATGAAGTGAAGTGAGAAGGGTGTTATCAACACAACGATTGCAAGTCATAACTTTACAAGTACGATATAAACTGCAGCTTACCCAGTATTTGGTGAAAATGTTGTGTCAAAAGTGAGTTTCAGCCCTTTGGTGATCTAAAGAAGATCATTCAGTCACAGTCAGTCACACTTAATTCAGAGCCGTTTCATTTGTTGGACGATCAGCAACATTTTTCAATTTACCTGATCCTCAACACAAATTTCTGTCCCGAGTGTGTTTTCCGTGGTCCACTTCTCTGTGAACGTCAGCCCATACTCAGCCCACTTGTACTTGGTCTCCAGGGTTCCGGTGACCTTGCTGGTGTCTACATTAGATGAGCCAGATGTTTTAAACTCCTGAAGTGAATACATGAGAAAATTAATTATACTGTCCTCTGAAACAATGCAGCGGGTTGGAGAAGTTCATCCACTGTCACTACAGTACACTACAGTTGAGATGGAGTAAGTATAGTAAAATGCAGACACTAATATGGATGGAGTTAAAAAAAAAAAAAAAAACTACTGTGACATATGTTCTGAAAAGAGCATTTTACAGTTGAAATATAACTTTCTGTGCTCTCTGATGGATAAACTATGTTTCTAAACTACCTCACCCTTGTTTACTTTCAGCCAACTTATAATATTATACCTGTGATAACCCAAAATCAGCTGAAAATACCTGCAACGCACTATGTATATTTATAGCAATAACAGCTAAACTCACCACTCCGCTTGAAGACTTTGTCTTCACATCAAGCTTAACCAGTCCAAAACCTGCAAGGACAAGGAAAGTGAGGGACTACTTTCTGGGCTGGGTGGCACATTTCAAACAGCCGGCCTGTCCTCTGAGGGACAATAAATACACACTTATAACACTGCCTTTTAGCTTGCTTCCAGTTACCATATCCCTTATTGAAGATGTCCTTTGCTGATTTTCCAAGGTCTGCATACGCTGGAGGAACTGCCATTTTGCTGTCAGAAAAAGGACATTTCAGAGTGTAAATGGTGACAAAAGGACCATAAGTGCAATTCTTGATTGAAACTAAGCACGTGTAGAGAAAGGTGAGAAAAATTAGGCATCTGTAAACTTTTAAGTTTAACTACCACCAGGACTGAAGCATGGAGGATGCTGAGCTCATATCCTCAATATCTTTTCTTGGAATTTGTGCTTTACAGCCACCTTGAAGGAATTCACATTCTACAACTTCTTCCTATTAACTACTTTTATACTCAAGTTACTTAAAATTGATGCTTTGCAGCCAACAACTAAAACAGTGAGGGTGAAAAAAATGGAGACAGTATCTCCCCACCTATTTCTTGCAGTGTGAAGAGGACTGCACATATTTGATTGAACAGTTAAAAAGTGCCATTTCTGGCCTTAAAACATTCGTACTGTCAGACACCTGCAGCACTTGAGTCATACAGTCTCCATGACTCTCAGATTCTGATGTCACGTCTCCTCACTGTCAAGGTTAGACCGGAGGCTCGTCTGAAGCAGCCTGCTTACAGTAACCAGGAACACAACACCTGGCAAAACACCATTTAATGTGTCTCTTTGCATTTACTACCATTACATTTCTGCATGCACATAGTTACCAAAGCAGCAGTTTTTAGAATAACATTTTGGATAAAATGGAGAATAATGGTGAAACTGAAATGATTGACTGATTTTCTGTTTGTTACATGCACACGCAGTTGAGGGTTGCTCATTAGGCATTTTTACTATACAAAGAGGTAAGAACCTCTGCCAGTGATACGACATATTATGCTGTGACCGGTGCCTGTTTCAGTAACGTTATTTCGAAGGAGTTTGAAACCATGAGAATGACAGGGGGCGATTTCTAGCTAGCAAATGGGACGTTTGGTAACCATCTTCCAGACATTCCAACAAAATACAACATGAGCAACGCAAGTAATTTTACGGCCATTTACTTACCGAATATTACTGTTGTTGGTGATGTTGCTGTCAACTTGAGGCAGGAAAAGCGGCAGGGACCGGTGTAGGACGATATGGAGGAGACACCGCAACAAACACCCTCCTGACCTCGGCGCCGCAGGACCCGAAATTTAGCTGTCTACTATGTGCCCGTTTGAAAGCGGAGCGAGAAGAGAAATCTGTAATTCTCGGTCATTTCATCGAGTGTTTGCTCAAAGGTTTGGTAGCTGCATATATAATTCTTGTTATCAACGAAAGTAAATGCTTGTCATGCCAAATGTGTACTGCCAGCACACCGGCACGTGAAAGCCCTCTAAGTCACCATGGTAACCAATACGCCAATGTAGCTTACGATTTACTTAGCTAATGCCACCTTTTACTTGTCACCATGAACAAACAAAAAGTGATAATGCCAGGGAAATAGAAAACTATTCAGCATTAAAGCCGACCATATAATTAGCGTTTTCATTAAACAACAATTTTACAGTACTTAACAGTTTTAGGATTTTTCATATTTTTGATTTTATCATCAATTGGTTACTGTCAAATGTGCCCAACATCAGCCATGGTGTCAGTTCTTATGTAGCTATCTTATATCCTGCGGACCTAAATGAAAGTATTACATAGGAACCTAAATCTTAGTCAATCTCTCTTTGTTAACTATAAAACAAACATAAATAATCTTATTTTTACTATAATTATCAAGTGAGTTTTACTCACTTTATTTTACATTAATTTTATATCCGTTTTCATGTTCATTCTATATGACACTTAAAACTGCATTTCTTGTATGAAGTCGTAAACAAATAAAGTTTACAATTATATTAAGAGAATAAATTCCGTATAAAATCCCCCCCCCCCAAAAAAAAAAAAAAAAAAATGAAAACATACTGTATAACAAATAGTTGGCATGTACTGTTAGCGTAGGAACCTTACAGAAACTAAAGATACTTCAATACTAACACATTATATATAAAAACCAAACAATCTGGTCTTTGATTTCAGCTCTTTAATGATAGAAACGACTGAACCAGACATGAAACGAGTAATGTGGCTTTGCAGGAGCGCAGGAGCGCATGAACACAACAGCATCATTCCTAAATGAAAGGATGTGTTGCAGTCTGTCAGCTCCACTGAGACTAATCATGTTTCTAACACGCTGCAATGATCAAATCAATGACATGTGGCAGGTTTCACTCAAGAAGAGGCCAATCTGAAATCAACGTTACACTTAAAAAGCACATTGTGTTTCAAACAAATACATAGTTAAGAGCAACTGTAAACATATTTTTCCATGTGCATGTTGCTATAACACAGTATATGAAATATAAAAATACCTATTGACATTTACAAAATTAAATAAATTAATATAAACAAATACATACAAATTTAAGAGTCCTTTTTAAGAACTATTACTACAGATTAATGTTAAAGATTATTGTCAGGGAACGCTCAAATCCTACACAAGTCTGGTCATTTACACGCTATGATGATTTTTAAAAAAGCACTATACAACTATCCAACAGTAAACATGAAAGACTTGGGACATTTTTAAAAGAGAAATCTTTTGTAACACTCAAGGTAATTGGCAAATGGAATTATACTTAAGACAGGTGGAAAAAGATCTTTGACTCCATGTTTTTTGGCTGATGATGATGTTTACTTTACTGTATCTTTTGTGGGTCTGGTAAGAAAAAGGCAGAAATAAGTGAACACTATCAACAAAGATCTGTTGTACTTTACTGTTGGTGTCAGTGAGCCATGAATTACTCAACATTTAGTAACACTGTTATAATGTAAGCATAATCTCAAGGAATGAAGAAGACTTTTAACACGATGGCAAAGATGTGTTTCTCAATACTGTATGAAACGTAGATCTTTACATATTGCTTTAACAGTGGTCCATAGTGTTACGTTTGGATAAATTACACAGTGGGAGGTAAGACAAACATTTCAGTCAAGAATCCAAACCTTGAAATGAATTTGTAATTGCACAGAAAATAGCAAACTGCTGTAAAGGATTGGGTACGCTGCTGCCTGAGTTTTTGATGTGGCTTCCTTCTAGCATGTGCTAACCAAATACTCGAACAGACAGGTATGTTTTTACAATGTGAGGTACTGACAAATGCAGTTCATGCTACATAAAATGATATCACTTAAAAAATAAGCAACCAACACTAAGACACAGTATCTCCACCATGTTCACTTTTTCAAATGAATGAATGAATGTAGGGTTTCCTGGTTTTTGTATTATCCGCCTTAAAATGGTGACAGGGAACGCAGGTTTGAGGATGACTCTCAGAATATAAGAACGTATGGCTCTGTGTATCCCATCAGGCCCTGGTGCTAACAGGATCACATCGGTTGTCTTTGTTGATGAAGGTAACACACACCACTTCAGTTGGCAACTTGACAAAGCAGACACAGAAACAGCACAAGCTAAGAAGTGTCTGATGCTGCTCATTATCCAATCAGCCTCCTCATCATCGCAGGTCTAGAGAAGGGCCAGCAGTACTCGTTGGGGACGGGCCCGTTGACGTTGCACTCAAAGAAGGAGAACATGGGGAACCAGATGCGAGCTCGTCGACTCTGCTGGTAGGCCCGGGTGTTGGCCAGTGTGTGGTAGTACAGGAAGAGTCTGGTGGTGATGTAGAATGCGATGAACACGTCGATGGAGTAGTGTTCGTGTGCAGCCAGGATGAAGAAGATGCCGAAGAGATTCAGGACCCAGGACAACGTGTGAATGAAGTTCCAGCTTCGTGGGGTGTCTGTTAAATACAAAGAAAAAACAGTTGAGGACAGATTCAGCAGACTAGCTTATTGTTGTTGTTGTTGTTGTTGTTGTTGTTTGGAGTTTCAGTGCACCATCCAGAAATCTGTCACATCCTGAGGTGACAGACGTCTTCTGTGCAGGTGGGACTGAGGAAGGATAGTTTTCATTTCAGTTGTAATACCACTGAAGGACACTGGGTGGCAACAAAGGGACAATGTTGCCAAATATGGTTACAGAGTTTCTTCCTCTGCATGCTCTGATTTTTTCTCTGATGTCACAAATAACCGCTCATAATATCACATCCTTTTCATGAATGAATGTGGGTGGAATCTGGCAAACAATTTTATATTCTAAAGGGAACTGTGTGTAAGTCTCAACAGAAAGCAAAGTCAGAGCTGTCTCATGTTTCTGTGATTTTTTTTTTTTTTTTTAACAAACTGCCGTTTAACTAAATCTTAGGTGAAATTATTAAACTTTTAATATCATATCATCAGTTATTATCAGTGATTTCATTGTCATTTCACCTTAATCTTAAAAGTCCAGTGTGAAAGATTTCAAGGGATTTATTGATAGAAATGTAATATAATCTTCACAGTTATTTTTTCATTACTGTATAATCACCTGAAAATAAGAATCATTGTGTTTCATTACTTTAGAATGAGCTCTACATATCTCGCACTAGATGCCACTCAATCCTTCACACTGGACCTTTAACATGAAAAGTTTTTGAAGTATAAAGCTATGAAGCTGGTCCTGGTCCCCACTGAATGTAAAGCAAAAATGACCTCAGACTGAGACACTACTCACACTCTGTGACAAAGAAGTTGAGCATGGTAAGGACCACAGTGTGGCCGCTGAACATGTAGTCACCACAGGTATGAACTCCTGTCAGGGTCATCCCAAAACCGCTCCAGATGGCCACAGCTCGCTGCAGTTTGGCCCACATGTCACCATAGATCTAGAACATGAGAAGTGAAACCGTCAGTACTGTGATCTTTCAAAAACAGGCAGAGGTGTAGTGTTTCAGAATTGCTATAGAAGAAATGCATCATGCGTCACCTTTCCTGAGCATTGCAGGTGCTGTCCTGGCACAGACAGGGAAGTGACAAACATGGTGATGCAGCGCAGCATGAACACCGTCCCCATGAGGCTGCACATGCGCCGCAAAAGGATGGACCTGCAAGTGGTGAGAAACAGTTAACCCGTGTATCCTACAGCACAGTCCACGCAGTAACAATACTGCACTGATGTGGATGGCTCTACCTGTGCTTATGGAGCAGCAGAACCAGCAACCAGATATTGCAGAGGATCACTCCACATGCTTCAGCCATAGCAAAGGCCCATGGTATTCTAGGCACACTGTTTGAACAAAAAAGAAAAAAGAAGAGGTTAGCGCTAAGATGTCAATTAGCTGTTCCACAAAAAGTTAACTGACAACTATTTGTGGTAATCTTTTAATAGTTATTTTTATTATTATTATTCTTATTATTAATAATTTCTGTCATGTATGAACAAAAACACGCAGGTTCACTAAAACCCTGAACTGGCACTTCCTCGAAATGATGTTTCCCAATAAACTGCGACATTCCATGAAAGGCTAAAGGCTAGTCATAAACAACGGGTCACACTACAAAGTAGGTCACTTTAAAAAACACTCAAAGATCTCTTTGAACCAAAGCTAGCCCATCAGGAATATGTGAGGACAATAATAGAAACATGCTACAAGGAAGTAGGGCAATTATAATGTCCACCATCTGGTGTGATGTTCTGAAAATGTATATTTCTGTTGCGCTGTCTCTTTGGAATTTCACAGCTGACTGTTTTTGTTGTTTTTTTGAGGGCTATCCAATGCCCCAGGTCAGAAAAAAAGAGTGTCTTAGCTGTCACACACCCACCTGTCGAGGAAAATATCTGGCAGTGGAGGGTACGTGCGCATGTCAGGCACCCTCTCGTGCACTATGACCATGACAAAGGACGTGAACCCAAACACAAACACCACGTAGATGGAGCTAAGCACTGTTTTCCAGTACTCTGGATCCAGGCGCCTCGTCTGCTGCTTGTACTTCCCATTAGTGTACTGGTGATACTCCTCTCCCACTGGTGCTGTATCAGTGCTATCGCAGTCCCTTCCTGAGTCCCCATTACACAGCCAGTCCAAACTGCCCCCGGAGCCTGTCGGAGAGTGACCGTCAAAGGGCAGACCCAGCTCCTCCAGCACGTCTATGTTCTGTTTCTGGAGCTTGCGGATGGACACCATCAGCCGTTTGATGTCCCCCAGCACCTTGAGCTCCAGAGGTGGCGAGCGGAGGTCATACTCGCTGAGGGCGAGCAGGCTGGTGCCGTCCAGTCGGTGCTTGTTGCACAGCAGGTCCACATAGTCACAGAAGCCCTCTTCCTTCAGCCACTTGGCGACGTGTTTGGGCGTCCAGCGACGGACACTCAGTTGTGTCATTTCCTTCTCACTCTGAAGTCTGAAGAAAAGCACATTTAAGTTGAAGTGTGACTCTAATGACTGGGCTCTCTCTTACTATCTGTTCCTGTCTGACTTCCTCACCAGCAAACAAAGGAATCATAAGGAGAAGTAGGCACTCTTTATTTCCACTGAATCAGCAATACTATAATAAGATATAAACAGAAAATGACTTCACTTTGTGTCCAAATTATGAATGAAAAGCAAGTTTAAGATGATCCCTGAGCTACACAGAGAGGCTGAGCAATCACATCTTAAGCAACCATGTGAGGCAAGACACAGGCTGGAGTTTGCTTAGATAAGTTTGCACAATGGAAACCACACCCTAAGAATTTAGGTGAAGGATCAGACAAATTCACCAGACCAGACACTGACTTGGAAATAGAGATGGATAAAAACATGCTGGTTATTATCCCTAATCTTATTTGTAGTTGACACCATCCTACACACTGAAAGGAATAATCCTCGTTTCAGCTCAACTTCAGTGTCTGTGCCAAAAAAAAGCTTTTTAAAATCTGTTTCCAGGATTGGAAAGACATCCAAACAATGTTAGCATCTATCTGTTCAGGGCTGACATATTTTGGCATTGTAGCTTTTGTGCTTTACAGACGGTCAGTAACTTTGTCCATTAAAAGCAGCTACCTGCAATAATCCCCATCACCAGCTATCAGTAAGGTGGGGCCACGAGCTAATATCACTAACGCCTTTCACTATATGGTCAGATAACCAGCCAGCCTGGCACTTGACAGTGTTCATAATCACAAGCATGTCTGAGGTCGACATGATAACAAGCGAAAGCATCCTTTCGTCTATCACAACAACCCTGCCCCAGCAGGCTAATTCAGTTCGAGCTAACGTTAGCTAGCTAGCAAGCAAGCTTTGATCAATGCGTGCGCCTTACCCTCACTCACGCGGACTGAGATGTAACAGAGGACGATGTAGAAACTCGTTTACGCAGCTAGCTAACTAAAAGGCATCTCACAAGAATCTGGAGAAATCATAATAGCGTTTGCTGCAATAACACGGGCTTGCTGGAAATCATTTCGCTTTGGCTTCGCGCTGGTTAGCATTTGTTGACAACGGAAAGCGGTAATGTCTACAATAGCTGCGCACGTGAAAAGACCCGCTACACGGGGTTCGGCTCCACCTGGCCAATAGGGACACCAACAGGTGAAAAGTGGATACTGCAGCGTGTTTAATTCTGTAGCATTGTGGCTGTTAAAAAGAAAAGCAAGTCATTCTTTGAGCAGTTAAAAGCCACAGAATTAGAAATCGTAGTTGGACATAAAATGTACTTCATAAAGATTTGGAGGTGCGAGGCTGACATTCAGTATATGGGTCAGTGATTTAATTTTAGAACAGGGACACCTGTCCTTGTCAGTACCAACATGGTTGTAGTAAATGCTCAACAGAGTTTGAAAACAAATGCTGGGAGAAGAAAATAATACAAATTTCAGAGTACTCTTTTGCTATGCAGACAACTATAAATGTGCATGCAGTCAACTATGAACCAGGACAGTAATGCAGCTTCCCCTGTCACTCCTTCTGTTAAAGACTTGGTGAAGGTTTTGTACGGAGGAAAAAGGTTTGGTAATCATGTGGATGAAGTTTGGCCTAACCTATTCATTGGCGACATGTGAGTGGCATTTCTCTTGACAGCTTATGAAATAAAAATAACCCCAAATTGTTTCTTTCTAAAATGCTTTTTTTTTCTTTTAATCCCTTTGTCCTTTGTCCACAGGTCAGTAGCCAATGATCGCTACAGTCTATGGAAAATGGGAATCACTCATGTTGTGAATGTAGCTCATGGGCGGATGCACTGTCAGGGAAGTCGTGACTTCTATGGCTCCACTGTGGATTATTATGGAGTACCTGCCGATGATTCACCATCCTTTGACCTCTCTCGCTATTTCTTTCCAACTGCTGCGTACATTCAGAGTGCACTTGACACAGCATGTGGTAAATACCCATCGTGTTGCTTTATTGTCACTCAGTTTTATCTCAGGCTATGCAGGCCTCCTGCACGCCCCTCATCTTATCCACAATAAAATCCCAGCATCAGCTCATGTTTTATGCTCATTGTAATCTTTTTCTTCTTACCAGCTCGGGTGTTTGTCCACTGTGCTGTTGGAGTGAGCAGGTCTGCCTCCCTCGTCCTGGCCTACCTAATGATCCACCACCATTACACCCTCCTAGAGGCCATCAATAAGGTCAAAGAGCACAGGTGGATTTTCCCAAACAGAGGATTCCTCAAACAGCTTCGTGCTTTGGATATGAAACTGCGCATGACATCCTGAGTAATCCTCTGCACCTCATAGATTTTCTAATTTACAGAGCCTCAAACACCTGTTTCCTCAAGATAAATGAAGGATTCAGCACCTGCCAGTGGAAGGACATGGTGTACTTTGACTCTAATCAGTTTGTTTCAACAATGCTATTGAATTAACTGTATTTTCATTAACTCTGATGCTGTGTTTGATGTGAATCATGCTGCCTGCTCACAGGATATTGACCCTTATATTCATAGGAGATGAGTGTAATCAACGCACCCTCAGGCAGAATCGATTCTAAGACTGAACATGAGACAAAATGACTTATTTAACCTTTCCATTATGTCGAAAAATATTTGCAACCCTGCTGCACACTTTCACTAAAATATCATACTTAACATTCAGTTTTTATAATTTAATTTGTTACATATTGCCCTTTTTTGTCTGTATTATGTCATGTTGGTAGCACTTCATTTTAATCTCTTGAATGTAGCGTTTAAAAACAGCATATGAACAGTCAGTAGATGGTTTATAACAGAGAATAATGTCGCTGCAAGCAAAGTTCAGGACATTTTAATGTGATTATTAATGTAACTGAAAACATATGAAGCACCCATAACTGGCATGCTAACAGTTTTAAGCTCACCTGTGAATGACAGATGTGCACGTCAACACTAGTTAATAAATGCTTTATAACAGGTTGTAAGGATTTGTTTGTAATCTAGCATCATTATACAAGATTACAGTTATGTTATGAAGTATTCCCTATCTGTTTATGCACTGGATATGAATATATTAATAAACATTTGTTTAAACTAAACTTAAAATGTTTGATTTTTAAGGAAGAATGAAATGAAGTAAGTAATGGTACTCATGACCTCAGTATTTCTCCATCAGATTCTTTAAAACCATGAAATAAAAGCAACCAGTGGTCTTAAATTATGCTGTGCACACTTGCTAATGTGAAGTGTTTAACTCCTCAACCCTAACCCAGAGACATCTTCCCCTCCATGACCGGAGTTCTTCTGGGTAAAGGATCATTCCTCTTCCCTGGTAAATATTCTAGAGCTCATTGTTGAGTGCCTCTCTCAGAAAAGTGCTTAAAATGCTTCGGAAACAGCTTCTCAAACACAAAGTATCCACACATTATCAACCGAACCTCTTCCCACACATGAGCATACATAACTACACTTAGCATCTGGATCGCACCAGAATCCCACATTAACCAGCAGGTACGGATCGTATATTCAAAGTATTACATACATATCAGGTGGGATTTATTCCCACCACATACACTACCATACGTTGATCAATAAGCAGAAGCAGCACTTTAAATAATCAATCGATAACTGTCTCCAGGTCAGAATGACCCGCAGACCTTTATTGACGGATTTTGTGTACAACATCAGGACTGACTTTTCACAGCACACCACTGCATCTATGCTTTACGCACACACACGACCCTGAATGAAGAGAAGTCATCACATTTGATGACTTAAAAGAGAGGTTAATTATGTTTTTCTTCCATTTAAAAAGCTGAAATGGAGGAAATTGACCTGCAACATAATAGGAAGGTTAAAAGAGACACTTGCAGCAGTGCGAGGGCTGTTTATTGTCATGTGCAGCCAATGGCAAAGCTTCACTTTTTTTCTCCTCTTCAGCCAATTTGCTTTCACAAGATATTCATGTCAGAGCGGTAAAGTAGCTGCATGAAGCTGTTAGAGTATTTCTGTTCCATGAATGCTGCATCACATCGGACTTTCTGTCATCGTAAGCAATGCACTTAAACATTCTGTCCTTAATTACATCCAATTATTGCTGCTTTATGGAATGATTCATCTCTGTTTGAGGCTTATTAAATTAGAGTCCCACAGCGGTGTGAAAAGCAGAGCCCGGGCAGCACTGTTTGTTGTTCTGCCCTCTGCACGAGTAAGACTACACGCTAGGTTAAGCACTAAATTGGGTAACTGTCCAGTGACAGCAGATAAACACCTGCTCGTACAGATCATCCTGAGCCGGAGCTGACGGGAACTGCTTTGATATAACAAACATTTGGACCAGTAATCGATCCAAGACAAGGGATTTGGACTTAAAATGTCAACCCTGAAAGACAAGAGAAAAGAATATCTGACTGTGAAGGATCTGCAGAAGGTTTTGGACTCGTGTAAACTACATCTCAATGAAGTTGATGAGGTCTGGCCAAAAATATACATAGGGAATGTGTAAGTATACAGTTTTATTTTTAATCAAACCCGACTTAATGAGTTCGTCTTGAATGGAAATGTGAAAATTGTTACTTGTAATGTTAAACAGTCATCTTTTCCAAATGATTGCGTTATTCTGGTTTGTGCTGTGATGCTTAGCGTTCACATATGTCTTGAACCTCTTTCTGTTTCTTTGTCTTGCTAGGGCAGTAGCCCAAAACAAGGCTGCCTTGCAGAAATTAGGTATAACTCATGTATTAAATGCTGCACACTCCAAGCGAGGCAGCATAGGGAACCAAAGCTTTTATGGCAACAGCTTTGTGTATTGTGGCATTCCAGCAGATGACTCAACATACTTTGATCTGGATGTTTACTTCCAGCCTGCAGCTGATTTCATTCATAAAGCTCTAAAGTCACCTGATGGTAAGAGTCCTCAAGGCTTCATTTTCACCTGAATTATCATATTTCAGAGTTCTAATTATATTAAACAGTAGCTCTAACGATAGAGTAATTTGCTGCAAAAATATGGTAGTTTTCTAAGTTCCTGCACATCTTTTATGTCACTCCTTTCATCCTTAATAAACCCACCTACTCAAATTCTCCCATCATGCTGTCCTTTCAATGTCACCACAATGTAACCCAACTTGCAAAGGTATGTAAGTGTATTTTCAGCCGGCAGTAATAATAAGGGTCTTACCTTGCAGAATTTAAGTCTATAATGTGACCATGGCTCTTTTCAGAGAAGCTATCAAGCAGAGGACGAGTTGGGATTAAAGAGACAGTCGGACCCAGTCTGCAAAGGGACCTTAAATGAACAAAGGCAATGAATTGTGGGAACTATTTTTAGCTCACGGCAGGAAAAAGAAGGGCCACAGCGTGAGACGGGCAGCCATGTATGATATTAATAAGACTGAGGCCTCTCGCTAATCCTTCCGTCACATCCCCTTCGCCTTCGTCTTGTCTGTTTTTCAGGGAAAGTTCTGGTGCACTGCATCATGGGAATGAGCCGGTCATCGACTTTGGTGTTAGCATACCTCATGATCTACTGTCACCTTCCGCTCAAACATGCTTTGAAGAAATTGATCCAGAAGAGAGCCATCTACCCCAACAGGAACTTCCTGGCTTTGCTGCTGGATCTGGATTTGCAGCTGACAAGAAAAAAGAAAACATGTCAGATCCTGTAATCACGAGAAGTTTACACTTCTTAGCCACACAGCAGCGTGGTATCTAGGGATGGTGGCGATGCCGGTCTGTCTGCTGCTCTGGAGTGAAATATCTCTACAGCTAATGGACTGTCATAAAATTTGTTTCAACTAATGATTTAATTTTCGTCAAACTCAGATATACTTTGAGATTCACACTAATTAATCATGCTATCATATTAAGAAAAAAAGAAGAATGGGAGAGCTGAACGCATAATGCACTTATTTAATCTAATAAGTTTTTTTTATTAGAATGTTAACATGTTACCAAATATCATTAATATGACAACATTAATTTAACACGCTAAATATTAATAACTTTTCATTTTTAATACTGTGATGTTGTGTACTGTGACTCATGTTGTGCTAAATATTAGCATGTTACACCAACATGTTAAAAATTAGCACATTAGCATGCCAAGTAGGCAACATCCATGTTATCACGCTAATATATACATGCATAAACATCAGCAAATTAGCATGTTGTTAGCATAGCAACATGCTTTTGTAAAAGTTTAGATTCTAACAGACTGTTAGCATCCAGTAAGCTAACTGTTATCATGCATGGAAGCATGATGGTTGTTGGCATGTTAACAGGCTAACAGATGTTAGGCTACACTCACGTTAACATGCTAGCATACAAAACATCACATTCTAAATATTAGCAAATTAACATGTTGCTAGCATACTGACATCCTATTGCTAATGTTGTATTCTAACAGCATGTTAACATCCAGTACACTAGTTGTTAACAAGCATGGAAAAAGGCATGCTAACATGCTAACACTTGTTAGCATTCATGTCACTGCACAACTGAGCCAAAGTACAGTTGAAGCTGATACAGCACATCAAACTGGAAGAAAGTTGCACCAAATCTGAAAATGAAGAGCAGCTGAGCCCATGGATACAGGAAATGAGCTTATAATACATTTTATAATTTTAGAATACGTCCATGGCTAAGCTTGTCAAGAGGGGTTTGAGGTGTGGTAATAATAACATAGTAAGAACATGACCTTTCCTCTGGCGCCACCCTCAGGCCAAGCTTTACATTTTAGGTCTCGGGGTCTAACAGCGCATTGCATTGCTACCATAGACTTTAAAGGCTTTTTTACATTTTTGGAGGCAGTAATGTTAAGAATGTCTTAACAAAGAAATGGGTTGGTTACAGAACAGATTAAAACTTAATCTATGTGAAGTGAAAACTGAATAACGAACACTAACAGTAAGAAGATTTTAGTGCTTTTTATGTCAAGTCGTTACCTCTCATTCATGTAAAACGTTTTCTTTTCTTCAACGCCTCACTTTGTTTTACAGCAGACTGGACCAAATGTCTTATGGAAAATGTTTTACAAAGCATCATTTTTGTAAACTCCAAGACTCAGAAAAGACAGAACACGTTTCTTCATGTCAACTTTCAACTCAAAATGGGAATCAATCTACGACGTCTGTCTCTGCACCAATCAGTGTTGACAGTGTGAAACTCCTTTGGTGTATTCATCAAGCTGGATTGAGCTGATCAACCCTGTACTGCACATCAAAGATTTTCAGGCCTTTGATTGTCATTTGAGAAACATTATGAATGTCAAACACAAAAAGGTACACAGATTCATCTGAAATATAGTTTGACAGCAATGATTCCCACCTGCTTTAAATCATTATCTCCCAAACTCACTATATCACACACACACGTACACAAACACACATTTGAATCAGTTCATTGTGAATAAAACCTCCAAATATTATGACAGAAAACAGCAGTATGTGGAAAAACTACACTGAATCATATGGCAGGAGTTCTATTAGACATTCAGTTTCAATACAATCTTTAGGTAGTTTATTTGGATCTGAGAGAAATGATACAGTAAATTAAGAAGTTTTACAAAAAATGATGAAAAGACATGTTTGCATTGTTTGTACATATGTTCTTCTCTGTGTAATTATTTTGACATATTTCTTTAATGCTTTAGCCAAGATATGTCCATATTGCAAGTGGTTTTTTTTTTGGTTTTTTTTTGCTTTGTTGAAGGTTTATCTTAAATCAGCTTATGTGTTTTCATTTTCAAATGATCCACATGTAAACGGAGATCAAAAACTCCTGACTTGACCACATGTCCAGGTGTTGATTTAAACACACCTCGCTGTAGAGAAGAATCTCAGCAAAGACTGTGTCAGATTTAAGCTCAAGTGCAGCAGCACTGATCTAATTCTCTTGCTATTGAAAAAGCCGTGTCCTATCCTCCCTCCTGTGCTGGTAGCTCGGGTAACCTTTAAGGAATGCAGAAGATGATGCCAGAATTATTTTGGGCTGAGATTCAGATGTTAAAATAGCAAAAAAGGTTGCAGGGTAGATTACCAAGGAGAACGAAGACAGTTGTGCTGTCGACCTACATGTAGCTCTTGTACAGAGAGACCTTGAAAAGCAACGTTTCCAGCCAAGGCAAGTGTCTACTAACAACGTGTTCTTACGATTTTATTGCAGGTCCATGTTGGAAAATATTTATTAGTGTGTACAGTGTCTATAAACTACAGTGTGTGTATTTATTGTACTGTATACCTTTGTTTGCAAGGTAAACATATTTCTAAAGCACTTATATAAATGAGTATGCACTGTGATGATACTGCATTGCCTGATGCATTACTGCTCTTTGTCCTTTTATTAATTTGCTAACAAATCCAGACGAACCACATCCAAAAGGCTAAAGAGAGAAGTGTAATTCATAAAACCACCGAGAAGAGGCCCAGAGGAGGTAAAAAGCCATTTTTATTTGCCCTCCATGTTAACCGTGGGCACTTTCCCATACATAGCATCTTTAATTACACAGAAGTAGAGCAGGAAGGACAGGTTAGCCTAAGGGGGGAGGCTATGAAAGCAGCGCTGCAGCTCAACATGTGCACCAGGGAAATCAGTTCTCTGCCCTGTTGGTGGGAGGGAGGGAAGGGTTGTACTTATAGATCAATGAAGAGAAAGAAGAGCCTCCAGGTACTCTGGGCACATGTTGTACTTGTGCAAAGACACACTTTATTCTGTCTTTATGACTCACAGACTCATATGCATGGAGCATATGCCTGGTGAGATGCAGCTTCTCTTGCATGCATATGCTCTGAGTGACACACATGCAACCATGCACATGCAGAGATGGATAAAGCCATCATGATGTTTGAGTGCACCTCCATATGCCACGGCAGCTTAACAAAAGGTCACTGAAACAGATTTGGTCTCAATGACTCATCCCTGTGGACACGACAATAAGTCTCCGAACCCCGAGCGCCACATTATGTCTCCACACACCAGCAAAATGCAAATATGAAGCTGAGCCGCCATCGGTTTCTTTACTATAACAATGCATGCACATCGTTCGTACGTCCTCAGCCTGGAGCAGAATCACACAGCTGCCTAAATGGATGCTAATGTATACAATAACCATAGTGTAAGTCTCTCCACAGCCCAGTGTATAAATTGTAAATGCACAGGTTAGACTTGCCTGCAGGAAATGAAAAGCTGATGTTTACAGGCCTTGAATACCAATTTTCTTTATCTCTGGAGATAAATAAACCCACCAAGTGCTACTGAACTGTAGATAAAATAATGAGAGCATCATGAGGTCATCTTACAATGTTGTCATCTTAATTATGTGTTCTTGTGGTCCTTTGCTGGTGTGGAGTGTATTTATTACCATATGTATTGTCTAGATTTAAAGGCTATAGGCCTCTATACCTGATGTCCTAGTAAATGATTATCTAGCATTCACAGGAACATCAGAATGTGTCTAAATCTGTATCCGCATTTCCTGTCTTCAATTGTGGATGAGCACGGTGAAGAAAAAACATTTCCGACCCTTCTAATGACTTCTCAGCACTTGTTGTGCTCAAACCTTCATAGCAATGACAAGTTCTGTTGGTTCAACAAGCCCGCTGCATAAACTCCCAGTTAAACTCTGGTAGAATATTATGTGGTACTTCTATGTGACAGGTTGTAAAAGCAGAAGTGGAGCATCCAGACATGCCCAGAGGCCTCAGCTGCTTGGCGAGCCCTGAGGGGGCAGACGGCAGGTATGAGACCCCCCCGGCTTCAGAGCTCCACAGGCTGATGTGGACAAAGAAAGGAACCAGCAGCCATCTGGATGAAGTTCAGCCAAGGATCTATATTGGAGACATGTGAGACCAGAATAGTAAAAATCTTTCTAACTTGTTTTACTACAAGACATACTAATGAAGAATATACAGATTGTAACCAATGAAGGTTTTGAACCCTCGTGTAAATGAAGGAAGTCAACTTTCTAATGCAGCCCTCAATTTTTCAGCTGTTGTTTAATAAATATGTTAAACATTAGCATTGAACTGGGCTAAACCTGTGTATGCCAACATATTAACGTAAACATTAGGCTATTTGCTAAACATTAGCATGGCACCATGCTAACTATATATATGCTAACATTAACATAAACGTTAGGCTATAATTATGCTGAACACTAGCACATTAAAATGCTAATTTCACACAAATTAGCCATGGATGTAGCATTAGCATGTGAGCATGTTAACGAGCTAATGTGCTAAACACAAAATATATCTGGGAGGTGCAGAGTTGGTGCACCCAAACAGAAGACAACAGTCAGCATAATGTATAAACTGCCAAGGTTTAGATATCTGTCATCCCAAATACGATGGAGCTGAAATAAATTTAATTTGTGCTGTTAAAAGTAACATTAAAAAAATTAAACAGCAAGTGAGCAGCAACTGACAACACTTGTATGTGTATTATTTTGGTGAAGGAAAGTTGCTCCAATTAATTATTAAAAATCAATCCAAACCAAAAGGTTTCATAACTTAAATGTGAATCCACAACTTAACAACAACATAAAAGCTCTTCTAATCAATGCAATATACAGCTTATTAATTATCTATAAGGCATTAGTAAATGTTTTATTAATGATAAATATGACAACCACTAATTAATTTCGAAGCATTCCTTATTGTGCAGTGGTCATACGTATTGTTTGCCATCATGGACTGTGCTCATAGGACGGACTAATCTGCACTGGACAGATAATTATGCTTTTTCCCTTTTAGGTATGCAGCCAAAGACAAGAGGACACTCCAGGCTCACCACATCACCCATGTACTTAACGCTGCTGATGGGAAGTTCAACGTGAACACGGGGCCCAGCTTCTACCGAGACACCAACATCACTTATCATGGAGTGGAAGCTTTTGACATGCCATCCTTTAACCTGAGTCCCTTCTTTTATTCAGCCGCCAATTTTATCAAGAACGCTTTGAGCTCGCCCACAGGTGAGCAGCTCTCACTGTACTCAAGGTATTTCTCATCACTCTTGCACATTAACTCAGGGAAGACGTTTTTTTTTTCTGCAAGGCAAAGAAACAGAAACATTTGTCAGTCAATTCCCATTAGAGCAGCCCCCCTAGTTGTATTAGTCATTAAAATGCAAATCAAACACTAAACATAATATCAAGCTAATATCTTTCCCCCACGGTAATCTTCTCATAAGCTCAGACCCTGGCCAGGAAAATTGGTTTTAAATGGATTGCCCTGGTAATTTGTAAGCAACACTTTTATTGGACATGGAAATTACACAATTATGTTTGTGGCCTGTGCCTGCCTGGCCTGTTATGCAAAGTGAAGCTGGTATCTGACATGACAGTAATAAGATGAGGCCTCCTCATTCACATGCTGGCTGATCGGGGGCTCCAGTGTGTGGCGGGGCCTACAGTAATCCCCGGCAGAAATACACAGACGCCAAGACAGTTCAATTACGCGCTCCTATGCCCCCTAATCCTCAGGCCCGATAAGGAACCAGGGATTACCGTGTGTAGAAACATTTGTTGCAACATTGTTGAAAACTTTTAGTCAGGAGTTAGAAGTACTCCTCTCTGTGATGTGCATGGTTTTTAATCCACAGAAGAGTAACAAATTAGACATCAGAATAAAGTTCACCACAATAATCCAGTCATTGGGTGGTTGTAAATATAGAAAAGGAGCTGGTAGAGGATGGCGGAGCTCTGGTCTGATCTGCAGGAAGTGAGATGTTGTTTCCCCCTCTTTGGCAGGTAAGGTGTTTGTCCACTGTGCGATGGGTCTCAGCCGCTCGTCCACCTTGGTTCTGGCCTACCTGATGATCCACGAGAACATGACGCTGGTGGACGCGATCAAAGCTGTCAGCGCCAACAGGAACATCTGCCCTAATGATGGTTTCCTGGAGCAGCTGCGACAGCTGGACAAGGAGCTGCACTACCAGGGATCGTCGCAGAGCTACAGTGTCAGCAGGCGGACTTGAGATAAAATCCATCAGCCTGTGAATTTGGATTATATTGCTGCTTCCTGTCAGTAACTGAGTTTGAAGTAGACATTACAACAAAGATATGACTGATTGTCTTTTCTTTGTGTGATTAAATTCCATTTTTTGTTAAGAACTTAAAGTGACTCATGCCACATTAAAGGATTTATATTGTAATGAATAAATGTTATTTGAAGGTCAAAACCAACAATAAGTTTATCCTAAAAAGAGAACTGTCCAAGCCATATAACGTCTTTACAATAAACACAACAGGTATAAAGAAAGAGCAACTACTAAATGTTTCCTTAGTGTTTTAGTCTGTGAATGACAAATCCTTAAAGGAATAGTTCAACATTTTGGGACTTGCATTCATTGGCTTTGTTGCCATCATGTGTTTTTCATAGTTTTTTGTATGATAATGTCATGCAGTTAATTCATGGTAGTGAAATAAATTCATTGTTGTTTTTGTCTCCTCAGACGATTTCTAGTTAAAAATGAAAAGGTAAAGTAACACCAGCATTATCTTTTAAGGTCTCCACATTAGGTACAAATTAATTAGTGGAGTGCTTTGGATGGACTAATGTGGCAACCTGACAATAATTCCTCACCATGTTTTGAACCGCTTCCACTATTACAACTGTAAACACTGCTGTGGTTCTGGAGTAGCTGAGTTGAAGTTGTCACCACACAAGCTGCCTGGCTTCTGTCACACTCGTCTGAGGAATAAATAGTCCACCCAGACTCTGGCATCTTCAGCTGTCTCATTCCAGGGGGGCTCAGCCTCTAAACAACACTGATTCTCTGCTCAGATGGAAAACAGAGCAAACTGTACCAATAAGGTTAGAGTTGACTTTAGTTCCTTTCCAGCAGGAGAGACTAGCAGGGGAGCAGCAATAACTTCTCAAGTTTTCCATCCAGGAACATCAAGCGTTTGGGGAAATGATCTAACTGCTAACTAGGTGCCGAGCTGAATATAATTTGTGATAATTATACAACAACACCAGAGTGAAAGACGCAGACATGAGCCCAGAGGAGGAGCCAGAGTATCAAACACCGCCCACCTGCGATCTGCTCAGCCTTCTGCTGAAGAACAGACGCCCCACTGGAGCTGTCAACGAGGTCTGGCCCAACCTCTACATCGGAGACGCGTAAGTGGCATTCTCACTTCAGGGCCCCGCTGCAATATGCTGATCCGATTGAGTAACTGTTGCTGCAAACAAGTCCTCTATTTGGCCAACTGATTGGATAAATATAAAATCTGTACATTTGAGTCACAAGTGTTGCATTTGCACACATATGCTTACAGAGCTGGCCACAGGCAAGAAAAACCCACTACACTCCTCGTGTCATCTCTTGTGTCGTTTACAGGGCTACAGCTCAGCGTAAACCCCTGCTAGGGAATCTGGGAATAACACATGTGGTGAATGCCGCGGATGGCCCCCAGCACATTGACACCGGGCCACAGTTCTACAAAGACACCGACATACAGTATCATGGAGTCGAGGCACCAGACTGTAAGGATTTCGACTTGAGCCCGTTCTTCGCCAAGACGGCTGATTTCATTCATGGCGCTCTGAGTCAGAAAGGTACGAACCCGTTTGAGCCAGAGGAAACAGAAGACACACATTGGGCCCGAGGTTTAATAATACTGCACAGCATCACAGAGTATACTGTGGTATAAAAACATGAGTCATTAAAGCTGAAAAATGATGACCCAAAAATGCACATTTCATTGTTTAGTTTGCATATATTCAATGACAGAAGGAGGAAATGAATATCATCCATTAAACTGTGTAAATTCAGCTGCTGCCTTAAAAAAGAAGTGTGTTTAAATTGGGGTTTGTTGCCAGCTGAAGCCTTTGGAGACTCCACAGTTCAGACATTTGCTCTTTATATTCATGAATTCAGCCTTTAGTTTCAAATTTCTTTAACTTAATTGTATTTTAATTGCATTTGTTTTTTCATCGAAAACAATCTATTTTTGCATCTTGCACCAGAATCTATAAGAACAATTTGTCGTCTTATCAGTGAGTTTTCATCCCAACTTTGTTATATTGAGTTTATTAAATTTTGCTTTCTTGTTCCACCCGTACAGGAGAACATCTGTCTTTGAAATCAGTCACAGTCTGATTGTTATTTAGCTATATAAGCTGCAGCTTGCATGTCTTGTGCAGTCACAGCTGATTCTTTGAGTGATTCTGCCTCCTGTCCGTGTAGGTAAGGTGCTCGTCCACTGTGCACGAGGAATCAGCCGCTCAGCGACTCTGGTTCTGGCCTTCCTCATGATCAAAGAGAGACTTACCCTCGTGGAGGCTGTGGAGGCTGTTCGCAGGTGCAGAAACATTCTTCCAAATGTTGGATTTCTGAATCAGCTCTGTCACTTGGACTCTTTCTTGGCCCTGCAGAGGAAAAAAAAATAACATCAAGGAGTAGAGCACAGAGGGAGAATTCCCTCCAACCAGGATCTTAAAGGACTAGTTTTGATCTGTTTAATATAATTCACATATTCTTTACATTACTGAACATTTTGGAAACATGGCTGCTTTGTTTTAGGTTTTTTTCAGTGTATTTTTCTACCTTCCAGACAGTATGAAAATCAGGAAGCACATGTTTCAAACTGACTTGAGTTGTGTAACCCATCACATTACACAACCGCATTTTAATGCCATTATAATGGATTTAAGTGCAGATTCAATTGAAGGTTCTGCACTGCATTACGTCATGACAATGATATAATTGAGAAAAAGAAATGCAGACTTGATGTTCTCTTAGTGGATTTTAAAATCAAGCAAATTTCAAGAGTCTGTAAAAGAGAGCGGACTTCAAACACTGGACAAACAAAACCGAGGACTTGAGATTTGACTTTCATTTTTGCTGTAAGACCTGATTAACTTGAGACTTTCTGCTGAAACAACAGGCCTCGCATAGTCACACAGCTTGAATATTTGCATTGAAATATTGTGGCTGTGCTTGAAAGGAATTCATCTCAGCTATGTTAAAACATGACAGCTCAAAGGAGGAAAATGTTCAAATGTTTGTCACTTTAAATGTCTGCCTTCAGAGATGTGAACGATTTTCATCTTGATTTGTAATCTGTTTATGACGACTTGGGACTTGACTTCAACTTGTCTAGAATGACTTGTGTATTGACTTTGACTTGTCTTGAATTACTCGTGACTTGCCTTGGAGGAGTCTTGAAAGACTTGAGACTTAAGACTTTCTGCAACAGACCACTGACTTGGTTCAGATTTGTCTTGAAAGACTTGTGACTTGACTTGAATTAATCTTGAATTACTTGACACTGGAGGAAAAGTCAGAGCAGCTCTGCCATGAACTGGTTTTATCCAGAAATGATCTGAAACCAGAGTCTGTCTGCAGTGTCAGAAAACACATCTGAAGCATTTAGCACGCATTTGAAAACAGCAATAATGTGAAGTATGCATGATTTGTCGTTAAGGAGCTGAGACACACAGAAACGCTGATCTGGCCCTTTAAGCTTGTGTCAAATACACAGCGCAATCAATACGTATCACAGGGGCCATTAAAACAAATGTAGCACAACTGCCAAAACCCCTGCTGTACTCGAACAACACGGAGACAGCGTATTCCTATAAATAAACAATGCTCCACTTATATATTCACATTTCTCAAAATACTGTGTCTTAACTGCTGCAATCCACCGCCGTACAGTTAAAACTGTGATGTCTAAAGAGGCTTGATACAAGATGATAAAAATATGCCAGCATGGTTCTGAGTGTGTGTATACAGATTCAGGTCAGACTTTGAAAAGAGATGAAACGCTGAAGCCATCTTAATAAGAGATGCTCTCCAGAGCACACTGGGAGAAAGAGAGAGGGAGATGCTGTCAAAATAAAAGGAATTGGATATCACAGGTTTAATGATTTCACTGTCAGAATGAATGATGGCAGAGTATGAAGATATGAGGGAAAAATAAAGGAGTCTGATGGTGTGAAAACTCTGTCTGACATGTTAGCAGCTTCATCCAGCCATTCTGCAACACAGTCATCATCACACTCTCACTTTGGGGGCTTGCATTTAGATCACTGAATGGACCATGCATATCATATAACGGGAAATCAAAGACATGTGCCATCCTGTGAAAAACCTCATCTGTCTAACAGTCTGACACATTTCAGTTCTCTTTTGGCCCCAGAGAGGCTCCAGAAAATGCAGAACATCCTTAACGGGTGTTGTGAGGCAGCGCTTACACGGTTTCTCCCAGCGTCTGAAGATATGCAGAAAGGCTAAGAGAGACTGACACAATTTCAAGGATTCGCTCATACGGCTGAGCAAAAGCTCCGAGTGTCCTGTTCACTCCAGTGAATATGGGTATCCTTTGGCAAGTGCAAAGTTTGGATAAGCACGGCTTCCTGCCAGCAGTGGAGATTAAAGTTGTGTGTTTAGAAGTGGATGGCAGGGACTGGCTGGGTGGAAGTTTTCCCCACAGGCAGGGAACGCGGCAGCTAAGGTCAGGGGCCCGCCACATCACAGCCCTAAAAATATCCTCCGCATTTGATGCCCGTCACAGAGCGGTTATACAATCTGTGCCCTGACTTGAGCCTGCCAGAATTAAACCTCACCGTGTTCTGCCTTTAAGGACTGCTTCACAACAAGCTGCCAGAATGATGAAAACAAAATTTTCAAGCAGGAAGACGGAGGACCTCAAACTCTCGGTGAGTGGTACTGGAGATGCATGTGAAAAACAAAAACCAAAACTGCACTTTCGCATGATTGCAGAGGGAGAAAAGTGGAAGGGAGAAAAAAAAGCGAGTGTGGTATTTCTTTTCCCCCTTAAGCTAATAAATCATGTGTGAAAGGAAGCCACAGTGAGAAAATGGCTTCTCACAAGTCAAAGACTGGCACCAAGATAAATGTTACAAAGGCAGCAGAGGAATCCAGTCCAGTGGATGAATATGTCACACCTGGGGGCTATGAGCTGGAGAAAATCCTCAACCGTGGGAGTGTGGCTTACACTCATGTCAACGAGGTCTGGACTAATGTCTACATCGGGGACGAGTAAGTAAAAAAGTATTACCAAACTGAATAAAACGACAGAGGATTAAAATAATATTCACACTGGCTTCTTGCAGGCAGACTGCAAAGGACAAGTATAATCTGAAGAGGTTGGGGATTACGCACATCTTGAACGCAGCAGAGGGGACGTGGAACAACGTAGACACCGGAGCTGGTTACTACAGCGACATGGACATTGTCTACTATGGCGTGGTGGCAGAAGATGTGGCAACCTTTGACCTCAGCCAGTATTTCTTCTCTGCTGCCCGGTTTATTGAAGAAACGCTGAGCAATCCTCAGAGTAAGACGACACGTAGTTAAAGGGTCATTTCAACATATCGCTTAAAGGAAAGGGTTTTAGTGACTTTGAGACATTTGCGTGTAAACATCCACCACCCGAGCATGCTTTTATGATCATTTGTGATCTTCAGAAGCATTGAAATGCAGACTTGTCAATGCTTTGAGGACCACGGTTGAAATTTAATTCATCATATTGAGCTGGTGTCAAAAAAGGTTTGGTTGTAGGAGCCCGATTTTTGAGATATTCGCCCTCAAACATCACCCGTCATCCTTCAATGCTGGCATGAAAGGAATTTTGATTTCTGAAGCTCAAAGAAACTCGACATTAATGTGTAGTTTTCCAAAACAATGTCCTGGTTTCTCTGGATTATCTGCAGCCTTTGCTGTGGACGGTTTTTATAGGGACTGTGAGGTCTGTGGATTATCTGAGACAATGTTTTCGGGAAATGTTTCTATTCTTTGAGGACCGCAAATTAAATTTGGTGGCAGAGATCTCAGTCATGGATGTCGCTGAGCCAAAACTTTCCGCATGGTTAGATACCACTTCTAGGAAAGTGAAAAATATTTTTTTGTGGTTTGGGTGAAAGTGTGTTATGAAGCTTTTCCATGATTGTGTGGTTCTCCAGATAAACTGCTGGTGCACTGTGTGATGGGAAGGAGTCGGTCTGCCACACTCTTCCTCGCCTACCTTATGATCTGCGAGAACATGACGGTGGTCGACGCCATCGAGCACGTGAAAAAACGCAGGCGGATCATCCCCAACTGGGGCTTCCTGAAGCAGCTGAGAGAGCTGGACATGCACCTCCTGGAGAAAAGGGAAGAGTCGAGAGAGCAGAGCTGACTGAAGGACTCGTAGGGCAAGTTAAGCCACGAGTCAAGCCTCAGGTCGACGGAGGCAAACTCAAGCTGGCTTTCAAGTGATGTGAGCAGTCTTTGTAAAGTCGAGCGTCAAGTCATCAGGAGCAAATAAAAAGTTTCGGTCATTCACGACAAGTCCATGTTTAAGTTCTAGTCAAGTCTGAGGGCGATCACAGCAACTCTCAAATCCAAGTCCAAGTCATGGTGGAATACCAGGTTGATCACTGCAAGTCTCAACATTCAAGTCCAGTTTATGTCTTAAGGCCAATTTGGGTAATTACAAAATCAATGAAGCTGAAGGTCAAACACTAAATATATTGTCTTTGTACTGTTTTCAATTTAGAATCGGGTTGTACTCATGTCTCGACTTGGAAATGACCCACATTAGCCTAAAGACCTAAACTGGATTGGTTCAAAGTTAACCTGTCTAAATAAGTAAACTGCAGTTCAGGATTCAAGTATTTCATGAATGAAAATTACACAGCGTTTGAACATTTTCCCTTCAAACCTACAAACATTTTCCAACAACTGACGCCAGTTCCTTTTAATGCAGAGGCCTAATAATTAAATATTCAATATGTGTGACCATGCAAGGCCTGTTTGTTTTTTTTATCTTATGGGATTTTACCAGGTAAAATCTTGAGATGAGAAACTTTTGGCTTTTGAGGTTTAATATCAAGAGTAAATCGAGTCTCTGAGCAGTCAAGTCCAAATCAACTTCTCTTTCTCTTCTTTTACTTCTTTTTAATCTAAAATACTGTTCTGCAGAGGAAACAGCTGCCTGGATGACCACGAATTCAAACTCTATCACTGCATGTTCACTCTGACACGCCTCAGGCTAGTAAATGTTTCAAATTAAAATGAGAACAGTCCAGTACATGGTCAATCATAATTTATTCTTATGCTAAAATGTACAGCATTTTAAGTAACTGACAAAAGGAGAAAAGTCATAAATACAAGAATGTCATTCTGTCCGATTTTTGTGCACATAGCCAGGTATTTCCCCCCTGTTCTTACCAGCAACTCTGTACAGGTACAAAGGCTACAAAAGAGCAATATAAACAAAAACACAAGTACAAGTTGCGTTTTACATGCAATCCATTAGCTTAGTTTGGTCTATTCACAGGCTCTATTCTTCTACACTTCGGTAAAATATAAATCCAACATTTTATAAAGATAGAAAACAAATCTACAGATGGAATGAAAACGTAGCTTTAAAGGCATTATGTAAAATATCAACTTTGGACTAAATTTATATTTTCTTTATTGTTATTCATCGTTATAATCATTTAGTTCTTTTAAATTCTGCCACACTTCTGGACATTTTGAAATGTTTTAGAATTTTCAGGGTACAAACACTGAGATATGCTTTGTTATTTTGACAGAAATCAGTCTGCTTTATTAAACAGAAAGCTGCCTCAAGGAGATCTGTTACAAAAGACTTCAGAATTATACATACATAGCAATAAAACCTCTCAAACCGAACAGAAAACAGGACTAAGTTTACATTTTTTTACATTATTAGAATTAACAAAATATAGTTTCATCTTTCTCCCTGTGGAGGGAAACCTAATAAAGGCCAAATATCTTTAAAATGGCTTGCTATTAAGCACAACACTTGTACAGTACTACTCAATGCACTGTCACTAACAGAGACTGAAGCATGCTAGTTGTCACTTTACAAAATAAGTACAATAATTTAAATATACAAAGGCATGAGTATAGTACAAACTAATTGTCAGCACTGTTAGACAGGTACACTGAACAGGTTCAAACAGCCACTAACTCCACTTGTAGCAGGCACATTAAATGGCTTCATTTGAGGCTGCTACACGACTGCAAGACCACTGATGAAATCTCTACCTCTGAGCTCTGAACCCGCCTGCTCTAAAGACACATCAGAGACACTAACACTAATTAAATAGATTTTCATCGTAATGATGTAAGGCTTCCCATTCGGAGAAACAAAAATACTTTTTAACATTAGCTTCAAAGTTTTACTCACTGATGAAAAATTTTGCATTCTTTCCAAGTGCTGCTGCTGGTTTTTAAGTCATAAACAATAACAAAAGGACACCAAAAGAAGAAAAACAAAAAGGCCAGATCAGTGCATCTTTAAACAGCAAAATGCACGTGAGAAGAAACAGCTGAGTCCTGCGGGGAGTTACCGCCTGATGAAAGGCCCCTTCAGGGACTGCTTGGACATGCCTGTGTTCATGTAGCCATGGTGACCAGCTGGAGTGTACACCATGTTGCCATGTGGTGGAGCCTGCATGGGCTGCTGGGGGTATGGCTGTGTTCCCATCATTCCCATCTGCATAGAGTACTGGGGTGACTGGTTCATATAGGCATGGTTGCCATGGTAGCCACTGTTCATCATGGGCTGGCTCATGCTGTAGCCATTCATGGCATTGAGGGAGGGCATGTTCATGGAGTTGACATTGTATGCTGGTGCCGGCATGATGTTCACGCTCATGTTCATGCGCGGCATGGCGGCCAGCGTCCTGGATGGCGCCTGCATGGCCACAGTCTGTGGCGGCTGGGCGTACATCTGCTGCTGGTGGTGCGACAGCGGGGCCGACTTGGAGCGTGCGGAGATGTGACTCTTGGCGGCCATTTGGGGCTGGATCCGCTGCGAGGGCGTGATGCCCATGTTGCGCTGTAGCATCATGGGTGGTGGGGAGCTGAGATTCGGGGGTGGGGTCATGGTGGCCTGCACCTGTGGGTTGGGGACTCGATGTGGGGTCTGGGACAAGGAGACCAGGCTGGAGTGCTGAGATGACAGCGATGGGGTGTTTGCATAAGATGTGATGGGGTGTGAGGCCGAGTGGTTGAAAGGCAGCGAGTGAGGGTGGTCTATGAACGTGTTGGTGAACTGCTGCAGTTTGGCCAGACTGAGGCCAGACGACTGAGAATAGTGCCCGCTGCCATACTCGCCCTGGTGGTTGATCCTCTCATAGAGGGCGAAGTTTGGGTTGCCAGATTCGGGAATGTCAGCCAGCTGCATGGTGGTGGTGAAGTTGGGGGGTATGGCACACTGCGCCATGGGCTGCTGCTGGCTGTGCTGACTGTGTTGATTGTGAAGGCTATGCTGAGCGTGCTGATTGTGCTGGCTGAGCTGATTGTGCTGCAGGTGGTGATTGTGGTGGTGACTATGCTGGTTGTGGGGATTGTGTTGACTGTGCTGGCTTAGCTGATTGTGTGGACCGTGCTGATTGTGTTGGCTGTGCTGATTGTGTGGGCCGTGCCTGCTGTGAGAGTTGTGTTGACTGTGTTGGCTGTGCTGGCTGCGCTGGCTGTGTTGACTGTGCTGGCTATGCTGGCTGTTGCTGGGAGGCCTCTCCACCACCACGCAGCCCTGCGGCGACTTGACGTTGCAGTGCGGTGGCGAGCTCAGACTGTTCTGCTGAATCATCCCGCAGCTGCCGGGGTTGACGGCAGCCATTTGCTGGCTCACGGCACAGCTGCTCTGGGCCAGGCCACTAGGGGGGATGCTGCCATAGGAGCAGCTGTTCTGGGAGGGGCCTGCCCCACAGATGCTGCCCCCCATGGTGGAGTCGTAGCTGCTGGGGTTCTCGTAATTCTCTGTGGTACTCTCGATGCTACCCAGATCGCTGAAGCCACTGTCCACCACCTGCTGCGAGTGATCTGACACCGACGGCACATCCATCATGGGGCTCGTCTCCATGTTGTGGAGCGAGGGCACTGAGATGGCACTGTGGTCGGGGCTGATCTGAGTGTAGCCGCTCTCCAAGATGGAGACAGCCGGGCTGTTAACAGAGCGTACGGACTGGCTGGGATGGGATTGCGCGGAGGAAAGGGGACTGCTGTGGTCTGACTGGGGGCAGTCATCCAGCGAGGTGAGCTGGGGGCTCTGGGCCACATGGGCGTAGGTCTGCAGGCTTCTGCAGGGCTCCTGGCTCTCCACACAGTCCTGGAAAACATTCTCCCGCTCAGTCTCCTGCGTCAGGGACTGAACAGCTTGGGCTGTCTCTGAGTCAATCTCTGTGCAGATTGGAGGGTCCTCCCTCAGCACGGGACTGAGTGCTGGCCTCTCTGCAGGCTGAGGAGGTGGGTGATCCGGACATGGACTGGGCGTGCTCTCTTCCTCTGACTCAGAGTCTACAGGGTTATCAGAGTCTACAGCTGCTACCGAAGCGACTGCTACTGCTTCAGGTGGTGGTGTTGCTACTGTCGTTTCTGTCACGGCCTCCTGGATGCTTTCTGCAGCGGTAGCTGGTTCCTCTTCACTACATGGTACTGTAGAAACCTGCTGACTCAACTCAGAGTCGTTGTCTTCTTTTGGATCTAAAAAAGGTGGGGTGCACTCGGGTATTTCTTTCAAACTCTGTTCTACATCTGCTTTGCTGATCTCGGCTTCTGCTGTCTTGTTGTGACTGTCATCTTCATCATCTGCATCCTGATCCTCAATTTGAGTTCTCTGCTCATCCTCCTCCTCATCTTCCTCATTGTCATTCTCCAGTGAAACAGCACCCACTGTGCTGTGTTCCACATCTTTGGCTGGGGAGTCCTGACCGTGCTCACTCTCTTGGTCTCGCTGTTCATCTTCAGGTGGCCCTGGGGAATCAGCTCTGTCCTCAGGCCTTGGGGACATGGCACCAGGAGAAGCAGCAGGTGAGCATACTGGAGAAGCCACTGGTGATCCTTCAGGGGAGCTCGACTTCTGGGAGGCATGATCAGCAGGACTTGGAGGCTCGGAGGGGAGCCTCTCTAGAGTTGTATCTGGACTAGCCAAGCCTCTGCCTGCTTTGCTGCCCTCATCTGCACTGACAATATCCTGGTCTGGTTCCCCTTTTGCTTCTTCAGTTTGAATATGGTGCTGCTCAGCTTCCATTGGGGTTTCAGGGGGTGTGTAGAGATTGAGCTTGAAGCCCATCTTTCGTTCATTCTTTAGCCTCCATTTGGGAGGGCCTCGTTTCACTCCTTTCGGCCAGCCTTTCTTCCGTTTCACTGGGCGGGGTCTGCTGGGTCTCTTAGAGAGGATGTCAGCTCCTAAGATGAAAAATAAAATTAAACAACAGTTCACTATTTTGTCAGAGAGATAAAACAATCAGCTATATAACAATTCTATGAGAAGTGATGTAGTATTTTTATGGCAGTCAAGATGCAAATACCTTCATTCCAGTGTTCAAGATTGTCTTTCTGTGCATTCTTCTCCAGCCTTGGGCGACCTCTCCGGCGTTTCATTGGTGTTATCGGAGTCTTGTCCTCCTGTTCCTCCTCCTCTTCTTCTTCCTCCATCTCGCCCACTCTGCAGGTGCGCTCCAGCAGGGGCATAGGCCGCTCATCCTCTGAGTTATCGAACGGCTCGTTCAGCACCTCAGTTGTCTCAGAGATGGTTTCTGTTGTAACACTGCTGTTTATTCTCTTCCTTTTACGCCCTCTCTTCTTGAGCACAATGTTTCTCTGAAACAAAAATAAAAGGTGAGCCAATGAAAACAGAATAAAACCTCCAATCAGAGTAGAGTAGTTTTGTAAAGACTGAAAACTAGGGCACTAGGTGGATGACCTCCATGAAGATATAACAGGAAGTCATTCAGGCTTTTGTGCTAAATGTAAAATGTTAAAACCACACAGTGAGGCTAAATGTTTGAGCAATGCAGCCTGGTGTGGAAAACCACAAATGAGACAGGCAGAGTAAGCAGAAACCACAGTCTATATTTTACATTCTCCAGTTGTTTCCCACCGGCTGCCTACGACTCAACCGCTCTCTTCTCCGAAATCCTCCACAAGAAGAATGTGAAATCAATACTGTAACTAATGCACTAAATAAACTCCAACAGCCAGCGTCGTTCTTTTCAGGTTTCCACACAGTTTTTGTTGAAAAGGTCTCCCTGACATCATGCACCCGGCTGTAATATTATCTCCAGCACAAGGGGGCAGTGCCATATAGACAGAACAGATGTGAGAAGCATAGAGGAGGGCAGTAAATTAACCATGACCATTGACAATAGTACAAGGTTTAGCCTGCACAGTCTCGACACCAGCAGTGAAAACACAATCTATTATCTACAGCTGCAGGCACACAGGGAGGCTCCGGATGACAGGAGGAAGCCACTGAACCCTCCACTGAATTCATGAATATTTATCAAACCCTTCCAACTCACCAGAGTACACAACACAGTCCCTAATGAAGGAAAATATCTAATGATATACACTCAATTCCACTTTGTCTTGGAATAAAACTCCAGATAATCAATGAGATAATCCCACTAGGGAGAACAGCTGACTTGTAAAAGAAGCATGATTCATCAACAAACAACAAAAGTCACCTTTCTCTTTGCTGCAAGCATTGCATGGGCTTTTGTCAGGATGGGTGGTGAACCATCGGAGTCATCATCATCGTCATCGTCATCAGCTTCGTCATCACTCACTTCCTCTGACTGCTGGATGCGCCTAGTCCAGGACAGTGCAGGGCGGCGTTCGTAGGTCCTGTAGGGAACCTTGCAGTGGACCTTCGTGAGAGGTTGCCTGCTGCTGTGAGTCATCATGTAGCCCTCTCTCTCCTCCTTCTCCCAGCAACTGGCCTGCTCCTTCAGCCGCTCAGCCTGGTAATTAAACAGACAAGACGCATTATCTCTGGGAAAGGCGCACGCACGGCTCCAACATCTGAGCAATGAGGCTAATGGGAAAACAAGAGATTGGAATTAACATCATGACAAATGAATCACTGCAGGTTTCTCCTGATAATAAGAACAGCGTCCTGATTGGATGTCTGCCCGTCATGGAGGAAACATTTCCGTTAAGCAACCGTGGAAAGATTGCATTTCATGGAATATTCAGCACTATCAATTATGTAGTGAACTGATTTAGGGCAATTTTGCACAACATTAGATGCCTGCTGACAGTGAGAATGCCTTTCCCCTTAACGGCCTCTATTTGAACTCTCCAGCTAATCAAACAAACATCCAATAATAGCATTGTAGGGAAGTGTAAACAAACAACTACTGTGTCCTGATTGAACAAGGAGACCTACATCCATCTCTGCCTCCCTCTCCTCCTCAGACAGGACAGCACTGAGAGTCGTGGAAGGCGTCCAGCGCAGGGCATCGGGGTCCACCTCATTCCGGCGTGGGTTAGCTCTCAGGCTCTCCATGTGCCGTTGAATCAATCGCTCTCTTCTGATCAACACGATCCTAGTTCACAGTGAGAAAGGCCCATGAGTTCACGTGCACAAAATAGTGAGGCACTAGCCAGGGTAGACAGAAGGTAGACAGAAGGTGATGTGTGGTTAAACACGGGCACAAAGACGAGCTCCTTGGGACAGCAGGTGCTCCATGTCCTTGGGGGTGCTTAACCTGACTTACTTCTGTCAATATTCAGCAGCATTAATGGATATGCTGTTAAAAATACCCGCTGGCCTGGATAAGTCAGACAGCATACAGAAGCGGCAGCACAGGCTGAAGGAGACTGCGGCTGCGGAACTGACCTGCCATCCTGTCTGTCAATCATGCCGAGCTGCTGGAGAGTAGCGGCGATGTCATGTGGACACATCCCAGTGGCCCTGCTTATTCCTTTAACACTGATGTGTTTATCTGGGTGCTTATAAAGGTACTCCAGTATGACACTTTTCCAATATGCCAGGTAGGATAAGCGACCCAGATCTGACAGCGGTTTCTCCGGGGAGCCGGCTTGTCCTTCTTGCCTGGTGAGAAGGTAACCTAAAAAGACAAGATTCAAACACAAACAAAATGCTTTAGTCAAGCTAGAGGCTGCTGCTGGGTTATTTCAGATTGCAATTCAGTCACTACACCCCCTCCCTTATGGATTACATATTCATGTAAGGATGTGACACCAAACCCTGGTTGGGATTTCACCTTCAAATAGTATAAAGGGAAGCGAGGCAATCAGTTTTCCTCTCCTTCAACCTCTGTCAGAAGCTATGATACATGCTGGCAAGGGCAACAAAGGAGGTTGAAAGAGGGGAGTAAAGAGGAAACAAAGCGACAGAGCGAAACAGAGAAGCAGCTGGATGTCATTGCTCACAAGAGACTGCACTTAGGGGAGATAACGAACAAGAAAAAAAACCTAATACTAATATGTATCTGTGTGTAATTAGTTTTATAGCGGCCCTGTCAAGGGTCATCCATTACGAGCGGCATGAAATTAATTAATGCCTTTTAATGTGCACCCACTACCGAAAACCAAACAAGCAAATCTAATCACCAAACAGTGAACACATAATATTCCAGTAATCATGACAATATTCATTACTAAAGCTGAGAAGAGGAGCGTGTGATAACAAACACTTAGCAATGAATATTCAAATAAATTAATTGAAAAAAGCCATATTTCATTCTGTGTCATTTTACAAGTATATTATCATTAATAAACGAATACAAAAGAGCTACTCTGCGTCCTTTGAATTATGATTTGAAAGAAAACATTTTTCACACAGGCACCCACTAATGCTCTGCTCTCAGAGCTACCTGAGACAAAGTGTTCCTCTAATACAATCCAATATAACAGAAAATCTTAATCTAAACAACTTCCAGCTCCAAAGCTACATTTTCCAATAAAGCCTTCAAAGAGCTCAGAACTCAGCTGTGTTCAATCTCCCTTAATCCCTGTCTTTGTTATCAGCACACTCTCAATATCACAGATCCTCTTGCATCTCTGTGTCTCAATGGCTCCCAAAGTGAACAGGAAATCAAATGCTCCATTACCGCCCGCCCACCCCGCACTCGCTGCTGCTCTCCCTTCTCTTCATCACACACAAACTCGGCAATGAGACAACTCTTGAAAACAATAAACCGCCTTTAATGACAAAAAAACTGCCCGCCTAAACACAGAAATCCACTCAAGGCAGCAACTGTTTTCATAAGTGGACCACAAAGCTTTAAATATTGTATGTGTTGCATTTACTGGTCTAAAACATGAAAGCACTATCTACACCTCATCACAAGTCAAGGAGAGAAATGGGGGCTGTTTCTATGAAAAAAGCTCTTCAGGCGATGCTTGGATGAAATACTATTGGCCATCAAATAATGCATGCAGTTAGAATGTAATGTTTCTCACTCCTAATCTTCTGTGATTGCCTAAGCACCGTACATGAATGCTCTTGATTAGGCTACTTCAAAGCCTTAACCAAATAACAGCACCTTGCCACAAGCTACAAATTCACCCCTTAATCTGAAAGTGTTTGTAAAGACCAATGAAAGAAGAAGAAGAAAAAAAAAAAACCTCAGTTCAGTGGTCTAAAAAAGCATTAAGGAACTTACTGAAATCAATAAGGAACCTTCCAAATCCTTGCCTTTGGTACTGAGGCATGATCATTATGCAGGAGACATTGTACTTCTGCTGGCAAAGCTTTTCCTGAGGGAAGGAGAAACAGATCAAGTATGTCAGAGCTCTGCTGAAGCTGGCAATTTACTGCACCTGCCATTGTCCTTGTCTAAAGCTGTGCACGTGCACGCCACAGACACAGGGTAATGAGCTTCCACTGGAAAGTTTCACTCTGTTCTGAATTATGGCTCCAACAAATGATAGCTATCTTTTTGTTGGTTAATCTGTCAATTATTTTTCAAAGTGATATTTTTTTAACGGTCCAAAACTTAAGGATAATTTAATTACAATGATGTCAAGCACACAAACACAGGAAATCCTTACACTTCAGAAGCCTGAACCAATGAGTATTTGGCATTTCTGCTTGACTAACTGATTAATCGACTCATCATTTACTGTGAATAAGTTAAATCCATGTTACAAGAACAGACAAATAACAGTAAGGTCTTACTGTATCAGCATCACCATTCAAAAATGATGTGCGGTATTCCTTCATTTCCCATATAATGACTCTGTAATTCTTACCTTGGAGAAATAGCCCACAAGATGACAGCCTTTCTCATCATTCTTTGTAAGTATGTAGAAGAGGAAAGGCTCCACATCATAATACAAGGTCTTGTGATCCAGGAAAAGCTTGGCTAACAGGCAGAGGTTTTGGCAGAATAGTTTGCTGACATTTCCATCAACCTAAACACGGAATAAAAAGAGCAAGAGGACACTATTCAAACAGTTCCCATTTTTCCCTCCTCCTCCCAGAACCCATTCAGTGGAATCTCATGCAGCATACAGTTATTGCTTTATTGCTGTAAAGGGAAGCTGACCTCAAATACGGAAAGGTCGTCCTTTCTGTAGATTTCATTGGCTGGCGGGTGGAACCAGCCACACTTCTTTGTGTGTCTCTGGAGAATGTTTTTGCTTCTCATATACTTTAGACAGAACTCGCACAGATAAAGCTTTTGTAATCTGGCAGAGACAAAAGGGAGAGCTGTGGTTTGTACTTCAGCGACACTGAAATAAACGTTTCAATAAAATGCACCTCCAGTGACAAAGAAACAGGCATTATTTGTCACGTAAAAGCAGCGTTACCTTGAATATTCAGGCGGGTAAGGCGATGAGTACCAGGTTTGAATCTCATACTTCCCAAATTCAATGATGGCAGGGCATCGCATGGAGTCTGTGTTCATCAGAGATCCCGTTCTCTGTGAAAAGATCGAATACGAGCAAATGGATAAATGTGGTGACCCAGATAATTGAATCTCACAGTGTCTCAAACTGAGACTGTGGTTCGATGTTCCCATGTCTAAATGAAAGATACATGAAATCTGACCAAAATCTGTCACCAGTAAGATCTTAAATACTTAATATTATCTCTAAGACTGCTGACATTTAGGTTAGCCTCTGAGACACTCGATTTCAGAATAGCAATACAAAACAAATTGGGATGAAGAGGAGTTAATATTTGTAACATGGTACACTAATCAAGATAATTCTGAGATACCTTTCAATATAAGAAGTTTGTCCTTGTCACGCACATCTACCCTTAACACATCACTGAGGGTGAAGAACAGTGGGAAAACATATGCGAAAGCCAAACTAAGGCTACAAACTCATAATCCTGCTGAACAAAGCCCGATTGGAGGAACAATGTGATATTTTGTGACTCCAAAATTGAAGGTAGTGTGGTTAAAAAAATGTTAATATCTTCAGTGCTTGTCCTTTTATTGTCATATTGGCAAAGGATCGCGATAATGAAAGTATCTGGAAGAGAAGTTCACTGCTGATTTGCTACTTCACACCTAAATATACATGAAGGGCATAGGGTATATACATCTTTATAAATATATATATATACTTGAAAATGTCAAAAATTAACCTAAAGTTCCCGTTGATGTGTGACATGCTTAGCCCTCTCCCAGTTTTCTCACCTGCACGGCGAGTTCCTGCACATGCATGAACGTCTCAATGTCCTCCTCTGTGACGTGGTCTCTGGACATGGCCGCGAACTCGGCTCTGGCCTCCTGCTTCACGCGCAGCTCCCCGTTGTGGCCTGTTACAGGCACAATAACACGACATCAACACATCAGACAGCACATCAACACCGGCCTGTTTGAAGCAGCCGTGGCTGAATAATCTCATAAATGCATTCTATGCAAATGTGTTTATACTTTGAGTACTTCTGCTGAGCCTGTTTGAGGCCGTGTCTCTGAGGAATTTCATAATGTATCATCTTTGCATGTTTATATGAAAATCCCTAATGTAATGAAGTGAAACTAAATCACTCTAATTGCGTAACTGCTTTCATGTGCTTAGTCATCCACCAAGACAGTTTCCCATGAATGAAGAAGCAGATGCAGTGAAGGGAGCGAGTGTCGACATGAAAAGCAACTGATGCTGGAAAGCAGGCAGTAATTTTATGAAAGACATCAACACCATGACTTAACCACCAAAACAAAAACCCATTACAAGTGGACGTGATGTGTCATTAACATATTTATGGAAATGTACTGTTGGGGTAAGTAGTGTTTGTGAAGTATATTGTTTAGAACTGCTTGAAACATATATCCATTTGTTTTCCTTTCTACCGTGTTATTTTATATAACTGTGACTCCATTCGTGAAGACAGTGAAATGTAAGGGTTACTGAACTTCTGGCTATAATCATCATGTCAGTTCTGAGTCAACTTGGGTGGGTGAATCACTGGGTTGTATGTGTCTAATGACCGCTGGAAGTGAGGTTGAGTGGAGACAGAGATTTCAAGAGTGAGGGTGGGATGAGGAAGAGTGCTGATGTGACTACAGCCTCTACTAGGTAGTGATCACAATGTGTGCACTACTGCAGAGGGTCAAGGACAGAGCAAGGAGCAACATGAGGGAGTTAGTGGGCCATGCACTATGACAAAAGCCAACGGGCGAGAGGATGGAAGCCACGTAAACTCCGCAGCCAAGTCAAAACGCAACGAAACTGGGTTAAGAAACTAAAAGAATTCAAATTAGGCAGAAGATTAGTAGTCTGTTAGAATGTTGAGGGTGTCTTCTCAAAGAAAAGATTAGCTCTAGCCTGGAAAAAAAATAAATAACTGCGAGTGTCAAGCTTTAAAAAAATAAAGAAGAAGCTTAAAGGTGTGGAGACGCAGGTCTTGGCTGGAGTTTCGAGCCTTGCTTACCATGATTATTCTCAGGCTTAATTCTTCCGTCTGTCAAGTCTCCCTTTCCTGGTGAGGGGGCTCCCTTCTGAGGGCTCACTTTATACCTCAGCCTGCCTAGTGTCCTGTGCTTTTTAAGGAAGGGGTTACGTTTGAAATGACTGACAATCTTAAATGGGTGTCCTCTGGGTCGGCCCGGCCCTGCAGATGTGGAGTGTAACCTATTTTTATTAAACTCATTCTTTCCAAGGCGCTGGGGCCCCGTTTTGGACGCATGGGGTGAATCCTGCTTAGGGTGCATGCGCTTAGGTGGCGCGTAGCAAGGTAGTCTCTTTTTCCGCGACTGTCCCTGAGTAGTATAAATGTGAGAGAGTCCGTCAAATAGTCCCTTAAGTTGGCTGCTATTGCAGAGACTGCTCAGGGAAGGAACACTAGACTGGCTGGAGGAGCTCTGGGGTGAGTTAGCAGAGGTGGAGCTGCTGGACACCTGCAAAGGGGGGCTAAGTCCCGGCAACGTGGGAGCGGAAGGAAGTGCAGGGGACGAGGGGGTTATCTTTTGAGTGGCGTCAGCAGCAAAGGCGAATGGCTCTGGTGGCTTGGACAGTTTGGGAGGACCCTTGTCTCTAGAGCTTAACTGTTTGGCGGGCGACTCTACGGCAACAGCTCGCGAGCGACGGCCCACGGGGGAAGGGGTAAAGAATTTGGAAAGCCCATCGATAAGCCCTTTGGTTTTCTTGTTAACGGTGAGTGTAGCTGGGGTGGAGGTGGGCGTGAGAGGGGGAGTGGTGGTGGGGGTGGAAGTGGTGAATTGGGTGGCGTCGACCGCACAACAGGGGTCTGCAACAGCCAATCTGTCTCTGGCGTCCTTCACAGATGCAGCATGACCAGATGAAGGTGTGGAACAGACGGTAATCTTTTGACCCCTACCAGGTGACCCCCTTCCTCCAAGTGCTACCATGGAGCCGTCACCACTGGTTACAGACCTGCTGAAACAAGAAAGACATAGATCTCAATGTAACAACATTTACTCCAGTGATGTCCTTAAATACAATTTTGAGGTACTAGTAACTTGTATTTCCATTTTATTCAAAAAAAGTTAAATCACACCGAACTCAATAAACAAGTAATGTCACTGTCGCTTGTATTTACTTATTGTTTGCTTGGTGTGTTGCTCTTCTCTGTTAAAGAAAATTGCAGTTTACTACAGCTCGTCTTGGTTTACTAGTTTTGCCCATATCTGCTGAGATAACACTGTACGCACCAAAGTAATTGCTCAGATCTGTAAACATCACACACAACAGTTGGTCAAAGCTGAACCAGGAACTTAAGCCAGCAAACTGTGATGGATGTTTGCCACAGACAGTTGTGGTAACAATATTACAGTTGGGCTAACCTGGGGACTTGTTTCAAGATGTCCCGTTTGATTTCTTTTCAGCAATGTCGCCATGTTCCCAAATCTCAGCAATAAACTTAATGAACTAATATTAGCACTTTAACAAAGTGCTAACATTCAGATTATTCCACACTCACATTCTTTGTTTAAGCTTATTTCTAGGCCTTCCGATTGGCTTTGCATATCGACGTTTGATCTGATCGGCTTTCTTGTGCAGCAGTTTCTTCCCATTCTCCTTCGGCCTGCAAACTTGGCAGATCCAGGTTCCTGGAGGGTGTCCAAACAGAGAGAGTACCGTTTGGGTGGGTTCATCAATTCAGAGGACATACAGTACATTCATTGGAAACATTTCCTTTAATACCGAGAGCTGGCGAGAATCCCACCAGCTCACAATGACAATCAATTACTCAGCACAAAGCGAAAATCCATAAGAAAAACATTGGGTCAATTCTCTGTCCAGTGAAATAGACTTCATGTCAGATTGCTGAGCAAAGCTATGCGACTTGTATGAATTGCCTGCCAAATGTCCTACTACGGTACGTGCACCATCATTACAAGCCTCGATGTAGGGTCAGTACTGTAATCCAGAGATAGCAAATCTCCCCGGGGATGCTGAAATAATTTGATATGCATGCAAAGCTTCTAATAAGCCACCGCTGCCTCTCTGTGTGCTGAGTGACAGCCCCATACGGCCGTCTGTGAAGAAAAGGCTTTGAAATGACAGCAGAGAGGGAAACAGAGAAGCCAGACAGTGTAAACACCTCACCTTTTGGCATTCTTGAAAGCGGCGGGTCGCAGCATTCCATGTGAAAGCCCCGATCACATGAATCGCAGAATAGCATTTCATCCTGAAAAGGAACAGCAGGCATGTGTAAAGGATGTCCCTGTTGCATACATGTAACACAGCCCCCCCCCCCCCTGATCATTTTTTGGAAAAATAAGCCCAGTCGTGCACAAGGGGCTTTTTACAAATCTGAGGGAAAACCAACAAATCCTCAGGGATGCACAAAATGAGATCTACCTCCAAGCCAGCAACACTGAAAATGGTGTGTGTTAAGATGTATGCAACATTATACTTACAGCATTTTTCCCCTGTATTCTACAGGAGCTGCAGGTTTTGCATTCAATACATTGCCATCGTAATCTCTTCACATTTGAGGTTAATTCGGGGGAGAACTTCAGACATGATGGATGCCCTTCGAAAGCAATGGAAAACGCATATTAGCATGCCTCATTCTTACCAGCGTTGACTGTGTCACAGAGCCAGAGACAAGGCTTTTCTATTTATTCACGCAGTAAGGTTAAACATTAACATATTATCTCATCAGAAACAATGGCGTGCCTGTATGTCCGCAACACTTTTCCCCCCCTGCCACAAGTTGTGTCTAAAAACAGTATGATCAAACATCTGAGCCGCTAATTACAGATAATTTGATCTTAATGAGGCAGAAACAGTTGCAGCACTCATTCTAATGGAAGCCGATCCATGAAAGTCATGTAAAAGCATGCCTTCTCCCTCACCCGGCTCCCTCTCATGATTGTAAAACAGCTGTTTTACAGTGAGAGCACAATTTGTGTACACTACGAGCGGTTAATGAAAACCACCTCGACGCTACTTAGTCAAATTTGAGCTATAAAAATGTCACCAGGAGAACAATTCCTTACGGCATTTAAAATAATTGTTCAAACATAAATGACTCCTTGGCAGAGGTAATTTTATGGGGGGTTAGCAGTTTTGTCTGGAACAAAAGAACAGTAAAGGAAATGCCACCAATCTGCAGCAGGAAAAGGGTTGATCTTTGATCCAGTGTGCCTGGTGTGCTCTATAAGAGGAATCTGAATTGAGGGAAAATGACTTGGGTGATTTCAGATTCTAAAAGCCACTTATGGAGCATCTGCCCTTCTTGAGCCCACTGAGGGTTGCAAGCAATTTGGATCCCTCCAGCCACTCAATTTGAACATTGTTCTTCCATTAAATCCCTTAAAGGGAAGTGAAAAATGTGGAGCAAGAATGTGACATCTGCCAAACCGATGCTGAGAACTGCCGGGTGATATGATAGTCACTGTGTATTGTGAGGTGTTAGATATCTGCCAACAATCACAGATTTTTATAACCTTTACACCAAGGTAGATTTGATATCTCTGGTTGGATGAGGCGATTGTAGGCAATTCCACAAGTCAATGAGAAGGAACGCTTTATGAAAATACTGGATTTGTGATTACGTGCAATGATTTTTCAAGTATTTCAGGCAAATAATAGACGTTTTCATCTCGTTAGATAAACATTTGGCCAACTGAATTTCTAGAAAATGCACTTTGTGATACTATAACTCAATAGGAAAACAATTTTTACATATATAACTTCACAGCTACATAAAATGACCATGAAATATCCCTTGATAGAAGATGTTATCCATGTCACTCACTGCTACTTTTCTGAAGTTACAATTATTCACCAGGAAGGGGCATAAATTCAATATTATTGTCATCTTTCACAAAATCAATTATTGTTATGATGTAATGATTTCATGTATCTTTATCTTCACAAACTCTGAAAATCCTGTGGTCCAAATGAATGATTCCAAGCACATTTAAGTTGAATGCATAGTTTGAATATTTTACATTGGATTTTGCATAAAATTGCCATATTGTGATGCATATAGTATATACAAAATAACTGTTCTTCCAAATATTGTGATGATGATGGTATCAGTCATATCTCCCACCTCTATTCCTCACAATTTTAATTGTGAGCCTTTGCTAACATAGACATACAAGTTTTGTCCAGAATACAGTATGTCATAGCTTGTGAGAACATCCAAAAACTGAAGCGTTACACAAGGCCACTTACCACTGCTCCCACAGTCTGCACAGGACAGCAGCTCTTCTGGCCGCTTGTCCCGATTTGACTCTTTCGTTCCAAGACAGAAACTGCATATTGGGATGGGGTCAACCCGGAGCTGGGTGGGAACACAAACAGAGACAAACTGTTTAAAAAACAGAAACGGGCACAGACTGTGTATGAAGTGCCTAAAAGCCTGTTTGTTTTTGGACATTTTATCCTCTCAGGATTTTTGAGATCACTGTAGACATACTGCTGGTTAAAGCAGGACGATAAAAGCACGTTGTGATTTAATCAAATAGCTGGAAAAATATGAACTAGAAGCATAAGCTCGGAGAACGAAAAAAAGAGTTGACTTCTCACAGACTAGAAATGAATAATAAATGAATCTCATCCTCAGAGATACACTGCATTTGAGATCCACCTCCTTTATCCATTACATCTGAATGGGTAAGTGATCTTAGTAATCATAGTTTAAGGGCTTAATCCAATTCTTAAAGCTTGCACTCCAGTCTGAAAGGATTAACCAGCATGTAATCAAATTACCTCAATAATAAAACAGGCTCTCATTGTTACAGCCATGATCCACTGTAAATGTTGCAAGTCTCAGAACAAACACTCATTTAAGGGCTTACGGTTAAGTTCAGAAGAAGTAAAATATGAGCTCAAGGTTTAAGAGGATTTCCCCATTGATCACTCACAATGAAGAGAGGCTGACTTCACAGAGGATAACTGGGGAGGACTTAGTGTCATCTCTTCCTAAACCAGTCAGTCAAAACTTAACCAATCTCAGGCTGAAATCATGACCAGACTAAACTCAGACTGACGCAATATGGCTTTCACAAGGTGTCCCTTAAAATATGAGATCATATACACAAGCCTCTAGAGGCGCATCAAACAAACTGCTGCCTCTTTTTCTTGCTTGAGAGGAAGTTCTTAACGGAAAATAACACTCACAGGGTGTGACCATAAATAACCCACCTCATCGTCAGTTTACACACTAAGGCCTCGTCAATTGACTGGAGCTTTGAAAGGCACTCTGGGGATGCCCATAATTAGTTCCTGGTTTCTATGACGCAGATCAGTGTCCCAACCTCAACAAAATTTGCGACCTCCAAATCTCTATTGGTCATGACCTCCTCCTGACCTGAGGAGATCTTGTTTTTGTTTCTTTCATATGTCAACAAACACAAGACAGGAGCATTCTTTCAACCTGCCACACCATCCAAATGAACCCCAGGGGTAAATGCATCGAGGACACAGTTGGGATTTGGTCATTGTTCCTGGTTGTTGTATCAATTAGCTGTTACGATGAGGGGAAGCAGTTTACTGCCACATCAGTGATTACACTATTTTCCAACCTGCCAGGTCAATATTTGAAAGCAGGCACTGGCATTAAGAGCTGACTGCTGCTCACACAGCTGAGATTTTGGACATAAAAACACTGAAATGCTACTGCGTGATGAGGCTGCACCTGTAGGACATAGCACTGTGGCTCAGAGGTAATCAGTGATTTTCATACCGTCTCTTCTTATGAAAGAGGAATAGAATATATTTCGCTCAAATTCAAGCTGGTCAGGTCTGCAACTGTGAGCTATCTTGCTTAAAGGGGCTTGTTATTCATATTCTTCGAAACCCAAATGCACAGAACTGGTGTAGAAACACAACAAAGTGCACATGAAGTTTACTGCCAACAATTCTGAGAACTGATTAATCGTTTAGGTCTTTCATCAAGCGAAAATGCCAAACATTCTGTTTTCCGTGTCTCAAATGTGATGATTTCTCTGTTTAAATATCATTGTAAATTGAATATCACTGGCTTTCAGACTGCTGATCAGATAACGGAACCAAATCGAAGCTGAGACCTTTGGTTCTTAGAACTAGTGATGAGCCCTTTTATTTAAAAAATAATTTTCAGACATTATATAGACTGAATGAATAATTGAAAAGATTAATCAATAATGAAAACATAATGAAGAAATTTTGCCTTTTGTCCTCGATCACAAGCTATTCTATGTTATCAGTGCTAACAGATGCAGCCAAAGGCATTTGAAAGTAAGGCCTCAGTGTTGTGATTTCTTAAAGACTTATTACTTCTTGTTCGTGTACAAAAAGTGCATCTGTCTCATTTTTATCACGTTGCCTGCAAAGGCCAACTGAAATCCCTGAGTAAACAATTTTCTTAAAGGCCCCAAAACTCTGATTTGGGGTTTACAAACATCATAAATATGATTTCTGCAAGAGAATTATAGATACAAGCAGGAGAATGAATGTAATGCTTGAAATTAATAAGACATCAGTGCTGATATGCAGCCTGTACATGCTGCTGATGAAATGCTCAGAGCTGATAGGCAAGTATTTTTTTTAATAAGTCTTCACTTCATAACATAGTCTCCACTGACTGAGCTATGAAGTCTAATCCAGGAACTGGAGAATTAATTTCCATCAGGAATATTCTTAGGCCTGGTGATTAAAACCAATAGCAATTTGCAATCTGCACAGCACCAAAATGTGAAAACAGAGAAACAAACACAGCTGAAGAGATGCTGATGATTTACTTGGGGATTCTAAATTAAGTACATTACAGGAAATTATGCTGCTTCAAAAGAGCAGGCTGTCCTGAGTGAGGGGGTGGGGTCCTATTAGAAAACTGCTGGTAGAGAGAGAGCTCAAGTGGTTGCATAACGCAGCAGGGAAAAAAAAAAAAAACTCTCATTCCTTGCCTTTGTTCCTGCCAGAGTCTCTTCAGAATCTCATAAACTCTGCCCTTTTTTACCTCAAAGTATCTTTTATTCTCAACACACACACACTCGTTCTTCAACAATTGAACAGGCAGAGCTGTCTCATCCTTTGATGTGGACAGTAAACCTGGACTGGGCTAGGTGATGTCATCAGGCCGGGAGCAATAGGTTGAAATGTTCCAAATGGAAAACAGCAGGCCCTCCTCAGCTATGAGAACCATTGCAGGACACTGTGTCTCTAAACAGTTCTCAGTTTCACTTTTGGCCTGACCACAGACACAGTCACAGTTGTGGCTGCAGTATCAAGGTGTCGCTTCCTGATTATTCACTGTGAAACTGGTGGGGAGCAGGGTGACATCTCTATAGCCTGATGCTGCTAGCCACTTCAGCTGCATAACTTGTGCATAAACTATTAGGCCGCACTTCATCTTGATAAGCCTGAACACGTGATCTGCAAGAAGCCTTTACAACAATCGAGATGACTATACGCTGCATTTTAGGGCCACACAATGAAAACTACTTTCCATGAAACACCTACTGTGCCTGACAGTATCTTAAAATTGTGAAGCAATTACAAAACTGCTGTCATTTCGCAGGCATTTGTCTGCAGTGTGTGTTATAGCTAAGCACCAGTGATAGAGACACAATCTGTGCAAACTATAAACCACCCCTGAGGTGCCAAAAGCAGCAGAAACAATGCAACCTGAAAGTTTGTTTATATGGTTTTATTTCCTCTCTGGGGCATCTCAGTTAGCACAAAGGTCATAATAGCTGCCTGCAGTCCGAGGACACTCTATCCTACCACACATACCTCAACTGCCATTTCTCGACACTTTAAAAAAATAATAATAATAATGAAACTAGTTTATGCTCATGCTCTTGTACATTACCAATAAAATATCCCAAATCTGTTCACTTATGCTTTGCTACTCAAAAGACAGCCAGCCACATCCCCTAAGGTCATTAGGCTAGAGTTACATAACCTGTGGGAAGCCTACAGCAGACTGCCTACCACACACTGTCAGCATGACTTTCTGATTATCCAAGCTCTCTTATTATGGAGACCAAAAGCAACACAGGCCCAAAAGGACACACTCTAGATGGCGTTGTTTCTGACCTGCCAAGATAGAGTGCCATAGATTAAGACCACAATCATAAAATTCCTATCAAGCAAATTCTGCTCAGTGGTGGCCCAAATTTTCTGGCTCCTGCTTGGTAATGATATAATGGAAATGCCACCATTAAAGTTCCAAAGAGAGGTCCTTAGTTTTCGACAAAGCTTTACTACATGTTAGAGCTGGGCAGGAGTTTGACATCAATACACTAATACTTCAAATTAATAAGGAGAACATTTTGGCTACATTTTTACTGCTGTGGTCACTGGGATGTTGCTTTAAGGTGGCAGCAGCATATGACAGACCAAAGTCCAGGGTAACACAGGGATAAGCATGAAGTGAAAAGAGTGACAATGCAGAGGCCAAGGTGTGTGTACCTGGTCTCGCTCATGGGGGAGGAGTGTCACTGATGACAGGACCAAGGGGGAAGCGCTTGGACACCTGGAGCCCCTTCCCTCCGCACTGCCATGGCTGAGCTTATACCGGGGCCCATTTTTTAACAACCTGCCGTTGTTAACTGACCGCTTGGCCGCCAGCCGCAACCTCTGCCGGAAAGCAGGGTTATCAACAATGTTTGAGAGGTCATCCTGGTTCCTCAGATACCTCTCGATGTTCTTTAGTGAGGAGCCATGGGTATCATCCAGGCCCTCGATGGCCCTCTTAAGTATTTTATTCCAATCAATATGGCGCAGATCACTTGAATTCCATATAGATTCCTTTGATGGCACAGATACATTTGCAGGCGGGATTGATCCAACTCTCCCAGGATATCCTGGGTCCTTGTAAGAGGCGCTCCCCTTATTTGTAACCTTGAGAATAGAGCCATCATGAACACTTAATTCCAACTGCTCAAGGACGGTCTTCTTGTCCAGTCCATGCGATGTGGCCACCGCATGACAAATTCTCTCCTCTGAGGGCCTCTGCTTCTGCCTTTTGATTTTCTGTATTGCTTCAAGAATCCACTCCGTGTACAGAGGGTTTGCAAGTTTTACCATGGTTGAACAATTACACTCACAAAAATGTGATCCATACAGATTCCCCCTTTCTGCTGCTGAACACTGGGTACATCCACATCCTTAATAAGGTCAAAAAGTTATGTTCCATGCCAGCATCCACATATTTCTTCTCAATCCTGGATATCTGATATTGAACTTGAGGAAAAGTTGGCACGGGTAAATTCCACAGTGGTAGTTACCAGCTGACCTGGAGCTTTAATTATTTAATCCCAGATCAAATCTACAAGAAAAAAGAAAACAAAAACAAAAACAGGTGAAATACATGTTTAAATTACAGCCTTCATTGGGATTTCTGCTTATTTCCTCCTACTCACAGTCTTTAAACTAGCTCATAGCATGTTGGATGTAGAGGCTAAGCTAGAGGAATGCAGGACTTTAAGATGTGTTACAACATGAGAGACAGATGGATAAAAACAGATGCAGGGGCTGTCATGGTTGCTAAAGAAATTCGAGTGACTTAATCCATAGTCTGACACCATAATCCACGCAGCAAACCAGATGTCCATTTCAAAAGAGACTATTTTGTAGAAGTAAGTTTTAACACCATGTCAGGTAACGTTAGCTAGAAACTTTAACCGAGTTCTGAAAAAGTATAAATAGTCTCCTCGACAGATAAATATTTTCGGTTTCAGATTCCTTGTCGACGTGAGGAAAAAAAAACAACACTTACAAGTTAATATTTATTTCTGCAGCACGCAATTTCCAAAATGTCACCGTAACATGTCACAGTCTGACACACGGGAACTATCTAAAAGCACAAAAAGGAGATCATACGTAAAGTTTAACCGTTAGTTGTCCGCACGCGACTTTTGACAGCCCGACGTCCGCAACGACAAACCGATCGGCGCGAGCGTTAATGACAGATGTATAATCAATGCTCACTTCCTGACAGCTGCCGTTAGACGTTCGAGGCACGTCTTCAAATAACCACCGAGCCTTTTGACGAAGGAAGGAACCGGTAATAACTACGTAACAAACCCAGAGTTGTGTTCCGCTGAGTTGAGCAGATAAATGACAGTGCTGCCAGCATTACTGATGTCACCTAAACAGTCGCCATTTTGTTACAATGTTGTAGTTTACATGAATCCGACATGACGCTGATTACAATCCAATGGAGTCTCATTAAACCTTACCTACACTAATGTGCCCTCCCTAGCAACTTCAATATTGGCTGTAAAGACAAGATCCGATTTCTGGTTTGATAAAGCACATGTCAATCTTTATGTATGAGCTCACTCTAAGAGGCACGGCACTGGCTGTATGATCTGTCACTTCACTCAATTGACCCGCCTCTTAAGGTGCCGTCAGTGATGAATTCGATATCATTTACCTCCAACACTCATTATATCTGAACTTAAAGCTCCAACCGCGACGATAGCGTGTTAATAAGTTATAAAAACACTACAACAGACAGAAACTGGCTGAGTAACAATTAAATTAGATAAATATTTAACCTCATTTGCAAGGCGTTTAACACCGGCCCACCTTTACTTAGATTCCTCCTTGAAACAGTTGGTTACACTTGAAAGTGATTTGGAACATTTTGGACTTTAATTGGCTGTTTGTTAAATCTATCATTTCTTTGCATAAAACCTGCAAAGGCACAAGCGCCGATTTAAAGTGGAACACATTTCATATTATATCAATTCCAGGTAGCATATTCAAGACTCCTGCAGGCTAAAATGTGCCTAAGCTATCGCCTTTCTCCCTCTTTATCTTCCTCCCTTTTCATTATTTCCCCGAGAGGAGCCGTAATTCTCCTGATATTTAACATTTAAACTACGTGACGTTCAATTGGCGGCGATAAATAAACGATCCGCCGTGCTAAAAAGTAGGTTTTCTGCTCGCTCCACGTCTGCCAGCGGAATTATTAACGTCCTGTGTTGCGCTGTGCAAGGATGGCATGACCTCTTTATCACCATTAACTATCAAATATCTCCAATGAGGGAAAATAGTGAGCCCCGGAGAGAAAAGAGACGTTCAGGGGGGAATACAAGTTAACACGACTGCTGGGAGAGTAGCTCCTTCATCACTGCTCCTCAATTATGTATCGCTAGTTTCTTTAGCTCCCATTTCTCAGCTTCAGCTCCGCTCTCGTTTTCCATATTTTATTAGGAAATGATACACAGCCCCCTGGATTTTTCACAGCTTCTTCTTCTTCTTCTTCTTCTTTTTTTTTTTTTTTTTTTGTTACATGTTACACAAACAGACCTACCTATGTAAGCTGCCGCCGCCGTGGGCGAGAAGAAGAAGAAGAAGAAGGCACAACAAATTAACGACCAAGTTTCATGCAAGGATGAACATATAACTAGTATGAAAAAAAAAAAAAAAAAAAAAAAAAAAAAAACCGAGGGCACAGGCTACCGTAAATATTTGCTGGTAGTTTACCTCTTCAAGTTTTCCCCCCCTCGGATACTCCTCTTCATTATCGGGGAAACGTCGAAGGATAAATGTACAGCGACATATCCGAGCGATTTCGTGGGATTTGATCTCTTAAAACGAAGGCTGAAAAGCTTGCGCCGAGACATGGAGAGGACCTGATAACAACTAATTGAAAGGTTAATCTACATAGCAGCCTGTGACAAAGTGGTACCCTCCCCCTTCTTCTTCTTCCACTGTAGACATCCCTACTTCAGTGTAGTGGAGCGGACCGTCGCCCCTTTAGTGCGCTCCTACAATGATATTGTCAATTTCACTTCCCCCCCCTCCTCCTCCTCCATCAACATGTCCAGTGATGAGCCAAGAGAAACATTTTTACACTTCATATTTTTGCTGGATTAGTCTCGGCAGGGTACATAGCACTTTCATGTCATAACACCCCTATTAACATTTATTCCCTATGGGCACTTTTAACTTCCACTGATGTGCTGCAGATAGAAGCTCAAATGTGATTGATTTTGACATAAACACCCAAATCTAGACTTTTATTTTGAAAATGAGCTGAATCTTGCACTGGCCAATAGTACCCAGGGCAGTTTGGGATATTATACACTAACACCCTAATCTGCTAATTAACTTCACCATGCCTAAGGAAGAGCAATAGTTGGTAGCAATAATGTAGATCATTAAATTGTCAAGTCTTTAGATTTGCGCTCCCCTCGCTCATTCACCAACTCTTTAGCGGCATTAGAAATGCCAGAAAGCTCATTTTTCATGCAGTAATACAGATGTAATTAGAGAGATAATTGCTAACTTCCCATCAGATTATAAACACATGCTGTACTGTACAGGCAGCTTTAAAGGGATCTCAAATGAAAACATTTAACCCTTATAAAAAGACATTTCCTGTGCAATTTGCATTCATTTAATTCACGTGTCTTGTTATTTTGTCATCATCTTCGTCAGATGCTCTTCTTATTACCTTGATGACCTGATTTTCTGTTTACCTGTACACATTTACAGTGTTTGATATCACTCAGTGTCTGATTGTCATTCAGTTCTTGACATTTATTTCTACTTACTGATAATTTGTGGTAAATACATGCAAATAAAATGTTATTTCAATGAGGCCCTGTTTTAAAATTTAGTTGAAGCAGGTGAAATGTGAATAACGGGGGGATGTGTTTAGGGCTGGTGTCATGATGGAGGCGCTGACCAAACCTGCCTGTGTCTGGTTATAATGAATGCCACCCTGGGCCCCAGCAGGTCCTCCACTGCTGCATGGGTCCAGGGATAATTTGAATTGGAGCATGTGCCATTGCAATCTGCCCATCCCCCTCCTCAATCCCTGCCAACTGCCACACTGGTGTTCACAAACACTGCTGCCCATCTGCGGGGCAAAACACTGGCCAGGGCCCCAGTTACTCCTTTGACTGCATTCAGAAAAATATACTCTGGTCGTGAACTCATTTTTGTAGGCAAATATAAGTTTTTCCTCGCCTTGATTCAAAGTTGTTAACAGCATATTTAACTCAAAGTAGTACATGAAAAGAGATTTTGCAGATTGCTGCGACACAATAAAACCAGCATTAAACATTTTCAAAATGCCTTAGGCTCACTAGCTTATGAAGCAGATCGCATAGGTACTGCAGAAAGTAAATTAAATGCATAGATTTAGTATTTGTTTTTTCCACCCCTTACATTCATTGAGCAAAGCAAAAGTTTACAAGGAAGAGTGAGAAAAGTACATTTAGTAGTTTCCTTATTGTGGCAGGCATTCTCATTACTTGATCATGGCTCCCTCTTTTTGTGTTTGTGTTTTGCCATCTGTCATCTTGAGAGGCAAATGAACCAGCTGCCATGGAGTGTGATCTTGCCCAATCAGAAATGTGGTCCTTTTCAAAGCGCATCTGTGTGAAACCTTAAAAAATGCTGATGAAAAAAAAGTGTCTCAAAGTTGTTAATAACATTTTGGCTGGAGAATGTTTTCACCTAGACGCCCCCAATTAGCATAAATGCATAAACTATGCCTCATTACGGAAAAACAGAGCTCTTGTGCAGAGAGTGTAAGAAAGCGGATTCCTTCTGACATGCTCAGAGAAAATAAAAGAAAATATGATGTAACAGGTTGTTCTAAGGGAACAAAAAATGTTATTCTCAATCACACTTCTTTGTCGAACAGATGAGTGTTGAATTGTTTTCCACAAAACACTTGAGACACTGCCCAACACTTCTGCTGGCCCACAATCAGTGGGAGGGGGGGGCGGCAGGGGAGGGGCCTCCCTCTGATCCTCGTCTCCAACCCCCAGCGACAGCACAGCTGGGCACGAAGGATCGGCCTAATTTTCAGGGCCCTCTAATGATCGCCAAGAAGAGCAACCACTAATCCCTTAACTGAGAAAAATGATCTCCTGTAGCCCTGCAGTGCAGCTCCAGACCCCGAGAGTCCAGTTAGGACCCAACAGGCGCGAGTGTGGGGGGACTGAGCGGAGCCAGGACACCAGGCCGGTCCTGGTCCCCCACCCCCCAGTCCCCTCCATAATGGAGAGTGTTGAGCTGTCCAAAAGTGATTAGCATGAGGGAGCCTCTGGCTGATTAAATAATGGGGCATACAGAAACACTGTCTGTTATAACACTGCTTTTTCTTTTTTAAAGTGAAGAAACTTCAACTGCTGGTGAAACAAATCTTATACATTGAACTTGACTTGGTTTTGGTATCAGTAGTATCTTGGTAATATGATTTTGATATATTTTTTTATTCGTGTAATAACAACAACAACAACAACAACAACGACAACAACAAAAAAAAACATCTTTTCCAATTTTGTCCTGTTAAAACTGTCACTGTTGAAGCCACTCCATCCAGAAACTCTGCAGCATGACGGCAGAATATTAAAGGAACACTCAGCTGAAAATGTACTTCATTTTATAGTATCTAAGTATCACAACTCTGATCCCCTGCAGGCTTGAAAAAGGCTCTAAAAAGTTTGTAGCTTGCTGCTTTGTGAAGTGTGGCACTCATAGTTTACACCACGAAATACACCACTCCTGTGTCACACGACTGCCAGCTCATAGCTCAGAGGCTCCAGTGGAAGTAGTGTAATTAGCAATTTATTGGCAAAGCGATAATTGTTTGGAAAATAGTCAGCATGAGGATCAACGGCGAATAAAAGTGGATTGTGCAGCAGGAGTGATTTGAGAAGTTTCTCTGGACGTAAATAAGTTTTTTTGGCCATGACTCTGGGTCACCACAAGAATCGATTGTAACTCGAAGCTGACTACAGATGCCGTTCTTCATGAAGTATTTAACAATAAATTTTTCAGAGGCACTTTTCTATGTCCATAGAAACTTTTCAAACCTATCCTGCAGGATAATGCACTTCTACATCGCGGATCCAGTTCTTCGGCGTGATCCAAACCATCGTTGTTGCTCGAATAAATCACTAAATACGCTACTTCCAGCAACGCTTCACAGCAGGAAGCAATACTGGGACACAGAAGTAGAGTGAAGCTCTCTTGTCGAGATCCTGAGAGTTTGAAACATACAGAGCATGTGGATCAATACTGGAGAAGTTTCTACTTGTGGCGATACATTCTGACATTCTTTCCTTTCAGGCCTACAGTTTCTAAAAAGATTTGTTTTCAGTGGAATGCTCCTTTAAACATAACCCTATCGTTCAAATATTTGCTACCAGTGCATTGTTTGAATTGTAGTAAAACATCTGAGTAGCTTATTGGAGCTTGATAAAATATTCAAGCTGCAGCACTTAGTCCCCTGTAGTCAGTTACTGTAAATAGCAAAAATGTACATAAAATCCTGAAGCATACATATACAAGTATCTTGTGGAAAAGACAAATATGCAGTGGTGCTTGGTTGCATCAGTGAAAGTCCGGCTTCTCTGGGAAGGTGCATCCGACCCGTCTGATGATGACGTTGGCGGCGTAGTGTCCGGCCCGGATGCACTCCTCCAACGCGCGCTCTTGGACCAACGCATAGAGGAATCCTGGGTAGACAGAAGAGCAAAGGTCAACCTGTAACCATGCATCACCTCGAAAAATTGTTTGGGGAGCAGTTAGCATTAATGTGAGCCCGTTGCTAATGGTTTCTGCAAAAGGGGACAGTGCTGTTTCATCCTCAACAGGATCCAAATGATGGCTGTTTTATGTGGTGCTAGGATAAGCTCATACAGAGTAAAAACAGCAGGCTAAATGTCACGCTCATATAATCTGGAGACATTACTATGTTACATAGTTGGCCGGTATCAAAGGTTAATTGGGAATGTACACAGAAATCAAGCTGTGCAAAAGATGATTTTCGTGCCGTACCTCCCACAAAGGCGTCTCCCGCTCCGTTAGTGTCCACAATATCGTTCTGGTCAATGTCCAGAACAGGGAACATGGTCACCCTCTCACCTGTGGTCAAGACAACGAAGGGGATTTAATTAAAAATGAACACCAACCAACCAAGTTTGGCTTATTACTTCTTTGATTGTGAATTCATAAAAAAAAAAGAAAAAGAAAAAAAATCATAGGTCATGTCACACAGCAAGGCTTTGTTATAATTGGAGAAAGTTGGTTATTCAATTTTAGCACTTCAGCATGAGATGGGGTTTTTTTTGCTAATTAATGACATGTAAAATAGAAGAATATGACTTACAAGACATGTACTGCATAATTAGAGTTGAGTAACCATTAAGGAACTCAAAGCTAATCATGTTGGAAGTCGGAGTAAAGATGTAGCCTTAATAGGACGGGAAACTTCACTTAGCATCATTATTATCATTATTAGTATCACTTTTTGAAGTTTGGGAAGCCATGAACCAGACAAGGTTTGGATCTCAAAACAGGCTGAAAACAAATATATGAATCTGATATAATGTAATAGTGAAGAAAAAAAGAAAAAAAAAGCAATTTGACTAATTTTGTCAATGTCTCATTAGGCTGTTGTATTAGCCATGCTAATGGCTCGCAATGGTTCCGTCTACCTGTCAGTTGGTCCACTACTTTGGTCCTGACAAAAATATCTCAACAACTATTTGAGACATTGTCGTGAAAGTTTGTGCACACATTCAAAATCTGAATTTGTCCAGTCCAATGCTTTATGACCAGATACCTGCGAAACAAATAACACTCCCATCAGTCTCAGCTGTACATTGTGTTTAGTGCTAAACAGCAAATGTTCACATGCCAACATGCTAAACATCAGCATTTTAGCATCATCATTGTGAGCATGTTAGCATGCTGGTGTTAGCATTTACCTCAAAGCAGCCTCGCGAAGCTGCTACTCTTAAGTCTTGACAGATGATAATGCTAACATTTGAGAGGCTGTATTGAGTGACTGTTCGGCATTTTTGCATCAGAAAAAAAAAAAGATTATGAAAATAGTTCTGTTTTATCAGCGGATGAAGGGATTATGTAACTACTGTTTCAGCACAAATGACAAGGTAAATTAGACCTTAAAGGCAGAATGAGAAGGATTGTCTGCAAAAACAATGTACACGCTAATCCCTCTCAATCATCGCTTATGACTTATGCCCATATTTTCTTATTCTGCTGTGTTTGGGTCATTTCTGGGCGTCAACCTTTGGGCAGTGGGTGTGTAGCCCTGGCCAATAATGGCGTGCAGATCCAGATCGGCAGTTTGTGAGCATGCATTCAAGAGGAAGCCATGAATGTTGTGTTTACAAACCGCAGCCAACAAATCCTACTTCTTCTACCTTTAAAACAGGGGGTACTCCTGTAACTGAAACACTGCAATGTCCTGCAGCGGCTTAAATAAAATTTCCAGAAGCAACAGATGATCAAATGCAAAAATTCCCAACCTCTCTAATGCTTTAGGTGAGTGCTCTGATAAACAGTCACTGTAAGCTGTTTCAGTTAAAACCGGAATCCATTAAATGAGGGTCTCTTTATTATCTTCAGTGGATTATATTGCTTCAATTATCAGTAGCATATGCACTTCAAAGGGACTTCCAGTTTAAAGGAGAGGGGGGAAAAAAGAAACAAAAATCTACCAGATGACAAAGTCTGGAGGTGTAGAGTGACATTAAATCAGCAACTTATGTCAGAACAATCTAAACCACACACACAATCTTCAAACAATCCGAGAGCTCTGGTGCCGACATGAACCTTCAAAAAGGTGCAGGAGACAAAAGACTGACATGTGGATAAAAGGAACACGAGGAGGCTGACAGACCTCTTATTGAGAAAAAAAGGCTGGAGTTTAAGAACATGAGAGAAAAAAAACTACAAAAAAGTTGTTTAATGAGGCTCCCTGCTAATCTAACAATGGCTCACAGGATATCTGTGCCGCACATAAGACACCCCACCTTATTAATTTTTGAATACATTTCTGTCCTTGTCCTACAGGGCAAAAGATACACAACCTGCCGCCAAGCATATGCTCAACACATGAAGTCAAGGAAAAGACTGCAATACACCAACTGTGAAAACTCCATCAAGTTGTGGTTGAAAATGACATCTTACCGAGCAGAGAGTGATTGTATTCCAGGTCAGGCACTGACGATGCATCAGATAAAGACTGTGTTTTAATAACGACACATTTTCTCTTCAAAAGGAAAGCAGGTGATTGTCACTTTGCTAATAAATTACAATAAGACACGAATCCTTTTAGGATCAGCTAATTAGCTGCATAACGACTTTGCTTAATTAATGCCACAGATGAAGAATCCTCCGCCCTCTTGAAACGATTAACCGCAAAGGAAAATGTGCTAACAATAAATTACACTTTGTCAGTTATTCCACAGTTAAGAAACTTGAGTCGTTAGATGTGGTTGTGCTTACGCGGCGCACTTTGCGGTTAGAAAAGCGGATGCTTTAAAATCTGAAGCTGCTGCACTTGTTCAGCACAGATTCGGCTGTTCATTGGACCTGAGAAATCCAGTATAAATAACGGTGTAAATATGTTTATGCTTGTTAAAAAAAATGGTTACTCTCTCCAGTGTGGGTGTCAGGTCTTATTAGAAATTGGCAACAAGGTAACTTCTCACTTAAAGTGATGCTCATCTTTGTGATAACACGACATGCAGAGGTGTCAGAATTCACTGAACAAACCTGAATCTGTTAGACCTATCGCTGTGTTGTGGCAATTAAGACTTCTGGAATTGGCTTCTTGTTAAAATCCTTTAAATTCAGTGGGAATTGGATACTCGAACATGCATCAGGGTGTTCTTTTCTTCCTCTTTGTGCAGCTCTCTGGCTGAGTTTTTTCCTTTTATTTCACTCAACTGGTGCTTCCAGGAAATTGGCATATTTACAATTTTTCCACCAAACTAGTGCATTTTTTCACTGTTTTCTACAAGAAAGAATCAGAATTTGGAACCACAGCTAAAGTCAATTTTAAGTTCTTTAAGTAATTGTGTTGCTCTACAGCTCACTACCGCAGCAATTACTGGAGGCAGTGCCGTGGACAATGAATCCTGATAACGTTGGCGACTCTTTAGCGCCATCATCAGGTGAAAATCTTGCAGAGGTAAATAAATTCCCATCAGCCTCAGCTGCACTTTGTGTTTAGCCTTAATTAGCATATGTTAGCATGTTAACACATGACTTGCTAAACACCAGCATGTTAGCATTGTCATTGTGAGCATATTAGCATGTTAGCTCCAAGTACCATTGAGCCGAAGTACGGCCTCATAGATCAGCTAGCATGGCTGTAGACTTTAAGTGTTTAAACATCAAGTCAATTTTACATATATGGACGAAAATCTTATAGATCCTAGATGACTGCAATTTCTTAAAAAATCACACCAAAACAGACACATTTAATGCAATTTTCTTTAAAAAAGCAGCTGCAAATTCATTCATTTTGGGCACAAAAAAGCTCAACAGGTACATTTAAGCATTTGGACTTGTACCTTGATATTTGGTCCTTGTCAATAGAGATGTTTTTTTTTTTTTTTAATTCTTCTTTTCTTTCATAAAACATGTAGACGCGAACATGTGAATTTGAATTTCAGCCCCTCTGAGACGTACTCTTTAACATTTCCAACTGATCGGCTCATTGTGGGCGGCATGATGTTGTTGATGGCGTTCAGAACTTTCCGAGAACTCTTTCTAGAAGCATGGCACAACACACATCCAATATTTCTCTTCCTTCTCCCATCACGGCCAGAGCTTGTACTCTGCTGCTGGGGGAAAGTTCACATAACCTCATTGATGCAAATTATTAAATTTGACTGACATGTTAACTCAGGTTACAGTCCAACAATTCCCCAGCCGTCTGCAGCACAGATCCAATTGGCAACAATGGCATGAAAAAAAAAAACCTCCTGCCAAAACACTCTGTTGTTACTGGCTTGTAGAACGTCTGAAAACATCACTTTGCTGAAATCATTTCACATTTCACTGTAATGAGATCGGCAACATTATTTTCAATCACTGAAACTCTGCAGTACTTTTTAACTGTACTTTAACACTAACATATTCTTGTTCCTAGAGTGTGGTTTGACAAAATGAGTGAAGCAGCAGACTGGTAGTGAATATGTGGGAGTGTAGTATGGCTGTGCTTTGACAGGTAAACTGCAACAGAGAGAGAGAGAGAGAGAGAGAGAAAAAAAGCTGTGAGAAAAAATTTGAAGGAACTCAAATACTTCCTTCGAGTAAGCTATAATTGTGTGCTTTTGTTAATTCGCTCTTCATAATTCCCTCATTACAACTCTTGAATGGTGGTGATTAAACTTAAGAAATTCTTTCAACAGGCGTCTCTTTGAAATGAGTATCAATTAAGCCCTTTATTATTGGCCATTCTTTTTAACAATGCCAATTCACAGCACAACACTGACTGAGAAAATGCTCTCCTGTTAAAAAAAAAAAAAAAAAAAGCAACTGTACATGCAAATAAGACGACCTCGGCTTTATTGGAAAATGAGCATATGGAGCGATGTTCTGACTCCGACTGAAATTATTACACGCTTCATTTGATTGTGTTCCAGCGCTCACTATTGTTGCTTTGACAGAAAGCAGGTAGATCAAATAGTTGGCAGGTCATTAAAATTAACTTTGATCCTGTCGTACTGTATCATCTTCACAAGCAAAACGATTAATGCATCATTTTAAATGACGAGCTGCTAAGTGACTGGAAAGCACACATGACTATTCAGCTGAACGCCATGAGCTAAAGGACTGAAGAGTTGAAGTACAACATCTTTATGTGAGAAACTTCCCCAAGAATACTACTTCTTCTTCTGGAACGTTTCCTTTTGCTTTCCAGCCAAACTCTGAGCCTCGAAGAGGAAAACAACGTCCCGCTCTTGGCAAACGCGGCAGGTTAGGAGCAAGTTGACATTCAATCTGTTTCCCTATCATAACCAGCATCTTTGTTCACAATTGAGTTAGAAAAAAATGCATATGCCTGTAATTACTGTAACCACAGGCAAAAGATCATCGCCAACCAATATCCTTTCAGGGAGACATGAAAGAAAACATTTCAATGTGAGATGCCAAGGGAAAAGAGAGGCGGTCTTTCTCACAGCGCTGAATGTTAATTGATTTAGTCTATCACGAAGTATAGACCATAAACATCCTGCTTTTTAAAGAGATTATTCAAGTCGACCTGTCAGTAATTCTGCAACGCTTCATCTACTGGAACTTTGGAGAGACTGACAAATAAACCTGCTTTAAAAAAAGCCTCCTGCCTTGCAGCCTGTACTCATTCCTCAGTCTACCTTATGTGATTAACATGTATAGATCAGGTTTTTTTCCAAGTCGAAATCTGCCTGCTCGGCCCCCTCGAGAGCCCTAAAACTCCGCAAGGAGCCGAGTCAGGCTTTATCAAGTCCTTATCAGCGATTAGAGCGGCGACCCCCGCTGAATGATCGTTTATTAGATCTTCTCACCGTTAAGGTTCAGGGCACAATGATCTTAATTACTGCTTTAATGGGTGTATAAGCAAAAGCCCAGTGTAGTTCAGCAGTGTCAGTGGCAGCTAAATAAAGGGCCATTTCCCCTGCTCCCAGCTCTTAAAAGGCACGTTTGAAGCGGTGGCGTGATGAAAGGCTCCAAATGAAGGGCAGGGAAAAAAAAAAAAAAGAACAATAACAAATTGACATCTCTTTTTGGAGAATTATACCACGGGGGAAGGCATTCTCCCATCCTTAATCACTATAAAATGGTTTAACATGACATGCAGAGGCTGGCAAATGATCAAATCCTGACAGGAGGACAAATTGCAAACAAAATGAGAGATCAAGTTTATTAGAGCGCCGCCTCTGGGAAATGAAAATCTTTAATTCTCTTTTTACATTGACATTTATTTGGCTGGCATGAATAGCGATGTTCACACACACACACACACACACACAAACACACACACCGATTGTGCTGCACCGACTACTGTAACTGCTCCACTGCAATGATAGCACAGTCAATGACATTTATCATGTTTGCCTTTGTAGATGACATCTGAAACACATTGTCTTTCATCCCGCCTGCATTCATCATGTATTTTATATAAAGTTCACAGCGGCGCGCGGCTCTGTCTTCATGCAGGAGCAATGAGAGGAGCAGGCAGGAATTATCCATCACCTCCAGCACAATGGATGGATTCTTGTTCTTTTTAACTGTCGGGCTCCTGCTTAAAGATTTCTTTTCGAATTCTCATGAAAGGCAATGCACTTCCAGGAATTCTACTTTGAAAATGAATGTGGCCGCCGCGTCGCCCTTCGGAGCGGAAGAGCTGCACTGAGTGATTTTTTATGTTATTTTGCATGTATTTGGCATAATATGACATTGACAAAATTATCTTTATTAATAGTGTGATATAATCATGAGTAGATACCACAGTGACATCTAATTTACACTTCCAAGAGACGAAGCAGCTTTAGCATTAATTGAGGGTTTTGTTTGTATGCATCAGTGTATAATATTCACCATTCTTTACGCTCTGTTTTTGTTCTCCACCAGCTCCTGAGGGAAATATCTGCTTATTTACCTGCTAAATGCTCTACTATGTCCCCCATGTAGTTGTTCACTGTGTCTATAGTGGGTTTATCATAGCTTTATTGCTGATAACAGCTGCCTGCTGTGGCTGTTAACAACACTGATGAGAGAGATCCTAACAGTAAAGTTACCGGCCGTAAAACCAAAAAATCAGTTAAAAGACGCTAACAACCGCAGAGTGAGGTATTCTATAATTCTGTTCATTACATCCCCTTTGACATCACACACCGTTATCTTATCCATTGTTAATATAAAAATATTGATTACAGCCACTTTCACCCTTTATTATACCAAGTTAGTCTCTTGAGACAACTGAAACACAAATCACAATGGGAAGCACAGAAAACATAAGATTAATTATTGATTTTTTAATAATGCCACCAGTGACATACTGTCGCTTCAGCTCGTAAATCCTCTTGCCAGCAGTATGAAATTGAGGACATTGGACACATGTGAAGGCAGTGTCCTGCAGTGCTAACAGCGCTGCTGTAGCTGTGCTTCTCTGCAGTCCCCAGTGATGAGTGATATGTTGGAGTCTTTACCTGAGGCCATCTCTCCCCGCGCACGACTAGTCTGAGCTGCAAGGGCAACGAGGAGAGACACCCCGTGGCTCTAAACAAAGGCAAAGGCTCCCAGCAGTAATCGGAAACTATCGTCTCTCCCCACACCGCTTAAACCTGCAACCCCTGCTCAGTTGTGATGACACTGCCTTTTAATGTCCCACTAACAAATCTGCCCTGAATCAAAGGAAACCGGATTGATTTGTGGACCAACATTGTCAAGCCTCTCCTCAAGGTCACTATGCCAGCATTTTGCAGGGGAAAAAAAAAAGGCCAGGATGTGAGAGTTGCAGCATTAAAAATTGCTGAGGACTGGCCTGGAGTCTGTCCAAGACAAAGTTAGAAGTACTTCACAAATCAATGCCTGCTCTCTGCATCCCCCACATTTCTTTTGTGCTGTGAAATGACAGAATGTAGTGCAAGCATTCTTTTTTTTAACATCTGGTGTCAATATTGCAGGTTAACTTCAAAGAAATTACTGATAGCATTCGGCTCTCTTCAGTCAGCAATCTACCATCTATTTAAGGCTGCGCTCTGCAGTTTTGAGATATGAGGTTTAAGCGAAGGGTAAAGATGTCCAAAAGGGGCCAAAGTCGGGGTGGCTTCAAGTGGTGCTTAAGTGGAAATATGTATAAAGAACAGATAAAAACCAGAAAACAAACTTGGCCTACCAACAGTTGCAACGGTGTCATCCTTGCCCTGGGTGAAGACCACCACTCGTTGCCTCTTCGTGTTGTCCTTGGGGAGGTTTTGGGTTTTCTTTGCAATCTCCGCGATGTCATCTGTCTGTAAAAACACCAGACCACTGGGTGAGTGTGTTAAGTTGACTGGATGCATCGTGAGGAGCAATTTCTGAGGAGTTAATCAAAGATCACAAGTGTGACTGAGAGAGGTCAGATTTTTCCAATGCTGGCAGACGGATCAAGTGATAATGAAACCAGATGGGCTATGAAACCGCTTCGAGAAAGATCAATAGGACTGCTCAATGATGTTTCCATGCAGTTACGGGAGAGCTGTAAAATATTAGAATGTCATATTCCCTAAGTGAGATGAAAATAAGCGTGTGAAGATATGCTGTTGTCAGATAAAGCTACTTCTGCCAGCTGAAGGGATAGGTGGTGCGTGTACTGTATCATTCTCTTCCTGAAACAGGCCATCTCTCCTCAGCATCTGCACAGAATGGATATTCTCGCCTGGAGACGACAGAACTCTCCGGAGTGCTTGCCTTTGATCATGAGAGGGATAAAAAAACCCACACCTGTCAGTGCTACTTTATTATTAACTCATCATGATGTACTATGAGCAGGTGGAATGTCTTTATCGCCGCTTCGCAGCGGGGTGGACTCTGCTTTTCCGTAATACAGCACACTGAGGAGCTAGCATTAAGGGTCGTAGACGCCTCTAGCATCTGTATCAAAGCTAACACTGGAGCACCTTCAGGGCGAGCAAATACTGCGGTTATGGGAGTAATCAGAGAGATAGGCTCCAATACCACCAGCCACACTGGCTCACTCAAACCAATGAGCTTTTACACCTCTAAATGCTTCCCAAATGTCCTTTAATCAGCCCTGAGAGGTCCGGGGAGACCCTTGGCTGAGGAAAAATGGGTGTAACACTCTAAGTAAGTGCTAATGGTGAGGTTAATACAGAGGCTGTTAGCAGGCGATGGCGAAAAAAAAAAAGGCAATTTGTCACTGTGACTGGATGTAACCACAAGCACTCCTCCAGACACTGAATGCAAAACCGCACAAGGCTTCGGCACATTGTCACCCTTCGGTTTTATGTTCGCTGACATAAAAAAAAGCGCTCTACTCAGGTTTAGGAGCTAAAAGGTTCTAAGGGCCAGAGGTGGTAGGGTAAGCATCATGGTTGTTGAGCAGGCTACACACACATAAACACACATAATCACACGCAGACAACGTCCTCCATTTCGCCTCTGCAGGCAAACTTACCTGACGAGTTCCTACGGCAAAAGAACGCAGAGAAATAACATGAGTGCAAGACAAATGAACTGACAAATGATATGGTCAATTGAGCTGACTGCTGACAAATGGCAATAGTTTCAATTGTGCGGCAATTGATCAGACATAAATCAACAAAAGCGAGTTTAACAGCGGTGCTAAAATGTGTTTCTGTGCCGAAGCCAGTGAGGAAGTGATCATCTCCACTGCAGGCTGTTTGAGAAACACAGCCAGGGAGAGATTCAATTAGAGCTGCGATGCACATAGTTCCTTGAGCATTTAAAGGAAACAGATCACAATCAGGCGACTGTGTTCACATCTGCTGATTGCTGTTTTAGAGAGGACAAGTGCTTTGTCTTGTATTTACACTGAAGAAGTGCTGCTGTCATTTTTATTTGTCATCCGTAATGTGATGATAACAATTCAGAGCACATTAAAAGAGCATCGTGCAGCGTTTTGGGTCAGGAATCGACTACTGGGCAGCAGCTCCAACAATATCCAATAATAGAATCTCTGACTGGACTTTAACTGAGTTTAAATGAACTTCACTCGCCTCCAAAAGAGTCTGTGACTCAATCTTGAATGCACTAATTACTTTCAGTTGTTTCTTAGATGTTTAGTGTAAATTTGACAGAATAACTTTTGAATATTTTTTGCGCCACAACTGGATCATAATTCTCAGTTGTTGTTAATCAGCTCATGCTGTAAAAATTAATGATTATGAGTGATGGGCTAGTATGTACACATGTAATCTTGTTTGATAGAATGCATGCTAATTAATGGAAGAAAGTTAACTGACACTTAACATTTGAGTTTAGCAAAACAATTCTCAGCACAAGAGCCACTTACTGGAAATGTTCTGGAGCTTTCAGCCACATCTCACCTTCCTCAGAGGATGATTTTGCTAAGTTGTCATGGATGGGGCTGTGCAGTATGACTGACATAGGTCATTTTATATCCAGATTTCCTGCCTGCATGCCTGTGAAGATTCTCATTCATCCAAGTCATGGTACCTCTAAGGCAGCTGGACTTGCTTGAGGTTCTAGAAGACGTTTTGGCCTCTCATCCAACAGGTTTCTTCAGTTCTAACTGACTGGTGGGGAGTCCCAGGCATTTATCCTCTTGCAGGATCATCAATCCACCCAGACATCATGTGAGTTGTTAGGGTCACATGAGTCATGGGTGTCAATGGGTGTTAATGGGTGAGTCATGGTGTGAATGGGTGGTCCTTGCGGTCTGGCCTTTTTGGATTGTGCGGTTCACATTGAAGATGAGAGATGAATCGAGGTCTACAGAAAACCTCCACACACCGATCAGTATTTGATCTTTGATTCTCACCACCCAGCGGGGCACGAGCTGGGGGTTATCAAAAGCCTACACCATCGGGCTCAGAATGTGGTCACAAGGACAGAAGCTTAATGTTTATGGCTACCCGAACTGGGCCTTCATCAAGACCATGAAGAGACACAGACCAGGAGGAGAAGAAAAAGGACCATAAACAGAACAATACTGTCATCCCTTTCATTGCGGGAGTATCTGAGAAACTCAGGAGGACTTTTAACAAACACCACATCCCTGTGTACCTCAAGCCCAGCAATACTCTGCAAGCTTGTCCACCCCAAGGACAAACACTCAGGCACAGGAGCAGTGTAGTGTACGCGGTCCAATGCAGCGAGGAATGCACAGACTTTTACATTGGGGAAACAAAACAACCGTTTCACAAATGCATCACAGGAGAGCCAACACCTCCGGTCAAGACTCAGCAGCCCACCCGCATCAACAATCATGTGCATAGCGGGGAAGACAGATCATTTGAAAGAGGAGTGAAAGAAGCCATCCATGTCAAACTGGAATGACCATCGCTGAACAGAGGAGCTGGTGCACAACAACACTTATCAGCCACGTACAATGCAGCCCTGAGATCCCTCCCCATGCGGCTTAACACTCATTCACACCAAGACTCATGTGACCCCAACGACTGGCCGGGAGGGTCAACGACCCTGCAAGAGGATAAACGCCTGGGACTCCCCACCAGTCAGTTAGAATTGAAGAAGTCTGTTGGATGAGAGGCTGAACGTCTTCTCGAAGTCCAGTTGCCTTTGCCAAAGAAAGCAAAGCGTTGTCCACAATGACGAGCAATATCGCCGTCAAGAGCGTCATTTGCGACACGATGAAATAAACGCTCAAGCACAACATGGTGTTTTTCTATTGTCACATGATACACATCATCAGATCACACAGCTCTAGTCATGGAGATGGCTCACTTGGTTTTATAAGCGTCACTGACATGATACCCGGTGGTCAGATGTGATCATCCTTGCTATATCTTCCTGCTGTTGAAAGCCATCAGATATGGCTGAAAGCTCCGCAAAACTGTGTGCTAAGGCTTTTGTCAAACTATTATTTCCAAGATCAGTAATGAATCTTGAAGTTCAGGGTATTTGTTTATTTTATGTTTTAAAAAAAATCATTATTAGACCAATTATACTGCTTTCAACTATATTACCCAGGATTATTCTGTACTCTGTTCATAATAGAAGTATATTGTGTATGTCTGAATGTTACATTTGCTTTAACAGTTGATTCAATTTAATAGTCTCTGCTTTAAACAAAGTCCTTGCGGTTACTCTTTACTGTATATATGTACTGAAGAATTGTCAGTGCACAACTATAGTATGGGGCCAAGTAAAATTGTCATCAGAAAGTGGCAAGTGGGAAAAAAGGACAACTGTGAACCATCTAGAAATGCCCTAAGTACAGTACACACCACTGATGTTATCTGAGAAATCACATTCATCCAATGCAATTTCGCAGAGTGTTCTGGCAAATCAGGTTGACATGGAAAATGTCAAAGAATTGTAACTACTAGGAGAGTCTACACTTTGCCCTTTGTGCATTTTTTTCTGATGTGAGCCCCCTCCATCACTACTCCCCCCCCCCCATTTTCCCCTGCCTTCATCCCTTCTCCTCTCTTAAACCTGTCACTGCCATCAGGATTGCATTTCTATTCCAGTCACGTTGATCACACCGTTAGTGATTCTGGATGACAATTATTCACACAGTGCAGAGCCATATTCAAGGCAGCACTACCTATGAAAGCGAGAAGGCACTCAAAATACCTGAGCGCATTTCAAAATCTCACATGCACCGGCCATTTGTGTTTTTGATTTCACATTTAAGAAGCAGCGCGAGGAATATGCAAAACACAAGCAAAATTTAGACCAAGGGAACATTCATTTTACACTGAAGAGGCAGCCCCACTTCAAAACACATAGTGCACATTCTATGGGGTAACAAGCACTGTAATTTTCATTTCCATAATCCAAAACCACAGGTGGCTGTAATTTGGTTATTAAAAGACTACAGTGTGTTTCAGTGTGGTGTAATGCTAAAGCAGTGAAGGGAAGACATACAGTATCATCCCTGAGTGCAATGAAGATAATGAGGAGGCTTTTTAACCAGGCAACCTGATGAGCACCAAGCCTGCAGAGAAAGGCTTGAAACCATGCCCAACTTCTCAGCTTCCCAAGAGGCTTTTCAAAATTCAATAAATAACATCTGTAGGCGATGTTGGGTGCAGACCTAGCAGAGTGCGTCATAACAGAGAGCTGGCTGAACAAAGAAACCATGACGACTGCCAGGTTTCCATAGCAACTGCTGCAAGGCCTGGAGAGTATAATAGCACATCAATCACTGTCCAAAAAGAACTTCATTATCAGCAAAAATAAACCTTTAGAATCTGTTTAGTGTGCAATTGCTGGTCAACTCACCTCAAAGCCCAGCTCTTTGGCAAATGTGGCCGCCTCCTAGAAAAGAAACACACACACACACACAAATGAACAGTTAATTACAGAGTCACAAACAGAGCAGAATGTCACACTCCAGACGTGAAGTAAAGACATCTCGCTTGCCTCCGCTCCTCACATGTGCAGCCATGTCACTTGAAAATAAGTAACCTGAGTTAGTGTTGCTCTGCCAACTCCTGATTTAATAGGCATGCAGCCCACCCGTTTAATCTATTGCCCCACTTCAGCTCATCTTACCACGGCAGCATGAGATAACACCATGTCAGCCTCCAGCCATGAAACCACCACTGAAACCATGAATATGTGCTGGTATGTGGGAATCCCCAACACTGCAGGCATTCAACACCTATTCTTATAGCAGGTGCATTTTAAAGGCCCATAGCAGAGTTAATGCAAGTTTTTGCCCCTTAACCGCAAATCATGTGATATTTACACTGAACGTTTTCAAACATATGCTGTAGTTTTAGATTGTGAGATGTATATTTTTTTCCCCACTCTTCAGGCAGCCATTGATTTCCATTCATTTATGTATGGCAGAAAAAATGGATGTTAAACTTTGTAAAATTTGTTTAAATTGTCTGTAAATTCACACTGTATAAGTTTTAGATATTCAGATGTATTTTTTTCTACAGTTTCAGGGTGTCTGTTAATTTCCATTAGAAATTCTCTTGAAACCTTTCTAATCGATCATACTGAACAATTCTGCATTATTTGCATTCTTTACTTTATCACTGCGTTGTTAGGCAATGTCAACTTCTTGAATCCATCTGCAATTAAACTGCATTACAGTTTAAGAGTTTCAAGTTTCAGGGGTTTTCCATTTGATTTTCAATGTGTGACTTTTAAACTGTATGAAAATGAGTGGAAATCAAGGGCTTCTCGGAAAGTATGTCCCAAATTTACACTGCACTGTCTACAAATATAAGTCATAAAAACAACAAAACAAATCTATGCTTATCAGTGTTTCAGTGTTTTTGGGACAAATTTCAGGGTCTGCTAATTGATTCCACATTGTTCAGAAATGAATGGAAACCAATGGATGTTAGTTGGGAAAATACTAAAATCTAAATTGCATCAGCAGGGTGTGCAATATGGCTGTGATGTCCAATTTGTGGTTTGTATTAAATAGGCCAAAATGTGCAAAACCACTGGTCTGATCCTTTAACTGGTGACAGAAGCTGTTGCTCGTCAGTTCGGAACGACGCCACAAATTGTGACAGGCAACCTCGTGCACTAAATTCACTTTTGACCCCAGATGGGGCAGTAAGTTGATGCTATGATTCTAAATAATCCAATTATCTGCAGAAGGGGGGCTGGTGTTTGCGTGACCTTGGGGAGAGGTTGACAACCTGGTCCTCAAACAGAAGGGGAGGAGATGACATGGAACAATAAGGTTACTGGGCCCTGGAGGAAAGCCTCACGGCTCTCTGCCTTGGATCAACATCACGGTGCCAGCAATATGTCAATTCATCAACCCCAAGCCCCCCCCCCCCCCCAACACACACACACACACACACACACCAACTCCTTCAACACACACACACAGAGGTTGAAAGGCTGGTCAATTAGCTTCTGTAGCCAAGAAGCGGTTTCATAATGAATAAAGGTGAGGAGTCTTGTCTTTTCTCCTCCCATTGCCTTTTCAATCCACAGAGGGCTTAGGTCTCACATTTGTTTTCATTTTATTTACAACCACATATTGACTTTCCTCCTCAGGAACGTTCCATCACGGACCAGCATGAGGCATCTCGCAGGGACACGAGCAGCTTGGAAAACGTCTTGTCAAAACAGTGATATTTCATCTCAAAGCATTTAGAAGAGACACATGAATGAAGGATGGGATAACAATGGTGCTGTTGAGCGGCACATGCCTCCATCTCACCCTCCGTCTCTCTCTAGTTAGCAGCTATAATATTTGTGAGAAAAGCCTTTCGAGAGAGTGTGGGTGTTAGAAGAAAAGATAATTGAAGCGATGTCTATGAGCCACATGTGTACAGTGTACTCCCTTTCAGGAATTTATTAATTTCTATGAGCTCTTATGAATGCCAACATCAAAAATATTTGATACTATAAGCTCAGCTAAACCTAATACATATATTGGTATGATAAATACTGTATGGTGGTAAATATGCAATTACTGGGACTACACAGGCAAGCCAATGAAACTGAAAAGATAGGAAATAAAAGTCACAATTTCTTAAGGGGCTTACGGTATTAATATTCAAAAATGTTTCAGGCTGTGCATGTTTCACATTTGACGTGTGCTGTTTTGGTACGTTGCGGTAGACGCTTTTCAAATGACAGTCCATGTGCTCCTACAGCTGTCGCAACAATGACAAGTGCTTCGAGTGACATCTGGGCAAAATCCTCTCGTGCTCAAAAAAGCATCTCGCTTGTTCGGAGATTGCTGTGATTGCACGCTCGCCTTTGATGATCCGCTCCGAGTCTGATTCCGAAGCAGAGAGGACTGTTGCAGATTTCGGGGCCTGCAAGTTCTCCTCCTTCTCCTCCTCGGGCAAACAAGGTAAAAGATAACAAGGCGGGCTGAGTGCATGAGCCCTCTGCAGCCATAGTTAGTATAAAGCTATCAGAATGTGTGAGATGTTGCTGCTGTCAGAGGCTTAAACAGTCAAAGGGATATTTTTAGAGAGCTTAAGCTAATAATCCAGAGCCCAGTCAGGGGGCGGGAGTCTACAATATCTTGCCAAGCAAAATGAAAGAGAAAACACACACTTCATGCAAAGGGCAGTTTTCACACTTTGTTTTCCTTGACACTGTATGTGACAGGGGCCTAACAGGCCTGGTTTATAAACTGTCTGTGCAGCCACAGAATGTGGGTACTCTACACGAAGCTATCCAGGCTGTACAGACTTCATTTTCGTCCTTTAAATGAAGCTAAATTGGTCAATTTGCATCCAGTCTTTATCTAATAGAGGAGCAAAGTGGGAATTCAGGGTTCTGGAAGTAAAAACTTTACTCATTTTCTTGCTGATTGTGTTAGGTGACTTGCAGTAAGAGTACTTCTGAGTCTTGGATGGACACCAACATTAGTAGTCATTCGGAGCCTTGTTCTCTGCCCACCTGATGAAATACACTCCAATATTTATTTGCTCTCCTTTTAGCTCTGCTTTTGGTCTCGACCAACTCATGGGCTAAATGCTATGCTACGTTCAGCAGCAGGTAGCGCCCTGTGCTCCTAAACCTGATTCCCTTCTTTGATTTAGCTAAACCCTCATTCCTGTGCTTTTAAGTTTTGATAGTGTATTTTTATATCAATGATCAATAATTAGATTTTATTTTATTTACTAAGGTTATGTCTATGCACAAACTACTGCGTTGATATTTACTACTCACAGTGCACACGCTGATACAGCCCTACTTACCAATGCTGGCATATTGAGGAACGCGGACTATTCATGGCTTCAGCATTTAAAGAAAACTGCTTTGCTACTAGTCCACTTTGCTGCATTGAATCCATAGCAGACATTTTCTACTGGCCTTAACATTTAATATATGCATGTTTGCTTGTGAGGCACCATGGTAGAAGAGGAAAGAAATTAATAAAACTAGAGAAGCCACTGGCTCTCCTTATAAAATATTCCAAGCAACAAACCAAAGCAAGCATTTAGTTTTTCTCCCTTGTAACAAGTTGTTGAGCATATGTCACAGCAGGAGTGAGAGTTGAAAAAAAAAATCCAATTTCAGTGTTTCCCAAAGAATCTAAATCAAAGAGCAAACCTCAGTGCTAAGGTTAATAAAAGTTGATAAGCTGAAAAGCGTAACTCCCCCGAGCCATTCAGAAAATAGGCATTTGCTTGACCGTGTTAGCCTAAGCTGATGCTGAAGCTGAAATTGAATTGTATTTGACATTGTGTGTGAGTGTGGGGGGTGAGATACTGAGGAGGGTATAGCCCTGACAAGCTATTTACAACAACACCCTTGTTTTCTTCTTCCTTCCTGGGCCTTTCAATCAGAGCTCATTTCAAAGACACTGGAGTCTTAAGCCTACAACCATTTAAAGGAGAACTGACTTCCTCGACTGTAGAATTAACATCACGATGGGGTTGGAAAATACGCCTGACTGGCTTAGTCGTCAAACTGCAAACTGGGAGAGAACAAATGATCAGGTCTGGACAGATGAGTTGGAAATGACAAACCACTTACTATAGAAGCCTGTTAAACTAAAATGAACCTGACTGGGTCATGGCACCTCAAATAATTCAGCCAATTATCAGTACTTACAGATATATACAACAATGGCGTAGGACATATTTTCCTCATTCCCTGCATGTAAGCGTAAGACATCACTGAGGCGAGTCAGACAGCTTCCATAAACGCCCAGTAAAAACAACATCTGGCATTCAGCTCAAGCGTTTCCAGTCAGATTACTACAGCATACATTACAGGGCTGTGGGTGGGGGCGGAGAATGAATAACTAATCAAGGCGATGGCATCAGTGGGGATTGTTATTGCCCTTGACTTGGCCTCTGGGTCACAAACATGACTCCTCCTGGATGCCAGGACGTCAGCCCCCAGCACGAGCCCAGGTGCTGCAGAACAGGAAGCTGCCACCTCAAAGATATGTGGGCTGATAATATGATCATGCAAGCTGATAGAACCTCGCTCACGCTGGGTGGAGGCAAGGCGGCCGCCTGCTACTCTGCAGGACAGATTAGGTAGGAATAAATCACCTGTACCGAGCCCTCCTGTAGCTCCCAGGAGAATGCAGCAATCCTGCTCAAGCATGACATGCCACAAACATGAGGGTAAACACACACGGAGCAACACACTCCAGAGAAGCAGGAGTCGCTTTTACCACCTCTGGGAATTTACTCAACAAAAACTGATGGAATTTCACTTTCGTTTGTACCAAACCATTAAGCGCAGTGTTTCATCTCTACCTAGTTATTTTCTTACATTCGAGTGTGATCGTTCGGGTTTAATCTGCAGGGTTTTTTTTTTTTTTTTTTTGTTACTGACAGACTTGCATCTGCCACGCACAGACAATTTAGCCGGATTCCAAACGAAAGCTTCCTCTCACTCCCAAATGCATTACGTTAAATTTGTCTTCTTATCAGTGTTTCTCTAAAGCTGTGAAAAAAGTTGTGAAAAGTCAAAAAAAAAAAAAAAAAAAAAAATGCACCTGCTGGAAAATGAGACTTTTTAAAAAATAACTCCATTATTTCTCCCTCTACGTTATACAACTTCATCCACTGTTCACCAGATGGTGTATTGTTGTGAGATAGAGCATCTACTTTTTCAGTACCTTCTGCAGTGCATAAGATGGTATTAATTTTC